>NC_140566.1:32091773-33291773 GCF_057381845.1 Rhamphochromis longiceps
CCAGCAAAAATAGACATAAATGATCCAGGCAGATGCTTGTAGAGAGAGTCATTTTGGACAGAGCGGCGCAGAGCCCGTCGTTCTCCCCAGTGTTAGCACTTGGCTAAACTCACACCCTGGCTTCTCTTCACATTTAGTTTACAGACATGAGAGTGGTAATTATGTTTTGGAAATGCCTTTTTTAAGATGCTCCAAGTATTTCAATATACTGGCTCCTTCCAATTTAATTACATCAAATACAACCAAGAGCAGCATAGTGAAAAACAAACACAATTCCCAAAACAGGACACATTTTAATCGGTAAAATAAGCAAACAATTACACAGCGTCTCAGTTTTTTTGGAAGTGGGATTGTACATATTTAACCAAGAATAAGGAATTTGATTTAAGCTTTCCCTTACTGTAGTGTTGGCAGTTAAAATAGGTACTTAAAATAAAATACATGTAATTTAGACAAGAAAGGAACATGGTTCAATCAACATGTGTCAAAAACAAAAAATGTAATATGTCTTATTGCTTTCTTACATTTTAAGAACCAAATGTTTTCACAAATTAAAGAGTCCATAAAATATGGATGTGGGGTCAGAAAACAGTATCATGTTCTATAAAGCTGCATAATAGCCAGCAGGGGGCCAATCGTCTAGCAAAAACAAGTCTGAGGTCTATGGCAGAAGGACACTATCACTCACCTGATCCATCTATTAAAAACTTTTTTGATGAGTTTATTTGTTGGACTGGAAAGTTTTGAGTTTTACTTAACACAGCACAATGTTTGTTTTATAAATTATGGTGACATTTAGAGTAAAATAATCAAGAAATAAGGGTTTGGTTCATGCACGGGTGCTTTGTGATTGATCAGATGCTAGGTTACAAATGTCAATGACTTCTATATGTCAGTCAGGTTCCCTTAATTATAATGTACAGTTAAAAAAACAGGTATTTTATTCACTCTATACTAAGCGGGATAAAGTATTTTAAAGGTTTGAAAACACTGTGATGTGAGATCAGTGGGGAAGTGAGTTACAGTGTAGGTCATGTTTTCACATTCACAGGACAGAGGAGCGTGTTTGTGGCATTCATTTGTTACATGCATGTAATTCAAGGTGAGAAAAGTGTGCCCCTCTCATTGTCGCTCACAATGAGAGGGGCACAAAGACTGAATGATAAACGAGGCATTGTTGGGACTGTCATGCTGTGGTCATTGTGAGTGTATGTGTTGTGGCAGGGATATAGAGAGAAGCATGGATCCCTGGGGAGTTTTTACATTGATTCGTCTCTCACCAGAACTGCAGTGCTGTGTAGAAATGACAACAGCATTCATCATCTCACTGGTCATTTGTATAGACAAGGCAGGTCTGCAGTACAAGACAGCTTTGCGAGAGCAAATTATGTCTGTATGTAGCTGGAACAGTGTATGCTTGTTACCAGCAACATGTTTAGAGGATGGTTGAAATATGGCCAAACCACAAGAGTTTTTTACAGCAAGGACTTTTTACAGTATGGAAGAAAACTGATGTGATTTATAGGAAGCATCTTTTATCAGGATTGAGCAATAAAAAAGAAGTGACTCATACGGTATCTTTGAAGGTTACACGTGGCATGATTGTGCAGTAGTTAGCACTGTCGCCTCACAGCACAAAGGTTCTGGGTTTGACCCTGCTGGTCAGTTGTGACCTTTCTGAATGGAAATTGTATGTTTTCCCTGTGCCTGGGTGGCGTAGGGTCCCTCCCACAGTGCAGACATGTGAATTTTAGGTTAATCTTAGGCTACGTCCACACTAGCCCGGATAGATTTGAAAACGGCGTTTTCATCTGAAAACACTCCGTGTCCACACTAGCGTTTTCAGTCATTTTCACAGAGTTGTGCATCCACATTGAAACGGCCGAAAACGCTTACATTCCTGTACTGCGCATGCGTGAAACGCAAGAAAATTCGGCTTGCCTCATTTTTGTCTGCCGTTTATTTACTTTGCGGCTCGAAACGTCGCGGCAAAATGTTGAGGAAAAGCACCGAGTTTTTTAAATGGACTAACAATGAGGTGGAGTTGTTGCTGCGAGTAACACAAAAGTACAAAGCTGCAAAAGCGAGTGAGAATTAAAGAACTTGAAGAAAAGCTATCTGGAGCATGTACAGACTGATATTAATCTGGGGCGATCGTGGCTCAAGAGTTGGGAGTTCACCTTGTAATCGGAAGGTTGCCGGTTCGAGCCCCGGCTTGGACAGTCTCGGTCGTTGTGTCCTTGGGCAAGACACTTCACCCGTTGCCTACTGGTGGTGGTCAGAGGGCCCGGTGGCGCCAGTGTCCGGCAGCCTCGTCTCTGTCAGTGCGCCCCAGGGTGGCTGTAGCTACAATGTAGCTTGCCGTGAATGGGTGGATGACTGGATATGTAAAGCGCTTTGGGGTCCTTAGGGACTAGTAAAGCGCTATATAAATACAGGCCATTAATCTTTAATAGGGCTGTCAAGATTGAGAGCAAACAAAACAAGTGCTGTATAATCCCCTCCACTATCTTTGTTTAATTGGTCACATGACTAAAATTCATCATCGTTTTTAAAAGTCTCAGTTTTTGCTGTCCACATTGTGACGCGAAAGCACCGTCTTCAAATGGATTCGTTTTCAAGAGCGTTGTCAAAAAGATGCGTTTTCCTTTGGGGAAAACGCCGTCTCAGTGTGGACGGAAGGCCAAAACGGAGAGAAAACGATGCGTTTTCAAACGAAAATGCATTAGTGTGGACGTAGCCTTAGTGTGGATGTGAGCCTGAATGGTTCTGTGACTCTCTCTGTCAGTCCTGCCCAGATTGTGATGAACAAAAAAAAGTGGGACCTGCTCCAGGACCGTTTCCACCATAGCTGAAAAACCAGTAAGAAAACGATAGAGGTGAATAAGCTATTCACTTTGTAAATAATACACTCAAAGGATTTAATAATTGCCTTGAGGCGACTGCTGTTGCGATTTGGTGCTATGTAAATAAAATTGAATTGAACTAAATTAATAATGCACCACTTTATTTTTGGCCCAATTTGGGAAAAGCTTTTCTCCATTACAAAACTAGCTGTACAAATGCCTAAAATAAAAGGGTTTCCTTTATGATCGTTCCCAACATGTGGGATTTCATCATCAAGTCATCCAAACTACACTCAGGTCACCTCTTCTCTGATGCAAACTACACCTCCTTTTGTTATTTACCTTCTTAATCGAGGCAATATGACACGATAAAACATGAAAAAATCTGCTCAGGAAACAGAAAGCCAAGAGTGTTCACCAACCTGGTTGCCCAACACCTCTAACCACTGGGCTGAAAGGTGACCATTGTCAACTTCTTTGTGCCAGAAACCACAAAGCAACCGTAGAGTACCAGTGCCTTTACCTCTGCTTGGACTCTATTCTAACAATTGTCCAATTTAAAGAAGAAATTTCTGTCTCTTTTCATCGCAAATAGGGATTCTCAGGTCTGAATGGCTCCCTATGCCTCCCCTCTGCAACCAGTGCAGGAGGACAGTATTACAATGGCAACAGTGAATGCAAGTCAAGCAGGTCATCAAGAGTGAGGCAGTCCAGTGTGGAATCAATGAGCTTTATGTCAATGGAAACAATGCTTGACTCAAGATTTTAAACCCGGGGCTTTGTCAGATGCCACAAATCTGCTGGAGCAGTAAAAAAGCTGACAGCACACTGGATATGCAATAATCAGAACGTTAAACCCCTCAGCATCCCCCCTTCGTTCTTTCATTATTGACAGTCTCACAAGCTGCTGGTTGTGCAACTTTTACAGTGTGTATAGGAATTAGCTCACCATTATTTAGGAATGAGCTCATCCTTTCAAAGATACTACCCCTGAGCCCTATCAACTCGCTTTATTTCCCATCACCATCTAAATTCAGTATTTAAATCTGAGTCCCAGAGCATGATCAACCTAAACATTATTCATCTGTTTCATCGTCATGGCTTAACCGATCTGAACGTGATCCTGTATTCTCAGTGGGCTGATAACAAGAATATATTCATATACAATCTGCACCATCAGTAATTTCAGTGTCATGGCTTTTCGGCTCAAACTTTTTGTGCCATTAACCAATAATGAGAAGAAAAAGCTGTGCATAGCGGATTTTACTGTGCTTATTGGACACCTGGAATAACCATCTGTACAGTTCAGATGGTTAATGATTGAAAATGTGCTTTCAAACTAAAAATCAAGATCTGTAAACATTAATGTGACCTGTGGTGACTAAGAAGCTGAGACCATTTGGGACATAGTTATATGATACAATCTAGATTATGTAATATTCCTCTCTACGTATGGAATAGAAATATAAAACAAGCCTTCACTACTGAAGGGAATGGGGACAGCTAGATTATTCCCAAGTCTTATAGGACTTGTTGTTTTGAATTCCTCAAAAATTCTTCTTTGTCGCATCTCTTTACTCACCTCCCTCCATCAAGTACAGAATGTGATTTGATTTTCTTTCTCTATTTGTTAGATAGCAGGATTACTCAAAGTTCTGGACAGATTTGCGTGGGGAAAGTCTTTAGAGTTATTGATCTATATTCAGATCTGAAACCAGGAATGTTAGTGAACAAATCTTTTGCAAAGACCAGATAAAGAACTGCTAGTGACAAAGACAAAAATAAATAAAATTACAACCTTTTCTAATTTCTCTAATTTGTACGTTCTTGTGTTCTCTGTCATTCCTGCCTGTGTCATGTTAATTTGTCTCGGTACAGCATGTTCTCATCTAGGTTAACTTTTGTTCTTTAATAAATTTTCTCAAAAGTTTCAGCAATCACAGAACTAAGAAGAAAAATATTTTAACTGACACAGATAAACACTTTTTCACCCCCCCCCCTTAAAGTCAGTTTTGCCTTTTTCCAAACTGTAGGGTTAGTGTAGGCTTAGAGTTGGGATTATCACCTATGATTACATGAAACTCAGAAGGTTACGTGTTTCCTCGGAAATGTTATTGTCCCTAAACAACACAGCAGTAGTCGTGTTATAACACAATACTTTTACGGAGTTATGTCAATCATCGTATTTAGCTGACATCACTTTAACATGAGACTCCAGGTTTTGTTAAATGTCTGTTGTCCAAGGATTGAAAGTGTGGATTTGGGAAATGAGAGCAGGTGTTTATACATAGGGAAAATGAATTCAGACAGGCCAGACAATTAAAAAGGCAGGAAACTAAAATAAGGAGTCACACAAGGTACAATAAATAAATAAATAAAAATGGGCAAACAAAGAAAAAACAATGACAAAACTCTTAAAGAACTGATGATACCTTTCATGAGTAAATCATAGTGTGAAACATACACTATATTGTCAAAAGTAGTTGCTTGTCCATTGACATCTGGATTTGGCGATTTTCAGGAGTTGAAAGGAACTCAATGCTACAGCATACCGGGACATTTTGAACAATTTCATCCTCAAACTGTGAAACCAGTTTGGGGATGGCCGCTTCCTGTTCCAATATGTCTGTGCACCGGTGCACAGAGCAAGGTCCTTAAAGACATGGATGAGCGAGTTTGGTGTGGAAGAACTTGACTGGCCTGCACGGAGTCCTGAACTCAACCCAATAGAAAACCTTTGGGATGAATTAGAGCGGAGACTGGTCCAACAACATCCAACGTCCAGTAACAGTGTCTGACCTCACAAATGTGGCTCTGAAAGAATGGTCAAAAATTCCTGTAAATGCTCCTAAACCATGTGGTAACCTTCCCAGAAGGGTTAACGCTGTTATAGCTGCAAAGGTTGCGCCGACATCATGTTAAACACTACAGATTAAGAATGGGATGTCAGTTAAATTCATATGCGTGTGAAGGCAGACGAGAGAATACTTTGGCTGATAGAGTCTGTGTGAGAATGGCCCTGCATTCTCTGCATTCACATCAATAAAAGCATGCAGGGAAATCAAGTCTCGTTAATACTTCACAACTGGACTTTATAATGAAAACAGACATTTGCACTACAGTGCTATGGTGAGATAGTGTCTGATTACTGTGCCTCCCTCATTTCTTATTTTGGAACTGTCAAAAATATATGGAGTGTGACACAAACACTATTACGGTCTCTGATGTCTGTGGAAAAGTACCTACACTCACATACCAGTGCAAATACGTGTTCTGGTTACCAGATTGTGCACAAATATATAAAGGAACTGTATGCTTGGTAAAATCCATATAAGAAGTTGCACCAGATTAAATATATGTGTGACAATTTAACATCTAGATATTCATAAACTGTTACAGAACATTATATTCAGCAACCACTGATAGCCGAGGCAAGACATTATCGAAAAGATGAAAAACTTTAACCAATGTGATGCGATGCAAACCTAAAAATGAACTAGAAGTGTAGGGGCTATTTTGTGTCTTATGTTTTGATCTCATTTTTAGGCAAAACAAATCCAACTTCTGCTCAGTTGTTGTTTACAAAATACTAAAAAGAGGAGCAGATATAATTACTTTTGGGATGTGTGTTTGAAGGGTATTCCTTCTCCTCCTCTTGCACGTAGAAGCAATACACAGAGGAGAGCGCATCCTCGACTTATAAGCTGCACAAACAGCTTTTGATGCAACAGTTAATGTATAACAGTAGGAAGCAGTCAGGGAAACTAGTATCTGATTAATAATTCCTTCTCATGCAGAGAGATTTCGAGACTGAGTCGAGGAAGGAGTGCAAACATATAAACAGTTGGCATATTAATGCACTTGTTGGGGATGAGTAAACTGGAACCACAGGAAAGAAATTATACACTAGTGATTGCTGCATTGCAGAGTCGAACTGCAAACCGAGATTAAAACTCAAAGGCAGTCAAATCCAAATGCTTACTTCATTTGGTGTAATAACGGTCTCTGGAAAAAGTGCATGCATAACTGGGAGAATAGCTTTTTATATGATATTTTACTGAAAACATTTAGCATTGCTCTACAAGTTTGTGCTTATTCAAAAATAGATTTAAAGTATATGGTGGAAAACATAAATGTACTGACTTGATGTGAATGACAAAAAGCATGGAAAAAGAAAAATGTACTATACAGAGATCTCATGAAATAGAAATGGTATACTGAAATTAAATATCAAAAACATACAAGTTGATTCATACAAGATCTTAAAAAACCCCAATAATATCAATAATGAAAATGATTAGTAAAGAATGTGGGGTAAAGTGAACAGTGTGGCTGGGGAAAAACTCAAAATATTAACATTTGCACAAAAAACACAAATTTTGTTTTGGTCAGAGCAAAAAGTTTTTTGAAATTTCTTTGGCCAAACAAGTATGAACATGAAGATATGATTTTCATGAAAACATGAAGATTTTTGAATTTGGTTTAATGACTCACCTTATTCAATTGTTATTCCATGTTTATAAAGAGTCGAATTTGTCTTTTTCAAACAAATTTCAAATTCAAATTCAAATTTTATTTGTCACACACACATAACCATACACAGTATGACATGGGGGTGAAATGCTTGTAGCTGTACAATGCCCGACCATTAAATGACAGAAGAAAAGTTTTACAATATTTACAATTTACAGTTTACTACAAAAATTTACAAATTAGCTTAGGAATTTACAGTAAAGAATGTGCAAATAGCAGAAGAGATTATAAAGATAAGGATTATAAATTATAGGAATTATAGGATTATAGGAAATGTGTGGTGGTGCGTGTGGTGACGTGTGTGAGAGTCCAGTCTTATAGTGACGTGTTTGGGAGAGTCCAGTCCTACACCTGGTTCAGGCCCCGAATAGCCTGGGGGAAGAAGCTCCTCCTCATTCTCTCTGTTTTGGCCTTAAGGGAGCGGAAGTGCTTCCCAGACCTCAACAGTGAGAAGAGTCCATTGTTGGGATGGGAGAGGTCCATCATAATCTTCCTAGCTTTGGACTTGCACCGCTTGGTGTAGATGGACAGCAGGTCAGGGAGCTCTGATTGAATGATGCGTTCTGCCAAGCGCACCACCCTTTGCAGATCTCGTCTGTCCTGCTTGGTGCTGTTCCCAAACCAGGTGCAGATGTTTGCCGTCAGGACGCTCTCGATGGTGCAGGAGTAGAAGTTCTTGAGCACCTTCAGTGGCAGATGGAAGTCTCTAAGTCTTCTGAGGAAGAAGAGACGCTGACGGGCTTTCTTAACCAGGGTGTTGATGTGACAGGACCATGACAGGTCCTGAGTGATGTGGACACCCAGGTATCGGAAACTGTCCACTCTCTCCACTGGCGTGCTACTGATGATGAGGGGTTTGTAATTCCTCGCCTGCTTTGTAGTGAAGTCCACGATCAGCTCCTTAGTCTTGCTGATGTTTAGGAGGAGGTTATTCTCCTGGCACCAGGTCTCCAGGTTCCTAATCTCCTCCAGGTAGGCCGTCTCGATGTTGTCGGAGATCAGGCCCACAACAGCAGTGTCGTCAGCAAACTTGACAATGGAGGTGGTGTCGGATGTGGCTACACAGTCATAAGTGTACAGTGAGTACAGCAGGGGGCTTAAAACACAGCCCTGAGGCACTCCAGTGCTGAGTGAGATGGAGGGGGAGACTTGTTTTCCCACCCTCACTGATTGGGGTCTGTCTGTGAGGAAGTTGAGGATCCACTGACACAGTGATGAGCTGAGTCCTAGATCCGTCAACTTGGTGAAAAGCTTAGAGGGAATTATTGTGTTGAATGCTGAACTGTAGTCCACGAACAGCATCCTAACATAATTCCCTCTGCCAGTGTCCAGAGGTGTCCAAATTTTATAAACAAACTTTATTTGTCATATACACAATCATACAGAGTACAAGATGCAGTGAAATGTTTTGTGTCCGAGCTGCGGACAGAAGGCAGACGTAGCGTAGGGGTGGGTTTTAATAATCGATTCATCGATTAAAATCGATTCTGGCTTGGATAACGTGATATCGATTCATTAAAATCCTGAATCGATTTTTTTATATAAATGTATTTTGCCCAAAATTCCAGAATCTCAGGTGAAACGTCACAAAATTTCAACAACCACCAAACAGCTAAAACAGTAAATGAGAGCAGGAACACGGCTTCTGCACAAAGACGTAAACACAGCGCGGACCCGCCGACGGATCAGAATCATTGAGATGTCGCCTTTCTCACCCGACGGCACGGACACCGTCGGGGCTGAAAGCCGACAGCTCGCTGATTCTGATGTTTCGGCGGGTCTGCGCTTTGTGTTTACGTCCTTTTTGCACTGATTCTAAAGCTGTTAGTTTTATCTCTCTCCAAACAATATTGACTGAACCAGCAGCAAAAGAAGATCCAAACTACGCTTCACATAAACATCGTCATGAATTCACTCTGACTTTTACTGTTTTGCTTCCACCACAATAAAAATCACACTTCATGCACAGCTCTCTCTCTCTCTCTGTACTTCAAGAACAGTTTCCCATCTATCCCCGAAATCTGTTTTCTGCATTATTCGCTTGTTTGTTACGCACAAGTCTACTGTTGTTTACAGCGCTGTCGGACGCTGTTTTATTTTCCTTTTACATACTTCCAAAAAGAAAACCTAATTTCTGCCGTTCAACAGGCTTCTGAACAAATTTAAACTTTTTAAAACTATACAAAATGCAAAATGCTTAGCTGTGTCTCTAATAAAACTGCTGTAACTTCAGAGGTAATGTTCATATGATGATTAATGGTTTTCTTTCGTTTTTGATGTACTGCAGAATATTTTTATAAAATCCCAGGAAAATCACCTTCATGTTTTTCTGTGTTTTATCTTCAGCTACTTTGAGACAAAGGCATCTGCTGTGATGCTCACACCTTTGATAAAGTCTTGCGTGTGTCAGCTTCCTTTTTATAGATACAAAAAATATGTCAATGTACTGATCTGAATTATAATATTTCTGACTGTCTGAGGCAAAATTTCCCAGATTCAAATCGAATTGAATCGAATCGTGCAGTTCTCCTCCGCTCTTTTTTTAGGCTCTAAAACTGCAAATATTGAGTGATATTTTAGTGTAAGCTTTACATTTGCATAACACCTTTATGTTCCATCTCTCCCAAATGGCTCTGTGTTCTATTTACACATTTAAAAGAATTTGAACAAAAAAACCCCAACACTTTACTGTTAGTAAAAATCTGAAAATAAGGAGAGTGATAAATGAGAAGGCGCACAAGTGTGGATGGAAAAACTACCCGTCAAATAATTTACACTGTGTTTTTTTATGCCAGTTGTGTTCTTATGGCAACCAAACCTAAATTAAATAGTTCAAGTGAAGTGAGTCATTCCCTCCATGCACAATAATTAATCTAGGAACCATATACACATTGTACCCTAAAGTGAAAAAAACAGCAGTAATTGCCCTTTGTTTGTGCACAAGGAACATAAAATTAATTGCAGAGCTTCGATATATGGCCAGTTAGGAGTGTTGATCAACAAAACTATGCTCTACTGTAGATGCCATATTCAGAATATGGACAAAACCACAAAAACCTGGATACCTGTGTGTTTGTGCTCACCGTAGATCTATTCTTATATGCAAATATGTATCATCTCATGATTGCATTTGCACTTCTAAACATTTATTTCAAAATTATCTGAAACAGCAAACCACAAAACTGCTCCACCTACAACAGCGGTCCCCAACCTTTTTTGCTCCACGGACCGGTTTATGCCCGACAATATTTTCACGGACCAGCCCTTAAGGTGTCGCGGATAAATACAATAAAATAAAACTAGTATTGTTACCGAAAAAAAGAAGATTTGTTCATAACACACGTGAAAAGACCCAGGAAAACCGTGTTAACGATAAAAACAATAACAAAATAACATACATTTCAGACCTGAGCCTCAACTCTCGCGGCCCGGTACCAAACGACTCACGGACTGCTACCGGTCCGAGGCCCGGGGTTGGGGACCGCTGAGCTACAACATTACAGCTTCTTCCAGGCTTGTGATGCAACAAAGATGCGAATAGCAGTCAGGACACAGCCACAGGGAGACGAAATGATGTGCTGAAGGAGAGTTTTCTCAGCAGTTGTGTGCTTAAAACTAATGTGGTGAAAACATGCAAGGACAGGTGGCAACGGGCACTTTGTTAGCAAAAGAGTCTCTCTGTGTATCCCAGGCAAACATGAAGAGACAATTTGATCAAAAAGCAGTGGAAAGACAGTTTCAGCCTGGGGACAAAGTTCTTGTGTTGCTTCCCGTGCCTAATTCTGCCCTCATGGCTCGTTTCTCATGCCCCTATGTGATAGTGAAAAAAGTGTCTGACACCAGCTATATTCTCAACACCCCAGAACGCAGAAGGAAGACTCGCCTATGTCATGTTAACATGCTGAAATCATACCATACCAGAGACACCAGCATGACAGAACCATCCGACACCGCTGGGACGGCTGTCCCCGGTTCAGTCCCTGTTACCCTGCTAAGTGTAGAAGTTAAGGGTGATGATGATCTGGGTACCCTTTCTGAGGGACAGCAATGTGGGCGGTTGTCAAATTCTGTTTTTTTTAGCTAAGGCCGAGGCCCACCTGTCTCATCTTCCTCCGTCCCAGTGTAAAGATGTACTTGACTTGTTTGTTACACCCCGGCCTAGGCAACCGGCGTGCAACACAGAAAAAATAGAAATAAGGGAAAAATGCCCCCACGCTCACCGCTCTTGAGGAGGGCGAGCCAGCAAAAAAGACTAACACGGGTCTCCAAAAAAATCCCAAAAAAACGAAAGTATTGACACAGACTTTCATCAAAGCAAAAATAGGCCATTTAATTACATCCAACACCAAACAAATACAACCGGGGGGAAGAACGACATGACAAACGGGAACACAGGGCTTAAATATCTAGAGGGAGCAATCAGGGAAATGGACAACAAGAGGGATGCTTTTGACTCAGCAAAATCCCTCCTGTGCAGCACCCCTGTCTTGGTGGCTCCTAACTTCTTTCGACCTTTAAGCTAGAGGTCAATGCCAGTGCCACTGGAGCCGGGGCTGTTCTACTGCAGGATGATGAGGAGGGTGTGTGCCATCCGGTCTGTTATTTCTCTGCGAAGTTCAAATGCCATCAGCTGAACTACTCTACCATAGAGAAGGAAGCCTTAGCTCTGCAGCATTTTGCAGTGTATGTGGGCTCCAGCTCTTCCCCTGTGACAGTGTTCACAGATCACAATCCCCTCGTTTTTCTGAACTGGATGTACAACCACAACCGGCGACTGATGCGCTGGGCACTGCTGGCCCAGGATTATAATCTGGTGATCAAACACAAGAAAGGTACTAACAATATAGTAGCTGATGCACTGTCACGCAGCTCACAATAAGGTGTTGTTGTTGTTTTGGTAGAGCGTGAATGTAAGGGGGGGGGGGGGGGGGATGTTACATCCTGTGAGGCTGTGGGAGTGTGTGGGTGGGGTGTTTGCCCGCTCTCTCTGCCTCCTCCTCTCTTGCCACTCCTACCCCCTCTGTCTCTCTCACTCTCCTCTCTCCCCAGGACACAGCTGCTCTTGATTAGCCTCGTTTGTATATATGGTTGGAAGGGGTCCAATTTTCACTGCATGTAACATGTACGTGTAACATTGCAGCGACAAATAAAGGCTCATCAACGTTAGTATTTATCATGACATTTTGCACTATGTTCCATATAAACATCAAATGTTAAATATGTTTGAACTGGAATAAGCAGAATTTGATTTATGGGATTTCCTTTATTTCCACTGAGCACAAGATTTGTACAATTCTGGATATAAACACCAAATTCAATTGCAGGAGATGTATCAGAACATTATGATGCCACAACATCAATGAAGTGACTTCCAAAAGGTCTTTAGGGGAAGCTTTTAGAGAAGAAAGAAAACACTTACATAAAAGAAATGGATAACTAGTACAAGGCCAAAAAAGAAAACTTAAATGGGTCAGTAATGGAATACAAGTTGAAATAGCTAGGTAATAAATAAATGAATAAATAAATACATACTATGTCCAAAAAAACAGAAACAATTGAAATTGTATGCTAGAGCATAATAGCTAAATGTAGTGAATAAACAGTTAGGTAATCTAAACATATTTTAAATAGAGCTTTAAATAGAATTAACCAATATACTAAGCTAATATTTGCTAATGAGGTTAAATGTATCCCTTTCAGTTGATTCACTTGGCATAACAGGTTACATATATACTATGGGCTATCATGCTTCCCTAATATGATGAATCACAGAAACACAGCAAAATCCAAAACTGTGACAGAAAAGAAGTTTCAACAGCAGCGTTGCTGTATATAATCAAGCAAAGTACAATTTATTTTCACCATTAAATGACTTCAGAACAATACATTTAAACAGATGCTGATGAAGGAAACTTAAATCTATGTAATGCGTCAGTGGGAGTATGTCAGCTAAAAACACAGATGTAATCACAAAGCTTGCAAACAGAAACCTACATCATGTAATTCTTCTCTTTTATTTAATATCCAAGTAAATGTCGAGAAAAAAATATTTTCCACATATGGAAATGTGCTAATTAAATGAAAAGAAAAATAAAGCACATTCAAAGTCTGTGAAAATTCCTAAATGCGGGTGTATGTTTCCCCAACCGACCCCCTGTAGGACTCATCGGGAAATAAACTCTTCTTCTCTTCTTTTAGGAGTGTTTTTGATTCTGCTGAGGTAGAGAGTTTTGCCTAAGAGAAGCTTCCTTCTGTTGAAACCATCAGACAGTGTAAACGGCAGTCTGTGGACGATTAATTATGCCTGGTGCAGAGACACACAGAGAGAGGAAAAAAAAGGGGCCAAAGATGGAGAGTGGAGTGTTCTGAGGTACAAATAAAGATAAGTAAAGAAAAAGTGGAGAGATCTCCACATCCTCTCAGCTTAACTTTTCTCTGAGTGCAAAATAGTCTAAATACTTCAAAGACAAATACTAACTGTTTGAAGTATTTGAGCTGCTGTTTTTTCTTTTTATTTGTCAAAACAGAGTAAGACAAATGTGCTCACATTAGGAAAATAAAAATTTACAGCAAACTGAGTGGGTTACCACCAGTGGGTTCTGCCAGTAACCCATTCAACAAGCTGGGAGGAAACAAAATGAATAGTTAACAGCAAAAGTTGGTAAGACGCCACATTACCATCTCCTGTTATAATCTGTCACTGCAGCTGCTGCCATGTACTACTACAAATAATACTTAGATTCCCAGATTAACTTTGAAGCAAGATTCCAAACATACTAAGATATTAAGACAGAGCTTCAATGACGAAAGGAACAAAGTGACTTGCAACACATTGTCTGGACCCAACTCCGCCCCAACTTTAACCATGGGCTAGTCTGGATTAGATGAAGAGACAGACTGTATCCAAATCCACAAAAATACTGTAGTTCATTTTTTAAGCTGTTTAGAAGAACCTATTGCTCCGATACGTGGAAAAGGTATGGCCACGAACACGTGTGTTATATTTATTTCGGTCAAGTCCTCTATTACTACCATTGTCATTACATTTGGCTATAGGGCTCTATTCTGAAACCTCCCATGTGTGTACCTGGAGTGCTTATAGAAGAGCACTTTAAAAAGTCCCCTTCACGCAGCAGAGCAGGCATTAGTAACAACACATATCACATTGGTTTGATTATGTGCAACATGAAACAATGAGCTGTGGCAGAGGTGGGTTTCAAAGAGGTTTGCAGTATTGCAGGAACTGTATGCAGGCGAAAGCTGACCTATAGTACCTCCTTCTGCGATCTGTGAAGACGACAGATGAGCTCGTTCCTTTGACTTTATTTTAAAATGAAAAGAAAAATGGGATAGTTTCATAAAGATTTTACAGTCAAACAAAGGTAATTCCACACACTAGAGTCCCAACATTATTTTTAAAGCATCCCTCTGTGTGTGTGTGTATACACTCACATCATTTAAAACAGATATGGACAGAGAGTATAAAATTTAACAGAGCAAGTACCTATTTATTTTACACAAGTGAGTCATCTTAGGTGGTCAAATTCTTCCTGATGTTTCTCTCCAGATAAACCCCCCAAAGTGTAAAAATTATATGTCAAAAAATATTTGTCCTTTGTTTTTGTGATTTTCAGTCTAATCAGTAAAATATCATCACGGAGTTTGAATATGAATTTGTCTGTTTCCATACATGCCTTTTCTTCCTTGGGTTTTTATTTCCATACTTGGTACGCAGTACTCGGATAGCTCCTGCAAGTGTTTGACATTCAAGTGTAATCACAGCAAACAGCGACTTGTTCCTCTGAAAAGCCTCATTTCACAGTGAAATTCACCATCTGAAATGAGACGCCTGCTCAGACAAAATGATTTTTGCCATGAAAATGAAACTCCGTGTGGCAGGGGGATTGAAGTGATTTGCAAAGTGGGATGCTTTAGTCACAAAATAGTTACATTTCAAAGACACAATCGTCTGCTGTTCTGAACTATTAAGTCCTGAGCAGTGCGTTTCTACCTAAATTGAAGTGCAGCATTTGGTGATGAAACCCATCAGTTATTTTAAAGTGTTTTTTTCCCTTTTTCTTCATAAGAAACCTCTCTGTCTCTGCATGATAAGGAGAAGTATGTTGATGAAACCCTCTTTTTGATGTGATGTATATTTGAGAAACACATATTTGACATCTTTTTAACATGACAGAAAACACGATTTTCATTTATTTGATATAATTTCTTTTTTTTTTTTTTAGAAAAACGAACCAATGCATGAACTTTAGGGAGTTTTCAGTATTCCAAATGTGAAAAGCAGCTGATTTCCAATTATTGATGCTATTGGATGTAATGCTTTGATTTTCATGGGTTTATGTATGTATAACATGCAATTTTAGTGCAAACTGCTTTGAGTACAGGATTGTGTTTGAGTGCAGTCACACAACATGGTGTGAAATAACATGCAGAGAGCAGCTGATGCTTAAAAGAGGAATACTGGAGTTTTATTTATAGGCCATTTTATGATAGCAGGCAGGGGTTTTCGTCATGATTTTGAGCATATTATCCTTTTTTTCTTCCCTTCTTTGTTTTTTCCTCTTTGGTTATTTTCTTTTTGCCTCTTTCATAGTGTCACCAACCGTGCCGCACAGCCACGACAACGAGGGAAATGCACACGAGTGCCAATTAGAAGAAATAAACATTACTTTAAATGAAAGAAACAAGGTCAGAACTTAAAGTAACCATTCTGTATGTAATCAGTACAATCAGGGACAGAAATGGTGTATGTAACGTTGTTTAGTGCAGAAAACTAAACCAAAACAGCCCCAAACTCCAAAAAGGTGTCCCAGGCAGGAGAGTCACACAGCAGCTGAGCACTGGCACACTGGGCCCAGGTGTTGCCAGTCTCACTGACTGGAAACAAGCCACACCACCTGTCCATGCCTGCAGATGAGACCTGCCACACAACAGGCTGAAGGGCAGAGTGGAGTGGGTCGTCACAGATATACCTGACTCTTGCACCGAGGATTTTTATATTTTTGGACGATTAAATGATTATTCAAGTATTCAGTTTGATTTTTAGCTTCCTTTGTTACTCTGCATTTTAGGTTTGAGTTAGATTAGTATTTTGTAGCCAGAATATAGGCTTGATCCTTGATCTACCGAGTCTCATGCCTCAGTGCCATGCATTTGGGTACTAACCTGACAGCCTCTCTTCCAAATGTAAATGTATGGAAAAACCTTCCACATATCACCTAAACATGTCAATTCAGTACAACTTAAATAGCTGCTAGTTACTTTAAGGTATTTTAATTTAGAGAATCTACAATATTATAGAGAAAACTCCAACAAACAATTCTGTGTGAATGAGCACAACCTCTAAAACAACTCAGCTCTTGGGGCATCTGCTGCTACTGGTTGGAGAGTGAAGGAAAAGAAGACAGGGAAGTGGAGCAGAAAGTAGCGAAATAGTTCAGTACAAATGCCCCAGGTTTACATTCAGTCAGATTCTGAACTGTGTTCATGTTTAAAAGTGAAACGATGAACTGTTAGCCAGTAGTTGTTACCCCGAGGGAACTATATTTGTGTCAAAAGTTTCATGTGAGATGAAACGTAATCATGAGCAAAAAATGTTATTTCACAGGCACAGGTGCACACTGCAATAACAGTGCTCCTGTGTAAACAAACCAGGTGTGTAAAAGAGAGTCTGCATGTGGAGATCTGCAGTGAATCCACAACAGTCACACTGAAGGAGGCCAGAGTTCTAATGTGACCGATCATTTTCAAAGTGGTGATGCTAAACAAACTGTCACTGAGTTCATTTTACTGTGATTACAACTTGGAATAGGAAGTTTGATGAATTAATAACAGTTCTTTGTTGCTGTGGCAACAATCTGTGGAATATGTTAATGCTGGAGAAATCTTAAAAACCAGAGGATTCAAAAGCAAATTCTGAAATTTCTGCCTTTAAATTGTAAATAAATATGGTATAAAACATGTTGCTGATGTAGCCTGAACGCATCAATCACAGATGTTGTAGCGTGACTGCATTGACAGTGACCAGTCACATTAGGGGTCTTCCTCCCGTCGGCTTCTGCTTTCATAATATCAAAAGTCTGATTAATCTGAGCGAACAGAAATCAGCTTTGAGAGCAGACCTGCATGTGAGAGCTGCTTGAATCTGCTGCAGCCTTCATCAAGTGGAGGCTCTTGTCTTAGCGATGGCTTCTTTGTACTTTCTGCTTCTTTGGCTGATGAGTTCTACACGTGCGGGTTGTTGAATTCACGCACAAGGATTTTAATTGCACGAATGGGAATGAATACCTGCACCTGTGAAGGGAAATTGTTTGCTTGTGATTATGTTTTAGCTTGCACGCTATTCATAACACAAATATAATTCCATACAACAGCTTCTTATGAAGAAAAGGGGGTAATGTTTCATTAATGCAGTCAAGACAGGAGTGTTTCTTATGCTAATGATAAAGCCTCGCACTTACTAATGCAACTTAATGCACATTTACTTACACACAAGTGACACTAATTAAGTGTAAACAAGCACTTCATGACAAGTGCATTCACCTGCAAAGGTCTGACTCACCAATAGTGGTGAAGCTCAAGATAGCATCACCGGTTCAGGATGAGTAAATGCAGAAGGTATGGAAACAATAGTGCATGAAGCTGACTGTGTTTGTATCATGCGCCACTGATTCAGAGTTTCATTAAATGTTTACACCTATTGTTGATGAACACACATTTGGAGTGGACTCTGAAAAGCTCTCAGAAGGCACAGAAAGAAAAATCACTCAGTGTGACCAATTCACCTGTGACTCTGTGATATGTGCACACTGATACTGTCATTGTGTTCCTCTCTGTTTTTTATCACTGGACTTGGCTCAGGTCAGTCTGTCAGCCTTCTTGGAGAATCAGGTGAAATGTTAACCGTTCTGTGTTTTTCCACCATGGTTCCACAGTCACTTGTCAGGTCAGAACACAGCAGGATGGTGAGCTCAATTCTCCATTATCCCTCATTATTGTCATACCACAGCAGTGGCTATTGTCAGAGGGGTCCTCTCCCTTTCAGTGCTGTAATACTCATTTCATCATGTGTCAAATCTGACAATGGGACTTGAACACAATGGGTGCTGATGCTCGACTAGAAAGGACGCATCTACACAATTGTGCGTGGTGAGTAGTTCACAGTGAAAATGTGTGTATGAGCGAGAGCTATTAGAAATTCTAATAACCAAATTAAATGCCTCAAAGTGCTATCTGTGTCAAACCTGCAATTTTCCCCGTGAAATTAGTTCAATCATTTCCATCAACAACACTCTGTGTTCTCTGTGAGCTTCGTAAAAGAATATTATTCCTGTGATTAAATGGGATTAATGTGCTTCTGTAGGTGTTTCCCTGTCTGTTTTCATATAGTCTAAAGACTGTTGTAAAATTTTCAGAATGCATTAGTGGAGTAATGTGTATATTCAGGCCAAGCAGTGTATCAATCACTCACCTACAGGTTGTTGAGTTTATTCGAGCTGTAGAAAATGTAATTAGAATGAGTCATTTTCTGGCTTGTCAGCCACATCATCTCCAGTACTCGCTTGTGCCTTTTTTGGCAGTTTTGCAACTCTGAATAACACAAAATGAAACTGTCCTTATTTCTTTATAGTCAAATATGACTGCTGTCAGCCAGGAAGCTTATTTAAGCTGTGACACTGTACTTGTAGGTTAGGGCTCTCGCCTCACAGCAAGACGGTTCCTGGTTTGCCGATGCCTTTCTTTGTGGAGTTTGCACGTTTGCCCTGTAGCTGTTTGGGTCTTCTCCCAGCCCAGGACGTGCAGGGTAGGACATGTAAGGCTACAAAAATAGGGCACTTGTGTTGTGATGGCTCCGGCCTTGTTATTGTTTGTGGGCCTGTTTTTGTTTCCTGTTGTCCAGGTCTTCATAAACAGCTCCTCCTATCCTTCCTCACAGAAGGCTGGCACCCAGTGAAGAACCAAAGCAGAAAGACAACCTGTGTTGTAGTTATTTCTAATTTTAGTTGCATGTTAGCACATAATTATTATTATTTTTGCTATTCTCCTTTCTTTAGTAATTGATATTTTAGTAAATTCCATTAAGAGGGGATCTAAGTTACATATTTAAACATATTTTAAAGTAACACAATAGTTTGTTTTCCTGGTAATTAGTTACTTTAGTAACATTGTAACTCAGTTACTAACTCAGTTACTTTGTTGAAGAAGTAACTAGTAACTATAACTAATTACTTCTTCAAAGTAACCTGCCCAACACCGGTTATGTCCTGAATGAGCCACGTATAACCGTGTGAGGTAGATAAAAACATGTTTAATGTAGACTGCAGTTCAGTGCTTTGAATAGCCAGTAAGACTGGAAACATCCAATTCTATCAGGCTCTTTGTTTATATAGTTTTTGTCCTTTCACAGATTTTTACAAAATGTCAACTTGCTCTAAATGTTCAACAAAAATCAAATTAAAATGATATTTTCTAATAGCAGCAGTCCAAATAACACATTATTTAAAAGTACATGATTTTTTTTATAGCAATCAATGCTGTTAATTTACAGTTTTTGCCCGTTGCCTGAACACATTTTGCAAAACTTTGCTCATTGTGCCAAAACCCTAAACACAAGTAAACATGACACAACACTGGGAAATATACCATTCACATCTGCACCAAATTGAAACTCTACTCTCAAAACCTAAACTCTGCTATCAAAACCTAACATTCCTTTGTCAAAATGTAACTCTGTTGACAAAATGACACATACTTGCATCATATGCAAACACTTACAGAGCAGGAGGAACACACTAGTCTACTTTATATAAAGCACTGCAGTCTTTGATTTCCATTGTTCATTCAGAAGGCATTTTTTCAGGAGACACATTTGCAAACAACCAAAAAAGCAAATAGACCTACTCAATATTGTACATTGCAGTACCATGAATTCAGATAAAGCAAAAAAAACAAAAACAAAAAAACCCCCATAATACAGTAATAGAAAAGACACTATACTGTAAACAAAAAATCATGACAATTGTGCATACGTGGGCTCATGGATCCCGCCGTCTGTTGGGGTCTGGCCACAGGACCTCATCAACATCGCAAGCAATGTCTTCTCCCGCTGGGCACCGGGGAAAATATCCTCTTGCATGTCAAAACCATCCATGGATTGCTGTCACCTGAATGTCGCCGCAGGCCTGTTCCATTGCCTGCAGAAGAGGCATGCAGGCATGTAGTTGGCGGTCATATACACGCCATCTCCAAGCCGAAAAAAATTCCTCTATAGGGTTTAAAAATGGTGAGTAAGGGGGCAAGCATACCACTTCAAGTTGACTTTGGTTGGAGAACCAGGCCTGGACCAGAGCAGCCCGATGGAAACTGACATTATCCCATATCACCACAAACCTGGGCTGATCTGGTCTGTTCTGTACAACTATATCATGGAGAGCATCTAGAAATGTGAGTATGTGTTGGCTATTGTATGGACCTAGTTTTGCATGATGATGCAGAAGCCCTCGAAGGCATATGGCGGCACATAATGTGATGTTTCCCCCGCGCTGCCCTGGGACGTGCACAATTGCCCTTTGGCCAATTACATTACGACCCCGTCGTCTTGTTTTGCTCAGGTCGAATCCAGCTTCATCAATGAAAATGTATTCATGAGGCTGTGCAGCTCCATCCATGGCCAAGATTCTCTGAAAAAAAGGGGAACATATCACTGTACTACAGTGCTACACATACAGCACCCTCACCCCATCACACAGGTACCTGTGTAGCTCTCAGAATGGATCCATGTGGTACTGATATGGTACATATTCAGCTGCTACTGGACTTCACCAATACTCTATTGTAAATGTAAGGGACAGTTACACGTACCCGTACATATTCAGCTCGAAGTCCTTTGACCCTGTCACTGTTCCTCTCGAATGGGACTCTGTAGAGCTGCTTCATGGTGATGCTGTGTTTACCCAAGATGCGTCTGATGGTGGTGATGCTCACATGGTCTATGTTGCTGAACACTCGCCTGTCTGCAAGTATTTTCCGTCGTAGCTGGTGGAGACGGATGGCATTGTCTGCCCTCACTAGGTCCACAACAGCAAGTTCCTGCTGTTGTGTGAACAGGCGTTGGCGTCCTCCCCCAGAAGGTCTTCGAGTCATTCTAGAGAAATACAACCACATATTGTCATCGGTTTGCTTATTTTTCTTACAGTACTTCACTGTATATACTGTATCATCCACTGTACTTCAATATAAGTAATCATGCTATGTTTCACAGAAACTACCACTTTGGCTGCAAAAGGAGCATTAGCACCCTGCAATACCCTGTACACTTGATATGGTAACTGTAGAACAGTACTATGAAAACCATCTGAGTAGAGTAGAAGGCAGTGAGATGAAGACAGACCTGTTTTCTAGTCGGAATTTTCTTATTACAGATGCCACTGTGAAGCGGCTTAGATGTGGGTGGACTCTCTGCCCAGCTTCCCTCATAGTCAGGCCGTGGTTGATGACATGGTCCACCAAAGTTGCTCTTATATCATCAGAAATATGGGTCCGTGCATGGCCTCTTTGACCTCCTCCTCCTCTTCCTCTTGCTCTCCCTCCATCCATGCTTGCAAAGTTCTTGAATTGGCTAAACTGAGGGCTTTTTGTGGTTGGCTAATTGGTGTTCAGTTTTGCAAGTAAGTGCCTTCAGGTGTGTATTTGAGTGGTTGCAATTACCCGATGTGTTTTGTATTTTGGATACATGTGTTTTCCAAATGGCACCCTGAAATTTCATTTTTGAACGAAGTGTCTTATGTATGAAATAGAGTGTAGTATGCAGGACCATGTGTGTTGCATAAAGGAGTAAGTGTGTTGCATAATTGCAACCAGAGTGCAAAGCAGCACTTTTGTTTAAGGTATGGGTACATGTGTTTGGGGTATGGTAACAAAAGCTTCAAGTTGTGTTACTTTAGTCTAAGCATGGGTTTATAGTGTTCAAGCAACGAGCAAAAACTGTAATTAAAGGTAAAAAACCCCAACAGGAACTAAACCTCCAAAAACCCCTCAAAGTGGATCTGATATATGTTTATATTCATTACCTATGTAAAAATAGACGAGTTAGGTGAATGAAGAGGATGTTTTTTCTCTTTTGTTACATCAAAAACTCGAACAGTTTTGTGTAAACAGATATTAACATGTCTCGCTGTTTGTTCACCGTCATGTTGATTTTTCAGCGGTGTGTAACCTGGCTGGGTTCTGTGCTGTGATAAAGGGCGAGCTGCCACCATTTGGAGCCAGACCAGGGCTGCTCCTGGACACAGCGATTAGAACACAAATGACTGATAACTCGGGGGCAGAGGGGCGCAGGAGCCGAGATCTGCATCACAAACCTCCAAAACTGCAGAGATAGACGGAGAGAAAGGATGAAAAGTCGGGAAGGAGATGGGAAGAGTACATTTAGAAGTCAGACTCAACACAGATCTCCAGGGATTCGTAGAGTAGGCTTTGTTTTTGTTGCTTTTGGTCCGTAGTGAAAATGCACTCCATTACTGAACTAATCATAAACCTTGTAAAATCAACTCTTTGGAAATATGGGCTTCATCGAACGGCTCTCTTTCCCCTGTAAGTTGATTATGTTGTTGTGCAGGTGATTGTACTGTTGTGCCTAATTTCTTATAGAAACCCAGAGGGGGGGAAAAAAAAGAGAAACAGGAACTTCAAAAATCAATAGCAAGACAATTTAAGAGAAATAAACTCTGCTCCCTCTCATTTAATCTCATACTTTCTGAGACTTAATAAAAACAAAAGCTTTAGAGTGATGAAGCACACTGGCCACAGCCATATGATCGATCTAGATTTTTTTTCAGGTGACTTCTTGACCTCTTTCTTGTGATGTTCAAGATATTGGATGGATCGGGAATTTCAGATTCCAACAAGGGGACAGAAGAAGGCACGTTATGAAACATGTATTTCCATGAGGTTTGGAGACTTCAGATCGAAACTTGATAGCATGTCTCAGTTTTATTTTTATCTGAATAAAGATGCATAAAAAGATTCAACTTTTAGCTGATCGAGTCTGTAAAAACTGTTAACAGCACCCGGACTCCACTAAGGCTTTGTTTTAAAGGTTTCCCTCATTTAACGATGTATGGATCAGTTCCCCTCCCAGCTAAAATAAAACGAACCTTTAAGTCACCAGATCGCAGAACTGACAGCGCACTATTTTCTGAGTGACGTTAACTGGTGTGTGAAAATGTGCATTTAGGTGATGGACGCATAAAAAGGAAAGCGTAGCTGACCTTCAAATCCCTGACAGCTACAACTCAACTGCTGTTTACTTGATGTCCATAACTCCCCTGAGAGCTGCAGACACCTCGCCGCGGCGTGCTGCATTTCATTGTGAGACGGTGCTGACTTTAAAAAGCAGCTCAATCTTCTCCCAGATTACATTTGTCGCAATTCCCTCTCTTTGTGGAGCTTTCTGCTTAGAGGAGAAGAACTGTAGAGACACAGCAGGAGACACTTTCCTTTCATTGTTCTGCCCTTTGTCCATCTGGAAAGCAGGTACTGGGAGTTTCATTGGGTGTGCGATCGCAGCTTCGAATCGTTTCATCTTATCAGATGTTGTGAGGTTATAAAAGCAAAGTTTCAGTTTGTTACTTCTCAGCTCTCCCTCACCTTTTTGTCTTCACGCCATGAGACTATCATCCCGATAACCCCCATTTGACCCACATCCATAAAGCACCACAATGAAACAAGTGGAACTAATTCATTAAAATTTCAATTTGCTCTCACCTTGAACGTCACCATAAAGCAGCAGTGCCACAGGTAAAATTATTTACACCGAGCTTGATAACCTTCTCTCCTGTTCCGAAGATAAACGTGTATTTTGGTAAGTAGAGCGGACAGACAGTGTAATGAGTGAGACTAATCCATTAAAGTTTGAGCGTGTATCAGTTTAAAACCACTGTACACACTGATAAACCGTGAGCCGCTTTTCCAAATAAAAATATCGCTCTCGTGAAGCCACGCGAGCACCTCTGCGGCTCAAGAGTTGCCGTGGCTCTCCTAAATATATAATTCCTTGCCTGTCCTCACTTTGGTGGAGGGTTTCACATTTGATTCAAATTGCTGATAATAGTTGGCCTTGTCTGTTTGATTTGTTTCAGCATCCACATTTTTCATTTATGAGCCACACCTCACAGTCATGGCTTTGGATAAGCAATAACATAAAATAAAATACAGTGCAGTCTGTGTCAGACTGAGAGTTTATAGAGGCGGAGCCATCTGAGAGTCCAGCAGAATTTTGAGGTCAAGGGCTGTACTAACTATTTTACAAATAATAAAATAAATTCAGCGCAGACTGAACTCTGAAATTTTTAAAAAGAGGCCATCTATTAGTCTTGATCATTTTTCACCATTTTACTCTCTAACATGAAACATATGATATTGTAAGAGTATAAAATAATTGACCTAAAAGTTTGTGTACACAGGTCAAATCTTCGGCTTCTTTCAGCTGATTTCAGTTCACAGTCAAACCCAAACTTGCCCTCCTCCCTTCCAGTTGACATTAAAACTCGCTCTAGCATAAACATGTGTCAAGTCTTATAGTCTTGGTTAAGTTTAAGAAACAGCATCTGTAATGGCATAATAAACGAAAGTCTGCTATATATGTATTATTAGCCCCAGTGGCCTAAAAGATAAGGCGTTTGCCTCCTAAGCCATATGGGTGTCTCAGACGATGGCTTTATGCGTGTCCTCAGTGGCATCTGATTTTAAGACAGAAAAATCCAGTGAATTTTCAGGCCAGCTAAATCTAAAAAGCACTGGTCTACTCTGCAGTAAAAGACAAAGCCAGCGCCTTTGACAGTTTCTCTGCTTTTTCTAATGCCTCCAAATAGCTCATGTGGTGGGTGCAGAGGATAGTGCTGGGAAAGCAGTCGGTCTGTGGATTACACTGAAGATTAGGTCGGGCAGAGATGAGGCTTGCTGCATTCCAGCAGCACCAGGGCAGATTAAAGTCACCCAGAGCAGTGGACATTTTAACCTTAGAAGATGATCCACCAGCTGCAGTGACATTATGGCAGCCCCTCCCACCCACAGAGCCTTATCTAATACAAATGTGACTGTGTGGGCTATTTATGTTGGCCACGTCTGGCTGTGTATACTTGTACTGGAACTTTGTCAGTTACATAACAGCACAGAGCATTCAAACTTGGTTAATGCATAAAAATGATTGTTTTCATAAAAAGTAACTTTAGAGGATTACATATAAAGAAAAGTACATTTAAAAATTACATCACCCAGTATTTAATACTTTTGAAAAAATATTTAGTACCTGCTGACATGGCCTCAGATACAGTCACATAATTATCAGTTAACAACAAACAATCCAACACATGGACACAATTCCTCATAGGGAAACACACAGGAACTGTGAAAAGCTGAAAACGAAAATGTGTAGGAATCGAGGCTTTAATGCTACAAGCCGAGCTGCTCATCACTGTTTTCGTTACCTGAAGATGAAGCTTGGATAACTCAGGTTTAACATCACTTTGCACATAAAGCTCTTAGCTTTGTTTGGTTAAGGACACAGTGGAAAGATCCACCCTTATGTGGGGTGGATCGAATCTATTAAAATCATTCTTTGGACTAAAAGAGTGAATGCACAGCATAATTAAAGAAATTATGTAATGCATGTAATGTAATAACTGCTTAGTAATGTTAATGTGATTATTTCGCATACAGATAAATAATCCCCGCCCCCTTAATAAAACAATAACAACAACAATTGATTTAAATAATCACCTGGCTATTTTATACCTATAACCTCTTCACCTAAGATTATATAAATCACTTGAGGTGCAACTGGCTACAAGTTGTTTTGAGTTTTGAGAGACAACAACGCAGGACCTTAAATGCTTTTCCTTCATTTCAAAGCAGCTTATTATCATTATGACATGTTTTTCTTTTCTTTTAAACGACTTCAAGCAAACAGCAGGGGAGCCTTGAGGCCCGGTGATGGGTGAAGCACTCATTGTCACCTAATTTGCTAAACTATTCTGCTTCCAATTTGCCTATTCAGTCTTTGTTTATGCTCTCTGCCTCTCCCTTTCTCCCTTTATCTCTATTTCCTTGCTGCATGAAGTGAATGCTAATGAGTATTACAAAAGACATTTTCAAATATTGCAGCTCCATGAGTGGGGAGTGTTGCTTCCATTAGTGGCATTACTACCACAACAATG
Organism: Rhamphochromis longiceps; assembly: GCF_057381845.1. NCBI lineage: Eukaryota > Metazoa > Chordata > Actinopteri > Cichliformes > Cichlidae > Rhamphochromis > Rhamphochromis longiceps. The sequence goes on from NC_140566.1 coordinate 32,118,385, forward strand.
AGTTCTTTTTGTTTCGCTAAATAATTGTATGTATCTTTAAAATGTATTTCATCATCCACAAAATATATATGTGGTATGTTTTGTTTTCTTTCTTCTATTTTTTTTGACATTTTACAGCTATAACTGCCAGGTTCAGTCACTGTCAAGCACACCTGCAAATTACAGTTTTTGCTCGTTGCTTGAACACTATAAACCCATGCTTAGACTAAAGTAACACAACTTGAAGCTTTTGTTACCATACCCCAAACACATGTACCCATACCTTAAACAAAAGTGCTGCTTTGCACTCTGGTTGCAATTATGCAACACACTTACTCCTTTATGCAACACACATGGTCCTGCATACTACACTCTATTTCATACATAAGACACTTCGTTCAAAAATGAAATTTCAGGGTGCCATTTGGAAAACACATGTATCCAAAATACAAAACACATCGGGTAATTGCAACCACTCAAATATACACCTGAAGGCACTTACTTGCAAAACTGAACACCAATTAGCCAACCACAAAAAGCCCTCAGTTTAGCCATTTCAAGAACTTTGCAAGCATGGATGGAGGGAGAGCAAGAGGAAGAGGAGGAGGAGGTCAAAGAGGCCATGCACGAACCCATATTTCTGATGATATAAGAGCAACTTTGGTGGACCATGTCATCAACCACGGCCTGACTATGAGGGAAGCTGGGCAGAGAGTCCACCCACATCTAAGCCGCTTCACAGTGGCATCTGTAATAAGAAAATTCCGACTAGAAAACAGGTCTGTCTTCATCTCACTGCCTTCTACTCTACTCAGATGGTTTTCATAGTACTGTTCTACAGTTACCATATCAAGTGTACAGGGTATTGCAGGGTGCTAATGCTCCTTTTGCAGCCAAAGTGGTAGTTTCTGTGAAACATAGCATGATTACTTATATTGAAGTACAGTGGATGATACAGTATATACAGTGAAGTACTGTAAGAAAAATAAGCAAACCGATGACAATATGTGGTTGTATTTCTCTAGAATGACTCGAAGACCTTCTGGGGGAGGACGCCAACGCCTGTTCACACAACGGCAGGAACTTGCTGTTGTGGACCTAGTGAGGGCAGACAATGCCATCCGTCTCCACCAGCTACGACGGAAAATACTTGCAGACAGGCGAGTGTTCAGCAACATAGACCATGTGAGCATCACCACCATCAGACGCATCTTGGGTAAACACAGCATCACCATGAAGCAGCTCTACAGAGTCCCATTCGAGAGGAACAGTGACAGGGTCAAAGGACTTCGAGCTGAATAGGTACGGGTACGTGTAACTGTCCCTTACATTTACAATACAGTATTGGTGAAGTCCAGTAGCAGCTGAATATGTACCATATCAGTACCACATGGATCCATTCTGAGAGCTACACAGGTACCTGTGTGATGGGGTGAGGGTGCTGTATGTGTAGCACTGTAGTACAGTGATATGTTCCCCTTTTTTTCAGAGAATCTTGGCCATGGATGGAGCTGCACAGCCTCATGAATACATTTTCATTGATGAAGCTGGATTCGACCTGAGCAAAACAAGACGACGGGGTCGTAATGTAATTGGCCAAAGGGCAATTGTGCACGTCCCAGGGCAGCGCGGGGGAAACATCACATTATGTGCCGCCATATGCCTTCGAGGGCTTCTGCATCATCATGCAAAACTAGGTCCATACAATAGCCAACACATACTCACATTTCTAGATGCTCTCCATGATATAGTTGTACAGAACAGACCAGATCAGCCCAGGTTTGTGGTGATATGGGATAATGTCAGTTTCCATCGGGCTGCTCTGGTCCAGGCCTGGTTCTCCAACCAAAGTCAACTTGAAGTGGTATGCTTGCCCCCTTACTCACCATTTTTAAACCCTATAGAGGAATTTTTTTCGGCTTGGAGATGGCGTGTATATGACCGCCAACTACATGCCTGCATGCCTCTTCTGCAGGCAATGGAACAGGCCTGCGGCGACATTCAGGTGACAGCAATCCATGGATGGTTTTGACATGGAAGAGGATATTTTCCCCGGTGCCCAGCGGGAGAAGACATTGCTTGCGATGTTGATGAGGTCCTGTGGCCAGACCCCAACAGACGGCGGGATCCATGAGCCCACGTATGCACAATTGTCATGATTTTTTGTTTACAGTATAGTGTCTTTTCTATTACTGTATTATGGGGGTTTTTTTGTTTTTGTTTTTTTTGCTTTATCTGAATTCATGGTACTGCAATGTACAATATTGAGTAGGTCTATTTGCTTTTTTGGTTGTTTGCAAATGTGTCTCCTGAAAATGTGCCTTCTGAATGAACAATGGAAATCAAAGACTGCAGTGCTTTATATAAAGTAGACTAGTGTGTTCCTCCTGCTCTGTAAGTGTTTGCATATGATGCAAGTATGTGTCATTTTGTCAACAGAGTTACATTTTGACAAAGGAATGTTAGGTTTTGATAGCAGAGTTTAGGTTTTGAGAGTAGAGTTTCAATTTGGTGCAGATGTGAATGGTATATTTCCCAGTGTTGTGTCATGTTTACTTGTGTTTAGGGTTTTGGCACAATGAGCAAAGTTTTGCAAAATGTGTTCAGGCAACGGGCAAAAACTGTAACACAATTTCCATCACTCCCCTGGAAATAAACACCCCGTAGTAATAGAAGAGCTGAACTTCCTCTTTGACTGCTGGAAAAAAGGCTGTTTTTTGTTTACTGCTCCCTGGTGTCCCTGCTCATGCTAAGCATAACAATTTAGCTGTCACTCCCAAATCTTCCCATAAGAACAGTCACAAATGACCCACATGAGTCATATTTAAATGCGACAGTTATGCCGTATTTTACTGTGATATGGCAAACTATCCATTTTTTTGTATCTAAACTGAACTAAGAAGTGAAAGCAGGAGAAAAAATATGAATAAAAACAAAACAAAATAAAATGAGACACTAACCGCAGTATGACAAAGTTGTTTTGTTCTCTCCCGCCACTATTCCAACCCCCGAAATGAGCTCAAGAGAAAAAAACCTCATCCAGTGGTTCAGTGCTGTCTGTGTATGGTTGGTCAGGTTGGTTTATTATATATGCGATTAAACGTGTCCAAAATTCATGTAAGTCTTCATGTAACGGCAGAACAAAGATTGCCACAGACTGTTTTGCCTAGTTTTAATCATAGTTACATTTTTATTGTTTGTATTTATTTGTGTAGTTGTTTTTTTTATCATGCTAGTTCTTGGTTTTCTTTAAACGACTTCTATTGATTTTACCTAAATCATGTTTTACGTGACTGTAAACCAGCGGCTCTGATTTTATTGTTGGCTTTTCCTGACCTAGTGGGAGCCCTAAGCAAACACTGAGGCTGAACTAATAGGAGTGCATGGTTCTTGGTCCCAAGGTGCCGTTGTTGATATTCTAGCTCTTATTATTTTGAGCTGGATCCTTTTCTGGTCCAGTTCGACAAACATTTATCAGGCTTGGGGATACAAAAGTATCTAATATTTATAAAACCAAAGAAACAGAGGGTTCAGTAATAAATTCACAATATAGTGCTTCTCATGCATGGCTGCTAACAACTCCATTATCATCAAAATAGTGATCATATTAGATGGAAGCCTCATGTCTGATTTGCTAATTGTTAGCATTGTATCTGCAAAAAGAATTAATGTGAGGATTTGGGGCATGCACTGTGCTGCTTTAGTGTATTGATATAAACAAAGTTAGCCTATGAGCATCTTTGAGACAGGATTGAATTTATAAAATTATAGCCTGTCATGTTTTTACTACTACTGTGCTTCTCTTTGCACGGTTTTGCAACAATAACATTATTTGAAACCTTGTATGCGAGGGGAAGGATTTTAAATTCGATTCTGGATTAAACAGGGAGCCGATGAAGAGAAGCCAAGAAAAACAACCGCAAAGCCAGTGAAGGCTGAAATTTAACAAACTCTTCTCAATTTCGCAAAAGTATATAAAGCAACTGCTGGGTTGATTTCTATGGAATCACACCGAGTTTCCTCTTTGATTTTCTGTCTCATATGTCGAGGTTAGAGAGACATCAGTGAAAGGCCACATGTTAGAATAACAGTTTAATTTTAGCAGTCGTGTAGACGACCAACTCTGGTTTCCAGATGTTCTTTTTTTTTTTTTTACAAATTCCAATACAAAATGATAATGTTACCCTCTAAAAGAGCTGGTGGTACAAAATTTGTTTTCCCACTGTCCAACGAACAGCCTTGAATTGCAGTTTCTCGGCCGAAATGTGAATTCTCACCTCCAGGCTCGATCGGAGGGGTGTCTGAGGTGCAGCAGAGCATGATGTTCACCGCCTCTGAAGACTGTAGCGACTTTGTTGTTGCAGTGGATTGATGAGGTTTATTTAGAGGAGCAGAATGAACGCTGGGAGACAGAGAGAGGAACACTGACAGATAAGGAGAGGGAGAAGGAGTAAAGAGTGCTAATGGAATTTCCAATCTGAAGGAAATTAGTTACTTCGTACAAGGTGTTCGCGGTGCGAGAAGAACGTGATGGAAGCCAAGAGGAAAGACGTACGGATGAGCACGACTCTCACAGTATTCTCACAACCTCGCACAGGCAAAAGCACCAGCAGTGTCCTTTTATTGTTGCTAAGAAACAAATCTAATCACATAAGCTATTGTCAATCACAGGCTAAAAGCAAACAGCCAACAACTGTTTCAAATGAAACAGTCCAAACCACACATTATTGATTTTCTTTTTTGGTAGAATAAACAGCACAGGGAAAAGAAAAGCATCATTAAATGTACAATTGTCCTCGTTCCACAGCAAGTCAGTGAAATAAAAACATCTTATAAGTCTTATATACGGTTTTACAGAGGTCGGTGTTGTCAAGGACTTCTCAAAATTTCCAGAAGTTCTCAAACTTTGATTCTTCTATGTAGCCCTCAGACACTGTAGATGTCATATAAAAGTGGATAATATTGTTAATATTGAGGTGATTACATTCCTCCATACCAGATTTATTGTTATTTAAAAGGATTAGTCCTTGTAGTCCTTTAGTCCCTCTCCCCAAGGATAAAAAAGGCTGACAGATCCTGACCTTGAGTGTAAATGAACCTCACATTCTAAGATTTTATTTATGGGTTGTTGTTGTTGTTTTTTTTGTTTTTTTAGCATGGTTCTGCACAACCTGAGGACAGCAGAGGGACCATCAACCCTTTTTCTGGAAAAAAAATGACTTGGGGTGCATCTGAAATTAGCAGAGGTGCACTAGTGTGTACAGAAGGAAAAATGGATTTCCTTGATCTATATGTGCATTTTAAGATGTTTGGAGAGTAAAAATGACTTCTGTGGTCTCTGACTCTTTTTGATTCTTTTTCTGTCTCCTGAGCTCCTTTACTGTGTCTCTCTACTCCCTCTCTCTGTTCTCCTTTTATCTCTCTGCCTTCAACTTTACATTGTTTCATGCATTTCGGTCTCAGTGTTCTCGTACTCGGTGTCCTCGTTGTCCTTTCCATCCATTTGTATTAGTTCTCGATGACTTCTCACTTGACTTTTCTGCCAAAGCATACAAAAAGAATTGTGAAATCCACTTCTATTTAGACTTTGTGTTTGAGTTTGAATGGATTTGAATTCAGTTAGATAAAAATTAAATGTGCTATCCCACTGATACCACATTTAAATTCTAAGCAGGTTAGGTGTTTATGGAGCCTGTGGTTTACGCTTTAATTACTGAAACACACGTGCATTATCTTTGCGGTAACTATCTCAGACTGAATGTAATCAGGCCAGCTGTTATACCAGAATATAATGGTCCTCCTGTCCTGCAGACACTGGGCAGTAATGGCTCTTCCTCTTTCACCTCCACATTCATTTGCTTTCTCTTTCAGTCCCTTCATCTTGTCCCACACTGATGTTTATCCATCTGACACTGAATGGATAAAATTGATATTAGCTGGCTAGCTAGCTACTTTTTAGGCTAACTGTGAGCCACTCACGTCTTTACTGTCAGTGTCCCCTGACTGTCCTTTGTCCACCTGCTGTTTTCTGTTTCTCCTCCTTTATTTTCTCTCTATTTCTTAGAGATGGTGGTGACTCTCAAAATGGAGCCAATTAGAATCAATAAGTGATATTGATAATCAAGATCCCTGACACCACTGGCTGAAATGTAGTGCCAAATCATGGCAGAGTAGCCATAATGTTTTAGAGATAGCTACTTGCTGTTGTACTACTCTTATTACTCCATACATGTTCACAAAGGTTCTAAGAAAAAATGTCAAAATTGGATGTATCACTCCATATAACCTGTTGCCACTGATTTTCAGTCCAACCTGGGGGTTTCTGACAGGTTGCTAGCAATGACACTTCTCTTAAATAAGGTGTCTTTTTTATGCTTGAATTATTCAAAAATTCAGAGATTATATTTCTCGGCTTGCTTGGGAACATGGGAGGTGTGGGATTCTCTGCTTAGGCTTCTGCCCCCATGACCTGGCCCAGGATAAGATGGGAGAAGATGGACTAATTAATACGTCCAAGTTAACAAACCCCACATTCCTCTGAAAATGATCAAGAACAATGACTAGACTGAAAATGAGTGTAAAAGGAACTAATGTCCAAAGAAACATTTTGAAACACCTTAAGAAAACCTGGAGAACTACTGTTTAAGACCACTTTAAAACAACAATACAAGCAAGTCTGACTCCTTGGAAGTGAAAATCTAAAGAAACGAGCAGTGGCTTAAGAACTTTGCATAGTGCTGTTACTTCCTGACAGCCCTTTTATGTTTGTGCCTGTTTTGTTAGCTTTATTTTACTTTATCTTGAGCAAACCTGATTTTTTCTTCCCCAGTCGTTATGTTTTATCCTTCCCATCCTCAGCAGTTTATCACAGCACAAGTTCTGTTGACTTGAACAACATTTGCATAAAGGCCATTTGGCTGCTCATATAGTGCTTGAGGTCAGTTCAGCTGAGTGGATAACCAGGTAATGAATCTCCTTCTTTTCTTGTTAATATTGTGTCCCTTACACCATTATTCTCATTGGACCGGAGGATAAGGGAATAGAATAGGAGCGAGAGAGAGCAAGGGGGGAGCCATTGGAGTACATGCATTATGTATCATATCCTACAGTGAAGAAGACAGCACTGTGAGTGGGAGTGTGAGCGGCCAGCAGTGCACTGAGGTGAACACAGTGAATGCTAATGAGGGAGCTGCATTTGCTGGGAGGTACATCTGATTAAAAGCACAAGTCATGGTGAACACAGCCCAGCGGTGTTATCAGAGAAAACACACACAAAGTAACGGATGTCAGAAAGAGATGAGTTTTGTGAGTTATTTTTGGCTTCAACGGAGATGAAAGATCAGATTACTGATAAAAGATCTGCGTCACTGATATGCTGGAAGTAAGGGGAACACATGAGATTTTAACTTCAAATGTTTTCTTTTAAGTCATCGGTTGACAGTTTTCCTAACTAAATTAGGCTCCTACATTATAATTGGTTGTTTGTGTCACAGCTCCATACAGCCACTAGCATACACAAGGTTAAGTGAATATTTATCAGCTGCTTGGTGATTTGTCTGCTGCACACAGCCTATCACATTTATTTGATGCAAAGGAGATCTCTGCAGGGATAACGAAGCGAATTACGTCAAACATGTCTTTTGTGATTTCTCAGGCACTTGAGACAATGCAAAATGTTGTTTAATGCAGATTATCAGAACAGGCGTTTTTTATTTTGTATTGGTTTGTTTTTTCTTCTTTCATCTGCCATCCATATGCCTCATGCTTCTATTTTGATTTTCTTTGTCCAAATTCTAATTTAAATGTCCACAAAGTTGCATAACACGCGAACTATCAGATGCTGCTAAAAGCACTGATATGATTGTATATTTTAATTTAAACTGAACTCTCTGGTATAACTAGAAACCAAACGGCTACATGGCGATACCTCTATGTTGTACAACCTCTTTGGCATATCTGGACATTTCTTCCATTGCTTCTTGGAAATTCAGTGTTGACTGTTTGCAGTGCCACTGCAGTTTCACTATTCAACCAGGTTTCAATTGAAAACTGTTTTCACTTGACTCACAGTGTCCAAATCTGAAGGCAGTACATCCAGTGAGAAGCAATATCTTCCAGCCCTTGCACTATAAATGCATCTCTAATAGTCATTTTACAAGACTGACCTGGCTGGTATTTCTGTAAAATTCTGTAAAACCTTCAAGGGGGAGGTACTTAAGAAGCATCTCGATTTTTAAGGATGAGTCCAGCCAGCCTATGGAGGAAACATATAGATTTGGAAGTGCTGATTCTAGTGTGTGTTGTCAGTTTTATTCTGATTAAGCCAACATCTTCCAAAAGAAAAGTTGCCAAACTGCAGTTCCACAAATGACCATCGTTTCTGTACTGGCTAAAATTTGAGATCCTGTCTCTGAATATCACAAACAAGATTAGTGACAAAGAACAACCTCAGTGTATTCCAACACTATGCTAATGTCTTGGATTATCAGGATGTCCCAAAATCTCCCTGAAAAGCCTTCAGTTAATCCAAAATGCTGCAGCAAGAGTCCTGACAGGGACTAGAAAGAGAGAGCATAATTCTCCTGTATTGGCTTCCCTTCATTGGCTCCCTGTTAAAATCCAGAATTGAATTCAAAATCCTGCTTCTCACATACAAGGTCTTAAATAATCAGGCCCCATCTTATCGTAATGACCTTGTAGTACCATATCACCCTATTAGAGCACTTCACTCTCACACTGCAGGCCTACTTGTTGTTCCTAGAGTATTTAAAAGTAGAATGGGAGGCAGAGCCTTCAGTTTTCAGGCCCCTCTTCTGTGGAACCAGCTTCCAGTTTGGATTTGGGAGACAGACACTATCTCTACTTTTAAGATTAGGCTTAAAACTTTCCTTTTTGCTAAAGCATATAGTTAGAGCTGGACCAGCTGACCCTGAATAGGTGTAGGCTGCTGGGGGATTCCCATGATGCATTGAGTATTTCTTCTTCAGTCAACTTTCTCACTCACTATGTGTTAATAGACCTCTCTGCATTGAATCATACTTGTTATTAATCTCCGTCTCTCTTCCACAGCATGTCTTCTATCTAGTTTTTCCTTCTGGTAGCTCCCCTTACGATAAGGGTTCAGATCGCGCGAACAGGTGTGAAATGTGTGTGTTTAGTTAGTTTGTTTGTTTGCTTGTTTTAATCAATTTTAAATCATGCTTTTTATTTGTTTTTGTTTCTAATGTCTCTGTAAAGCACTTTGAATCACCTTGTTGTTGAATTGTGCTATACAAATAAATTCGCCTTGCCTTGCCTTGCCTTCCCACTGTCACCAAAGTGCTAGCTCATAGGGGGTCATATAATTGTTGGGTTTTTCTCTGTATGGGTTATTGTAGGGTCTACCTTACAACATTAAGCGCCTTGAGGCTACTCCTGAAGACATGCAATGGTAAAGAGTTTTAAAAAGGATCTCACAATACACAAATAATTCTTTTAATTAAGATGGACTCATTAGAATCATAGTCTGCATATACTGTAGAAACACACAAAACTTCCAGGAATGAGTCCTAAGAAGCTGAGTGTAAATGGAATATCCATGGTAAATGTACCAGCATGTATAGATTGTGTTTTTCTAGTCTTTACTAACCACTTATGTACTAATCACTTAGTGGATAAAGGGCAATACCTCCCGGGCCACAGCTTATCCCAGTTTATGTAGCACTAATTTGTGTTGTGTTGATAAATCTGAAAACAAATGATACGCAATAGTACATTAACAGAATCTCTCTAACATAGATGGTGATATATTACAACAGAAACTCCTGTACCTGCAGCCACTGCATGAATCAGACCACACTGCTTTATCTACAGCAGTTCCTGCTGAGTTGTTAAAGTTAATCCTTGGATATGGGAGAGACTCTGAAGAAGGAGATCTGAGATTGTGATTACTGATCAGCTAAACTTCCCGGTTGCTGTGGTTCCTGGTGAAAATAAGATGATGGGGATGTTGAGCAGAATGGTGACTACTGTTATCTGGCTGGATTTATTTGAAATTAAATGAAGAATTAAAAAAACATACATGGTTTTAGATCAGTTAATGGTAACATTTATAGTGTTTTTGAGAAGAAAACACAGCATATTAATGCATTATGGATCTATTTTCCATTAATTTTAAATGCATTTTTATTGTCAAATTGTAATTTTGGTTCATTCACTCATATTTTTAATTCCTTTACTATGAACATGATTAGAGTGGATGCATTCCTTTCAGTGCAAACACCTTTAAAATCTGCTTGTGCAATAACAAAACTGCACAAGCAGAAATTTCCCACCCGTGGGACTAATAAAGGTATCTTATCTTATCTTAACAATAAAGGGACCTGTACAAAGTAGAATAAGGTAAAACAATGACCTGCCCTGCTCTCTAAATTAAGTCAAGTAAGCACACTTGTGCAGGTAAATAGAAAAGCTGTGGTTCTTTAAAACCACTTTAGTGATGAATAGGTGGTGAAGCTGAAAGAGACATGACGGCCTAAAGAGGGTTTTCAGTCTATTCACCCGCACAGATGTAAAGACATGACCTTTGCACAAAAGAGTGAAATTCAGCAGCAGTTTTGTCCTCCAGGTATTTATTTCACAATGGGTTTACCTTTTAAAAGCACATGCCTTGTAATGGATTTGTAATGTGTTGTACAACTCCAGTCTGTTTAAAACTCAGGCATTACAAAAACAGCGTTAAAAAAGGTGCTTATTATAAAAAAACCCCCAACAAAGCTATATATAAACATTCCCAGTTTGCCCTGCTTTTTATAAAGTATTAGTATTTCTTTGCCCGCTTTAGTATTAACCCTCCACGCTGCATTGACTGCAAATGTTTGGTCAAACATTATATCCCTTAAGAGGTCCTTAATTGTACTTTTTGTTAAATAGGCTTGAAGTCTAAGGGAGTTTTCACACCTCCAGTTCGTTTACTCTGGTCCAAATGAGTTGACGAGCATGTAAACTTGTAGCTATTTCCAGTGGTTTTAATTATTTTCACACAGAGAAAAATTCAAGTGAACTCCAAGCCAACCAAAATGTGTCAGTACAAACCAGTGTCCAGATGTCTCTGGGGCAGGAACAACAAACGTAAATACAGGAAGAAGGTGCTTATGTCTGGACTGCTGGAGAACATAGAGAATTTATGTTCATTTAAAAGCTAGTTGCTAGCTTGTACAGACCTTTGCACATCTGCGGTACCTTCCAGTACTGAGAATGCAAAGCTGCAATGTATACCTGGTAGTTGGTTCAGATAGGGGTTGCATCATGTTCACACCATAAACAAACCACTCTGGAATTTGTTTGGACCTGTAAGGAGGCCAGTTGTTCCAACGGTGCACTCGGTGTGGTTATTTTGGTCCTCACACGAGTGCAATTACTCTGTTCATACGTGCACAAATGAACCATTTCAAGTGAGGAAACGAAGGAGAGTTTGATTTAAACGGATTAAATACAGCAATAAAGTTATATAGTTAAGACTTGATCAGGTGACCCTGAGTAATTGTTTGTTTCTTGTTCACTCACTATGTGTGCATACACCAGTCTCAAAGGGGGTAGTAGTCTGATTCTTGGGGTTTTCTCACTGTTATTACCTTAAAATATTAAACGCCTTATTGCAAATGCTATTGTGATGCTATTGTGATTTGGTGGCACATACATAAAATTGAATTGAAATCAGATGACATCAGCCACATTTCCTAATCATTCTCTCCTTTCTGCTGCTCAGTCTATCTCAAAGTTAAAGTATGTTTTGGTCTATTAAGTCGCTTTTCTTTTTATTCCTGGGGCATTATTCACAATATAAATTTTGCTGGGTTAATGTAAACCTGAAAAACCATCCAATCTTTTCAGTCTTTTCATTAATGGAATGCTTTTATTGTGTAAAACTATTAAAATATTTTAGTGCCTGAACTTGAACCAGTGACATGTGGTGAAAATAAATTGGAAACTGGATACAAAGCAAAACAAAAGGCAAATGTTGTGACACCACTTCACCCTACAAATGTACCCTTAAATGTCTTTAAAACAGAGCTTTAACTGTCAGCATACTATATTCCAGAGGCCAGTGCATGAAGGTAAAAATCAAATCAACTGACAACAGTGCTTAAGTGAAGTGAAAGAATACTATGAAACTTTATACTCACCACAAATAAACCCATCTAAAAATGAAATTGATCTGTTTCTTGACAACGTAACTCTTCCAAAATTACTAGATAGTCAAGCAATGGAACTGGATTCGCCACTGACGCCAAGTGGACTCCAGGAAGCCCTGATAAGTATGCCCAATAATAAGGCTCCAGGTCCAGACGGCTTCCCTGCAGAATTCTACAAAGAATTCTGGATAATTTTGGCACCAGTATTCCACGGCATGTTGCAGGAAATCGAGGAAAATGGCAGACTACCACCAAATATGAATTCTGCCAACATTAGTCTCCTGCTAAAATCAGGCAAAGACCCTTTATTTCCCTCAAGCTATCGTCCAATTTCTCTTTTTTTTTTTTTTTTTTTTTTTTACTTTGATTTTTATTAGGTTAATTTGACATTGTGGACATACAGTAAAGAAAATAACAAACAGACATACATATAAACAAACATAGAGTCTGGAGTTTACATATCTTTCTCCATTTATCACGTTGCAGAAAAAAAAAAAAAGAAAACCTATTATGTTATTTCATTTGTGTCACTTCTGAATGTTTTCCACTTCCTCCATAGTCTGTCGTATTTACCTCCCATCAGTCTAATGTTGAGTGTTATTTTTTCCATCTCTGAGATATCCTCTACAATACTGATCCAATCCCGCTGGGTGGGAGGATCTGGATGTAACCACTTCTTTGTAATTGCTTTTTTTGTTGCGGCCAGAATTATTTTGACTAAATACACGTCCTCTTTTTGTATGTATTCTTTTATGTTTCCTAGATACATCACTTGGCAAGTATTTGGGAATGTATAACTCAAAATATTATCCATATTCATTTTTAAGTCTTCCCAATACTTTTTAATTTTAATGCATTTCCAGAATACATGAGAATGATCCGCTTCCATTTCTCCACACAATCTCCAACAATTTTGTAAACTTGAGGTCAGTTTGCTTTTTATTTTGGGTGTAATGAAAAAACGTGTCAAATTTTTCCAACAAAATTCCCTCCACAACGGCGAATTAGTTGTACTGTGTTGCAATTCACACATATTGAGCCATTCTTTCTCTGTTATTTTTATGGTCAGTTCAACTTCCCATTTCTTTTTAATATAGAGTGTTGAATCTTGTCTATTTTCTTCTAATGACCTATAGAAGGTGGAAATAGTTTTAAATTGTTTATGTTCATAGCAATCTTTTACTTTTCCGACAACCCCCAGTGGTTTCCCAAGCCAGTCAGATTTTATTTGTTTTGCGTAGTAGTCCCTAACTTGCAAATATCTAAAGAAATCTCTATTTTCCAATTTGTATTTGTTTTTTAGTTGTTGGAAACTCATTAGTCCTCCGTTTTTCATAAGGGTACAAACCGCTGTAATCCCTTTTAGTTCCCACTGTTTGAATGTTTGGTCCAATTGTCCTGCCTTGAAATTTTTATCATGTCTAAACCATCTGAGTATAAATAATTGTTCTTTTAACTGACATTTTTCTATTACTGTGTGCCATATGTCTAATGTAAATTTCACAATTTGATTCATTCCACTTTTATTCTTTGTCATTAAATGTTTGTCAGAGATAAAAATCTGAATGTTGTTTCCCTCGATTTCTTTCTCAATTTCCTTCCATCTTGCGTCCAATTTCTCTTTTAAATGTAGACCTTAAAATAATCTGCAAAGCTCTCTCAAAGAGATTAGAGAAAATGACCCCCCTCTTAATTCATCCTGACCAAACTGGTTTCATAAAAGGTCGGCACTCCTCAACAAACACTCGTAGATTACTTAATTTAATAGACTACTCATACGATAAAAACATCGAAACCATAATATTATCTCTAGATGCAGAAAAAGCATTTGACAGAGTTAACTGGAAATTTTTATTCGCAACTTTACACAAATTTGGTTTTGGAAACTCTTTCATAAACTGGATAAGAATATTATACAATTCCCCAACAAATCAAATCAAATCAAATCAAATCAAATCAAATCACTTTTATTGTCACATCACATGTGCAGGCACACTGGCACAGCACATGCGAGTGAAATTCTTGTGTGCGAGCCCCACAAGCAACAGAGATGTGCAAACACAACAACACAAACGAGCAAAATACAAGAATGGCCAACCTGAAACTAATAAATATATGTACAATATATAATAGTGTATGCATTTCTGGATGTGTATACTAAATATTTTCCTACGTGTGTGTGTGTGTGTGTGTGTGTGTGTGTGTGTGTGTGTGTGTGTGTGTGTGTGTATACACATTTTTACAAATTAAATAGTAAAAAAAAAAAAAAAAATAATAATAATAATAAAATATATAAAATATACAGAGTTGAATATGTGCAAAACAAGTGGCATTTATATACAGTGTGGAGTGCATAATGTTAAAGTTCCAGTAGTGAAGCTGAGGTGTCTATGACGTGTTCAGCAGTCTGATGGCCTGATGGAAAAAGCTGTCTCTCAGTCTGCTGGTACGGGACCGGATGCTGCAGAACCTCCTTCCTGATGGAAGCAGTCTGAACAGTTTATGGCTCGTATCAGAACAAATGACCAGACATCCTCCAGCTTCTATCTTCTGAGGGGCACCAGACAGGGATGCCCACTCTCCCCTTCACTTTTTGCAATTTTTATCGAACCTCTAGCAGCAGCATTTAGACAGGCTACAACAATTAAGGGCATAAAATGTAAGAACATAGAACATAAAATCAGTCTCTATGCGGATGATGTGTTGCTTTTTCTGCAAAACACACAAACCAACCTCTCTGAGGTAATTACTTTAATAAACTGGTTTTCAAGAGTTTCAGATTATTCAATTAACTGGCCAAAATCTACAGTTCTCCCCATTAACTGCTCCTTCCATAATTCTTCCTCTGTCCCACTGCAATCCGGAAATATTAAATATTTAGGTATTAATGTCTCTCCTAAGCTTTCAGACTTAACTAAATTAAACCACATCCCACTTCTAAAGAAAGTAGAAGGCGATCTGACTAGATGGAAATCTTTACCCATATCACTCATGGGAAGGGTCGCCACTATAAAAATGATGATCTTGCCAAAAATAAATTACTTATTTTTGATGATCCCTAACAAACCATCACAAGATTGGTTCAGATCTCTGGATTCATATATTTCCAAATTCCTTTGGAAAGATAAACCCCCGCGTATCAGCTTAAAAACGCTACAAAGAACCAAGGATAGAGGAGGATTAGATCTGCCTAATTTTCACCAATACTTCTTAGCCAACAGGCTTCAGTTCATCTCAGAATGGTTAAAACATACCTTCTTAGTTGAGCCCTGGCTAGATGTTGAACAGGCACTATGCAAGGATCTAGAGATTTCAGATCTACCATTTATTAGCTCAAACATCAAAAGACATGAATGCTTTAAAAGTATCAACATCAGCTCTTCTCTGACAGCATGGTGGGAGTTTCTAAAAATAACGGAGTCTTCATTAATCCCATGCAAACGTACACCTATCTGGAATAACCCTGACATATTACAAAACAATAATATGATTAATTTCCCAGAATGGAGTTGTAAAGGAATTAAATACTTAGAACATATATTAGAGGGAACAGAATTTATTCCATTTGACAGACTAGTTGCACAATATGGGATCAACAAGACAAGATTTTTAGAATATCAACAAATTAAATCCATAGTAAAAAAGAAATTTAACCTCAGTCAAGTTGAATTACAAACACCACTAAGTGCGGCACATTTTCTTACTCTTAAATCCCCCAAATTATTATCTAAAATATACAGAACACTTTCTAAATTAGATGAATCAATATCCCTTCCTATTGCAAAGTGGGAAGCAGATTTATCAGTCAACCTAGACCAAAACTTCTGGTCTCAGATTTGCTTAAAAACCTTTAAATTAATTAAAAATCCCAGTCTGCAATTAATACAATACAAAATACTACATAGAGTGCACTATACAGGTCATCGGATGTTCAAGATGGGCTTTACATCTTCCAACAACTGCTCACACTGTCAAGGCAATACACCAGACAATTACATCCACGCTCTTTGGTTCTGTCCACCAGTGCAAAAGTTTTGGCGCGAGATATGTGAAGACTTATCAAAGTGTCTGAAATGTAACATTCCAACCTCCCCCTTAGTGTGTTTACTGGGCAGCTTAGATAATGTCACTTCAGAAAAGAATATAGCCCATATGATCTTCACTGCCCTATGCATAGCCAAGAAAACAGTCCTCATGAACTGGAAAAATAAAAATAATCTTAATTCTAACCAATATAGAAATTATCTATTAGATTACATTAGTCTTGACACAGCCTCTGCCACCACATCAGATCAATTGCTCTGGGCCCCTTTTATCAGCTCCATCACCTAGTGGGGGTGGGGGGGTCATAATTTGGTCCCACCTTCACTGTTGTGATTGGTGTGGGGGTAGGGACAGGCTTAGGGCGTCGGGGGGTTCCCCGGAGGCATCTTCCTTGGGGGGCTCAACCCGGGGTAGCGGTCATGTCCGGTTGGGGGCTCTGTTGGCTCTCAGGTGACTGTTTCCTCGCGGCTGCGTGCAGCGGGGCTAGGGGAGGGTCTGTGCTGACGGACGTGGGTTACTGACCTGGTAGCCTGGCTGGCCCAGGGTGGGTCCGGGATGGGCGTGAGGTTCTGGGGGCGCTCCGTCTCTGGGCTGGGGCCCGGGCCGGGCCTCGGGGGCTTGGATCCTGGTTGGTGTGTTACCGGGGTTGTGGGCGGGTGGGTGCATGGGGGCCCGGCCCTGGAGCAGGGTGCCGCCGGTGCGTCGAACCACCTGGGGGGCTCTTCAACTGGTGGGGGAGATGGTCACATCTTGCAGGAGCTTTCCTCTCTTCAGGAACTCTCTCTGCAGGAGGGGGAGATACAGGAGAGGTGGAGGAAGATCTCAGCCTGGGCGTTTACTGTCTTATGTAGTCTGGAAGATGAGTGGATGGTGGGGTGGGTGCAGTTTTCTCTGTGGTGGGGTTGGGTGGACTGTCCCGGGCTCTGTGGGGCTGGGAGGCGCTGCTGCACTGGGCCCCGGTCTGGATGGGCCTGGGCCCCCTTTCCCTGGCGGGTCGCGGAGTGTGGGAGTGCCTACTGGGGTCAGCGGGGGAGCTGGCCCCAGGGAGGGGTTACCTGCCCCTCCCTTCCTTCCCTCCCCATCTCCAGCTGCCTCTCTCTTCCCGCTCCACCACAACCACCCACACATGCAGGGCCTTGGAGTAGGGGTATGTCACCAGGGTGCAGAGGAGGCTACCCCCCCCTCTGTCCCCTTCTGGCTGCCTCTGCCTCAATTTTATCCCACAACTTATACATTCACATTATTCACACTCTCATTACACATACATATAGGATCTTGGGGGTGGGCACAATCACGGAGTCCAAATTACCATCAGGGTGTACACCTCACCCCTGGCGTCGTTGCCCACCTCTCAATTTTAAATACACTTAGACATTGAGGGCTATCAGGAGGGACTATGCGCTTACCTGCTGCTCCTTGGCAGGTAGCTCCATGCCCTCCTGGGTTTTAATTTCACCTTAGAACACACATGCATCAACACTACAATGAGCGGGTGGAGGGAGGTTTGGAGTCTTCTCCCACCCCCATTCTCTGCGGCCTGCTGGAGCGGGAGGGCTAGGTGGAGTTGGCCGTCCGACTGCGGTCTGGAGTGTGGGGCCTCCCTGCTGCTACGGAGTCGGGGTGGTCTGCCTCTCCCCACCGCAGGGAAAAGGGTAACACCACCTGGGTCTGGGTGCAGTTCCCCCCTCCAGGGGCAAGGGTACCTAGACCTGGTTTGTAGAGTACGCTTGGGGAGTGTGATCGGGTGTACAGCGTCTCTTTATGTCTGTCTCCACGTTGGTTGAGTGTGGAGTGAGTGCATATGAGAGCATGAGGGGGGGAATGGATGTTTGTGTCTGTGTGTGCCTGTATGTCTGTGTCTATATGTCAGGTTGGGTATCAGACGCCACCTCTCTGGGGACACCTCAGGCCCTCCAAGGTTTGGAGGCCTATCTCCACCTACCACCACTTCCCCTGCCGGTGGCGGACTCCCTCAGGTGTCGGTGCGTTGGTGGTTCTTTGTGTCTGGGGGTGGGCGCCCAGGTACACA
Organism: Rhamphochromis longiceps; assembly: GCF_057381845.1. NCBI lineage: Eukaryota > Metazoa > Chordata > Actinopteri > Cichliformes > Cichlidae > Rhamphochromis > Rhamphochromis longiceps. The sequence continues at coordinate 32,136,610 of NC_140566.1, forward strand.
CCGGCTCACTCCTTGGCGGCCGCTTATCGGGGCCTGGAGCTCGCTCGGGCCCCTTCGGGGGTGGGGTGCCCCCGGTCTCTTGGCGTGGGGCTCGGTCACTCAGGCACAGCTGGCGGCCGGCGGAGCTCACGGGCGCGTCACTGCAACTCCCCCTGGCTTCTGCTCCGCGGCTGCTGAGTGAACCCTCATCTGGGACTCTCCTCAGCTCTTACTGGAACAGTGGCGCGGCTGCCCCTCTGTTGGTCTTCCATGGTTTCTTGTGTTCTGGGGGCCTCTGGATGGCTGGAGTTTTGATCTCCTCCATACCTGCCTCACACCCTGGAGGACGGGGCTGTGGCCCCCTCACACTCCCTAGCAGATCGTTACATGGAGAAACCTTTGGAATACAAGCGCGCTGATCCACACAGGTATGCACACGGGTGTTCACTGCTCGTAGACCCAAATTACAACTTTCTTGGCTGCTACTTCGAAGCACATCTGTCCTGCGTGCTGCACAACAACATTGAATATTTAGTATTTACTGCTGTTTACACTTAGCTAGATTAATGCGATGGTGTTGTGTTTAGTATGTTGCTTTGTTTCTTTTTTTTTTTGTCTTTTTTTGCTTGTTTTCTATTCTTCTCTCAACAGGTGATCCAGGAGATTTTTTTTCTCCCCCCCTTTCTCACTGTCCCTCTCCCCTTCTGTTTTTCCTTTCCTTCCTCTTTCTTTCTCCCTTTCCTATCTCTCACTCATGTCTGTCCCGTCTGTAACATCTGAAAATAAAATATAATAAATAATAAAAACAAAGATCGACCAAATGGACCAATACGGCAATGCCACGATGATCCATTTGGCAAAGTAAATCCATTGGGTATCCTTGTTGGTCTTCAGACAACAATTCTGATGGCTAAAGAACCAAATGGGACAGGCGGAAAAAAAAAAAAAAAAAAAAAAAAAAGAAGTGAAAGAATACTTGGGTGGAAGTCTTACCTTTGGCACACAGAAAAAAAAACCCACAGAAAAAAAAAATCCAATAACTGTCACACAAATTAAAGAGACCCAGAAGCAGAGCACAGATATTGATGTTCCAGCAAACAGGAAATGTTTAATGCAAGTACTGAGTCACACATTGAGTCTTGGCCTTGAGGTCAGGGCATAGTTGAGGGAAGTCAGGAAGTCTGGCTGGCTGTTATGAGTGGAGAGTGACGGGCAAGGCTGAGTAGTAACCACGAGACAAAAGCCACAGGAAAGTTTGAACAGAAGCAAATTTACACAAAGGAAAAACTAGAATTATACAGTTTACACCCTAATAATTAAACTAACAAACTGGCAGGGTGTAGACTGGAAGCAATGGTACATGCAACACACCTGAATAAAATTAGTAGGTCACTAGCAAGACTCTATAGAACATGGCTGCATGCTGAGGTGGCTATTCAGCCATTTCAGTCACGTTACAGCAGATATGTGGTAACACATATGTGGACGCCAGCTCCTAGGAGGTTAAATTTACTTGAGTAGAGTCAAGGGTTGCCACCTCAGCATGCACTCAAGTCTTGCTAATGATCCACTAAATTTATTCAGGTGTTTCAGCAGGGACACATTTAAAAAGGTGGAAAAAACAGTGTCAAGGTAAATTAACAAATAAAACAAGATTGTATTAAAAGGTTTAAATTAAAGAGATGGCTTTACCATGTCTTTCAAGACAAAAACAAACCCCAAAATGATGGGGAAATCGGAAAGAAAGGGATTTAAGAGTCATAAAACCCCCTCCGACTTCTCTACAGCCTGAAGACACCACAATTCACTAGTAGCTCAGCACATTAGCTGGCCAGCTGGGGTCAGCCTGCTAATCTCCCTAGCTTTTATACTCTAGTGCTCATTGATAAATGAGGGCCACCAGTGTGTCTGCAACTGGCCCTGTGCTGGCCCATGTGTGGGCCACCTCTGGCAAACCTGATCTGGGCCACCAAATGGCCGTCATCCTTTGCGGTATGTGGGCCATATGTAAGCACATTGTTTGGGCCAGATCCACCAGATCCAGGCCATACCAATGTTGCTATGTGCGATACTAGCGATACTAGGCATATTTTTTTTGGTTTTGTTTCTCAGGTCAAAAATAAATTTGCTCCCTTGCAATGTGAATATTGTGGAGTGCTGCCTGGGGCTGTTACTGTATTAGAAGGCAACATGTTTTGAGATTCCTGCAGGAAGCAAAACTGGAAGCTTTGGCTAAAGATAGAGTCATCATGGGAGCAAAAGCTTGTAACATGAGTGAAAACCTTAAGACGACTGGGAAATCCCTGAGTAGGGATGAGTACCGGTGTCCGGTGCCATGATGGCACCGGTTCTGACATAAACGGTAGTAACCAGACCGAAAAGCAACGCACCTTTCGGTGCTTTATTTCGGTGCTTTATTTCGGTGCTTTCTTTTCCTGAGCTGTGATACACTTCAGATTCTAGTCAATCATTTTACGTTTCCGAGGATAGTAGGCGGGTCCACGTACGTACGTTCTTTTAGAGTAGAGCAACAGATTAAAAATGCCCAAGGCGAGGCGGTCAAAAGTCTGGCTGTACTTCACAGCAAAATATGCAAACTCAGCAGCCTGCAACAAGTGCTTTAAGCTGATACTGTGATACTGTCAGAGGAGGTAACACCTCGAATCCGATGAAACACCTGGCGACGCATAGCGTTTTTTTTTAAAAGCCGAGAAATGTGCCGTATTTGATAGCTTGCTGCGAGACCTCACACGAGCACATCTACTGCGGGTGTGGTGCCTGTTATCGGACCCGGATTTAGCAACATCCCCCAAAAACCCGAGGAGGAGAGTCCTGGGCCCTAGCCCTGCCAGTGTAGCAGAAATGATGATGGATGATGATGGCAGCAGCAGCCGTTCTTCTCTGCGTGAGTAGCTTAATGTTGTTCGTGTGTAATTTACGTTGAGTAGGCTAACCACGTTATTAGATTAATGCATGTAAGGTGAACTAGCAAACATCATCATAGCTACATGCGGCTGTCTTCTTCTTTGATGGCAGATACTCCCTTCACCCTGGCAAAAAAGGCTAAAATGACCAAAGAAAAAGAGGGAAACAGCTAAACATGAGAGGTTTTTGGACAAAGTTTGTGTTTTTTCCATTGTTTAAGCACTGCTTCCAGCCAAGAGTGATACCATATATGCCCTATAGCTGCAGAAAAGGCTAACATTGTTATCTTTTTACAAAAAAACAGCTGAACATGAGAGGTTTTTGGACCAATTTTGTGTTCTCCATTCTTTAAGCACCGGTTTGAGCAGCGTTTGAGCAGCGTTTGAGCACCGGCACCGTTTCAAAAGTACCGATTTGGCACCGGTATCGGATAAAACCTAAATGATATATATGTATTTTTTTTGAGGTTTACTGGGTGACATTGTTTTGGAAGATGTTTTCTACTGTCAACATAGTGCTTGCTTTGCCTATCGCTTTCTGCAGTAGTTTGTTTCTCTGTTTTCCCGGCAGTCAGAACAGAAAAAAAGTGTGAAGGGTTAGTACTTCTTTTTTTTGTCAGTAGGGTTGGGTGAAAACTTACCTTTAAGCTAAAGCCAAGGCACTTTGTTAAGGATGAACTCTGTGCTCAATGAAAGCGAGAATCTCTCTGCTAGTACATGAAAACATTATCTGGTAATCTTTGCCCGTTGGCGCAGGCAGTTATTCATGAACACTTAATACTTTTGGATCACCCTCCTGCTGATTATTTCTTTCTTCCTAAGAGAACAAATGGGAATTGACTGCTGGTGTGACTAGTTTTCCAGGGAGAAGGCCCAGATGCAGAGCATTTGAGGCCAGATGTGTACTTTGAATAAAACTTAACAAACAAAACCACGATATTCTTTGGCTGTTATTAAAAAGATAAACACATTGGAGCTCATGATGGTTTCATATGAAACAAACAAGCCAACAAAAACTACACATTTCTTTATAATTAACTATAAAATTGAACTGTCAGCTTGGGGTTGGAATCCCATTAAGTTGAAATGTTTTACATTACAATAAGGAAATGTTAGGTTACAGTGTCAGTATTGAGAGCTGATACTGCTGACATTTCCTTGAAATGTGTTCCTGGGAAACACTGAAACCTGTTGCAGTTTCTGGGCTGTAGCACCAGCTTCATTACCTTAACTTTACTAGACATGCATGTGTTCAAGATTCAAGATCCAAGACTCTTGATTTCTTTTCAAAATGTTAAGTAGAGCTTCTCAGCAGTTACCAAACATTTATTAGTGCATCTGAATATCTTAGAATATAATATTTTTTCAAAATGTAATTAAAATCTTTCATGTTATTTATATTCATTATATGCAAAATGAAATATTTCTGAAGGTGTCTGACCTCAGGATCTCATCTCTGCATTTTGCACATGACGTCGTTCAGTGTGCAATCACCTCCAGCTTGCACTGGGGTCGTTTGCAGATGAGTGTGAAGAAACAGCTAGCACGCCCACTCTGGGTCAGGGGCAAGTTGATGCCTCAAGTGGAAACATGTAAGTTTCTCAGGGCCTTATTAACAAATGAGGCTAGAAGGATTGATAGATCAGATCAGAACAAATGGATTAGTGGTGTCTGCAGTGATGCAAATGCTGTCTGTTGTGGTGAAGACTGAGGTGAGAGTAAAAAAGCAAGACTTGTCGATTGATCGACTGGGTGTGAATGAGACTGCACATACAAATGATCAAAATGAGTTTCTTAGAAAGGTGGCTGGACTCAGCCTTAGGATGAGGATCTTGGTCAATCGAAGGTCCTTGGAGTAGAGTTGCTGCTCTTCCACAATGAAGAGCCAGTTGATGTGTTCTGGGCACATGTCACCAGGCTGGCGTTTGATTGCTTTGGTGTTCATCCACAACTGAAGGCAGTGACCTTGTAGAGTGGAAGTCTGGGCATGTCTGCTTAGACTGCTGACTTCGAGATGTAGTGATATAATTGCACATGTCCTTTTCAAGGTCACTCCACGTGACAAGAGACCCGACCTGGAGCACTGTCAGAAAAATCTTACTAATAAATATACATTAATTAGTGTGTAATTACAATCCTACAATCCAACAAATTAATTCGTTCTCATAAGAATTAATCCAATAAACATTCTTTTGAACATTTTATTTTTGGTTATTTAATTTGTCCAATTACTTTTGAGTCCCTGAAATGAAGGGATTGTGTTAAAAAATGCTTTGTTTCGTCACATTTTTATGGAATCTTTTTGCTCAACTCAATGAATTAAAGAATAAAGTCTTCACTGCAACCAAATCTCAGTTGTTTTATTTATTTAGTTTTATAATTGTACACAGTGTGTCAGAGACCTAATGTTATGCTTGAATGTCCTAAAACATTTTCCATCTGATAAGCAATTTACTTACATTCTCAAGTTATATGAGAATGTATTATTTATTTGCTAAGTGTCCAAGTCCAACAATGTTAGATTAACCTCAAAGAAAGTTTTACTAATGCCAGCTAACAGTGAGAAAAACAGCAATGCTTTCCAACAGAAAAGTTCAAGATCTTTCTCACCACAGTATTGCTGTCGTTAGCCGTAAGTGAGCTTCACCGACTCATCAACCTGTATCAGACTGCTTTCATAAAATTTACAGCTTCCTGCATTTAACTGTGACAATTAGACATGAACACAAGCTGAGGTAAACAGTGGACTGATAGCCTTGCTCACTTTTTTTATTTTTGCATTGTTGAGGAGACTATGAGGTAAAAGTGTTAAATACGGCCGAACAATAATTGCAGCAATTCTGATTTATTGCTAAGTGTTGATCTCATTTAACTATCTTAAAATATAGTGAAAAAGTGTGTTTTTTCCGCAAAGAATAGTAGAAACATGCCAGCCATGATCATTATGGGGAACCGTTTAAATTTAATGTTTTGAGCTCTTGTGGCTGACTAAATCATGTTTGTCCTACAGCGGCCACAGTAGTCGGGATTAAGTACTTAAAAGATAGGAAGAAGTTGAGAAAGAAGGTAAGAAAACAGAATTCAGCTGACTTCAATCTACTGAGATTTAGCTGTGAGATTTTAAATACTGTGACTTTAAAATCTCTGAGCAGCAACAAGGAATGAGTTGGAAGACTGAATCCCCATAAAGATGATCTCTTTGTAATCCCTAACATTTTGATTTAACTGTAAGAAGCTGATGACAATTAGATGATGAAAAGCCAACAGCAGGGCTATGCCTTTAAAAAATGCTCTGCATTTGCCCGTGTTGAATTTAGGCACATGGCTTACCCAGTCATCCTCAATGACCTTATCCCTCATGCTTTCTAAGGCCATATGAGAATGTCGCAGTGCTTCATCGCAAGTGAGAAAGGCCTCTAATTATTTGCACGACATAGTCCCTTGGCATTAAAACAAAGCTGTTTTAGGCAAACTGTACTGGGTGCCCTTTTTTAAGCCAGAGTGCTGTGGCAGATTGATACAGAGAAACACACCTGCCTCTTTGCTTCAAGATTGTTTGCACAGAACACATTATCTTCTGGTGCTGGAGCAAGGTTCTGTTGCTATTCATGTGTCTGTCTGTTAGAGGATTGGCTCAACTAAACTGGCTGGAATGAAAGCAATCAGGAATCCCAGCAGCTAGTCTGCTGACTGAGTCTCTGTGGGCAATTTCTGGGTGCATTTGTTTTACACACACAGTTTACCTGAATTCAACCGAAGCAACCTCAACAATGACTGTTTAATAGAACTTGAACCACAAGCAGGCTCCAAACAGAAATGTTTGGATTCTTGACATGTCAGGATAAAGACTTTCACCCAGTCTTTATCCTGACATGTCTTGACACATGTCAACAGCCATATATATATATATATATATATATATATATATATATATATATGTATGTGTGTGTGTGTGTGTGTGTGTGTGTTTTAACTGTGAATCATGACAACATTATGCTGGCCTAAGTAAATCCTTGTACAATAAATTACTTCCATGAGATGCATTTGCAATGCTAAGATGCCGCAGTAATGGATTCCCTCATTTGAGATAAATGAACTTTGATGGGAGGACAGCACATTTGACTCATTACTTTTGGTGGGTGGTAGGCAGTTTCTTTACATCAGAGTAATTATGCTGAGCTATTAGGCTTTGGAGGGACAGTGCAAGCCAGCCAAGCCACCTCTTTATGTTTGCAGATTCTAGCAGGGTGTGCAGTTGCTTTCCTCCAACAGACAGGGCTCTGCTGTCGCTTTTCTTTCAATATATATATATATATATATATATATATATATATATATATATATATATATATATATATAAAAACACCCAGCACGCCCCTGCGGGCGGTTTATCCTTCAAGCTCGGGTCCTCTACCAGAGGCCTGGGAGCTTGAGGGTCCTGCGCAGTATCTTAGCTGTTCCCAGGACTGCGCTCTTCTGGACAGAGATCTCCGATGTTGTTCCCGGGATCTGCTGGAGCCACTCGCCTAGCTTGGGAGTCACCGCACCTAGTGCTCCGATTACCACGGGGACCACCGTTACCTTCACCCTCCACATCCTCTCGAGCTCTTCTCTGAGCCCTTGGTATTTCTCCAGCTTCTCGTGTTCCTTCTTCCTGATATTGCTGTCATTCGGAACCGCTACATCGATCACTACGGCCATCTTCTTCTGTTTGTCTACCACCACTATGTCCGGTTGGTTAGCCACCACCATTTTGTCCGTCTGTATCTGGAAGTCCCACAGGATCTTAGCTCGGTCATTCTCCACCACCCTTGGGGGCATCTCCCATTTTGACCTCGGGACTTCCAGGTTATACTCGGCACAGATGTTCCTGTACACTATGCCGGCCACTTGGTTATGGCGTTCCATGTATGCCTTGCCTGCTAGCATCTTGCACCCTGCTGTTATGTGCTGGATTGTCTCTGGGGCATCTTTACACAGCCTGCACCTGGGGTCTTGCCTGGTGTGATAGACCCCAGCCTCTATGGATCTTGTGCTCAGAGCTTATATATATATATATATATATATATATATATATATATATATATATATATATATATATATATATGGCACTTAAACAAGGAGGAGAGCTGAACCATTGCTTTCATTAGGGTGACATTTCCAACCAGCCTTCTTCACCGTTATCTGTCCTGTCATATGTTTACTTCTGCATGTGATTTACATTCTCTCGCTATTGTTCTGGAACAGCGCAGGCTGTAGAGGCTCTCGAAGGGCCCTGATTTAACAAGAACCTTCCCACCATTTCTCCATCCACGGTGATTCATTTACTGTCTAATATTTACTCCATCACAAGCAGGTGCAGCCACAAAGGAAGATTTCATCTAGATTTAAAGTCCCTCTCTGCAAGCATTTCTCAGGCCAGCTCACTCTAATGACAGACACGCAGCCTTCCACAAATCAGCTTATTTATAGGCTAACACAGAGGCCTGTCACTCCTAAATTATGGCCCCCTGTTGTCCCCCCCTCTCTGCTAGCTAGTTTCTTTTCCTCTAGCTACTGTAACTCATGTATCCTAATTTAATGGAAATTTAAACTATGTTTGCCATATTTGCTTTACATATTTTAAGAATAATGACTGCTATGGTAACAAAATATTCACTGAAAAACATTCTCGAAGGAAAGCATTTAATCAACAAATGGATCAAACATTTCTTAAAATATTGTGCTGGATTATTTTGTAAACATTCAGCCAATAAGAAAGCAGCACTAAGATCTTGTGCATGCTAAATGTTGGGAGAGTTGTGTATACAGTACAATTTAAGCTTTGCCCACGTGGCAACCTCTGGTTCTGGAGAATAAAGTGTGGCACAAAAAAATTGCATTTCCTCAAATGACAACTTGAGGCTGGTGCCTAAAGTGAGTCAACTCCCACAGAATTATATTTTAAAATGTGCATCCTTTAATTGTATGCTTGTGTATGGCTATGATGACAATATTACATTCACTTTGTTATGTTCTGATACTACAACTACAAATAATAATCATAATAACAACAATAGCAGTAGTCTAAGGAGTTATCTGCTCAGTTTTTTTAAGCTCGTTTTTGCTAGCTAAAGTTAGCTTCTTTTTTTTTTAACACATCTCTTATTTTAATTATCCTACTACTATCTAGATCAGGAAATCCGGTTCGAATTCCCCTTGGCCCAGAGAATATCCTTATAACCATTATCAAGTGTTACTCTGCGTTACTACTTCAACTCTTCAATATTCAGCCCAACAGTCATCAGTGACTGTATGCTGTAGGAAGGTAAATGATGTACGTTTAAAAAAAATGCTAAAAATATTTTAACTTTTTTATTAAATGAAATAGACAAATGTTCCCGACATGGTTGATACACTTAAAGGGAAAATCCAAATGGTTGCTTAATTTGAATGAAGGCCTTTGGATTTCTGGGTGGTGTTACAGACATAATAATAACCCTGTGTTTTTATTAACATATTCCTTAGTGCATATTAATATGAAAAATAGTTTTGTTATATTCTAACTGTGAAGTTTTTTTTTTTTTTAAGTAAATGACACTGAACAAAATGCGAAGCCCTAAAATCATCCATCCATTTTCCTCTGCTTATCCAATTCAGGATCCATATATTTATTTTAAACAAAATCTCAAAATCTGACCTTTGCTATTTATCACAGTTCCCTGCTTAGTCTCTTTGTCTTTGAGCCAGCATGCTGCTAATCACTTCATCAGAGCCTTAATAGCATTAAATAGCTGCCTGAAGCGAGGGCAGCAAAAATATCTCATCCAGATGCTGAAAAGCAGACACAGAAACAGTCCTTTAATGGTTCAAGTACAACCTCTCATTAGGAAATCAAGACAACACAATTGCATTAAGTGGAGTAAAAAGGTTTACTTTCTAATGAATGCAGGTATACAAGTACAGCTCCTGCACTCACTTTTCTCCCTTATATTTAATTGATGCCATTTCTTCCTGCGGAGCATGCAGCTGGCCTAAATTTTCGACTAATTTTCCAAACATCTACCTCCTTTTTTTTTGCTAATGAAAAAAACAACAACACCATATGCCATGTGACTCCTGCTACCCCCGAATAAACACAGGACTCACAAAATTATTTGCAATTTGTGACCCCTGTCTTCCATCTTTCAGCCGGGCTTCCTAATATTCATTCCTTCTCTCCTTGATGCCAGTCAATTAAGGGTAACAGCATGGTGCTAATCACTTCATCAAAGCCGGAGACGCATACAAAGATGCCTGAAGTGTAGGCAGGAACGGAAACAGATTTATTCGGTAAACAAAAAAGGTGAAGGCACAAGCTGTGGATGCTGGAAGCAGTGGAGATGTAAGAATTCATTTATTTCCCTCCAGTCCCTCTTCTTATTAATGCAAATGTGTACTTTCTTACTGCTCATTTTAGAATTTCATATTTTTCTTTAAATACATTGTAAAGGTAGAATTTATTTCATGGCTTCCATGCCCATAATGATTATCTACACTTTCTCTTCTCAAGATTTTCTTGACTTTGGGAATGAATCAAATCAATTAACACAACAGAGCCACATACTCTTCTATATTGTTCTTTTCGCTTTATGTTATTTTACTGGGTCAAAAAAGCCAGAACAAAGCCTCAAGAAACACAACAAACTGTTCAAACATATGATTTACCTTGGAGTTCATGTGATGGCAGCATAACCAGCACTGATGCAAAAACCCATTTAGTGCTACCATGCTACATGACCTCATGTAGATCAAATGTTGGTATTTAACATCATCTAAAGAGGTAATTTCTCCGTCACCAGACTGTATTCACACCAATATTCTGTTGGATCACAAGTATGCTTTTTGGTTCCTGAAATGTTAAAAATGTATACATCCACCATGTCGACAGAGCCATGCAGGCAGATGAAAGCACCCGAGGTCGTGATCTAGACAACTCACAACCACCATCTCCCACGACACACACACACACACACACCATCTTCCCTGCTAAAAGGTCACTTCTGTTATTAAAGGTTGTTTTTCACGTCGGTTCTACTTTATTAGATAAGAAAGCTGCTCGCGACTGGAGAGATGGAGAGAAGTGTGGCAACAAAGTTCACGTATATCTGCCTGCTGGAGACCAAGTCTCTGTGCTCTGACATCTCCATAATAGATGCTCACTAAATGGCAAACAGAAAACAGCGGGTCAACCTTTCCCTCGTCTTGAGTATAGAAAAAAAGGGAGAGAAGAGAGAGATGGGGGGTGGGGTTAGGGAGAAGTGAATGCAATGTGGCCTATTGTTTCGTTATTCTGTCTGCACAGAGTGATTATGGACACTGGTGGCATATTTTCATGATGGATGGTACAGCCAGGGCCAGCAGGTGCCTATCCTGCTGGTATTGTGCAAACTAATGAAATGACAAATTGTTATGTCGGAAAAATTTGTGTATTTGTCCCTGTTTTGCTTTCCTTTTTTTCTTTTTTCCCCCTCTGAGAGCGTTATGCAGACGCGGATGTGCTTTCTCTCCTTTCCATTGAATCCCATTCATTAGAATTCCATCACAAAGGTGCATCAAGCATAATCAGATGCAGTCATCTCTGTGATTAGGGATATCTGTGCATGTTTGTACAAAAACAAACTCCACGGTCTCATTAGTGTATGTGAAAAATGTGTATGTCAAAGTCAATGAAAAGTCAGTGAAACTGTGCCTTAATATCAGACAAACCCATCAATGCACACAGCCACTGATTGCTTTCTCCAGCTACTGTAGTAAATTGCAATTGGAAAGGCTGGGTTATTATTGTCCCATCACTTGCTTGTATCCGCTGTCCAATTCAAAGAGAAAAATATGATCTAATATCACTTTGAGAGAAGTTTATAATGCTTAAAGCCTCCATTACACTAAGATTTATTTGAGTGCACAAGGAATCGCTTTAAATCACACTACTATACATCATTAATGTGTACCTGAGCAGCATAAAATGCTCCAGTGTATGGTCTCCAAAAAACGAAGAAAAACATGGGGCCATACATGGGTCTGGATGGCCATATGCAGACAATGGTATTGTTCATCTTGCTAAGACACTTTGATTGGTTGCATCTCTGTCCAAGGTGCTGAAGTTTACCCAGTGTTCTTTGCTGGAGCTTGTCTCCTTATGCTTGTAGATGTCCCTATTAATACTAACATTTTGACCCATTATTCTACCCATTATTATATAGTGGATGAAACTTTTTTTTTTTCTTTTTTTTTAATAGAAAAATATGCAATATAAAATTGTCTTGAGTTTCATGATGATTTTACTTTTTTATCAAGTGATTAAAACTAACTAAAATAATGCAGAGGATAACTCTGCAATACCTTTAAATAAATCTGGAAATAGGTCAAAAAGTGGAAGGTGTCTTGAGGAGTCAAGGAAATGGCCTGAATTCGGTATAAAAGTGAAAGGACTCTTGCCCTCGTCGACACTTCCACAAACTCCTCCGATCACCTGATGCAGGATCTTCCTCCCTTGGTGCAGCAGAGTTAAGCATTCCAGAGGCTCAGGCAATAAGGCATGACACCCTGAGAAACATACATGACATACATCGGGGAGAGTGGCGCGGTTGCCCCTCTGTTGGTCTTCCTTGTTCTCTTGTGCTCTGAGGGCCTCTGGATGTCTGGAGTTTTGATCTCCTCCATACCTGCCTCATGCCCTGGAGGACGGGGCTGTGGCCCCCCCACACCCTCTAGCAAATCATTACATGAAGGAACCTTTTAAATACAAGCGTGTTCATGCTCACAGGTGTACACACGGGCGCTCACACACAAAAACAGCACCTTTTTTGGCTCCTACCTCAAAGCAAACGGTGTGCTGTCGATCTTACGTGCTGCACAATAATATTCAATATTTAGTATTTACTGGTATATTCACATAGATCATCGCGATGATGTTGTTTATTATATTGCTCTCTTCTTTGTTGCTTGTTTTCTCTTTTTTCTTTCTCAACAGGTGATCCAGGTGATTGATATATGCATTTTTTGTCTGTTTGTTTTGTTGTTTTGTTGTTTTTTGCCCTTTATCACCATTCCTCTTCCCCGCTGTTTTACTTTCCCTCTTTCTTTCTTCCTTGCGCACACCAGCTCACCCTCATCTTCACCAGACTCTTCAACCTCTCACTGGATCAGGCAGCCATCCCATCCTGTCTAAAATCAGCCACAATCATCCCAGTGCCGAAGAAGTCTCCCATCTCCAGCCTGAATGATTACCGCCCTGTGGCCCTCACACCGGTAATCATGAAATGCTTTGAGAGACTAGTCCTTCAACACATCAAGGATTACCTCCCCCCAGAATTCGACCCTCACCAGTTTGCATACCGTGCAAACAGATCCACAGAAGACGCCATCGCCACAGCCCTCCACGCTGTGCTGAGTCACCTAGAGCAGCGGCAAAGCTACGTCCGAATGCTCTTTGTGGACTACAGCTCAGCCTCTAATACAATCATCCTGGACATCCTCATCACCAAACTGGTCGCTCTTGGCCTCCCTCCTCTCACATGTGCCTGGATAAAGGATTTCCTCACAAACCGGCCCCAGACTGTAAGACTCGGCCCTCATCTCTCCTCCACTCGCACACTGAGCACCGGCTCCCCACAGGGCTGTGTGCTGAGCCCCCTCCTGTATTCTCTCTACACCCACGACTGCAGTTCGACCCACAACAACACTCTCATCATCAAGTTTGCTGATGACACCACGGTAGTCGGACTCATCTCGAAGGGAGACGAGGCAGAGTACAGAGAGGAATTCCTGAAGCTGGCAGCATGGTGTTCAGAGAACAGCCTGGCACTGAACACTAAGAAAACCAAAGAGCTCATTGTTGACTTCAGGAGACACAGCACTGACTTGGCCCCCGTCTACATCAACGGGGAGTGTGTGGAGAGGGTCCACACTTTCCGGTTCCTTGGTGTCCTCATCTCTGCTGACATCTCCTGGACAGGAAACATCTCAGCGGTCATCAAGAAGGCCCAACAGTGGCTCACTTCCTGAGAGTCCTCAGGAAGTACAAGCTGAACTCCAACCTGCTGCTGACCTTCTACCGCTCGTCCATTGAGAGCCTACTAACCTACTGCATCACGGTATGGTACGGCAGCTGCACCAAAGCAGATAGAGTGAGGCTTCAGAGTGTGGTCAAGACAGCACAAAAGATCATCGGCTGCCCTCTCCCCTCCCCGATGGACATTTATTCCTCCCGCTGCCTCAGCAGAGCAGCAAACATTATCAAGGACAGCTCCCACCCTGGCTTCAACATGTTCAGCCTGCTTCCCTCAGGGAAGCGCTACAGGTGCATCAGCACCAAAACCCACAGACTCAAAAACAGTTTCTTCCCCAAAGCGATAACCACCCTGAACTCACACATGCACAGATAACACAGCCCCCACTTCCCACTTCCTCTATGGACCACCACTGTGCAATACCAATTCTATGTGCAATAACTCAACTGTATATACATAACACTATTTATTACATATTAGTCATGTCTTGTATATTGCACATTTTATATAAAAACACCCAGCACGCCCCTGCGGGCGGTTTATCCTTCAAGCTCGGGTCCTCTACCAGAGGCCTGGGAGCTTGAGGGTCCTGCGCAGTATCTTAGCTGTTCCCAGGACTGCGCTCTTCTGGACAGAGATCTCCGATGTTGTTCCCGGGATCTGCTGGAGCCACTCGCCTAATTCATGTAGCCCCTTCCGCCGGGGTTACTTGCATAGTAGCATTCCAACAACGCCCTGTTTTCGTCTCTTGCCCACCGATGCCTTCTTGTTCCAGTAGCCCACTTTTCGTCAGGGTGCCCTGGTTCCTCAACACCTGACGCGGACCTTGTTGATCCGGGCGACGTCCGAGCCGGCATGCCTTCATATTTATCTGTCTCACTCATGTCTGCGGTAGGCTTGCTTAGCATAGGGGGTCTAACCTTAGGACCCTTACTGGATACAGACGCCCCAGGAAGGAATCGAACTTGCGATACTTTGTTCCAAAGGCGTGTAGTCTAACCACTACGCTATCCAGCTGCTATATATATATATATATATATATATATATATGTGATTCCCTATGTTAATACTGTCCATATGTACATAGCGCTGCAGAACTGTACCCCCCCTCCCCCCCCGGCATGCTTACACTGAGTAGGAGATGCTCTGTATCTCATTGTACAACTGTATAGTGACAATAAAGGCATTCTATTCTATTCTATTCTTTTCTTTTCCCCAGTCAAGTCTGTCCCGTGTGTAGCAAGTGAAAATGAAATAAAATAAACAATAAATCTAAAATCTAAAAAACAAACAAACCATGTCTTAGCAATTTTGAAACAATAACTAGGTGTCATCTAGACCTCTATTAAGAACTCTTGCCAGTTATGTTAACCTCAGCTGACCATGAATTGATGAATTTGAGTTTTTGTGATAGAATTATAAAATTTGTTATCTTTTCACTTATTCTTTCACTTTTTAATCTTTCATTTACAAACGTTAAAACCTTAATCAACTTCCTTTTTGCTGCAAAACATGGAGTTTAAGAGTTTTGTATCTATTCTCTCTCTGCCCAAAATAAAAGCTTTGTGGAGCAAATCAATCTCACTGATGAAGTAAAAGAAGCTCTTCCATGGTTCTTCATAGTTGTGGTTTTATTAGTTGGAATTTTACAATAACTGTCCTCAAGCCAGGTTCTCTGAACAGCAGCAAGTCTAAGAAAGAGAGTGTTTTCCTTAATCTGATAAAATGCTGTGAATTGACTGTGCAAACATGAAGATGACATAGGAACAGTGCAACTAGAGTCTATAGCGTTGTCAAGGTCTCAGAAGCATTTAGAGAAGTATAATTTATGTGACCTGAGCCGATGTCCTTTGCATATTATTCTAGTGTTTATTGCCTTAGACATTGGATGAGTGAACAACAGTATAAACATTTCAAGTCTTCTTCAGCTCATTTTGTATACATTTGTGCACAGCTACATAGACTACGTACTGCAGGGGTGGGCAACTCCAGGCCTCAAGGGCCGGTGTCCCTGCAGGTTTTAGATGTATCCTTGAACCAACACAGCTGATTTAAATGGCTAAATTAGCTCCTGCAGTTCTCCAGAGGCCTGGTAACGAACTAATCATGTGATTCAGGTGTGTTGACCCAAGGTGACATCTAAAACCTGCAGGACACCGGCCCTCGAGGCCTCGAATTGCCCACCCCTGACGTACTGTTTGATTTCCATCATCTCAATCTGCCACACAACATCCTGAAATGACAACGGAAAAACCTTTAAAAAAATGATATGAGGAAACACTCTGCAAAGGAACCTCAAGGCAGATAAAAATTGCATTACCAACTGAGAAACCCCTTTGCACTTTCTTGTAGATGTGATGTTGTCCAAATGGTGTGTGTGTGTGTGTGTGTGTGTGTCTGTGTGTGTAACATTTACCTCTGAATGTATTGATCTTGCCTTATTTCATAGCAGATTGAACCTTGTAGAATGTCCTCCACAACAAAAAAACCCATCACAAGCTCAGCTCATTTCCCTCAGTGTGAGACCTTCAGCGAAGCAAAGAACCAGGTACTGCTGTATGGCAGCACCGTCATCATGTTGTGGAGATGCTGTGGTAAGTTTGCAGGTGTCTCATTAAAAAGCCAGACTTAAGGGTTTGGGGGAAGCATTTTTACCAAATTACAAGTTCAGATTTGTTGGAATGTTTCCATCCCTCACACAAGAGACCTCAGGCTGAGTTGGTCATTTTCACACTTTTGATATTACTTTTACACAGATGGTCAAAGGAGCTTGCAAAGAAAAGCGTCTGGAATTCTTTAAGTTGCTTGAAGACGTTTCACCTCTCATCCGAGAAGCTTCTTCAGTTCTAAGGTCAAATGGTGGAGAGTCCCAGATATAAACCTAGTGGGAGTGACCCCCCACAGAGGGAGAAAAGGACCCCCTGATGATCCTCTAATCGCCTGAGCCAAGGTGGGAAACTGGGCGTGGGTCCCAATCAGCCAGAGTTTCGGGTGTGTTCATTGTGAAGTTTATATCTGGGACTCTCCACCATTTGACCTTAGAACTGAAGAAGCTTCTCGGATGAGAGGTGAAACGTCTTCAAGCAACTTAAAGAAGTCCAGACGCTTTTCTTTGCAAGCTCCTTTGACTACGATGACCTGGATGACTGAGAACCTTCACAGACATATTTTACACAGATGCTTTTTCTTTTGCTCTTTACTTTGTTTTGTGATTAGGTTTGTCGAATGAGCACCTAAAGTACTTGGTTAAGAATAACCAATATAAAAAACATGTTTTTTGCTAAGGAAAAGATGATGGTTTGGATTAAAATATTATTAATATAAATAATGGTTTCCAAATCCAGAGGCCTTGAGTAAGTTTGAATTCTGTCCTGTCCAGAGTCTGGTTCAGAATCCAAGGTCATCATGTGGGTCATTTAGCCTTCAAATAGTTCCCTCAAGTGCTGAACGAGCAGTTGGAATGTGTGCTGATAACAAACAGACTTGTTTTTTCATTTCTTACCTTTTAAAAATGCATCTCAAACTTCTTTACTGCTATATCTCTATGGTTTAGCTAGCATACATTGCTAACTTTCAGAACTCTTGAGAAGCTCCATGATCCACCGTTGCTGTAAAAAAAATAGTTCATTGGAGGGAAGGGAGATGATGTGACTCTTCCATTCGACAGCTCTACAAGAAACATACTTCCAAGTTAACTTCATTAGTTTTTAAGTTATGCTGCTGACTGTAAAAAATAAATAAATAAGAATTCAATTTCTATGAAATTTGTGTGCAATTTTATGGCTGGTAGGGCATTACCTTTCTTTGTCATGGCCTGTGTGCCTATAACTACTCTTATTCAGGTAGTGTGTTCCCTGGTGTGACATTTTTTTCACCCTTTATAAATTACACAGTACATATTTAATGTACAATAAAACAATTTCTGATTTTACTCATAAATACACTGCCTAGACAGTGTTTCTGTGATCAAAGCCCGTGTTTGTTACAAATTACAGAAAAGAAAGAAAGCCCAACTCCTGCAGGATGATAACAATATTGATTTGTGTTGGAAATAAATCTGACCTTTTACACCATTTAGTGCTGTATGAAAGTCTTTTATTTATATGTTTTGTCCCCCCCGAGTTTAACTGGAATGTCACAGTCTGCTGCTGGGCAAATGGCATTGAAGCACTTCATCACAGCAGGTTAACTAGCATCTCCCGTCTCACTGTGACACCAACTTCACGCAGCTCAATACTTTACTGCGGCACCAAATACAGCTCTCCACTAAATCAGATAGCAGCTTTAAGTCTTGGCTGTCTGGCGTGGCTGTTTATAGGATGAGACTGTCAGGCAAACCCAGAAAATATGAGAAGAATACCCTGGAACACTCGTAAATACTTTAAAAAATATGTTGAAGGGAAAAATTGTGGCGCTAATTAAAAACAAATAACAAAAATGTCTTTAACAGGAAAGAATGTACTAGTCTGAACAAATGACAGGCTGATTGTTTATTATTCCAGACATGTTGTAATCTCACTTTTCCAGGCTGGCGCGACTGCTGTGAAATACTTTTGCAGAACAACAGCCTCATTTAGTACAAAAATCAGACTTTATACTGAAAATACATTAATTTCTTTGTGCAGTTCAGAATACTTTAATGACATGTCAACAACTGGAAAGTTATAAGGTATAAAAAAGAACTTCATTCAGTGTTAGAGAACATGTTCAGGTAAAAAAACACTAATTTAATGGATTTGACAAACAGCTGGTCTTGGTTTTCCCTTTTTGTCATTCCCTAATAAAATGAGGAATATATTATTTATTTATTTATTTATTATCACTGATTCAAGAAATTGTCTGTTTTAGGTTTGTCTTAAATAGTTATTCTTTTACTGCTTCGATCTGATTGATTCCTGTCTGCAAACCACCAAACTGATATTTATGATAGGGGACTATCTCAGAAAAGAAACAAGTATTTGTTGCATAATAGTACACACAGTATTACATAAAATACATAACAAAAATGCATACACAGCAACGTGAGGATACAAATAAAATTTATACATGTATTTGTATAACAACTAACACTGAAACATGATTTACTGCATGTAAAATATAAAATAAAGCATATTTTCCTTTAAAGGACACACAGGCTATGCAGCTGTAAGCAACAATTACACTATGCTGAAAGCAGCAAAAGAGAAAAATGACTTTCTCAAGACATGCACAATAAATAAATAAATAAATAAAATATAATAAAAAGCAGCACAGAGCAGCTGAATAGAAGTGAAGTAAGCAGAGGTTTAGCTACAAAGAAAAACACTTTGTGGTGGTGCCGGCTGAGAGGTTCTAGTAGTGGAAAAAGCGTCAAACCAATGTTTGTGGTACAGGTTGTTCATGCAGTGCAAGTGTATTTGAGTCCATAAAAAGTGCCAGTTGAAAAAGGTGAAAAAACTAACAGCACAGGGGGTAGACAACATTTTTACAAATGCTTAGTAGTGCAGCAGATAACTTGAAGTTATGGAGAAATATTTCACAAGTGGATACAATTATCAAAAAAAACAAACAAAAACAAAACTCTTTTATGGTCACTCAGAGGAGCCATTCAAAATGTACAAGCTGTCAGGGGGTATGTGGATGTTACCCAGCATTTTTGAGATTATGATTTTTTTGGAATTCTTTGTGTTTGTTTTATTTTTTCTGTCATTTGGTATTATGTTATTTCTAGCACCAACTGTATGTTTACTTAAGTTTGTTTCCATGTTGTCTGGTCCAGGTGTCTACGTCTCTCCATGTTTCCTGTTTACCCTGTGGCGTCATGTTCATTTGTGTCAGCTGTGTTCCCCATGTGTGTCCACTTCCCTCTTCAGAAAACTATGAATACAAACATGGTGGGTGAGAACACAGACGACGCGACACTGAACACAGCAAGGCTGAGGACTAAATACACACATGAGGTGATCAGGGAAAGTGGAGACACAGCTGACTAGAATGAAACATAATGACAACACAGGGGAGAGTAAAATAAATGCAGTGAACAAGGAACAGACTCTTTCAAAATAAAACAGGAAACACGACCCCGGACCATGACAGTTATCAGCCTGAATAAATGGCTCGCTTTTTCTTAAACTTCATCGTGTCTCTCGCCAGTCTGCTTTTGGGTCCACTCCTCAAACACATCTGGCCATTGACAGAAGCTAGCCATGAACTGTGGAAAAAATGTGTCCCTTTTTTTTTAAAGACAGGTGTGGATGGGAGTGGTTCTGCTGGAGGTTTCTTCCTGTTAAAAAGGAGTTTTTTCTTCCCACTGCTCCCACTTGGCAGCTTGCCGTTTGATTGTTGGTGTTTTTTCTCTATTACTGTAATGTCTTGCAATATAAAGCACCTTGAGGCGGCTATTGTTGGGATTTGTCTGTCGGGGGTATAGCTCACTTTTGCCCAATTTCAGCTGGCCCCCTCAAATGGATGATAGTTAGATAACTAATAAAAATAATTGAGGGCTTCATGTGTGTAAATCTGATTTAATAACCACTGGAGAACATGAACATCATGCAACATGTTCTGTAAGCTGGAAGTATACTGTTCATTTAATTTGACTAGGATGTTTCTAATTTGGACTTCCCTATAGTCAGTAACACATGCTATAAAGTAAAATCCTTGAAACACTTTGAAAACTGGCAAATTGAATTTTTCAGTTTAATGCTCCCCATGGGAAACACACAAATACATCACAGTGACTACGGTTGGTTGTGGTTTGTTTTGTTCACAGTAAAATGGATATGATGAAAAATTGTTCTACTGACATTGCTTATGGAGCACTTATTTGCTTTTTATCTATGTGTGGCAGATGCTGGGATGATTTTTCAAGCTGCTGCCTTTCACATAATTATTTTAATTAATTAATTATTTATAGACCAGTGCACCTGCAGAACACACACAGATCATTAGGCTTCCTTACAGCTTTGAGAAATTCTATATGAAAAATCTTTTACATTAGTAATATGCTGCTAATTGCTATTCAAAGCCATAAGTTCATTGTGCGTACAGAAGAGGAATGTACATTTTGCTCAGTGATAACTGCGAAATCTCTCAGGTATAAACTTTTGCAGATTTTTCTCCACACTGGATGGTTCTGCAGGCTGGCACTGACAGACAGGTGATATGCTGCATACTGAGATAAGCATCAGTCAAACACACAAACACTTTCAGCCAAACCCTGGAAAAATCAATATCTTCACCTTTTGGAAATGATAAGAATAATCCGCAGATGGATCGACAGAAGCGTCAGTGGACCATTTGGCCATCTGTTTGTGGTGTGTGTGTGTCTTCCAAGAGCTATGCCAGCTTGTCCAGTCCTGCAGGTGACCTTGCCTAGAGCTCTAGTTGACCTCTGCTTGCCTCCCTCCTGCTGACTCATGGTTCTCATCCAGACAATGGCCTGTGGGCAGTTATGGTAGCCAGATGGTGGCTGCTGCTACAGGGCTTCATTTATTTAAAAAAACAAACAAACCACTTTCATCTGACCTTTTTTACTTTTAGCTTTGAATTAAAAGACTCGTTTTATCATTCAAATTAAAATGCCTACATAATGCTAATTTCCTGGCTCATAATTTCATATTAGGGAGTCTACTAGGATTTGTTTATTTACGTGTTATATTGTTTCAGCCACTGTTTTTTGCCTACCTAAAACAAGCTCCCCCACAGTTTAAATGAAAGCACACAGCTGTCAAAGATACATTTGTGGAACACATTTCATTTATTGATTAAAAAAGGGTTTTCCATTTGTCAAGTTTTGTGTAAAATCCTTAATCTTTAACTTTCTTTCTTCCTTAAGTGCTGAGCATGGTGGTGGTGAGATCATAATTTGAGCTTGTTTTGCAGCCACAGGACTTTATTACCAAATATGAGTCAAATATTGAATCATTGGGTGGAGTTTCTTCAGTAGATGGCTGTAGCACCAATAAGGTGGTGGTGTTTGTATGTGCCAAACCTCCAATCAGGTTTCTATATTTGTGTGTGTTTTATGGTAATTGGTAAATTTGGTATGCTAATAATAATTTAAAAAATGATACTCTGACCATTTAACCATTTTTTTTCCATTTTTCTTATCAAGATTAAACAAATCTGACCAATAAGATGGCTTCATTTGGCAACAAGTGCGCTCATAGTTCAAACGTTAACCAGTGCTGAATACACAATGACATTTCAGTAGTAAAAAACAAACAAAAAACTATTTTACCTTTGACACTGCTTACTCAGGTATATGAAAGTATTCCTCTGCCTCTCCCACAATTGAGGCCGCAATTGCGGGATTCCCAACAAGAATTCAGACTCTCCCAATGACAGCTCATCACTGCCCATGGTTGCCTACGACCACATTCAGCTTGTATATCCTGCTTATTGCAGGAGTTAAGTTCTAAAAATAACCCGCGATAGGTGACAACTTTTTTTTCTTTACAATTATTATAGACTCTGTGAAAACTTACAAACATACAGTACTAATATATTATACACACACACACACACACACACACACACACACACACACACACACACACACACACACACACACACACACACACACACACACACACAGCAAGTTCAGATGCAAAAAATCGGTTTTGAGGTGAGTGCAGCAAATGTGTCTTTCCTATTCATTAATTGATTGAATCTCTCGTTTCCCCAGTTTCTCATCTATGATTCTAAACCAAAATCCTGTGATCTTCATTTGACCATCAAAGCTCTGATTTAGACCAGAATAAATGAGTGATTTTTCTGAAAATTGACGGAAGTGCTACTGTTTATCTCTGGATACTCAACAGTGAAACCAAAAAGTGCTTCCAGGAGATAGACATGAATTATAGTTGTCACTCTCAAACGCTGTGACTGATCAGACTTTGGTGAGTTATTGTGGCAATAAAAATGTCATGCTACCTCAGTATTTGTTACTTAGAGGCCAAAAAGAGGTTTTGCTTGTCAGGAACACAGACATTTATGTTGGTTAAGGATTTTTCCGCTCAGAACTTTTTCATACCACATCCTTGTCTCATGAATGCTGCAATGAATACAGCGCAGTCTATGAGCTACAGCTTAAAAAAAATCCATTAAAGCACCATCAGCCTTGTGTGGTTTCTTTGATGTCACTGGGACAAAAAGGACATGAATTATTTTGCTATTTTAAAGCTCGGCTCTTTCAGATAGGAGCCTTCAAATCCATCAGCAGTTGTTTCAAAGATGTGCCAGCGAGTTAATAAATTATACAATATATGTAATTAAAGAACAATTGTTTATGTGCTGATGAATATGTGTAATCTACAAGCTGTGATAGAAGAGGTAGTTAGTGCAGGCTTTGAATCTGTTATTTAGAGTAATAATTCAGTCTTAGTAGTGACATGGCACACAGATCCTCCCCTAACTTTCCACTTCCACCCTTTTCACTTCCCAAAGAACTAATCAAAGTTTTACCTGCTCCCTGGAGAGAACAGCTGTAAATTTTGCCCATTTTTTTTTTATTCAAAGCCATCAGAATGAGCTGCTCAGTTCACCATCCACCAAATCAAACTGTGTAGGCAAACATATTTGACAGACTGTCTGTGTCACCTGACAGAAAGCAGCACCCCACATTGTTTCTTATAATAATTCAAATAAATGACATCATTACCTTCAGAACACCACAGCCAAAGTAATTTAAGTATTATCCAGAGAGTAGAAAGCCGCATCATGTGACAGCAGCCGAACAATGATATATTGCAGCCTTATAGCCTCTCAGCTCTGTGTGATTTAATACAAAGTTTCTGCATAAATAATATGAAACTAGATAAAATTTACATGTGCATATATAAATATTGCAGCAAGGCTTTTACCAAGCCAGACACTAAATATAATCCTTTCTTATTAAAAAATATGAGTTTTATGATTCAATATATGAATCGTAAAAACCTCCTCTGTGCAGCAGTGCTAAACAGAATCATTAAAAAACTGCTGGTCATCCACAAACTGCCTTTAAATATTTAACTGAAGTGTGAATAGCAAGTAATATTAGAACTTGTGTTAAAGAAACGGGCACATTTATTTTGATTGCATTGTTGAGACTGCAGAAATGTCACAATAGAGATTGAAAATGTGACGTCACTCAGGGGTAAAACCGCAAAGAATTCTGGGAACTCGTGGCAAGAGGTACTAGCGCACGCTGGCTTTCAATTGAAATCAGTTATACAGCGATAAAAACAAACACAAAAAATGGCAAGAAGCTGTTGTATTATTAACTGCAATAGCCGGTCACATGACAGCCACGGGAAGCCGACGGGTAAAGAGATCGGTTGTTATCGGATTACGTCGTTGAAGAGAAATTGTTCGAGCCATGTTTCCGAAGTAACAAAGAGCCGACGGATGGCCTGGATTGCAGCCATTCAAAGATCAAATATAACGTCCCAGAACCCTCCAGCTCACATGTTAGTCTGCTCCAAGCATTTACACAGAGGTCAGTCTGCTGTTGTAGTTAATGCGTCATTTTTCATAACATAACTGGTGATATAGGTTACAAGCAAGTCTGGCGCTGAACAGAAATTGTGGCGCTATGCTCCTTTATTTATTGTGCATAAATAGTGAATTGTCCTGACACAATATTGCGTTTCGCTTCATTTATTACCATGGTACACTGATTAAAACCTATACTTTTATTCACAGGATAAAACAGTTGTCTTGTATCACTAATTGTCCAGTGCGATTACAGCATACAATATTATTGTCACTGCTGCATTTCTGTAATGAACCAGAAATTATTTCCACTACTAATTAATTACCGTTGGGCTCAAAGGTTATATTAATAAACGGTTAACGAATGTGTATTTATGAAGACGATTTGTGAGACTGGTAAATTTATGATATGTACGATGGTCTTTCGTTCTACACGGTGCATTTCAAGGTCCTGCACCCATCCGTCGGTAAACTGTACCTGGGCTTGTTGCAGTGACCTGAAGTTACTAAACTTCATGAGTGTGTGCACTCACTCCAAGAACCGTATAATTATAAATATGAGCGTGGTGAAAGTTGGGCAGCACGCTAACATATTTTGTCCACTCTGTGTGCTCGTAAGGGTCTGACCCTTTCACTGGTTTGATTTTTTTTCCTCGTATCTTTTCTTTGACTTTTCATTAAGTCTGTCTTTGTACGGACCGGCATTGTTCTCCTTCGTTTTGTACATTCCTTTTTGGGGGGCAAAGAAAAAGCAAGAATTTATTGGAACCGGAGAATGAACGTTTTGCGGTGCTGCAAATGCTTGCATTTGATGTGGTACTTGGATTGTTTTGCCACGAGTTCACGGCATGCAATGCGCGAAAGTCACGTGGTCTGTCAATCTCTATAAATCAGTAATAATTAAAAGTGTAAAGGGAAACTAGTTATTTAGCCACACCCAGCTTCTAAAAAGCTTTAATTATAGACAGAATACAGGAAGTATAAAAGATTCATGTACCTAACTTAACATCACCTGCTGGTTTGTGATGTCCCATTGTGAAGCCTCTACAGTTGCGTTTTTGCCTATGAAAGCTGTTTGTTTTGGTGTTTTGAAACTTGCAAGTCAAATAATGGTTCTGACTGTAAACCCACAAGCTCATTGGCTAGCAACTTGTCAAGCACATGTTTTTGGCCAGTGAGCTTATTCTGGATGATTTTCTTTTCTGAATCCTAAAATTGTAAAAAGAAAAAAAAAGACTTATGTTATTCAGTATGACCGAAAATAAGTGACTGAGCCAATAAATTACCATTAAAGTATTTACAGAGGTATGGTCTGATGGCTGTTTTCCAATTTACTTCTATAAGCCCATTAGTCTTTGTGCAACCACAGATGTGTCCCTCTGTTGAACATTAAAAAGAATGCAGGTTTTAGGCACTTCTGTGTTGGACTGCCTTTCCAAACCCAGAAGCTCCTTCTACCAATGCTATAGCTCAAATATGGAATAACTGTCATGGCTGTGTGCAGGCAGGCAGGGAGAGAGGACCCAAAATGCAGGACTCACAAACGCAGGAACTAAAGGGTGAACCTTAAGCAGCTGTATTGATGTGCACAAACTGAACTGAACTGGGAATACAAAACTAAACTAGCAAGCAGGCAGGTATGCAAACTGATCGCACAGGGGAGGTATGAGGGTATGACGCAACAAAAATACAAGAGGTGAACAGAGCTAAGAGGAAACAGCTGGGAGACACGGCTGATGCTGATTACACTGACGAGACGGGGAGAGCGCAAAGCTGAACACACAGACATAAGGCACAGACCTACGAAGTAAAACAGGAAGCACACCACAGACAGAGAGATCCAGACGAGACACAGAACATACGCAGACTCATGAGCAGACAAAATAACACCATGGACAGACAGAAGGAACACAGAGAAGAGGGAGCACAGAATAAACACTGGGAAGCCAAAAAACAAAACCTAAAAACAAGAACTCAGGAAGTTAACAGGATAACCCCACACTTTGCATGTTTCATATAAAAATGAGAAGGAAAGATGGACATTGTCTTGATGTTATGTGTAGACAAAATAAAATAAAAAATCAATCCAGATGTAGATGAGAAGTAGTGATGGATGGATGGATGGATATTCTTATGGATCCAGGAACTCAATTCGTGCAGGAAGTGGAGTCAAGTTTCAGACTTAGCACAAGTCCAATAGTTATTGCAGTTTCATTACATACCCCGTGGGCTGGACTGCATCAGTTTTCACTGTGAAAAACACAGCATCCATATAAGACACTTGTAGTTATGTATGTAATTTACATAACCACAAACAGTACTGGCTATACTCTGTTGTGGGTGATTAAAAGAACAATAAATACATCTTGAATAAAGGGTTTACCTGCAAAAGAAACCATGTACAGAACAAAATAAGAAACTATAACTACATAAAAGCTAAACACGACACAAACCCACCAAAGCAAGCTGTAGAAGACTTGAAAGAAATACAGAAGCACTTTTCCGTGTCATGGAAACAGCATGATGCACATTAATACATTTTTTTCATCCACATGTGAGAGAGTGTAGCGCTATATTTTATATTTATGAAGTACATACATGAAGTATATAGTTTTGCTCGAGCGATACATTTCCAGCTCACTGCACTTTTGCCTCAGTGTCTACCTCCTGTAGTGACTTTTATTTCTGCCTCTTGAGTCTTTTCATTGACATTGCATGGAACAGAACCATCTCTGCAGTGTACTTTGCAGCGAGGAGAAGATGAAAATCATTTCCACAACGTGTTTAACCAGTGTAGTCCAAAGAGTGGAAGCAGGGGAAAGGAAAACATTTGAGCTACTGCAAAGATTTGTTTACATTTTCTATCTTCAGTAACATCTGTGTAGTAAGGGGACAGCATTTTAGGAACTGCTACTTACTGCAAAAAAACTTTTTTCCTTTTAAGTGAAACTTGTACCCAAGATATTTCATAGCAGAGAACAGACAAGAGAATAAATTACTGTCAGTTCTATCCTTAGCTCTATCAATTTGACAAGCTAACTGACAGATAAATGTCATATTTGTGCATTAGTCTCTTGACAGATTGCCTGATGAGCTGACTGATCACCATACGGGATTTGTTTCTTTGATTTATTGATGTGGCCCACATACTCTATGAACTGTTTAGAATATAATTTTATTGCAATTTTCTGTTCCTACCAAATAAATTCAGTCATTCCTGCTGTCATGTTCTTCAAAATGTCAGGTTGCTATATTACTACATCCAAAATACTTGATTCTTTGTCATCTCACTATATATGTGCAAACTGGTGAGGTTTTTACTTCAGTACTTATAATTAACTGTTTTCTCTGACAGCTTTTCATATTTTGTCTGAAACCTTTCATCAGACTTCCATATCTGTACCTTACTGTGCTCTGTAAAGATGTACAGCCTAACTGTTTATATGTATGCAGGGAAACAAGAAAAGGAAAGCTACAGTGATAGGGGGTGGGAATCCATTATCATGTGAAGCATTAATCCTCATTTCAGGTTATTTGCATTTTTGAACTCGGGAGTGACATCACAATTGAGTTGGCGCGTTCAAGGAAAAACAGGATTTGTTGTGGTTCTTAGTAAGGTAGAGCCATTAAGATATCACTAGCAATACAACATATTACTTATTTTTTTATGCCGAACAAACACATTCATTCATAGAGCCTAATCAGTGGCTTAGTGAGTCAAAAATACACAACAGTGGCAGTACAGATTAAACTTTCCCAGTTTTACTACTGCTTATGTTCAGTGCTGCCATTATGGATTTTGGGGTATGTTGATTCACTCCAACTTTCCAAGTGGAAAATCTGAGTTCAGGAGATGTTCCAGAAAAAAAAATTCAACTGTGAAGTCAGAATTGCTGATTTTTTCACGAGCGGACAATAACTCTGTTAGCTACAGGATTACCAGACAGTCAACACAACTCTCTATATCCAAAACGCTTATTATTGTACCAAACAACTCCATCAAACTGGACTCATGGAGATGAAACCATATCCTGAAATTACCATGGGTGATACATAGCTATATAAAAAAGACCTGCTGAGTAGCAATGTTGTTCATATTCTCTGTTACGAAGAGTAATAAACTAAAACTTCCAGCACCTAAAAACTGTAACGAGCAATATAGAAACAACTATTTTAGGACAACACTCACCCCACCAAGTCCACTGACTGTATTAGAAAAATATTCTGACTGTCTTGGGCTGTGAGGTGTGTAAAAGCCTCAAATACAAAGAAAACTCACAAAAACAGATCAGTATTTGCCTTTCCATTGTCCCCATCAGCTGTAACACAAGCCAGGGGTTGCAGAAACCCCACATGGTTGAACTCACATTGTACCTGTACAACACAAAGGAGAAGAAGAAGGGTAACATCAAAAACATCAGAGAAGCAACTAAAATACGTGTTGCTAGCAAAACTGCGCCTTGGTCAAATCGAAAAATCAATCACGTTTAAAAAATATGGGAAAAACAAAGCACAATGAATCACTGTGCACAGTTCTCACCCGACTGGAGAAAAACCACCTCCTTTGATGAGGAGTCTGAGCAGACAACACCACAGTTTCATATGATCATCATAACATTGGTCAATGTTAAAACTGCCAGAAGAACCTAGGATGTGTGCTGTCACATACCAGGTTTATGTAGAAGGTCTCACATATCCATTATCACAACTCATGACTACACAGAAATTGTGATCTTCTCCAAGATCTAACAAAAGTAGTTTTTGATGCTTAAATGTATCCAGTGAGTAAAAAAGATGATTCCCCACTTCAGTGCACGCCAGTGTAAAACCTTTTGAGATGAAAAAATGTAAAATGTAAAATGTAAAAAAACAAACAAAAAGAGGAAACCCTCACTTCTCTGGAAATCCCTTAAAGAACTCTCTAAAAGGGGGTATTAAAATATATTTGTATGTGCAGTTTAAACACAATAAACATAGTAACTAGGTCACGTAAAACTGTAACAACATTTTAATTAGGTTCACTTAGACAACTTAACAAATAACTTGGGTTCCCTGTACCTGCCTTTAGCATTTATTTGGACAGATACCACTGAGTTTAATTGGAAAATAATGAGCGCTTTACCTTAGCTTGGGGCCAGCTGCTTCTCTGCGATAGCGTGGCTACGCTTGCCAGATACATATCAAAATTAATTTTGTTAGAGAGAAGTTCTTATCATTTAAATTACCGTGCCTGTCGGCAAAGTGATTTGTCACATCAAAAGAGGTTCTGAGAAGAAGAAATTCTGCACCATCCAGTGAAACTCTAAATGACTTGTTGGCATCTCTTTGATGGGAAGTGACCAGTCGAAGAGATAAAAAGGAATAAGTAGCTGTGATTGTGATTAATGATGTGCCCGAATAGTGTCAAAATGCAGCATACATGGGAAAATCTTTGATAATAAAACATTAATAACACCTGAATCATATCATTGTTTTATAATATTATTATGAATAATATTGTGATTTTATGTATCTCTAACTGACAGAAAAGAATTGCTTGGTAGAACAATGGTAAATGGTTTTTGTTGGAGACTTTTCACATTTGACTTTTCAAATAAATTCAGAGAAAATAGTGAGATATTTTTAAAGGTCATGTCTCACCAAAATAACGTCTGTGGACGTCTTGTGTTTAGACAGTTAGACAGCTGAATTGAGGAACGCAATGCCATTTACTGTTAGAGCAAGATTGATTCTATCTCAGTACTGGGGGCATATTAATATTTATTCAAGTTCCATTCATGTTTTATACAATACCAACAGGAAAGGCATATCTGCAAGTTGTAATATAAATAATTTGTGGCAAAACTGTTGGTAAAGTAATGGTCACCACGAGGTTAATCATATCAACCTCTGGCTCTTGGCTTAATTTAAACTCTTAATTTCAAAGGCTTTTTCAGATTTATAGACCGACCATTATGATGTTAGGTTTGTTGACCTTTAGAGAAGGCAAGATGCCAAATGTGTCCAAAGAATTTGTGTCCATTGGTTTCTTTAAACAGAATAATGCATATTTAAGTCTGGATTGTTTTCAGATATAATCCCATGAGGTAAATGTGTCCCTGCTTAAATGCTGTCAAACAGAAGATAAATGGGAAGTCTTTCTTGGACAAATAAAGACCAAGTCTGATATCAATTTGAATTGCAGTATTTTGGTAAACCAATATTATCTCTAACCTTCGTCAAATAGATTATTCCAAAAAGTGCCACAGAGTTGACAAGCTGCCCCTTTCAACCTTGGAGCGCATTTGTTCCTTTGAGCGCACACAATATTGTTCCCAAATTCACCCTCCTCTGAGTGACAATATGTTGGCTACATTCCAGTAGGAGTGATTTTCACAATATGTCCAGACCCTCCTGGGAAATTTTGCTTTCAGCACCCACCAATTCCCTACACTCCCCGAATAAAATGGGTTTCCGGCTATTGCAAGAGAGAAAATTGCCTGCTCTGTGCAGAAAGACATTTGCTGTAAACGCAGTTATCAACTTGATAGCCCCCCTGTGATTATTGTGAAGTGGAATTACCCTGTTTTATCACAGAATGCACCTTCTGCCATTAGGTCTGACAACGCCTCCCATTAGGTTTTGATGCTGTGATTGGTGACAAATGGTCAGGCTCCATTTTCACCACCTGTGAAACAGAACACCCACACAAATATCAAATTAATTTGTAATTCTCCCATCACACTGATTCTGAATACATTTACATGCATCTTGAGTGCTCTCAGGAAGTGGATATGCACAAGTCAGGGTTACTTTTGATCCTCTCCACAGGCCCTAATGGTGCTTGGGAAATGATCAAATAAAAACTCTTTCTTAAGTGAGAGCTCATTCATTTTAAGTGACGCAAATTACTCCTAATTTGATTTGGGGATTATGCATCTGACACTTCACTGTATTTACTCGTAATCACTGAAGTGCCAGGCTGGATATTTTGTCTTAAAATATACACCTTATTTAACATGTTTTCTTATTGTCTGTCACTGTCCTATTTGCAGATTTTACCAATTAAGAATCCTTCCTTTGGTAATAGAGCACTAAAAGGCCCCTGTCGTTTTTCCCAACAGATTTGCTGCACTGAGCTCGAGCAATGTACACAGAGCCATCATGAAGGAGATATCCAGACTGCGTCACAGATATTGTTCTCATCCATTCAGCTGTATTGTGAAGCTGAG
The DNA here is from genome assembly GCF_057381845.1 of Rhamphochromis longiceps. Lineage (NCBI taxonomy): Eukaryota > Metazoa > Chordata > Actinopteri > Cichliformes > Cichlidae > Rhamphochromis > Rhamphochromis longiceps. The sequence continues at coordinate 32,168,212 of NC_140566.1, forward strand.
CACTGAGTGTTTTGTGAGCCCTTAATACGTTTTGTTTGTGCTAAACAAACAGAGCAACTCTGCCATTCCTTAAAGCCTGGCCATTGAGGATTTTATCTCTGCTAATGCTAGAAATAATTAAATCAATAATCCGCCGTCTGTGATCTCGATATGCTCTTGTACATAGTTTATAGAGAGGATCAACACTGGATATGTTCTGATGTGCTGTCGTTTCCTATTGTTCTGACAAATAATTTGCAAACAGCAAACAGACTGAAACTTGCATAGTAAGGCTGAGTACAAACCCCCAATGCATTAAAATGATCTGAGGAGCTGAACAAAAAAAAAAAAAAAAGAGAGAGAGAGCATTTGTGTAGCTCTGTCGTGAATCATTATTTGTTAATATAGATTCCTTCTTGGGTCAAATACATATTCCATCAGGATGCTGAGGTGCAAGTAATTATTATTATTTTGACTGTAACATTTGTTGTTGATTTGTTGTTCTGGGGTGCAAATAGATTTCCAGAGGTTCACCTGATATTACAAATTTTGGTCACAAGGTGGCAGCATGCTGAAAGATGGCAGTTTACAGTTTTTTCTGATTGCTTAAGCACATTTTTTGTAACTATTGGCTAATTTTGCAAAACTCTTCACACAAATAAGAAAACCTGTCACCCAATAATCAAAACATTGTAGTTCTCTTGCAAAAGCAAACACAGCTAGATTAACTCTTCACACCTTCGTAAAAATGGTGTTTCCGTATCAAACAGTACACACAAGCCATCATCTACTAAGCACACAATGCGCCAACTGCACACTGATGGTATGAATAAAAAACACATCTGGCTTTTGCTTTCTCTGTGCACAAGGTAGGCTATGTCAGATTGAGCTCATACTTCTGTCATAGATCCATAAGCATAGAGGGATCCAAACTTCAAGTACTGCTGTTTATTCAAACACATCAAAAAAACACAAGTGTTTATTTCCAAGTATAGGATTATTTGCAATCGCCATAATGACTATATGGGTTACTTGGTCTGCAGTGAACATGCTTCCTCTGCCCCCAGCATCTGGTCATCTAGCAATTCTGTAAAGTAACAATTTCAGTATTTTTACATCAATGGTATTGGTGTGTTTCTCATTGGCATATGGCAGTGCTACAAATCTTTGTGCGAAGTGACTGTACTAACCGATTCTCATTTCAAGATGTCCTTATGGTACTTGCTACAGTGTAGCGGCTCGAGTTAGGCTGGACCCGTTGGCCAGCTACCCTCAGGGTCTTTCCACGGTTGATTACATGGTCCACTATTGTAGCTCTACAATTCTATTTCTTACTCTTCCTACCCTTCCTCTCCCCCCTCCTCATCTTCCTCTCCCCCCTCCTCGTCTTCCTCTTGCTCCTCCTTGTCCTTGTCGTCCTCTTCATCCTACTTCTTCACCTCCACGTCCTCTTCCTCGGCCTCCTCTACTTCTCACTCTTCCTGCTCCCTCCATTGTACTCCGCACACACAGCTTACCTGTATTATAGTGCTTAGGCTGATTGCAAAGTGAACTAATATCTAAAAAAGTTTCCACATGTGAAAGTGTGCCAGACAGTTGGCAAGTTAGTGTTAATGATAGCCATACATGTGTATACTTTTGCTAGGAGTGTGTTGGAAATTTGGTAATTGAGTGTTGTGCAGTGAATTGTGCCTACAGTTTTGCAAAGTGTGTGTTACAAAATTGCAAACTGAGTGCAAAGCAGTTTTTGTGCTTTTAGTTTTGCAAACTCAGTGAGTGGTTTTGCTATAAGTCTGAATAGTTTTAGAGATTGTGCTACAGGAATCACAGTTAGGGTTTAAGCATTCAGAAAAAACTGTAAGTCTGGACTTTGAAATCATAGTTTAGAAATTGCATTTTTACTTAGTTTATCTTTGTCTAATATTAAATGTTGTTTGAAACATGTATTATTTGTCAGCTAGTTCGATATTAAAAAAAACTTTCAGCCTTGATGATTTTTGGAGTTTATTATTTCTAAGCAGCTTTACAGATGTGTATTTCTGAGAAAATTATATCATCCTGAAATGTGAGGCACACTTAAATAAAAGAAACTGGCAATGAAATCATTTAGACATTTTTAATCAGTGAGCAGACTGGATTTTGGATTAGTTAATTGTGATCAATTACACTGTGTAAAAGAGAGGTGACTGTCCTAATGAGTCTGTTTTTTGTTTGATTTTGCTACTGAAACATCCTAATTAAAATTGGATGATACTCATTTCAACTTTTCAAAGTGCTAAAAATATGACAAGTCATCAATATAAACTAAACTACAGCTTAAGTGAAACCTGCTGAGATGATATACAGCCTAGTGTTCCTCATATTTCAGCTGAGGCGGGAGCTGTGGTGCAGAGGGACACACGTAGTCACTGAGGACAATCAGGAGAGGAAAGACAAAACGCAAAGCTATGTGAAGGGAAGGAGGGAAGAAGATAACCAGAGAGGATGAAAGGGGCACAAGAAAGAAGATAGGAAAAATCTAAGAGAAACGTAGAATGATGGAAAAAAAAGGGAGAACTGGAGGGAGAAGAAGTAAAGGAAAGAGAAAAGACATTCAGGAAATACAAAGCTTTATTTTCTATTTTGGGGTATATTTATTGCTGTGTGTATCCTTGGAACTGAACAAATTTGCCATTAAAATTAGGTTTTATTTCAATGCAACTTAAAAAAAAAAATCAGATTCAAAATCCTTCTGGAGGTTTTAGTGCCCTTGTGCACATAATATTTCATGAGAGTGGTGTCCTGCTAACACAAAAAATAAAATATTTTTTATGTATGACCAGCACTTGTTTCAAGTGTTGTTACAGCTTGAAGTCACTTGATCTGATAACCAATGACCTATGAAGTCATAAAGCTTTTTATTTAGCTCTTATCTGTCAAGGAAAAGATATCACTCGGTGAAACACTTCCAATGGTCGGAACAGACGCGTTCAATATCAAAGTAATAAATTCTACATGCACACCTACTCCATATTCCACCGACACAACTTACATTTAACATAACTTGTTTGCATTAATACCTCTGTGTTTAAATACATTGTACAAGTTGTACTTTCTGATGACCTGATGAAGGTCAATGCAAGTATCAGAATTGGGGGAGAAATGTGATTTAGGGTGACTGTGAATGTTGCATAGTTGTTAGTACGTTAATCCAAGTCTTCCAGAAACTGCTGGATTTCATTCTTAGAGACAGCATAGAGCTCACTGTTCTCAAACAACACCCCACGCCACAGTGACCAGATGCCAATCCGACAGAGCACCTGTGAGATGTGGTGGAATGGGAGGTTTGAAGGAACGTGCAATTGAAAAATGGGCAGCAGTTGTTTAATGCCATCATGTCAGTATGGATTAAAACCTCTGGAGAATGTTTCCAGCACCTTACTGGATCTCTGCCAACCCTGCACTGGGTCCGATCGAGCAGAAGCAAGGTGTAACTAAGGAGTGGGTGGTAAGTGTATATCTGAATGTAAATTAGACATGTGATTGTAATTTGTATGAAAACACAGTGCCATGATATTATAGTTTATTTAGCATTTTATTTGTGTGTGTGTGTGTGTGTGTGTGTGTGTGTGTGTGTGTGTGTGTGTGTGTGTGTGTGTGTGTGTGTGTGTGTGTGTGTGTGTCTTGGGCATCATTTTTGTTAATTCATTTCATCTTTGTTTTCAAATCACCCCGGAGCATTTAGTCTGCATAGTGTTTTTATTTTATTTTAGCGTTCTGATTTCCTACCCTCCTCATTCTCAGTGGTGGGGTAATTCTAAAGCGTGCTGCGGAATGTCTGGTGGAAGCTTCATCTTCAATAGATGCGATCAGCTCCAGCAGCTGTGCGGAGCCAGAGTGCAGCACAGTCGTGCCTGTATTCCCAGGGTGACATTCCCATCCTGCTCATTTTTTGGGCTCACAGCATTAGATCTGTATTAATTCAACCCATTTTTTTTTTCTTTTAAAGGAATCAGAAAGCAGCTTATTAACTAATGGACCAACTAACTTGGGTTTTTTTTCTGCCATTATAGAAATATATATTTTAACTTTACATTATATTTCAGTTTTAGTTTCAAGATGATCATGTAAACTGCAAACATGAAGTTTGAATAAATCCTTGTGGGCATTTGTGTGAGTGGGTTTAAAAGTCTTATAAAGAAATATGATGACAACCTTGTTTATTTGAACTGCCATCTCAGTAACATATAATACATATAATGAAACTCAAATCCTAGAGTGGTCATTTATAGCAGCAAAAATATGAATCAACCAGAACTGGCGCTGCCTTCTTTACTGAAGCTAATTAACTGTTAATGTTTAAATCCTGCACCACTCACTGAGAAAAACAGAATAAAGTGGTCCCCATCCGGGGGTTCTCCTGCCTCTCGACAGCAGGTACATTGTCCTAGAGCCCTGCGACCTTGGATTAGATAAATGAAAGGCAACAGATGGGAAATGTTCTCAGCAGTGCTGCAGCTTTGAATGCAGATACCTGTTCCTCATGTTAGCAGAGCACCTTAAATATGAACAAACTGGAAACGAGAGATAATTATACTTTATAAAACCGAGTGAAACACAAGTTGGTAGCTGCAACAAAATACAGCATCTCTCTCTCCCAGCTTCCTGTGGCTTAAACATTCATGTATGGGTAAAAGCTAGGTACAGAAAGCAAAGTGATGGCGATTCTGGGGAAGACAACAAAGTCGTTTATGTTTGAAAGAAGTCAGATATTAAAGAAATGGCTTTTGCATACAGAGAAGCAGTAAATGGAAGTCATTTAATCCATTGTATGACACTTCCTTGTATAACCGGAATGAGTTTTAGACCTGATGAGTGTTTGTCTTCAACTGACAAACATATTGATTAAACAAAGCAGTTGTGACAGATGCAGTGATTGCTGTGTCCTTCCCAGAATCCGTTTGAACTTCTCAGGGTGATTTTTTTCCTCCCTCACCTGCCTCTGTTGTTATAATTCAGCCCAGAACTCTCTGTGAAATGAGAGCTAAGTCTAGAATGCAAATTATCTGATGGAGACATTACCTCCAGCCTCAACAAAGGCCTTTTCTACCAATGAAGAAGAAATGTGAACTGGAAAGGATTTGCTATGTTTAAAAGATTGTGCCAGAGATAAAACCTAAAAAATGCCTTGATGTCAAATGCAGTTGTGAGAACTTTGTTTTGTAGATGGCTGAATTTCTTAAAAATAAGTCTCCAAAATTCCCTAAGTGTTTGTAGTGGTAATCATTTGTACTTAAAGCAATGCTGCTGCTTTGGCACGTGCTTCATTACTGCTACAGCAGCCAAGTTTCATTGTTCAGAGTAAAATAAACATGTATGCTGCCAAAATATTTTAGTTTTGCAGCCCACATCCCCATGTTAAAAAACAAAATTAAGATTTTAATGGACTAAACAATTTTTAATAAACACTCTTATATGATGACGTGGCAGCAGAGTGTGGTTTAGCTCAGCTGGCGGTGGATGGGAAGAGTTGGAAGTTAAGGGTTTGGTGTCAAGAAGAAGCTAAGTTTTGTACAGACAGCTGCTTGTGTAACTAGAGGCTACGACGATTCAGCAGGCCTATCCTTAGTGTGCACGGTAACACCGAGCTGTGCCAAGGCACACAAGGGTATAAAACACTGACCTGTAGTGTGAACTGATTGCTCACTATTATTTTATTTAAACAAATAGGAAAACTGAGTCAATTTGTGACTGTTGGAGAACTTATGGAAGATAGAGCTGTCCAAGCAGTGCCAACAACTTTATAACCCAGCACTTTATACAAAGTGGCCAGTGAGCTGGGCAACTAGCCAAGGTTGTGAAGGTTGGGTTATGTGCAGCTGAAGGACTGTGTGCTGCATGTGCTAACATTTGGGCTGGAAACACTAAACACAAGACTAACTGAACTTGGCCAAATGAGAAGGTAAAAGCAATATCATGTAAACTTTTATTTGTGCATTGGTTTTAAAAGCATATTTTTGAGTGTCAAACAACTTACAACATAATAAAGAAAAATAAAATCACATTTCTGCAATTCAGGATAGCTATTTTCCAACCGATGACACATTCTTATACAACAAGCATTACCGTTATGTGGCTTCAGAGATGTCACCCTGAGAATAAGGCATTCTCCCAGCACCAGACATCTACATTTATTTAAACTATGACATTTAAACACAGAAAATTGACTTCACTGCTCTAACATGCACTTAAACACAGAAATTTAGATTTTAGATGTTAAATTCAATGTTAATATTTACGTAACATAATGAAATTTTTGTTCATATAAGCTGGAAATAATATTCAAAATCCATTATACGAATTAAGACATACCGTTTGAAAAATATGAAACTAACTTGCTATTTATTTTTTAATAGCAAGAAAACATTTCACACCATCAGATGCTTTCTTTATTTAAATTAGGCTCCAGTGGAAAATACAGTGAGAGATCAGAATCAGAATCAGAATCAGAATACTTTATTGATCCCTGGGGGAAATTATTTATGGACACATTGTTCACATTAAACCCTCAGCTGAGGATTGTATAATTTCTACAAAGTTACATCTCTTCTTACTTGGATGAAAACCATTTATTTGCCTGAGTGTATATGACAGTCTACAAATCTAATTTATTAAGTCTATTATACAAGGGTACTCTAATGAATACACATTTAACTAAAACCATTAATCAAGTGCACTCTTACAGACTTGATTTATGGTGGCCTTAGACAGCTGTAGTGACCATAGACTTAATGTGTCTTTGGCCTTTAGAGCCTCTTAATCTGGTCGTTTAGATTAAGGCAATCTCTGAGGGTCTGTGTCTCAGGTGAGGATTAGCAGCACAAGCAACCAAACGTTTCCTCAGTGAGAAACTAATATAATTACGGTTTAATTGTTCATTAGGCACATCATAGCTTTGACCTGTTGCTTATGCCGTAATTGTGCACACCCACAGTTTTCCTGTAAGATTATGAGCTTGGAGAAAACTGGACTTGCGTAACATCCAAATATAGCAGCAGTGGAAAGATGTTCTTGGTCGGATTTGATGTAACAAACGTTGGTGAGACATATGGACCACAGTGAAAGAACATTAGGGAAGTTTCTACTGCAAAGATATACATTTAAGTTTAACACAACCTCCATTTTCAATTAAAAATAAAAATCCAAAAACTCCATAGCTACTTTTCAAGCCTTGGAGGAATACTTATTTATATGAAAAAGAAGTACAAAACTGTATCACACCTTACAGATAAAGCAGAAATGAGAGCAACGCTGCCAGCTCACTTTCTCCCTGAGTAAGGATTAGAGAGCTGTGGCCACAAGCGAAACAAACACAAAGGCAAAATCTTGTTAGATTATCTGCTGTAGTGTGAAATTTGTCTGTGAGAACATCAGAAGATACTGGGTACAACAGATAACAGCCACAGCATATCAGCACATTAACTTTGTAAATTATCCTTTGATGGATTTTACACAGTTAAAGAACTGTGAGGGCTCCAACTTTCTCAGAAATATAGTGAGTATTATCTGAAATATAACCAAAAGAACTCCCATACAAAAGTACATCAAACTCAGTTTTTAAAGCCCAGATGTAATGAGAGGAAAAGTGAAAGATGGAAAAAAGCTTTTATAAATTAAAAATAAATTGCAAATAACATAAAAAAGTAACAACATGAGGTTTTCTTAACTCATTCATTGCCAATTGAAAAACTTACGTTGACTGCCATTGACGTCTATAGACGTCAATTACGTTTTTCAATGGGAGGGGCTAGAATACAACCTTCTAGGGGAGGGGGCAGGTGTGGGATTTGAAGGGGAAGGTGACTGGAAAGGCAGAAAAACCCCAAGGGCACCTTACAACACCGACCCTGATAGCAGGCTAGACGGTGACCTAGGCAGGCACCAACTTGAAAAACTGAAGCCCACCAGCAGTAAAAGTAGACCTGCAAGGAGGTGCAGGGTTTGCGCACGTAAGGGATTGCGCAGTGAGACAAAAATGTGGTGCAAGTCTTGTTGTGTGCCCTTGCATCCCGGAAAGTGTTATAATGATTACCACACAAAAGTGAATTATTCATTGTGAATAAATGTTTCACTATGTACATTTTATTTTTTCATATATTTGTAAATAAATTGTTTTGATAAAACATAACCTTTCTCAGTGTTATTTCTGTTTTATAGAAGTGAAAAACTATTTTATATGTTAGAGGTGTCACAAAGCAAGAAATATTAGTGTCAAAGGCACTTTTCTGCTTGAAATGTATTTTTCACAAAAAGCTCGTTTTCTCCCTTTTTTTGGTCAAAACAGGCATTTTTGGTGGAACCCACCTCTCTTCTACAGCTGATTACTAAAGAATGGAAAATGGTAGAAACAAGCTTTTTTTTGGATGAAAGAAGAGAGTCTGTTCTTCATTTTGGTAGGTTCAGCGTTTATATGATCATAACACACAGTTTTCTGTGGCTCTTCAAAAATGAGTAAAAATGCTCAAAAACCCTGGCAGTGGGGAGTTACCTGATTTGAAAATGGCTGGCAGTGAATGAGTTAACATGGGAGGGTGAAAGGCATTTTGTAATGAACAAAGAAAGCACGAGAGGAACAGACAGTAAGTAAAGAATCAGTGATTGTGATTTGGTATCAATCAATAGCCACAGATTGGTTCTTAAAAAGCACTTTTCTACTCAAGCACTCAAAGTGCTTTTTTCTGTTCATAATTGCTTTCTATCAAACATTCACACTGAACACATGAGAGACCAACTATGCAATCCAAGGAAACTTTGGCATGTAGACTGGAGTAGCCGAGGATCAAACCAACAACCTCCCAATTACAGATGCATTACTGTGCTTCCTGAGCCACAGCCACCTCGTAAGATGTGCTATTGCACCGGGAATTAGCGCAGCAGCTGGTATCAGACTTATCCTCCAATGGATCCTTGTTAAAGTATTTAAAGCATACTCCTTCCAGTTACAGAACCTTGAAAGAATCCTGCATTGTTATTTTTTTCACTACCTCCAAGAAGTCGGGGTTGGGGAATGTGTGCATGTGATACTTTCCTTGGATGTAGGATGCCTGTATTATTATAGGGTCTTTAATATATAAAGGAATATAAAGTACCTTGAGGCAACTGTCATTGTGATTTAGCGCTGAATAAATTTAATTGAATTTGATGTCTAACCCTTATTCCCTGTTACTCCTGGTCACTATGGTAGGCAAATAAGTGAATAGATTAAAATCTGTACACATTTGGAGTAACAGCTGATTTGGTGTAAACATCAAACTGTCACAAGGCTTGATTTTCTGCTCCCAAGTATATCAACTGGTAAATCTTGAACTTTTGGGAAAGTAGCTGGCTGGATTAACAGCATCAGCACCAAACTGACTGGGATCAGCCAACAGCTGAATGCAGGGCTGCAACTCGTCATGCTCCTGGCAAATAAGGGGAAGCCTTAAAAGCCGGAAAGAGAACCCAGGCAGGGACAGAGAGAACATACAAACCCCACACAGAAAAACCCCGGCTGGCCAGAGTGATGCTGTAACTACTATTATGTACTAGGTACTAGGTGCTTACAGCCACAAGGGGAATAATCAGTGCAAACAAAGTACATAACTCCTCCTTAATCTACTAAATACTAAATGGTTGTGATTGCATGAAAGCATTATACATTGAAGCAGTGTTAAAAATTTACTTCATTTGTGTGGACCCAAAATTTACTTGCTTAGTGCAGATGGTTACTCATAAACATTTCCTCTCAGGTCCTCTTGGTGCTGCAAACACTTTGTATGCATGTTGATGAGATTGTGCAGAACAACAATTCTGTATCGTTGACTAAACAGGACTCAGCCCAACTGCACATGCAAAACATATCTATAGGCCTAAGAATACCAAAAACAGACAAAAAAAAATCAACTACCATTTGAAATGACATGTAAGTGTTGCTGAAACAACACATTGTATCCATGCCATCACTTGACCATCTTCATTTAAACTGGAAACACTACACTTTCAACCATATCTTTTTGTCATATCTCACAAGTCTCTTTTTTCTTTCTTTTTTTAACATTACTCTGTCAGGTTTTTTTTAGAGACTCCAAAGCCATTGCTACATTCACCATCTAGATGGGGAACTTGGAGGTTATCAGAATGTTGGTGGCATAGCTGGTAGGAGAGCTAATACTGCTTCACAGCAAGCCCCAATCTGAAGTGCAATGAACCTCCTGTGAGTGAGGAAAATTCCACCTGCAAATATGACTGTCCTGTGCTTGGCTGGAAAATCCACTTGAAAAAGGTGTGACCTTGGCTCCTGAAACAAAAAACAGCAAGGTGCTGTTTGCTTCCCATGCAGCACGCCCTAAGCAAAGCACGAGACAAACTGTGCATTATAACAGTCCATAGCTTAATAATTTGGCTGTGGTGTTGTAGTCTAAATGGTACATGAAGCTTAAGCAATAAAAGTAAAAATTCAAATTAGCTCTCTCTTCCTTGTATTACACACAAATTTAACAATGAGTCATCAACAGAGTATGATGCTACAAAGGCAGCTTAGCCCTATACATTACCCTTAGGGTGAAGCATTGCAAAAAACCCACCAGTCCTTTTATTTTTTTTTTAACAAATTACTGTGGACTTTTATGTACAAATCATTAGAATCTTCCCCCAGGTATGTGTCTGAGCCTGTTATTAGTCATATTAATGCTGTCTGCATATTTCTTTTGCAATGCTGCTTTTTTTTGGTGTGGAAACTGAAACACACATAATTCAACTTTAGTGAGCATCAGTGTGGCAATTTATTCGTTATTGGAGTTTTTAGTGTGTTATTATGTCTCACATTAGCAGCAGGAGAGTTCAGCAATTGGCCTATTAGCGAATGTGTACGGTGGTAATGGAAGGCTGCATCTTCTTGCATTGACTTTAAAAAAAATCTTAAGTGTAAACAGGACAATCCTGATAAACAGGATATTGCAAGAACAAGTGGAGAAATCTCACTTTGTTTATTCTCGTGGTTCTTTTCTTGAGGGCCTCACTTTTCTTCTTCAGACCGTAACTGACCCGAATATGTCCACGTTGGTCCCCTGTGACCCAAGTCTGCTGCTGCGACACCACTGCAGCCATAATTTTCCATTAGTGTGAGACAGAGGGGCCGTTTATAGCAGCAAAGCCCTGTGGAGAAGCATGTTAGTGGTAATTATTCAGCTGATAGGTTATGAGCAAAGCAAGCCTGTCACACCTCTCCAGGCTCCTTGAACTGGACAAATCACAAGACAGGAGGAGCGTTTGCCACCACGGATGTTAGTCACACCAACAACAAGCATCTCATCAGGGACAGAGAGAGGCTTTGGTTCACTTCCATTAGACTGTGATATCCTTGAGTTTGTTTGAAAGAAACTGAGCAAGAAAAAAAAAACAAGCTTAACAATGCCCATCTCAACCTTTTAAATACTCTTTCATGGGAATCATACTGGATTTAACAGGTCGATATGTACCTGCATTCACCTCATCCAGAGAGCAATGATATTAAAAACAGTAGCAAAAGCTGTAGTGTCATTTCAACTTTTCACATAAATGCCCAATAAATCATTTGGCTATTTTAGTCTTACGCTTTGATCTTCATGCTTTAATTTCTCTAATGCTTCAATCATTAAGGAAGAAGATTGTTGGTACTACACAATCACATAGCTACTACTACAAATCCAATAATATTTCATCAGAAAGTTACAAAACTTCCATTTTGCTTTTAAAAGCAAAATACAAATTTGTTTCTCCAAGATTTTTATGCAACGATGTTCCTAGATATCAGTGTTGCTGCTTTAAAACAGAAGCAAGAATGAGAAAACTTAGCACAAAATGAGTGCAAAGATTTTTGTTCATATTGTGACCATTTAGGGATTTAGATTTTGAGTTCAGTTACAAAATAATTCATTTAGAATTTGTCACCTGGAGGCTACATGTGGCTTCCTGTCTTAAGGTTAACATAAAACAGAATATTTTATGGACACAGAGTCAAACTAAGTGTCCTCTTTTTCTTTTGTCTCTAGCTGGTGGTCAGCAGGGAAGGTTGTCCATGAAGCCAATACGTTGCTGTGGATGCCGTAGGGTTTCCATCTTGGTCAACGATGTTCTTCCAGGTCTTCTGATCTCTGGCTTTGACCTTTGCTTGCTCGAGGGTTAGATGTCTTTGTTTAAGATAGCTTTCAATTTGCTTGTTCCAAGTCTTCTTGGGTACATCACGCTTGATTCTCCAGTGGGCGGGGCACTGCTGCAGCAGAAAGCAATATGGCAGGCGATGATTGCTCATGTGGCAGACATAGCTAGACCCTTGCAGTCATCGCTTCTGGATCAGCTCTTCCATCGAGGGCTGCTGGTGACACTGACTACATATCACGCTGTTGCTGAGACAGTCACAGAGCGACACTCGGAGAATCTGATGCAAACAGCGCAAAGCTTAGTGTACTTAAGCTTATGTATTGATTAAAGAGTTACTGAAGCCTGCTGTTCTCCCACATTACAGAGTGACTGGACATCACTGCCCACCAAAAAACCAGGATTGTAATTCTTACCTTTATATCAGCCTGTGACAAATGCTGAATGCATGAAGACTATGTATTTTATTCAGGTTAAGACTCTTTAGTGTCACTTTCAGTGAAATTACTGAATGGTAACAGGAGAAACTGAATGAGTATTAGTATGCGTGTTATCTTTTATGACAATGTTTCCCTGATTTATCCAACATAAATTATCCCAAAGGAGACAATAATCTAATGAGATACAGAAAGCAATATTTGTTCTCTCTCTAACATATACAAGCTTCATTTCCAGAAGCTAGTTTCATTCATGAGTTTCAAAGATGAATTCTATTGTCAACATCTGTCAGGACTGTCAATTTTCCAAAAATGATGTGTCAGTGTGACACTCCTCAGCATGAATGACAGTGCAGAGAGGAGAGTCTGGAGAGCTGCCATAAGTTAAATTTTCTCACAGATGACCTGCTATAGAAAACCCGACTGACTGTGACTGGATGCTGCCCAACCATGTCGCAGAGATCCAGAGAAAATCAGTGCATAGGATGTGATTGTTATTGATTTTTGCACACAGCTGGCTGTAGAGAGCAAAGATCGCTTGTCGATAACAGTGTTTTAGAGATTATTCTGCTGTACAATTACACATGGGGTAAGGGAATGTTACTAGCTTAGTATCACAGACTAATAGCTGCTCCAACTCATTCTCAACCCACAGTGTTGAAGCTGGAGTACTGTAATACAGTGATGGAAACAGGGATCTGTTTAGGAGTGACTGACCCAACAGTTATTTAGCCATTTTTGAACAACCAGGGTGAAGCAGAGACACTTAAGCTTCTGACAAAGCTAACCTGCCACAATCAGGGAACATTGCCGCTTCCATTCACCCAAAGAAGTATAAGAGACGATTATATGAAGGCAGCAGGCTAAATAAGAGCCCAATTGCTAACAATAGTTGGATATTATAGAAATGAACAAAGGATCACATCTAGCAATTTAACAGCTTGTTCCAGAGACTGAAGTTGGTTCAGAGAGAAAAGAACAGATTTAAACTGTGACTTTTCTTAGACATCTCAATGATGTGCCTCTGAGATTATCTCAAAATGTTTGGTATCAGAATCAGAGATGGGCAGTAACGCGTTACTTGTAACAAGTAAAGTAAGGGATTATTATTGCAAAAACGGTAATTAGATTACCGTTACTTTCCCTTAGGGACTCTGCGTTACTGCGTTACTAAAACCGTGATTTTTTGCGAGAATGTCTCAAGACAGTGACGTAAGCGAGTGCGCCGTTAGTGACAACAGCTGTGCGCAGATCAACAATGGATCACATATCGATTGTGGGAGAGAGTATAAGCGTGCAGCGTTTAAAGCGTGGAAGTACTGACCTTACTTTGAGTTTGATTCCATAAAAAGTGACAAAAACATTAGTCTCCGCTGTGCGTGGGAAGAAAACTTCTTTTTACAGTGAAAAAAACCCCTAAACTTCCAAGCAAGCACCGAGTGCGCTACGACGTAATGGGAAACTCACAGAGAAACTCGCGGATTCTTCAACTGACCGCGGCACACCTGCACCAGGGTAAACCTCCACCTACCGCAGTCCTGCTTTACAGGTGAAAATAGAGCAACAGGACCGCTGAGTCTTTGACTTTATTTATTTTCTGCTGTGTTTTACTTGCATCTATTTGAAAGAGTGAGTGTAAACAAAAAAAACATTTTATTTTATGTGCTGGATTGGGCAGAAAATAGGTTTACATATTAAACAAATTTCTTCCAGTCAGAGAATGTTGCATATAATTAAATTTTTGCTTGATGCATAAAGTTAAAAGATTAAAACTAATAAAACAAGTTTTAAAAAGAGACTTTTCCATTTGATTACATTTTGTATGATGGATTATGCAGAAAAGTAGAATTGGGCTGAAAGATCTATCGCTTTATCACCTACTCAGGTTGTAAATCGTGTTTTTAAAAAGTAACTAAGTAACTAAGTAATTAATTACTTTTGAAAATAAGTAATCAGTAAAGTAACAGGATTACTGATTACTTCCCCCAAAAAGTAATTAGTTACTGATTACTGTTTTCAAGTAACTTGACCAACACTGATCAGAATGTGGTGATTTGCTTAGCAAAACTCAACCAGTTTCCCAGACAATAACCAACCAGGTACGGAAACTATTTGAGATCATGTGTAAATTTTAGTTTACTACACTGCTTCTTTTTTATTTCCAAGTATTGCTTCTCTGTTCACTTACATCCACATATGTTGACATATATTGCCCTAATTTTTACCTTCTCTCCACTGTTTCCCCCAAATTAGCATTACTTTGCTTTTAAAAGCAATTGCAGTCTTACATTTCTGCACACTAAATATCTAAATATTAAGATAAATTTGTATTTTACAGTGTCTAGAGGATCTGAATATTCATGTTTTCACTATTTTGTCTTTATTACACAAAATACACCAAGTCAAATCTGCTGAAATTCTGCAGACATGGAGGATGAGCTTAACATAAAAACATGTCACCTTTAGGTTTAAAGTGAAATGCAGTAAATTTAATTCAGTAAATGACGAGTAAAATCTGTAGAATGCTATTTCATTTATTGATAGTTAGTTCTAGTTGATTTTGCCTAAACACTTTGCTGCTATTGGTTTTTTATCTCACTTTGTAGCAGCCTGAAGAAAAACAATTAAATGGACATTTCCTCTGCGGACTGCATCATTACATGATGTTGAGTGAGGTTAATGCGATGAATTAGCAAGGGCAACAAGTGATGGAGGCTGCCTCTAATCTGTATGATCATAGCAGTTCTTGTTTCATTTGATGCTCATCAGTTTTCAGTCTTCTTTAAATCAATAGCACTTGTCAGATTCAGAAACAGAATATAAATAAATCCATGTCTTCAAGCTAAACCACATGCTGTCGAATGATTTTCAAGTTAAAGAAATTGCAACACAGACCTCAGCATATTACATCAAAAGAATATGGCTCTGTGAATGGTTTTGTATAATTGCATATTACAAAGCCATCCATGCAAAAAGTGGAAACACATTGTTGGGATTAATCAAAAGATTACATAATTTCAAGAAGGTAAAGTTGTTATCAGGGATTGCTGCTTGAGCAAAGAGTACTTTGGAAACAACATACGTTATTAGGGAAACGTAGCTAGGACCAGGTTGGACCCTCTTTTACATTCAGCACTTCTTTAATTCTTCATAGCATCGATTCAACAATGAGCTTGAAACATTCCCTAGAGATTTCCACACATTGACAGCGTCATACAGATGCTGCATGTTTGTCAGCTGCATGTCCATGATGGGAAAATCCTGTTTCACTTCAGCTGTCCTGTTTGATCGTAATTTGGTGAGTGTGGAGGCTATTTGACTTCAGTGAACTCAGTGTCATGTTCAAGAAACCTGTTTGAGATGATTTGGCACCCATGATCTGATAGCTGGAAATGGCTAGTAGAAGATGCGTACACTGCTGTCATAAAGGGATGGAGATAACCAGCAACAATACTAAAGTAGGCTGTGTCATTTAAACATGCTCAGCTGACACTAAGGGTTTCAAAGTATACCAAGAAAATATCTCCTGTATCATTACACCACTAGCACCAGCCTAAGGCAGGATGGATCCATGCCTGTCACGGCCAGAATGGCAAACTGACATTAAACAAAAAGCGAGCCCATATTATGGCTGATGCAAAAACAGAAAAACGAGGCAAAAAAGTGGAACTAAACTAAAACCTAAACTGGAAAAACTGTGACTAACTATGAAAACAATGACAAAAAAAAAGGGAATACGCAAAAGTGCAACTGTGAAATAATCCATAAATGCCCAATAAATCATTTGGCTATTTTAGTCTTACGCTTTGATCTTCATGCTTTAATTTCTCTAATGCTTCAATCATTAAGGAAGAAGATTGTTGGTACTACACAATCACATAGCTACTACTACAAATCCAATAATATTTCATCAGAAAGTTACAAAACTTCCATTTTGCTTTTAAAAGCAAAATACAAATTTGTTTCTCCAAGATTTTTATGCAACGATGTTCCTAGATATCAGTGTTGCTGCTTTAAAACAGAAGCAAGAATGAGAAAACTTAGCACAAAATGAGTGCAAAGATTTTTGTTCATATTGTGACCATTTAGGGATTTAGATTTTGAGTTCAGTTACAAAATAATTCATTTAGAATTTGTCACCTGGAGGCTACATGTGGCTTCCTGTCTTAAGGTTAACATAAAACAGAATATTTTATGGACACAGAGTCAAACTAAGTGTCCTCTTTTTCTTTTGTCTCTAGCTGGTGGTCAGCAGGGAAGGTTGTCCATGAAGCCAATACGTTGCTGTGGATGCCGTAGGGTTTCCATCTTGGTCAACGATGTTCTTCCAGGTCTTCTGATCTCTGGCTTTGACCTTTGCTTGCTCGAGGGTTAGATGTCTTTGTTTAAGATAGCTTTCAATTTGCTTGTTCCAAGTCTTCTTGGGTACATCACGCTTGATTCTCCAGTGGGCGGGGCACTGCTGCAGCAGAAAGCAATATGGCAGGCGATGATTGCTCATGTGGCAGACATAGCTAGACCCTTGCAGTCATCGCTTCTGGATCAGCTCTTCCATCGAGGGCTGCTGGTGACACTGACTACATATCACGCTGTTGCTGAGACAGTCACAGAGCGACACTCGGAGAATCTGATGCAAACAGCGCAAAGCTTAGTGTACTTAAGCTTATGTATTGATTAAAGAGTTACTGAAGCCTGCTGTTCTCCCACATTACAGAGTGACTGGACATCACTGCCCACCAAAAAACCAGGATTGTAATTCTTACCTTTATATCAGCCTGTGACAAATGCTGAATGCATGAAGACTATGTATTTTATTCAGGTTAAGACTCTTTAGTGTCACTTTCAGTGAAATTACTGAATGGTAACAGGAGAAACTGAATGAGTATTAGTATGCGTGAGCATGAACATGAACAGTAGGAAGCAGAAAATCTGTGACATAACATGACTTGACATAAAGACAAACAGACGACCCAACACTTAACAGAGGAAGATGGAGGACTTCAATACACAGCAGGGTAATGAGGAAAGTAGAAACACCTGGGAAGACACAGCTGACACAATTAAACCTGATGCCACAGGGAAAAGTAAAACTAAAAACACTGAACATGGAAACACCAGACTCTTCAAAATAAACCAGGAAACATGGAGAGACGTAGACATGGCAACAAAAGCTTGACAATAGGATGAGGAACACAGACATGAAGGAGATGAAAGCACAGGCATAACTAAAAGTAAAACAGAGGACAACAGCAACTTAAACAGAAGACAAGAAAGACACATAAACAGGTACATGGACGGACCAAAAACTAGAATAAAACTCAACTAAACGCTAACTAAATAATAACACAATAACTTAATTTATATCACAAACTTACTATAAGAAAATCAACAATACAAAATAACCTCAAAACGCTGGGTCACAGACTCAGCCCCTGACAAGGCTTTCATATTCTTTACACCAAATTCTGACCTTACCATCCAAATATAGCAACAGAAATCAAGACTCATCAGATCAAGCCATGTTTTCCCAATCTTCTATTGGCCATATTTTGGTGAGCCTGTTTCAACTGTAGCCTTAGTTTTGAAAAGAGTGGCCTTCTGTTACTATATACCATCTACTTGAAGAGTGGGCATGTTGTGGGTTCAGAGATGCTCTTCTACATGGTTGTAATGAATAGTTATATGAGTTATTGTTGCCTTCCTATCAGCCCAAAAAACTATTTCTTTTTAGTAATTGGAAATTATGACATAATTATTTCAATAAAGTTGAAAAAAAGACAGGCCAAAGTATAACAATATAACAAATAATAAAGAAATCTCCTTTCAGCTTAATCACAAGGGTCACCACAGCAAGTAGCTCTGTACGTTTCATTTGGTTTGTACATTGGACACAACCGCTAAAGCCCCTTTTCCACTCGTACCTACTCAGACAGACTTGGCATGGTTTGCTACAGTTTTCAGGGTTTTCCATTAGGTCATATTACCAGGTACCAGGTACTTTTTTAGTAGCTGCTTGGCCGGGGTCCCAAGAGATCCAAGCAGGTACTAAAATGTGATGTCATCAGACTGCATGTCACTGATTGGCTGGTCAGTAGCATCACTTGATGTGTCATGAGAGCGTCTCATTCACAAAAGTTTGAAACCTGGCAATGAGGAAAATGGCTACAAAAAACAACGCCGTGTTCACCGAGTATAAAGAAAAGCCACAGACCGTGCGGCAGGTATATTCTTGCCTCGACGTCCACCTTTGTTGTAACATTCATGTTGCATATTAATTATGTCGTGGGATACTCTGACGCATTGCTATGACGACAACCACACACATAAGGTAGTACTGAATTGCAATGGAAACAGTTGATCCGAGTCGAATCGTGGTGATCTGATCCTAGTAAGTAACAATGGAAAAGGGACTTAAGGCATTTGTGTCTCTTCCCAGGAAAGAAACGAGATCTTTCACTTAAACCGCTGATATACAGAGAGTTGCTCATATTTTAAATGGTGATTATCACCCCTGTTATATCTGGTGGATTCACACACCATATGGACAGACTCTCTAGTAGCTTTGGGCCTTAGATAACAGCTGATAGCAAGGCACAGAGGCCAAGTATTGGAAGGAGAACATTCTTATTGTTACAACACATAGTGTAAGATTTACGTTTTCACATAAAGAATTGTTCCCAAATGCTTCATGACATAGTGGGTATAAGTTACCAGGATTTTTAGAGCATTCACCTTATCTAATAACATTCCTCTGAATTAAAGGTGTAGCTATAAAGCAATCATCAGCTTAAACTATGAGAAAAGGCAGAGAAAAAAGAAAAACAAGAACCGAGCAAATGAATGTTGGATCTTAACCCGAATCTCCCCAGCTAAGTAATGAATTCATAATTATGCCGCAATAGGCAATTCTTTCTTATTTAATATAGCAGGCCCGAGTCTGATAAAAGAGAGTAATACAAATCAGTTAACACCATGGCCCTTCACAAGCCTTTTACTGAGCTCTTAGAAGCAAAGGAGCAGTTGAAATATTTTCTCTCCTCTTAAATCAAAAGCACTTTGACTTAGACAGCCACCAAAAGAGCCATATCTGTAAGTAGTTTTCCCAGCTGTGAATGCAAATTATAACCATGAGATTAAACTATGAGACTTTCTTATATTGCAGCAGTTGAAGTGTCATTGTCCAGACCTGTAGTATTTCATCTGTGGAAACAAAGTGATTTGTCAAAGCTTTATTAGGTCTGTCCTCTAGGATGACTGCAGGAAAAGATATGCTCCAGTAGAGCAACAGATAGATAAATTAAAGAGCGTAGTGTGTGATACAATCAGAGACAGAACATGGATCTGCATTTTTTTTTTATACTTGGATATTTAAAGGGCAACATGCAAGGACCACAGAATACAGACTGCCATTATTCAAAACATACATGCCCCTAACCTGACATTGCCCTCAGACAGGTGAAGTTCTTCAAGTAGCACAACTGTGTGATTAATATTAACTAAGAGAATTTTTTTAACCTTCTCCTCTATAGTTGAAATGTGTCCCTGCTCTGAGAAACAGCCGCAAGCAGACTTGGGCAGAGATGACAGCATCTTTAGCCATTTCCCACTGTTGTCCTTTACCACGTGTAGCACACAGCAGGAAATAGTCTGCTTCAGGGCGTTTAGCACTTCTGATAATGTACTCAGTGTGGTTTAGGCAAAGACCTGCCTGAACAGAGCAAAAAGGACACGACATATGATGGCCACGTGAGAGGGGAGAATGCCATGGAATATCACCTGTGCTATTTGCACTTTGACACAATCTGACATCACATGGACCTGAGAGCTGGCGAGTTAAAGTCTGGCTAATCTACCGTCTGATTGTGCTAGACATTTGAGTTCTCACATGCACCTCATTTGGGTCATGTCTTGAAAGGTTCGTGGCTCCAGTGCACTTGTGAAAATGGAATCAAAGTGTGGAAGAATTCAACTGAGACCCAGAAGTACGTCATACACAGCAGTAGCTTCACACCAGAGCCTGTTAGTGTGTTGACTGTTGACAATTCTCATCATGAAAGTATGCACCAGCTTATTAGAGAATGGATTCAGGACTTTGAACATGGCAATATCAAAAATACTGGAATCAGCTTGTGTTTTGACAATTCACTAGCTGGGCCCAAGTCCTCATCTTAGGTTTGACAGCATTTTAGTAGGTAAAGGTGAATGCTTGGAAATGAACTGAGCAGCAGTTTGGGGAAGGCCACAAAGGGGACTGGCGACGGCTCACGGGCCTGGCAGATCCCCATGTACTAAATAGGAGTGAAAAAGTTAAAGAACTGAGAACAAGGAGGGAGGGAGGGTGGGGCACGTAAACGAGAATGAACAGTTGCAGAACTGGGGGAACCCATATAGATGACAACTGGAAGGAGCGTGTTTGGAGGCGTGGTCCCGCTCCTGAAATTCCGATTAATAACCTCAAATTAAATAATGCTCAATAATGATGATACTATCAAAAGTAAATTTATCTTCAGTCAAATTACATACGCTTCACATTTCACACAGTAACTGGTTGCTCCAAACCAAGTCCTTTATCCATACTGGCTATTCAAGTAAAAGAGATTTGTACACTTTGTAACAAAGTTTTGAAATAATTCAATTAATCAAGTGTCTGACTTTAATTCAAAGACACAACTTTCAGAGTCATCCTCAAGTAACATTATTTGTTAGTATAGAATGGACTATAGTATGATATTACAACATCACTTTATGTTGCCTCCAGCTATTTCTGACGTTACAATAAATGTTAACCCTCTAATGATGTTTTCATTATGATGGGGAGCTGTTAACTTACTGTTACTTATCTGATGACATAGTAAAACACTTTTAAACAAGCAAAGAAGAAGATTCACTGTGAGCTAAGAGGGGAAGAATGTTTTTAGGCACAGGAGAGCTAATTAGCATGCATACTATGAAGCAGCGAGACCATGCAGTGCCCTATGGTCTACGGTAGTGTAAAATGTAGATAACATAATAACCTGTACTTTAATAGACCTTTTGAATCAGATTTGGATGTAGCCAAGAAACAGATTTGGACATGGCAACAGTTCATGGATTTTACAGAAGGATTTCACAAGCAGTATTAATCAGGGAGAAGAGTCTCTGGCAACCTTTTAAAAAAAAATAAAAAAAGAATAACTTGATACCTGAATGTGTGAATCCTGCTAACTCCCAAGTTGCAGAACAATGTATGTAGCGATATGTAAAGTTTGTAAGAAAACAATATCTCAGGAAGATCAGATTTTAGGCTGGTATTCCATGGAATATTACTTTTGTCATTATTATGATTGTTTAATGATCTTTTCCTAAACAGCTGAAGTGACCCTGTGACAATGATAATTCTAATGGAAACATGACACAGACCAGCATGTATGAAGTTCAGACAAGCCATAATGTGGATAATGGATCTTTTTTTAAATTTATTTATTTATTTTTTACAATTATACAAATTTAAATGTATGTGCAAGATGTGAGACACGTTTTTATTCACATGAACTCGGGTTTTTTTTTAATATAGGTTATTAGTTTGTTAACCTTAAAACTCGACTGCATAAATTCCTTTTCTGATTGCTTCAGATATATAAAATCACACAATGATTTCAACATTTATATTTAACTGAGTATGCAAACCTTTGGAAAAATGCATTTAAAAAGGGAAGCATTCCTAGAATGTCATCTTGAGGCACCCATCAGCAGATCATAGGTCATACAGCAAAACATCCATCCAGCATAATAATAAATGAAAAACTACAGGCTCACTCAATCTTGTCAATACAAAAATATTTTGATACAAGCATATGTTTGGGATTCTGAGGGCTTGGGGTTAAACCTACTCACTATGTAAAGTTGCGCTCATTCCTCCTACAGCAACAGCAGACACTCACTCAGCACTCACTTCAAATCCTCCTCGGTGAGCCCACAGTGGGACACGTATTGATTCTGACACACAACCACACATAAGCATTGCCTTAAGTGTTCATAGGAGGGATTAGTACATAAATAGAGGAGGTGTGCAAAATGTATGAAGGGTGTGGGTGGGGGTTTGGGGGGTGGGAGTGGGGGCAGATATGTTGAAAAGCAATAGCACAGCTGGAGAATTGATGGAAAGAAGACAGGTTTAGACAAAGTTTTCTGTGACAGACACTTGAGGGAATAACCCATCTGCTAAATATTTCACAAGTTAAAGTTGCTTCAACTTTACTTATAGAAACTTTCTATTGTGTGAATATGTTTTGTGGGTTTTTTTCTTCTTCTTAGTAGGCTGTGAGGATTCTACGTGTATGTGATTGTAATTGCTTAATTCTGCAGTCCTCATGGTTGATTTGTTTCTGGATTGAGATGCTATGCGTAATCGGAATTAACCTCAATCCCTTTCTAGATAGGATTAGTTTTACTATAAAATAAAGTAAAAAAGACATATTATTATTCTTTTAAGGTTTTTCTTTTTACTATTTTAACATTAAAAGACTCCTGTCGCATCGCTCAGCGCTTTGCTACTTTCAAGTATTATTTAATGCAACATGGTGTTCTTTTTGTAAGTTGTGGTCATATGTAGAGTCAAGTAGATGCTAAAGCAAGGTATGGTTGAAGATGGGACTTCCATAAGTTAATGACTTGCTACTATTTGGTGTTGTGATTTCAAAACACCAACTTTTCAGGTGCACAAAACAAAACTTCACAAATCAGTCAGAGATGTTAGCTGCACAGTGCACAATGCATTCCCTTGATGGGATATGTCATGTTTGTTTGAACTCTTCCAATACCCTGTAAATAATTTCTATATTAATACAGATATTGCTGTAATTCTCTAAATAAGACCACAACATTAGCATACCTAAGGTACTGTCAGGTGCTCTTCCTAGCATGACCTCAAAGGGCCTGGATTTCTCCTCGCAGGATGTTTTGCTTGGTTTCTTTAAATGTATAAACCACTGCACTATGGCGTCATGGAAACACAAGTGTAACTGATCATTGAGGAGTCACATCATGTGACAGGATCATCTTGGATGTGCAAAAATAAGTGGCCTGTATTTGTATAGTGCTTTACTAGTCCCTAAGGACCCCAAAGCACTTTACATATCCAGTCATCCACCCATTCACGCACACATTCACACACTGGTGATGGCAGCTACATTGTAGCCACAGCTGCTCTGGGGCGCACTGACAGAGGCGAGGCTGCCGGACACTGGCACCACCGGGCCCTCTGACCACCACCAGTAGGCAACGGGTCAAGTGTCTTGCCCAAGGACACAACGACCGAGACTGTCCAAGCCGGGGCTCGAACCGGCAACCTTCTGATTACAAGGCGAACTCCCAACTCCTGAGCCCCGATCGCCCTTTGGAGTGTGTATCCAGTTGTTTGTATTACTACATGGGCATAACATTCACTAGTACAGTGATAGGTTTCTATTTCAACTATGCTGTCTTTGTCCAGCCTCGAGTCTGCATACCATGCAACTGTTTACCTTTTTCATTATTTAATATATTTTATAAAAGCAAATCTGTCAGCTCTGTAAGGGAAGTTTCTGTACCTAACAAGCTTTTTCAGTGTACAACAAAGTAATGCAATATATATATCACTCTATAGGGCTGTCACACCTACAGTACGTACACCTCTCTCCCTGGTTCTTTTCAGGCTCACTCTCACTCCACCATGAGCTACTCAGAAAGCAACACTGAATAATTCTCTTTTCACCTCTATCTGGCCTTGAGAGGCAGTGACTGGGACCCTGCAGCTCAACACCGCTGAGTCTGTGGCCCTGTAGTACATAGCATGGCACTCTCCTTGTTGGTTATTCAGCCTGCTGCTGTTTTCCATGCCCTTTGTGTCCCCCTAACACTGTAAGTACACTTGTTTTTAGCTTGCTGATCAGTATCATGTTTGGTGCACACTAAATGTTTAGTTGTGAATCTATATCTTTTAACCCACAGAGCGACTCGCTACAGGTGTATTATAACTGCCTGGGTCAGGTATGTGCCCAAGTGTCTCTCCTAAGCTATTTCTGCCTTTCTACACCAAAGGCTTCAGAGTATTTCTTTTTCAGATCCCTTCATATACACCCTCTAACTGTTGTTTGGTTTTCAGGTGGCCTAGGGAAGAGCAAAGAGAAGAAAATGATGTAGCTTCAAGCGTTTTCTCCTTCCCTTACTGCACATTCAGAATTCACCCAGTACGTTCCCATCATACAATCTGCAATGGTACATTGCAGATGTGCATTTTTCCCTCCAAAGGAGGGAAAAATCCACTACAATGCACTGCAAATCAGTAAATGCTCTTAAAATGGATACATTATTGAAACAAATTATAACATCAGCGGAGGAAATATGATTTTGGTCGCAGTTAATTGCACGGACAACTTTTAATTTTATTGTTTGCTAACTGCTTGTTCCTATCATTCATCAGGTGCAAACACAAATTCTTTTTCTTTGCTTAAAAATCATCTCCAGGTGAAAGGTTCCTTGAGTCGCATCATATAATTAGATCGCTTCACAAATATGTCATCTTAACCACTTACAGTTGCAGTTTTCCATCATGTGCGCTAGACCTCCTCTGCTGTTTTAAGGCAGATACCCTTCAGCTTGAATTCACTTTTGATGAATGAGAGATGAAGCTGCTAAATCTGGCACAAAGGACAGATGTTAAGTGGTAATTATGGACAAAGAATCCAACCTTTTTATTTTGGTTGGCTGCATGCACAATGACATATAGCGCAGTTCAGGTCATCTGCACATACTCTCTCCCTCGAAGACCTCCGGACATCACAGCAGAGCTCAGCGTTGACAGTCGGACCCTCGGGGACATGCACAACCCTGTGAATGTCAAGCATGCTCCTGACCTGATGTGTTGCCCTCAAACTTAGACACTGCACTCTCTTTAGCTTGGCTGATATACAGTTCTCATTGATGCGATGAAGCTGGAGCTCAACTTTTATGGCCAATGATATGGTGAATTTATGGCTGGTCTATGTCTTCCTTCTCTCTTCGATCCTTGATCCTGAGTTTCTTTCTGTTTGCACCTTCAGGAACTCCACAGTACATATACTACACATACACTCATTGCTTAAGTTGAAATTGTGGCTAAAACAACAACCCACTGTTACTATTATTTAGTTTTAATATGTTTTGTCGAAGCTCCCCTATCACATCCCTGTGTTTGTCAAAAAAAAATACAGTTTTTCTGGTATACAGTTTATATATAATAAAAAGCTATTTTCTGCATTGCTGATTGAAAGCTACTGGATGTTTACACTTGCAATTTAATAAAAGGACATTGACATATGTAAGTAATGAACACAGAGATACCCCAGTGTCAGAAACATGCACAGAAACACTGACACAGTCATTAATGTGAGACTGTTGAGAGATATTTTTTAAAATCAAACGGTGTTCAAGGTTAGGTACACTTCTCAACTGATTGAATATACCTGATAATATATTGCAATTGGGGAATATGTAGTAACTGTATATCAAATGGGATGAAAAGTTAAGTCCATGTGAAAGTGGATTATACCTGCTTTACTAAACAAAAAGCCAAAAGCAAGAGTACACTTTATGGTTGGCCTATCTTCTGATTAACATGTTGCAATATGAGGATGCAGTACTTCCCAGGTTATTTAGTCATGATGTTGCACAGCTTCAAAATTCCAGTGTGCAATTAGGTTTTCAAGCTAGATTTCACATACCAGTGTACTGCAGATATGCTGATTATTTACAGTCTATGGGATTAAGAAATTGCTGTAATAAGAA
Source organism: Rhamphochromis longiceps (assembly GCF_057381845.1). Classification (NCBI taxonomy): domain Eukaryota; kingdom Metazoa; phylum Chordata; class Actinopteri; order Cichliformes; family Cichlidae; genus Rhamphochromis; species Rhamphochromis longiceps. Next base: position 32,194,563 of record NC_140566.1, read on the forward strand.
TGTCTCCGCACTAAATATTTGCTGATGTGAAAAATGCCATTGGCTGTACTATGAGGAACATGTAGATATTACTGAAGCTTTATTGCAGATGGTTTCTGATGTTCTAAAATTTAATCTTTGAAAGATATTAGAAAAAAAATCTACTGTAAATCAACTTCCACTTTTACAGCACTTTTTCAGAATGATATGCTTACCAGTATTCTGTTATTTATTTATTTAATCATTGGATGCTGTTTTTTCTGATGTCACAAAGAGTGGACACTTTAGAAAAAGAATAGCTAGACTCAAATGCCCTCCACAGTCTAGTGCCACAGGGGAGCTTGTAGAGCACACATTTCCTGTCAATGTGTCCTGCCCTGCAGCAAGTGATGTCCTCCATTCAACCATGAGACATCCACACCTGCAGAGAGAGACAGAGAGATGTACTGTAACATGGACAGATATCCTAAGGACAGTGTATCATTCATGTCTTCATGCACATAGTTTGAATGTACATGTTGAAAAGGTGTTGAAAAATAGTGGGACAAGGAGGGAAATAGTGTGACAGAAATGCTGGTGTGGAGGCAAGTCTGAAAAAAAGTGACAGGAAGTAGAGCTGAAACAAGTGTGGGCATACTGAAAGAAAAAATGTGCAGAGCTTGTGGCATTATGGTAGAACCTCAGCCTGTTGAGGTGTTCGTATGACACCTTTACTTATGTGTGACAGGCTTCACAACCTGACCACAAACCAAAAGATATTTTTTTATATATTCCAAATGCTTGATTTGTTTCCGGTTTGTTTGTTTTCAGGGGCTGATTTTTGTTTCTCACTATTTCATTCACGCATTTCAACAGAAATCCTGTCCACTGTCTAGCTAAACTCCACTCTACCTAACTTTCAGTTTGATAATAAATGTTATGTATTTCAAAAATAGACCGTATCAAATTCCCCATTCACCCGAATATACTCCCAAAGTCCTAGCTGTATAACACCCACCCAGCACGCCCCTGCGGGCGGTTTATCCTTCAAGCTCGGGTCCTCTACCAGAGGCCTGGGAGCTTGAGGGTCCTGCGCAGTATCTTAGCTGTTCCCAGGACTGCGCTCTTCTGGACAGAGATCTCCGATGTTGTTCCCGGGATCTGCTGGAGCCACTCGCCTATCTTGGGAGTCACCGCACCTAGTGCTCCGATTACCACGGGGACCACCGTTACCTTCACCCTCCACATCCTCTCGAGCTCTTCTCTGAGCCCTTGGTATTTCTCCAGCTTCTCGTGTTCCTTCTTCCTGATATTGCTGTCATTCGGAACCGCTACATCGATCACTACGGCCGTCTTCTTCTGTTTGTCTACCACCACTATGTCCGGTTGGTTAGCCACCACCATTTTGTCCGTCTGTATCTGGAAGTCCCACAGGATCTTAGCTCGGTCATTCTCCACCACCCTTGGGGGCATCTCCCATTTTGACCTCGGGACTTCCAGGTTATACTCCGCACAGATGTTCCTGTACACTATGCCGGCCACTTGGTTATGGCGTTCCATGTATGCCTTGCCTGCTAGCATCTTGCACCCTGCTGTTATGTGCTGGATTGTCTCTGGGGCATCTTTACACAGCCTGCACCTGGGGTCTTGCCTGGTGTGATAGACCCCAGCCTCTATGGATCTTGTGCTCAGAGCTTGTTCTTGTGCTGCCATGATTAGTGCCTCTGTGCTGTCTTTCAGTCCAGCTTTGTCCAGCCACTGGTAGGATTTCTGGATATCAGCCACCTCCTCTATCTGCCGGTGGTACATACCGTGCAGGGCTCTGTCCTTCCATGATGGTTCCTCGTCTCCCTCCTCTTTCTTGGGTTTCTGCTGCCTGAGGTATTCACTGAGCACTCGGTCAGTTGGGGCCATCTTCCCAATGTATTCTTGGATGTTCGTTGTCTCATCCTGGACTGTGGTGCTGACACTCACCAGTCCCCGGCCCCCTTCCTTCCGCTTAGCGTACAGCCTCAGGGTGCTGGACTTGGGGTGAAACCCTCCATGCATGGTAAGGAGCTTTCTTGTCTTTATGTCAGTGGCTTCTATCTCCTCCTTTGGCCAGCCTATTACCCCAGCAGGGTACCTGATCACGGGCAGGGCGTACGTGTTGATGGCCCGGATCTTGTTCTTACCATTCAGCTGACTCCTCAGGACTTGCCTGACCCTCTGCAGGTACTTGGTGGTTGCAGCTTTTCTAGCGGCCTCTTCATGGTTCCCATTCGCCTGCGGGATCCCCAAGTACTTGTAACTGTCCTCTATGTCTGCAATGTTGCCTTCTGGTAGTTCAATCCCCTCAGTTCTGACTACCTTCCCTCTCTTTGTTACCATCCGACTACACTTCTCCAGTCCGAACGACATTCCAATGTCATTGCTGTATAGCCTGGTAGTGTGGATCAGTGAATCGATGTCTCGTTCACTCTTGGCATACAGCTTGATGTCATCCATGTACAGGAGGTGGCTGACAACTGCTCCGTTCCGTAGTCGGTATCCGTAGCCAGTCTTGTTAATGATCTCACTGAGGGGGTTCAGGCCTATGCAGAACAGCAGTGGGGACAGAGCATCTCCTTGGTAGATCCCGCACTTGATGGTGACTTGTGCTATGGGCTTGGAGTTGGCCTCTAGTGTTGTACGCCACATCCCCATTGAGTTCCTGATGAAGGCTCTTAGGGTCCCATTGATCTTGTACAATTCTAGGCATTCCAGTATCCAGCTGTGGGGCATTGAGTCATAGGCCTTCTTGTAATCAATCCAGGCAGTGCACAGGTTGGTCAGTCTGGTCTTGCAGTCTCGGCTGATTGTTCTGTCTACCAGTAGCTGGTGTTTTGCGCCTCTGGTATTCTTGCCAATTCCTTTCTGTGTCCCGCTCATGTATTGACCCATGTGCCTGTTCATCTTAGCCGATATGATGCCTGACAGGAGCTTCCATGTAGTACTGAGGCAGGTTATTGGTCGGTAGTTGGAGGGGACCGGTCCCTTCTTGGGGTCCTTGGGGATCAGGACCGTCCGGCCTTCAGTTAGCCATTCCGGGTGTCTCTCGTTAACTAGCAGCTGGTTCATTTGTGCTGCCAGACGCTCGTGGAGTGCAGTTAGCTTCTTCAGCCAGTAGGCGTGAACCATGTCGGGCCCTGGTGCTGTCCAACTCTTCATACTGGAGACCCTTTCTTGGATATCTGCCACTGTGATGGTTACTGGACCCTGTTCAGGGAGGTCGCTGTGGTCTGCCCTCAGATCCTCTAGCCACTGAGCATTGCCGTTATGGGTTGCATCCTTCTCCCATATGCTCTTCCAGTATTGCTCCGTCTCCAGCCTTGGTGGTGCTGTTCTCTTATTATTATTGTTCCCTTGCCACTGAGAGTACACCTTTGCTGGTTCTGTGGAGAACAGCTGGTTTATTCTCCTGCCTTCTATCTCTCTGGTGTACCTCCTCAAGCGGCTGGCCAAGGCTGTGAGTCTTTGCTTGGCAGTTTCCAAGGCCTCAGGTATGGACAGCTTGCTGTATTTCTTAGGCACCTTATTCGTCGCACCTTTCTGCAACTCCGTTAGTTGGCTAACCTCTCTCCGTGCTACTTTGATCTTGCCCTCTAGCCTCCTTCTCCATGGAGGGTACTGCCCCTTATGGCTGTTCAACTTGTAGCCAAGCATCTCACTGATCACTGCTGCCGTATTGTAGATCAGCTTGTTAGTGTCGGTAATCGTGGTTGTAGGTATTGCCCGTAGTGCTGCATTAACATCATCTAGCAGACCTTCTGAGGGTACTTCACGTAATCTTGGTAACCGGCTACGGGGGATCCAGGTTTCAAGCTTGGCCATGATCCTATTTTTCAGGTCAGTTCCTCTATATATATATATATATATATATATATATATATATATATATATATATATATATATATATACACACACACACACACACACACACACACACCGATCAGGCATAGCATGATGACCACCTGCCTAATATTGTATTCAGCCCACTTTCCCTACAAAAACTTCCCTGAGCGGTCAAGTGCCGGACTTCACTAGACCACAGCACACTGTCAGGGGTGATGAAGACTCATAATGTCATACCTCGATGTCTGTGTGTGTGTGTGTGTGTGCGTTGCTATAGGGAAATAGCAAAAAGCAAAATAATTAACAGAAATAATAGTCCTTCCCTAACAAAACGCTTTAATGTGCTTTCATGTACTAGCCATTCAAGGCCAAATAGGACATATAATACAATAATATAAAATAAAATAAAAAGAGACACCAGGAAATGATCATATCTGTATTCCATGCAACACTGACAAGTTTTAGATTTAGATTTTAAACACATCATAAAACACACAGATCACGTTCACTCAAACCAGAATGAGGATAATGGCTTTTCACAGGCCAGTGCGCAGAGAGCATAAAATCACCCAGTACCACTGGTTACACATACCAGAAGGAAATTTTTCATTTAAAACAATTTAGATTTGATTAGGAAACTCTGATTTAACTTAGTGAGTTGACAGCCACCTTAGTAACCACCTTTACTCATAGAAAAAGAACATACATCCTGGGTCTGTTGAATTGGTTTCATATTAAACGCTGAGCTTGACTTTGTGGCCTGCTGGAGCCAAAACTATGCTCCATTAGTAGCAGTGTTAAAGCTGCACTTCTGGACAGCTTCACACTTACTGCAAAGAATGGGCTCCACTGAAGCTGCATTCATTCATTCATTTGTACTTTCACATATATTAAACAAATTTGGCCACAGGGTTTCTGCCTATCCAAGAGGACAGCATGTGCAGTTCTTTGCTTCTCCCAAAGTTTTATAACAATGAAAGAAAGAATGAGTAATGGCCACAAAAAGAAAGACAAAGAGGCTTTTAACAAAAGAGGATTAGAACAAAACAGTGTGAAAGAGTGAGTGTGCGTGTGAGGAGGGTGGGGGAGTGGCAGGGAGCTGAAAAGCCGGGCTAAGACATGAAACATACGGAGAGAGCGATAACAGGACAAGGAAGGAGAGGTACTTGCTCCAGCTAGATTTAGCTGAGCAGGGTCCCTTGATATGTAAATGCGCTTCTGCAGTATGAATGTTTGATGGCAGCTGAGGGTTGACGTGCAGCAGTGGCCAACAAAGCATGAAATATACATTACAACTCGAGGCATTGTACTGGAAGAGAAAGGTGTGAGGCACACACACATTTACTATACACAATGTTCAGAGGAATCTTGTGCTGTCACCAATACACACAGAAATACACTCTAAGGACAAGAGTTCACCCTTGGGTCAGAAGCTTGAAGGGTGATAGAGGAAGCAAATTTACAGGAGAGTGTTGATGTGTTTTTAAATCGAGGGAGCGCCGTTACAGAATATGTTTATGGGTTGCATGTATGAGATGGGTGGTTATGAATTTGTATAAATGCTGTTGAAAGAAAAGCAAAACATTATGCAGCGTGTGCTGGAGAATAATCTATTATTTATTTCAGTGTGTAATTTTAAATACATGCTCCTCGGATGCTTTTTCACTCCTTGTGGTCTGCCATTTGATCTGTGCTCTTTCCCGCAAGGCTGAGCTATAGATGCAGCTTTTAATGAAGACAGCATGCTCGTTGGAGTGGCTAATTGGTGTTGTTTTTAACCACAAGTTGAGCTTACATTTTTAGACTCACTCTAACTATAGACACTTCCATTTTAGATTTGTCATTTTCAGTTATCTGAGGATTATAATTGGTTGGCTTCTGTTAGTACCCAAAGGTGCTTAGTAGTTAAATGCCACAGCATCCACAAGTTTTTCTTCTGACCATCTCCATCCCTTTATGACCACAGTGAACCCATCTTCTGATGGCTGATTCCAGCAGCATAACAAACATCATCACAAAGTTGTATAAGCTTTAATAACTTTAAATAAACATAATAAAAGATGTGCATTTGCAGCTTGTTTAGGGACATTGCTAACCCATGAGGTTGCCCTGTGATTGCTGAAGTACTAATCTAGCACCTGCTATCCAAATATAAGCTCTGTGCTAAAAAAGTCAATGGTGTCACTCCCCAATGTTGAGCTTGCGGTCAGAGCCCTGATAAAATCAGCTTGTGCATATTAATGTGAAGATTCAATCATCTGACAAACCCAGAAACATGAGTCAAAAACAGTTGGCTAAAGTCCAAGTTTATAAGTAGAATAATCAAACAAAGTTCATAACAGACAGAAAAGCAAACAAAGTACAAGGCCAACAAGTACACAACTATGGCAGATGGGCAGGCTGGACAACATGGGCACAACCACTTTACAGTAGTGCACCAGGGTATTAATCAGGAGTGTCAGGTGAAGCTGAAGACATATGGAAGTGTCTGACTCTGAAAGGAGTTCTCTTTACTATGTGTGTTAATTATCTGGTTCAAAATATTTACATTTTGATTTTAAAGGTTGACAATATTTTAATTAAAATAAAGGAGTAGAAATCAGCCGTTTTGATGTGCATTCTGGATCTTGAGAGACAAAACCAACCAAACCAATCACACCTATGGCCAATTTAATATCACCAATTAATACAACATGCAATATGCTCACACCAAAGTATTTAGTGTAAGTAAATCCTGTGAGCCAAAAGTTAATGTTTTAGATTAGTCTAAATGATGGCTTTCACACACCTTTTACGGCTCTTGACTCTGTGTGTTGTCAGTGAGGGTATGTATCCCTGATATTGAGATTATTTCGAACTATTAACACTCATACATAACACTATTGTCATGAACCGAAGTTCCGAGCGCAGGCAGGACCCAGTAGCAGAACACACACACTAGGGTAGGAGCGAATAAAGAAAGTAATTTTTATTGCAACTAAAGGTGTCCCGTGAGGGTAGCCAGAAAAACAACGTATGGAACCAGAAGAAACCGAGGGACCGCGCAGGGAACGCCGAGAGCGGGGCTGTGAGAGGCTGTAAAACAAAAAGAGAGACAGATTACTGGGGTGCGGAAAAAAGGCAGCATACGAGGGAAGGTGGAGTGTGCGTCTCACGGTGATAGCCGGGCCGAGTGAACCAGAGGGGGGGTGGAGCTCCAAAAGGGGTCGAGACGGCGAAGCTGATGGTGAACCAAATCTCAGGCGGACAGGTGGACAGGCAGGTGGCTCGAAAACAAAAACACGCCGAGTTGTGATCTGGGTACACAGGGAAAAAACAGTGTTAGGTCCGATGGAGAGTTTGTCATAAGAGTTCTTTTCCCGCAGGCGTACGTTACCGCTGAGAGGCGACTACGGACTGGCGTGGAGCAGCAGGTAGGGCAGGATTAAATAGTCCACCTGGTGATCGCCTGGGATGGGATGCAGGTGTGGGGTTAGCAGCCATGCTCGTGGGCGTGGGCATCCCAGCAGCACCCCGGACGCCGGGCCGCGGACCATGACAACTATACAAAAATGTTGATGTTTTATGATATTTTTCAATACAACATTCTAACGTCAACCTGTTTTCAGTACAATATGATGACATGAGCCTATTATTGCATCATTCTGTTGTGTGTGTGTGTGTTGTTAAGTTCTCCCCATACCCTTTTATATGGCTGACTGAATTTTTTTTCCAAGGTCAACTTTGACATGGGTGCTAACAATGCTTAGCAGTCTAACATCCACAGCTTTCTAAGCCTTGGGGGGGAAATGACCACCTAGATTGGCTAACAAACAAACAAACAAACAAACAAACAAACAAACAAACAAACAAACAAATAGAACTGATTACAGACTCCCTCACTTTGTACGGATAATGATTTTTGTGAACTATATGTTTAAAAATCCATTTTTTTTTTACATTTCTGGAAAGGGACAGAAAGGCACATTTGTAGCTACCCGGTGTTCACAGTTGCAGTAAGTGTACATTAACATGTGACTGTGTGGAACAGGAAAAAAAATAACGAGAAATGAAAAAAAAATCGACGCTTTTATTTCTGTGCTGGTCTCTCCAGTGAAACTGAACCTTTTATGCCAACTTGGAGCAAATAAATCCTGTACGACTGTTACTTTTACCGAAATGCTGAAATAGAGAAAATAAAACACTATTTTACAATTACCTTCCATTCCTAGATTTTATTGTCTACCTCTGCACAGCATAACAATCATTCTTCCCTATAATTACCTTTTACTCCCCTCCATCACTGTTTTTGACATATTAGATTCAAATCTTCCTTATCCTATATATCTATGTATGATGCCAGACGCCCCGACGTCCCATTGGCACACCAAATATTTCATTCATCTTTGTTTTCACCACACTGTTTAATTCTAACGGCAGGGACCAGCAGTTTGAAGTATTGGATACTTAAGTTGTGTGCCACAGGACCTGTTGTGAAAGCCTTTTGCCATATCATCCCTAACATAAACTGTGCCATATGGTTCTTAGATGATGGTGGCTTGCAGCGCAGCTATTAAACACGTCACTTTCATTACAATATCCCATTTTAAAAGTGACTTGAAGTCATTTGGTTTGATTTTGATGGATATGAGTGTGCATCACTGCTTAAACCTTGCTGCTTGCAGCATGTATGCCATCACATTGGCGGGTTAGAGTTTAGAAGATTACATCTTGAGGTAAAAAAAACCCCCAAAAGAAACAAAAAAACTAAACTCAACCAGCTTTTGGTGGAAGACAACTTTAGTCTCTGCCAAGATCTCCGGTTGCCAAAATTGAGTGCACAGAGACATCGAAGCCACTCATCTGAATAACAAGTGTGTCAAACTGGCTTCCTTCCCCAGATGCAGGAAGAAGCTCATAGTCCCAAATGCTAGTCCATAATACTGGTAGAAACCAATGCTAGTCCATAAACAGCACCAAGTGCTAACAGCAATGTACTTTGTGTGCCTTTTGTTGCTGGAGGTGCACACACAGCCCTCCCTAAAATCCCTGAACATCTCTCAAGTTTTAAGACTTTACAGTGAAGTGTTTTACTGGGTTGAAGACGAGATCAGGTTACCAAGCCCACCTGTAATGATTATTGTCAACACAGAGGAGGTCTCATTTGTATTTTTTCAGAAAGCCTGGCTGCCTGCATACGTGAAGTATTGAGCTGCATGACAATCTATCACTTAGCATTTCCAAAGTGAGAGAGTAACATTCATTTACACATGCAGCACATCAGTTTATGTTTGATCAATTTGGTAAATGGTAAATGGTCTGTATTTGTATAGCGCTTTACTAGTCCCTAAGGACCCCAAAGCGCTTTACACATCCAGTCATCCACCCATTCACACACACATTCACACCGTGGATGTTTTCTTACAACTAAATTTAGAATGTGGTTTCTCCAATTATCACAGCAACCATCAGTACTTAGCAATATAACTATTATTGGTAGTGGTTGGGTTGTTTAAAACATTGCATTTGAAATTCCTGCAACTCAATAACACTGAATAAATCCATAAATTCACAATAGATACATAACTGTGGTAATGCTAGGTCCTCATCTACAATGAGATGCTGCACCAGCAGCTTTCCCAACACCTTCATGCACGAGAGCATGACGTGAACAAAGAAAAATAATATGTGCATGGAGCATGTAGGCAGGACTGTGGTGTGATGCTGGTGAATGAGAAGCTCCTCAGCCTCAGCTGGGAGGAACATCATATTGCAGTACAAGAAAATTTGACATTCTTTATTACATTACCTATTAAAGTGCCATCAGATTTAATTTCTCATCAGTGGATGGTGCTAGTCCTGAGCCACTTGACTGTGCCTGAATGACAGCATGTTGTCACTTAAACAGACTGATGCCATTTGTGTTGTATTCCGTTGCTAACATTTTTTCTCATTTCAGTTTTTGTTAACAGTTCGGAAAAGGGTGGAGTGCCCACTCCAGGTCGGAGATGAGTTCCCGCCCCAAGTGAAGGAGTTCAAGTATCTCGGGGTCTTGTTCGTGAGTGATGTGAGAGGAGGGAGCTGGAGAATGACAGACGGATTGGTGCGGCGGCTGCAGTGATGCGGACGCTGCACCGGTCCGTCGTGGTGAAGAGAGAGCTGAGTGTAAAAGTGAAGCTCTCAATTTACTGGTTGATCTATGCCCCTACCTTCACCTATGGTCACGAACTGTGGGTAGTGAACGAAAGAACGAGATTGCGGATACAAGCGGCGGAAATGAGCTTCCTCCGAAGGGTGGCTGGCCTCTCCCTTAGAGATAGGGTGAGAAGTTCGGCCATCCGGGAGGGGCTCAGAGTAGAGCCGCTGCTGCTCCACATCGAAAGGAGCCAGCTGAGGTGGTTCGGGCATCTGACAAGGATGCCCCCTGGGCGCCTCCTGGGTGAGGTGTTCTGGGCATGTCCCACCAGGAGGATCTGGACACGCTGGAGAGATTATATCTCTTGGCTGGCCTGGGAACACCTTGATGTTCCCCCGGATAAGCTAGAGGAGGTGGCAGGGGAGTGGGAGGTCTGGACTTCTCTGTTAGGGTGCTGCCCCCGCAACCCGGCCCCAGATATAGCTAAAGAAGATGGATGGATGGACAGTTTTTGTTAGTTTAAAATTTTATCATGACAAAACCACAATGGAGAATTTTTCTGAAGCAACATATTTCAGAAGAAAGAGAGTAATGTAAAATGTTTAAAAATAAATAAATGCACAAAAAGCAATTCATAAGTAAGCGCTTATTCAAAATTTATATTTCAGTTTGATTCATCTGAGCTAAATGTCAGAGTGAGTTAATATAAATATGCCTCCTTAGCTTTTGTGTTTGCAGAATCTTCTGATGTAAAATAGATCTTTTCAATCTCTTCAGTTATTTTATGTCCAGTTCATAGAATTTTCCCTTTGCGCAGTGGAGGCTTAAAGCAACAGCCAGCTGCATCTGATCAGAGGAGAAGCTGGAAACAACCATTAAACATTTTGGTTTTCAATTCCCGTACCCCGACCGAGCCTTCAGTCTATTCACTGTCTAGACTATAAATCAAGCTCATTAGTTAGATATGGAGCAGGAATGAAACCTCCTGCTACCAAATAAATAACTTTTTATATAACTTTCCATTTTCAAATGCAGCCTAGTCCAAGTTCATACGAAGATGTAAAAACAGGGAGAATTCCATTACTTAGATTTTTTTGAATCATTAGCAGGATGTGTGACAGCCATAACTTTTAATATAGCTCTACCGTAATGCTGACCACTATTAATTTAAAGCACTAAAGAGAATGATGAGTGGAGAATAGATGTATATGTAATGCTCTGCATATTATAGATGATTAATTTCACCATTGAAGTTAACTGACTTATGCTTAAGGTATTTGATTGCATTGCCATAGCATCTATATAGAACAGTGGTATTTGAATGACTGAGAGAGAAAGTGAGTGCCTTGCAGCATATTATTGCCCATATCCGTATTTTTATTTCTGTACTCATGGTTAAAGGTATTCTGCTGGGGCCAAGAACCAATTAACCCACCTGTACCGCTGTGGGTTCTGACTGGTGTGACAAGCTCTGCAGTGCCAAACTACATAATGGTACTCAGCTCGGGGTGCAGTGGGAGATCCTCCCTGCTGCTGAGCTGAATGAAACAAACTGAGCAGATCAGGATGCAGGGGACAGACAGCTCTGCTGCTAAGCAATGAGGACAATGTGACAACAGGTGATGATGCAGCCATTGTGTGAGGCCAACTTGTCCTTGCATGCTTGCTGGCATGACTTTGCTGTTTTGGTTTCCGTAACTTTCTCCCTCATTCATTCTTTCAAGGACAAAGAAGATATAGTAATATGTGTAATTTCTAGAACAGGAAGCAATCTTTTCTTTGCCTTTTCTTTTATTGATGTACAAAATACGAGCATCCTTAGCTATGTTCCTGAAATATACATCAACAGACGACATGTTTGCATTAAACAGAGATTGTGAGCTAGAACTTCAAGTTGTTCCTCATTAATAGGCTGCTACTACAGTTACCTGAACAGAAAGCCACATTGTTTATTAAAGAACTGAAATGGGGGTTGTGAGGTACCTCAGGGAGGTAGACTGGTTTAAGTTAAGACTGGTTATTATGCAAGGGTGGTGAAGGGCATGTTTAAGGACAACAAAGTAGATGTGAGGTGTGGTAAGAAAGACAGTTGGATCCAAGGGATCGTATCAGGGAATTGGCTCTGTCCCTTCAGGTTTGTGATGCTGATGGACAGGCTGACTGAGGAGGTCAGCCAGGAGTATCCATGGACTATGAACAACATTGTGTTACTGTACCAAGAGTCAAGGATAATGTGGAAGAGAGTCTGAAGAGGGAGCTCTGAAGAAGAGAGGAATTAAAGACCGTACAAGCAACACAATGGGTGGCAGAGTTGAAGATGTTCAAATTTTCGTTGGCTGTGATCGGGGCAAAAGAGATTAGAAATGAGTATACTACAGGGGGAGCTTGAGTTTAGCAATATGGAGACAATTTAGAGAGGCTTAAATGGTTTGGGCATGTGCAGAGAAGGGACAGTAGCAGAGGTGGCAAAAGTACAGACATTCTGTACTTAAGTAGCAGTACAGATACTGTCATGGTCCGGGTGAGTGCGGGGTTTTCCCCCTCCGCTGGGCTCCACCTTCAGGCAGAGACTCCAATCAGCTTCAACACCTGGTTCCAAACAAGTCACCAGCATATAAGACCAGCACTCACAACAGACCTCTGTCAGATCTTCTGCTAACTCACGTTAGTGCTAGGCCGCCAAGCCCTTGTGAGAGCCCTTAACAATTGCATTTCTCCTCACTGTGTTTTCTTTGTCACTTCCCAAGCTAAACTACTCACATCTCCGCCTGAACGCTGGTTTTGTCATCTGGTTGCTTCCTTTTCATCATTAGACTCCACCTGCCTGCCTCCCTGCCAAGTCCCTTGCCTCCTCCTCGCATGACACTTTAACCTGCAACACGTAAGTCCTCACCACCACAGTCTAATCCTTCGGCTATGATTCACTAGACTGCCACTGACTGCTTGTCTCCTCTCATTATAGTGACTGCGTAGCTCCATCCAAGCCACTGCCCCTTTTTCCATTCCCAGGATCTGTCCATGAAATCTAGCACCTAGTCATAGCACTCAGTCGGAGTTTCATGTTCATAGTTTGACCTCATAGTTCTCAGTTCATAGCTTCCACAGTTCATAGCATTCATAGTTTCCTGCTTTGTAAGTTAACTAAGCACTGTAAATAAAGCACTGTGTTCACGCCCGTTTTGCCTCCCTCTGTGTCTGCATTTAAGTCCACACCCACAGCCTGGCCCTCTCGGCCGTAACAGATACTCTAGTAAAAGCACTGAATCAACTTCTTTACTCAAGTAAAAGTGAAAAAGCACAGTCTCTGAAATGTATTAAAGTAAGAAAGTAAAAAGTAATTCATAAAAAATTATACCATGTATATTATTGCAAATGAACTTTTTACCATCTTAATATAATAATAAAATAATATTAGTACATGAGAATATAAATGCTATTCAAATCTATATTCTAATGAATATACTCTGTTATGTAGGATACAAGCATTTTAAACAAGAAAATGAGAACAGTCAGGGGTTTAAGTGAGATCTAACATGTGGAGGAACCCCAAGACTGCAGTGTATAGGCACAAAAAGTTCTATTGTGAGCTCCAGCAAATTGTCTCAGTGTGCAGGCTGTGATCAGCTGACCTGCTGCTCTTTATAAATTTACGCAACTGAATTCAACAAGATGTCAGCAGGTTCAAGCTATCCCGGCTGTTATATTTCTTACACTAACAGTATGCTGTATATTGTCTGTGTGCTAGACAGTATACATATGGTAATCAGTTGGAATTCAGTGAATTTAACTAAGTATCATCTTAAATTAGTCCTCTACACTTGATGTAACCCAACACTAACCATGAGGGCCACAGCCACTATCTAACACAGTGTTTTACAATATATTCACCATAGCAGAGCAAACAAACCTTTTTTATCTCTTGGAGATAAAGTATCTGAATTTCAGGATCACGCCTCCAAACACGCTCTTTCCTGTTCTTATCTATATATATTCCTCCAGTTCTACAAACTGTTTGTTCTTGTTTCTGTGCCCCACCCTCTCTCCCCTTTTAATTCTTTAAATTCTTCACATCTATTTATTACATGGGGATCTGCGAGGCCCAGGACCCGCCGCCAGTCCCCTTCAAGGCCTTCCGCAAACTGCAGCTTAATTCATGTCCAAGCCATTCACCTTTATCTACTAAAACACTGTCAAACCTCAATGAGGACGTGGGCCCAGCAAGTGAAATACAAAATAAAGTCTATTTTCATGCAACATTTGAATAATACAGAGTAAACATAAAGCATTTTAAATTACCTGACAGTTAAAAAACATTACTCCCTTAATGCTGGATCCTGTTCTGTAGCATTAGCTAATTGCTAGGCTCACTTTAACCTTTAAGTATAAAATGCTGTAATGTACACTGCGGAACCTAAAGCAAGAAGTCGCTATCGAAAATGTAAGGAGTAGAAAGTACATTTGTGTAAAAATTTTGGGAGTAAAAGAAAAAAGTTGTTAGAAAAATAAATACTGAAGTAAAATACAGATACAAGAAAATTCAACTTAAGCACAGTGATGAAGTATTTGCACTAAACCTTCCCACTCTGGATAGTAGATACAGTGCACAAACGATGTTGAAAATGTAGCTACCAGCCAGGGAAGAAAGAGACTTTACAGATGTACAAATGAAGTTAATCTGTCATTTTTTTTTGCTATTGAACATTTTTATTGTATGAGCCATCACCTTGAAAAGTTCCCAAATATTATTGCTTTAAAAAAACAAAATAAAATCAGTTGCAGCTGTGCACTGTTCGAAATAACCTTTCTTAGCGCCTGTGGTTGTCTATATCAAAAGGCAAAAGCCTAAAGAGTGACAGGTCTCTTGTAAATCACAAAATAGCAGCTGACGGAAAGATGAACGAGGGTAACCGAGGGTCGAAAAAGTCTTTTAAAGTGTTGTTGGAAATTTTCAGCAAAGTAATCAGTTCTTTGGATGAAAATATCAGGAAGCTTAGAGCAAGGAATCAGCTGGGTAAAGGAGAATACAAAAGTGAGAGGACATCCCAGTTTTCTGCCTAAAATGCTTAAAAACAGTGAAGGATGCATGATGGATGCTTTAAGCTGTATTGATGTCCACTATACAAAAACAGAGATCAAAAAGGATCATTAAATTCATATTAGTCATCTGTAGTTTTTAATGCCTGACTACTAACAAGTGTGCTTCATCGCCAAGGAAAATCTTACTCTTCTTCTTGCCCAAAACCATCATTTTCAGGATGGCTGGTGTTTATTAAAGGTAAAGCAGATAAATGCACACAACAAAATTAACACGAAAACATTCTCACAATTTCTACGAATAAGTGATAACATGCTCAATTGTTCAACCACACAGCAATTTCTGACTTTGGTTAATTTTGGCCACCCGAAAAGAATAACAATTGTTTTCTTATAAATAAATTTTTAAAAAGTAACACTTCAGCTGTCTTTATATCTCATAGCAGTGTAAGAAAGCCTTTGCTCTTTATAGTTCAGCTCTAATGATGCAAGTTTACTTTCTTCCCCAATTACTTGTAATTTGTTCATAATCATTTGAGCCATTAGCATGTGGCGGTTTTCATCAAGATAGCCATATTTTAATAATAACAAGGACACAAGGTCCACTTCACACTGACATACTACATAATTTCAGGCCTTGCTGCTGTAAATAACAGTCTGGAACATTCATTCACCCTTTGACTCCATCTGCACTCTGCCTTCACTCCTCTCGCTTCCCTTTTCATCTTCTGGATGCTCGGTGCAATAAAGTCCAGACAGAGTAATTACAGTGTGCCAACAAACAACACAGAACCATCCGACAGAGTGCAACTTCATATGCTTTTAAGCTACTTATTTTCCCCCAGTAGCAAATTGGACACTTTGTGCTAAATCGACCGGCCTCTCCCTCGCACGATCCCTGTCAGGGTTTAATTGTGTAAACAAAAGCCCACACAGTCTGTCACCCTCCTCTACGCCCACTTTCTACTGGAACAATATTTGATGAAAAAGTCTCTCTGCTTGTCTTGCTGATTGTGATGGGTTCTCCTTTTTCCTCCCCCCCCCAAATTACACGAAATAGTATTGCGTTGATGTACATTTGATAATCAATCAAAGTCTTTTGTGTAAAAGTTCAATTTGTGCAAATTGACCTGACATTCAAGACATTTGAGACCAGACAGATGAGTAATTGTGTTTGGGGAAATTAAAACAATATTAGGAAATGTATATTCAAGAACATAAAAAGCACAAACAGGATAACTTGTGTACAGAAACACAAATTGATATAATATATGCTGTGAGTATTTCACAAACTGCTGAGACACCAGGTTGGAATGTGAAAAAACAGGAACGTTTCTGTTATCTATTGCAGAACTTTCATCCTCAAACCTCAAAATTAAAGCAGCAAGCTCATGAAATTTTAAAGGTTGTGTAGTCAAATCACACTTTGGGAATAAAATTGACAAGATACAAAACGTGATAAACCTCAAGTTAATTTGGTATTTTAAGCTTTTTTCCCCCTTTTCTTTTCTTTTCTTTTCTACAATATCTGCAAAATTTGCAGTTAAACCATAGAGTTTGCAGTTATAAGACATAAATTCTGTTGAATTTCTGTTAAACAGTTTTTCGTGGCTAACGCGCTTGGTTAGTGCTGGTGAACAGTGGTGGTTTTGCTTGATAAAATGATAAACCATTACATTAGCGGGTAGGTTCTGGTGTCCAGCATTAAGAAGATTGAACGCATTCTCAAGGGCACAATATTTTGTACAGTTTCCCATGCAAGAAGCTAAAATGTTTTTATTTTTATTGCAAGGGGAAATTTGAGATTAAAATGTAATCTAAATAACAGCATTTCCATACCGAAATCAAATATATTAAAAACCACAAAATATAGACTAGCATGTGAGGACATAACTCTTCTGTTTCTTGGCTCGAGACTTGTTGAACTTTTTATTTATTTCCCTTCTTTTTTCTTTAAAAAAAAAAAGTTGTGTTATTTTTAAACATATTCTGAGTATTTCAAATTAGTATTTATGGACACATTAAAATTTGACTGCTCTCATTATCTTGGAGCTGACTAACAAGCTCCGGGATAATGAGATGTGCCATGACCCAGTCCTTGATGATTCTGTTAACCTGGTAATGCCAAGCATCCCAGTTTTCTGGAGTTATTGAAAGCTCTACATCATCAATGTGATCCCCCCTGAGAAACCTAAAAAACCCTCCACAATAGATTTTTAAGCACAAATTAAAACTCATGTGCAAACTGATATTTAATTTACTTTCTTTAAATTGTCAGAAGGTTCAGTGAACATTCCAGTTTCCAAAAAATGTAATTTCATGGTTGAGGCATTGCAAGGTTAAATGTTGTGATGTGTCTTATATTCAGTTCAACATATCTAAGACACAAGATATAATTTTAGAAAAAAAAATTATACAGTGGAGGTCATTTTAATTAAGTGTGGGTGAATGTGTTTAGTCTTATACAATCCTCAAAAAAATCAAAGGAACATTTCTTAATCAGACCCTTGCATTTGGCTAGGGTTAATGTCACTATAGGTAGCATGAGGATATACCTGGACCCTACAGAAGTTACACAGGTAGTCCCACTCCTCCAGGATACGACAGCAATACATTTCATTCAGAAGGTTTGCTGTGTCTCCCACCACAATCTCAAGAGCATGGGGGAGATTCCAGGATACAGACAGCGACTCTGGGAGAGCTGGACAGGGCCATAGAAGGTTCGTAACCCATCATCAGGACCGATATCGGCTCAGTGCAAAGTGGAACAGGGTGAAGACTGGCAAAGCTACAAAATTACCAACAGTATGCTATTGGTGTGAATGTCTCTGAACAATTAATCAGAAACGGGCTTCATGATGGCAACCTGAGGACCCGACGTCCTCTAGTAGACCCTGTGCTCACTTCCTGACACTTTGGAGCCCAATTGGCATTTGTCATATATACTGGAATTGGCAGGTCCATCATTGCCGCCCTGTGCAAGGGTCAGGAGCAGCCACGGAGAATGTTATGGTGCCTGTTACAGCTTTGAGCACGGCTGGTTAGGTGGCAGTACAGTGATGGTCTGGGGAGGTATATCCAAGGATGATTGCACACACTTCTAGAGGCGAGGCACTGGCACCCTGACTGCCATTTTTATTGGTATGAAATCCTCGCACCCTTTGTCAAACCTTACACTGGTGCAGTCGGACCCAGGTTCTTCCTGGTGCCAGTTAATGCCTCATATCGCGAGGGTTTACAGGTTCCTAGAGGAAGAATAGTTACCACTGACTGGTCCCCACATTTGCCTAACCACGTTATATCTCAGACTGTCCAGAAACACAGTGATACCTTGGTCCAGATCTGGGAGGAGATCCCCCAGGACACCCTCCGTTTTCTTATTAAGAGCATGCACAAGTTCAATTTTGAGTTTTTGCAATTACATTTTGGCAAAATGGAAAAGACTGATGCATCATTTTCCCCTTTAATTTTTGGTGTGCCCTTTTGGTCAGCCCTCCGCATGTTGATCGTTTTCATGGCCATCAAACAATGTGGGATCCTTTCATTCCTAACACATTACTCAGTCCACATCAGTATAGATATCCAGCATTTTTCCCCATTTAGATCTGATGTGTTTTTAAAGGGTTCCTTTAATGTAAAAAAAAAAAAGGTGCCAGCAGTTTTCATTTGTTTAAGAAAATCTTTCATTTCCATGTTGATAAAACAATCATTTTATTTCAGTACATTACTACTCAGTGAGTCAATTTTGTCTTTTTTCTTGGTGTTATGTTTTTGTATATTTATCTGTAAAGGAAATTAACTCACTAAATTGTTAAATGGTCTAACAGACTTACAGGTGAGCCACAGCTGAGCCAGCATCTTGGTACACCAGACAGTGATGGGCTGGTTCTGTTTTACTTGATGACTAACTTATAAGGTATATCTTGACCTTGTGATGACTTGCACTCTTTGCATGGTCAGTTGCAAGTGCTTCCTTCTGTTTGAAGGCTTCTAGTCCCACAGTGCAGAACAACACAATATAAAAACAGTTTTGTTCCAGCAGCTATCAGTCACATAAAGCAAATCACAAGTTTGCTATCATTCCTTACTCCATCCGTGCATTTAAAAGATAGATTTGTTTATATTTGTCCAAAAAAATGATCCTCTGATTTTATTTGGTTTGTCATTATTTGTCATGAAAATGCACATATTTTAATGTAGTCATATTTTCCGGAGCTTTATTTTCTTCATGTGACCTTTGACTTTTTCCATGTGTTCCTTCCTTACTAGTCACATGAAGTTGCTGTGCTGAATGTATTTTTAGTTAAACAACTTTGGGAGAATTAACCCATCTCAACTGGTAAAGCAAAAGCCGACTTGTCATTCACAAAACACAGTGCAGAGTGTCAGGCCAGACCTGCTACACTTACTATTTCTTTACATTTATTTCTTGATTCTGTTGTTTTATAGACTCACTAACTGCAGAGCAAATCTACTTACAGGTAAAAACAAAGTTAGCATCTTAAGCGAGCATATATCGGATAGTTTGAACAGCTAGAAAATCTTTAAGCTAAACCTGGTTAAAAAGAGAAGTTGCTAAAGCATGTAACTTTTCCTTGAAGCTTAATTGCACCTCTTGCCCTCTTACGCTGACCGTGTTCCCATTCTAGGACTTGTAATCCATCAAGAGCTCTCTACTTTCAAATGACTTCGGGCCTGAGGCTGATGCATCCATGAAGCTCCCAATGGACACCAAAGGGGGAGAATGTAGATTCAGCACTTCAAATTAGCTGCTCTTCTCACAATAAACTCAAACATACAGCTAGGTAACACTGCCTAAATAATTCTTTATGCAATTAAACAAGATTATGGATTGGTAAAAACACACTGTTTTGCAGAATGACACTGCATGAAGAAGTCATTTCCAATTTATTTATTTTGCTCAAAAGCTGCAGGAAAAAGTTTTTCTAAATATTGCCCTCACCTCCATTAGCCTTTATCTGCATGAAAGAGATAGTAGCAACATTCCATTCAGGTGATCCGATCCTTTTCACATGTGTACAATGCATGCAGACTGTTTTTTACAACATTTGTAAAAGAAAGGGGGCCCTCTCAGGAGCTCAGTGAATACCAGCTTAGTACCATGATAGGATGCCACCTGCGGAGCAAATCCAGTCATTAAATTTCCTTGTTACTTGTCAACTGTTGGTGATATTATTATAAACTGGATGTGACTGAGAACACCAGCAACAGCAGATCCTGAGGCTGCAACTTCTGCAGAGTAAGTCGCTACAGACCTCCAAACTTCATGTGGCCTTCAGTTTTCCTCAAGAACAGAGTGTAGAGAGCTTCATGGAATGGTTTTCCCTGGCTGAGCAGCTTCATCCAGTTCCTACATCCACCAGTGTACAAGCACGGTCCATAAAAACATGGATGAGTGAGTCTGGTGTGGAAGAACTTGACTGGCCTGCACAGAGTCCTGACCTCAGTTCCATAGAAAACCTTTGTAATGAATTAGAGACTACAAGCCAGGCCTTCTCGTCCAACATCAGTGTCTGACCTCACAAATCTGGTTCTGGAAAAATAATATTCCCATGAACACACTCTTAAACCTTGTGGAAAGCCTTCGCAAAAGAGTCAAAGCTGTATTAGCTGCATAGGGTGGCCCGACATCATATTAAACCCTATGTATTAAGAATGGGATGTCACTGAAGTTCATATGTGTGTAAAGGCAATATATTGTAGATTTACTACAGATGTTTTATGGAAAATTTTCTCTAAAGCTTTTTCAAATTAAACTACACTTTTAATAAAACCAGTATATTCACAACAGAGTTAGAGGTGCAAAAAAAGACAGTTGGAAAGTTGTAAATTGGAAAGTTAAAATTTCCCACTTTGACCAAAAGTTGAAATGTCTGTCAGATGGCTGTAGGATAATGGTCTTTAAATAATGAGTACAACACGCAGCTGCAAAGTTTGTTTCTTTAGTGTATGCACTCTTAAATTCACAGATGCTCCTGCCAAACTAAGAGGCAAACCCTGACTGTTCTTTCACAAAGTCTTGTGCTGCAGCAGTTTAGCAAGTGGGGAAAAAAGCAGTTATATCTCTGATTACAATGGATGGATCTATACGCTGCCATAGTTAAGGAAGCATCCATTCATCATTTAGTCTTGTGAGTTGAGGTCTAGCTGGCTGTAGTTAAAAAAACCAAATAGAATGAGAAACAGGAAAAGGAGAGATACCCCATGGAAAGCAAATGCCAAACGCCAATCTTAATGAAGCGGGTTCTGTGTGATGCCTAGCAGACTGCAGCTAATGATGAGGCTTAGTTAGGTGTGGGAAATGATGAAGATGACGGAGTGGGAGTGGGGGTGGTTTTGAGGGGGGAAAGACAGAAGCGTAAGCATCAGTCTTATCTGAAACCTGTCTTATCTTATGTCTGTCTGGCCACAGCTAATGATTAGTTAGGTGAGGGAAGTTGAAAGAAGATGAGGTGGTGAGTAATGCAAAGGATGTGGGGGAGGCAACAGTAAGGTGTGAATGTGGGAAAACCTTACGATGTAACTACAGCCCAGCCCATGCAACAGTATATTAGTGACTAACCTTGCATTGTGGATGGATTATCTCAGTTATTCTCCTGACTGAATACTTCAGTATTTACATTTTTTACAACTATTTTCAGTTGCGGATGATAAAGGATTCAGTAAGTTTATACATGCAGGCCCATATGTTTTGCATATTTAATTTATATTTTATTTCGTTGTGGTTTGCAGTGTTTTGTGTTGTTTCACTTTAAATTTG
The DNA here is from genome assembly GCF_057381845.1 of Rhamphochromis longiceps. Lineage (NCBI taxonomy): Eukaryota > Metazoa > Chordata > Actinopteri > Cichliformes > Cichlidae > Rhamphochromis > Rhamphochromis longiceps. The sequence continues at coordinate 32,216,324 of NC_140566.1, forward strand.
TTTAAAAGGAAAAAGCTGAAAATTTAAATAGTTAAAAGCTGAAATGTAAATAGTTGGCTTTTGTATTATATTTTTATTACATTTTATGTGGAGTGAATAAATAAAAGTATATTTACGGTGGCCCCTAGAGACAAAACATGTACAAACTCCAAAACACAACCGAAGTGCTTCAGGATGCTAGGGGCAGTGTTGAGCTTTTGTTACCTAGTGGCTGTGTTTGTGTATGAATACACAAACTCACACTAGATTTTGTATGTATTTTGTCTCTAAGGGCCACCTTATATATTTATATATAAACATATATAAATAAAACCAAGTTGTTTTACATTAGTAATTCCTTTTGTGCATAATTTTATATTGTTGCAACAAAACAACCTGAAGAGCCGGTTAGGAGCCGAAAGAGCCGGTTCTCTAAAAAGAGCCATAATTCCCATCACTACTAAATAACTATTTGTGAGATGATATTTAATTCAGTTCACATGCGCTTGTCTAAGAGTATCATCCTCACAGTGGAGAGTTTTTTAATACCATGTACTCAACTATAAAAATAAATATTTATTATGACTCAAATATCCATTTAAATTCAGTATTTAACAGCAATTCTAGGCATCTCTGTACAATACAAGTGAAATAACTTTGACTTTTGCTAGGTCAATCCAACATCACTCAGATGTTTTTTTGGAATGACTGTACTTCATTCTCTACATTACAGTTAAGGTTCAGAGAAATAATTGCTCTAAAACTCCAAATTGAAGCTGTTAATAACTTCAGAACTAACTTCGGTCTCTCAGCTGAACAGAACACAGAAGCTTTGCTTAGCTATTGTATACCAGCAGCATTTATTAACTGCTTACTGAACAGTCATTTAGAAGCGTGCCCATACAGCTGGCGCTTTAGCATCATTTAAAAGTATATGCACACCAGTGCAACTCAATTTGTGCCCTTGTATTCATCCATAAAATCCACTGTTACTATGGTCGTACTCAACATCCTACACAACTACGTGCGCGCAATCCAATAAAAACAGACAAACTGGAATGTACATGTTTTACAGTGAAGCTGTTAAATAGAACACCACATGCCTAGAGATCTGCTTGTCACCATTTGGCAACTTTTACTTTGAAGGAGAATACTGTTTGCTTCCAGTTTATGTTGCATGTTTTCCAAATAAGTACAAGTAGTAATGTTTGAGCCAAATCCATCTGTAACCTCAGTGTACTTGAAGCATGTCTCAAGTCCTAAAATGCATCAACCGGACTCAGGACACTTGACAAAACCCAAAGCTTTAAGATACTTTAGTGTGTCCCTTGTCATTTGCTGTATAAAAAAAGTGTGACACACAATTGGAAGTTACAAACCATGGCATGATGAGGACCCTAAAGTAAGCAGTCCTAAAATGATTCTAGTTATTTAACGCATGTGGCCATATGATGAATGAGAAAGGTAGTGTGAATATCTTTTAACTAATATAAGCACAAATATCTTCATGACAACTTTAAAGACATAAAACAGGGGTGTAATAAAACATTAAAAGACGATGCGACTGTGTTAATGTTATATTTAATTGGCATTTAAATGAAGGCTGTCTCATTTTGCTCTCTGGTGGGAAGGAACAAAAAGTGGGGAAAAAACATGAGGATGAGCAATCTGACAACTAAGAAGAGTGGCTGGTGTCACAATCATCCAACTTCTTGTCTGCAGACCAGTCTCTCAGTTTTGCATAGTGAGGGAGGTATGTGCACATAGGCTTACAGTGCATAATTTATGCCCACTGCAAATGCCCAGTGTCATGAGCATCATTTACTGTAATTGTCATCACCTACTCACCTTAACCTAAGTGCTAATGTAACCACATTAATAATGAGAAATAAATTTGTTCTCTGGTGTAGTTGTGATGCACTGAGAAAGGCAAAACAGTGGCCTTTCAGGTTTTAAAATGCTATTAAGGTGTGAAAAGCCAGTGTTTTTTGTACACTCTACACCATCTTAAGTTACACAACAACGAGCACAAACTCGTCTTTACTCAGGGTAGCCAGAGATAAACATTTATCAATTTTCACACATCATTTGAATTTATCTTGAAATGATATTTACATTTGATGATGTCCCTGCATCATGTTCATTTATATCTACATTAATTATTGTGTGGAGGGGAATACAGGTGTTCAACATCATTACCTCCACTTTGATTTGTCTCTGGACGGTTTGCATGCCGTCTGCTAACATTACCTTTTGTGTTTCTAAATAGAGTGGTGTTTATGTGTTTAAGGGGCCGCAGGGTACAAGGTACTGTTTATCTATGCATGCATGCCATCTGTATCCACTGCAGAGGGAAAAAAAAGAGTCAAGGCTACTGATTCATGCTCCCACAATGCACTTACAATAATTACTCTTTAAGAAATAACTCCCAATACAAATTGTTACTTGGCATTTTTTAATGATAGAGCATGCAAATGTCTCTCAGAAATTAATCACTTTTTTCTCTTTCACGCAGTGTTAATTATTGTCATTTCTCTTTAAATGGACTTTGTTTTGCGTACAGAGTAGTCGCCTAAGGTGTACAACTTCATTAGCACCTGTATTAGGAAAGTAAATGTTGATGCTTTGCATCTTCTTTATAAGGTCATTGTTAACATTGCCAATTTCAACATCATCATCCTCTTCTCCCGACTAATCATCCGTCATCTACAAAGGTGAGAGAGAAGAAGTGCTAGAGGGAGAAAGACAGAGACCAAAAAAAAAGAGGTGAGAAAAGGCATATTGTTATGTTTTAATAGCTTTCCCTGGGGAGTAGAGGTCCCATTTCCTGTTCTGCTAATGAAAGGAGAAAGAAGCACAACAGGGAGGGGGGAGGAAGAAGGTGCATGGAAAAAAAAGTAAGGATGAAAAGGAAACGGAAAGAACACATTTGACATGAGTGGATCCTGATTTCATGCAGAAAAATCGAATAAGGACGTAAAAAGACCATACATAAGTATTGCTTTAATATAGAATAGAATAGAATAGAATAGAATTCAACTTTATTGTCATTGCACATGCACAGGTACAGGGCAACGAAATGCAGTTTGCATCCATCCAGAAGTGCTTAGTGATATAGATATATTACAATATATATTAGCAATAGTATAGATATGCAAGTATATTACAGAAATGGGTCTATTATGTTATAATGTACACGGTATGAAGTATGTTGTGAATATTCTATAACTATAAGTATGTACAGGCTGTAGTGAGTACAAGCTATGTACAGGATATGGACAGGATATAAATATGAAAAACTATGCAGAATATGAAATAAATAACTTTACAGGAATCTGAGATATACAGCTATACAGAAATGGGAACTATGCAAGTTGTAAACAGTTGTAGGGTTAAAAATTATCGTATGTACAGAATGATTGTTTACACAGGGCTATACAGTAGTGCAGTTAAGGTAAGTGAGGGTGTGGATAATTTCTACAGAGGCTATATAAAGTGCTAGTGGTTGTGAGTGGTGGTTCACTCCATGTTATTATTGTGTGTTTGAGGGTACAGTTGTCCATTGTGTGTGTGTGTGTGTGTGTATGTTCAGTCCATGAGTTAACGTGGGTCAGATGTCAGGAGGCAGAGTTCAGGAGTCTGACAGCTGTGGGGAAGAAGCTGTTCCGGTACCTGGTGGTCTTAGTCCGGAGGCTCCTGTAGCGCCTCCCAGAGGGCAGGAGGGTGAAGAGTCCATGTGATGGGTGACTGGGGTCTCTGATGATTTTCCCAGCCCTTTTCAGACACCGCTTCCTGTAGATGTCTTTTATGGCAGGAAGTGGTGCTCCGGCGATGCGCTGGGCAGTTTTCATGACCCTCTGCAACGCCTTCCGGTCCGAGGCAGAGCAGTTCCCGTACCAGACTGTTATACAGTTGGTCAGGATGCTCTCGATGGTGCAACGATAGAAGTTCACCAGGATGTCTGAGGACAGGTGGTTCTTCCTCAGAGTCCTCAAGAAGAAGAGGCGCTGATGAGCCTTCTTGACCAGCTTGGAGCAGTTGGTCGTCCAGGTGAGATCCTCGGAGATGTGGACTCCCAGGAACTTGAAGCTGCTCACACGCTCCACAGCCGTCCCCTTAATGTGGATGGGTGGATGTGGGTCAGCATTCCTCCTGTAGTCCACGATGAGCTCCTTGGTCTTCTCGGTGTTAAGCAGCAGGTTGTTTGTGTCGCACCACTCAGCCAGACGATCCACCTCCTCCCTGTAGGCGGCCTCATCGTTGTCACTGATGAGGCCAATCACCGTGGTGTCATCTGCAAACTTAATGATGGTGTTGGAACCATCAGCAGGTCTGCAGTCGTGGGTGAAGAGGGAGTAGAGGAAAGGGCTCATCACACAGCCTTGTGGTACACCGGTGTTCATCGTGATTGTAGATGAGCAGTGGTTATCCAGCCGGACATGTTGGGGGCGGTTGGTCAGGAAGTCCAGTAACCATTTGCAGATGAGGGAACTGATGCCCAGGTCTGTCAGTTTCCTGATGAGTTGTGAGGGGTGGATTGTATTGAATGCTGAACTGAAGTCTATAAACAGCATTCTGGCGTAGGTGTTGTTGTTGTCCAGGTGTGAGAGGACAGAGTGCAGTGCGATGGAGACTGCATCCTCTGTGCTCCTGTTCTGGCGGTATGCGAATTGGTGGGGGTCCAGGGTGGGGGGGAGACAGGATTTGAAGTGTGCTAGGACCAGCTGCTCTAAGCACTTAGTGATGATGGGGGTGAGTGCTACTGGGCGGTAGTCATTGAGGCAAGATGGGTTGGAGTTTTTGGGTATCGGGACGATGGAGGTGGATTTGAAGCAGGCCGGTACCACAGCGTGGGCCAAGGACAGGTTGAATATGTCTGTCAGCACTCCTGCAAGCTCCTCAGAACACGCTCTGAGAACACGCCCGGGGATGCCATCGGGACAGCCAAAAGGGGGTGATGTGCCACAAAACATTTTTTTTTCCAGTTATTAACAATGAAGGGAAGCGGTTTCTCAAAAAGCATCCAAGTCACATTTTAGAGGAATAAAGGTCAGGCCGGCTACCATCAACTAATTCTTGTTCATTATATTCATTCAATTTAGTGTCACTGCATGTTTTCCCCAGTCATCCAATCACCTCTCCAGCTACTTCATGCACCCCAGGGGGGCCATTCCCACAGTGTGAGAACAGCAGGTCTAGAGCATATTATTAAATTGAAGGGTTGCCCAACTGAGAGTGCATTAGTGCCTGGTGATATTATCTTTAGCTTTTGTGACTCTTTTCCTCCTATTATGCTGGTATTGCTGTAGATTCTTCAATTTCATTTGCTCTGACATGATGGCCTGTATTTATATAGTGCTTTTACTAGTCCCTAAGGACCCCAAAGCGCTTTACATATCCAGTCATCCACCCATTCACACACACATTCACACACTGGTGTTTTTTAATTGACATTTTGGAATCACTATACAAGTACCATCAACTTCAGCAATTTGTCACTACATATGTTTTTCTTTTTCTTTTTTCTATATTTAAACAACTAAAATATCCATACAAAAAGAATGAACGAAGAAGAAGAAAAAAAAGAAAAGAAAAAGAAGCAAAACAGGAAACAATAAATGAATAAGTAAAAAATACATAAGGAAAAAGAAAAAGGAAAGAAAAAAATGTGGGAAGTGTGTTTTGTTTCCATTAATATAACTAATATTTCCTCTAGTCTTCTAGTAGTTAACAAAGTCAAAATCTAAAGCAAAAGCAAGAACTGGCCTGCGTTTTTTAATGTAGTCCATCCATTTCTTCCATCGTGATACAAACAGGTCCCTCTTGTAGTTCACATCTGCTGTCATTTTCTCCATTCTGTAAATGTCCATTGTGATGTTCATCCACATGTTCATAGTTGGGCTCTCAGATGAAAGCCATTTTTTTGTGATGGCTTTTTTGCCTGCTGCCAGTAAAATATTAAACAAGTGTTTATCGTTCTTTGTCCATCCTTCTGGCACAAGTCCAAAAAATAGAGTTTTACTTTCCAAAGGTGAAGATCTTCCAAATGTCTCTTGTATTGCTGCATGTATTCCCTTCCAATACGTTTTAATAACATGACAGTCCCAGAAAATATGATAGTGATTTGCATTTGTATTTCCACAATTTCTCCAGCAAGCGGGAGGGTTACCTTCATAGTGAGATTTTTGGTGAGGTGTAATAAAATATCTTATCAGGCATTTCCACCCAAATTCCCTCCAGCTCTGTGAGCTGCTACATTTCCATTGATATGCCCATATTGTTGTCCATTCTTCCTCCTTTATCTCTATTCCTCCCTCCATTTCCCATTTTGTTTTGATATATAAGGTTGAGTGTAATTTCATATTTGTTAATCCTTTATAGAGGTCACCTATAATACCTCTATTTTTATTTGAACTATATGCCCTTTTAAATACGTCTAGCAGCTGTTTACTTAATTCAGCCTTAGCTTTTATCTTTTTGTTGACAAAATGCCTCATCTGTAGATATCTATAAAAATCCTGTGTTTCTAATGAATATTTATCTTTATCAAAACTAATTAGTCACTTATACTTCTAACCATTGCAGAATAATTGCACAATCAAAGAAAGTGATCCTCACTGTGCAGGAGTTACTTTCTAGATAGCACTTGCATTCTCTGCAGCATGTAGAAGATTACAGATGTTCTGACCTTTGGTCTTGGGTGAGCCAAGACTAGTCTCTCTAGCACCTTCATCATGTGAAGCTGATGAAGGTGTTGGAGCACTATTAGGATAATGATGCTCTAATGATGCTACAAAGGATGCTAATTCAAGACTCCCTGGTTCAAACTTGGGTTGTAAATGTGACTGTGAGGATCACAGAAAAGGCCAAAAAGTCTTGCTTTGTTGTAGTTTGTCCAGCTGTTTCCAATACCTGGCCAGAAGTGACTGTCAAGCAGGGGTGATTAGCAAATGTTGAAAGGGGGTCTGATCCACAAAATTGTCTTTGGGGAAAAAGTGCATAATCACTGAAGGTAATGTAGCTGTGTGGAGGCCAGAGCTTGTTTTTGAGGAGGCAGCAGAGGGAATTGAACTAAAGCTGTTGGAAAAAAAAATAGTTTAGCTCTTTTTCTGTCTCCAGGCAGTACTTCTGAATAACATAAAACTCTGTCTATATTTAATATTTCTACAGTAATACAATGCTTTTGTCAGTTTAGATATTTAGATGGTAAGAAGCCCAACAAGGGACAATTGTTGGAAATTAGCAGTAGCTATAAACCTATGTGCGGTACATCAGTTTCATGTCTTGCACTTGAACTATATTAAACTGCACTGTCCCTTTTAAATAAAACAAATTCAAATAACAGTAGGTGCACTACAGTACTGTCAAATGCTTTGTTTTAGTGAATTTATGTTAAAGAAATTTAATTATTGAATGTAACCTGGTCTCATTTTACCATTACCATTAAGGGTATATAGGCTAGTGTAATTGTTCAACATCTGAAACTTCTTGTGGCTTATTTTCAGTAAAAGAATCAGCCTTTCTTCAGCACAACACTCAGTACCTGCGGGCATCCTGTTAATGGGTATAAATCGGTTGAAAACTGTACATTTGTTCTCAGGGTTTGTCAGTGTGATCACTGCCTGAGGCTTTGGAACATCTCAAAGCTGAAAGAACAGCTGGAGTGGCCCTCAGCAAAACAGCCCTTAATACTTCATTCTCTGCTTGCTCTCTCCCCTCTCCTGTAGTACATCATACATTCACTTTGGTTCGGGAGTTTTTACTGGGCTAGTATTTGAAGTTACTGAAGAAAGCTACATTTGTTATGATAATGTTAAAAATGGAAACCCACATGTTGCCTGTCTTTTCAGTTTTTTGATATGGCTACATTTTCTCACTCATCTGCTCTTCTTTGTCTTTCTGTGTGCCTGCCAGGCCTGAGAGTGACTCCTCCCGAACATATAAATAATATCCATGACAGCACATCTTCAATTCAGCATGTTACCGTGGTTTTACTGTGCCCTCCAGAATTATTGGTGGCCTTAGTGAAGATTAGCTCATTACTTTTTACAGCTTTTTGGCTCATCTTCAGCAAGGGTCTCAATAATTCTGGTAAGACATTTTTTTCCCTCTTATAACGCTTCCCCTTCTTATTCCTCCTTTACACACACACACACACACACACACACACACACACACACACACACACACACACACACACACACACACACACACACACCACTTTATCTCACATTTGCTGCTTATCCATAATTAATATGATAGACTTTTTAGTAAAAACACATTTCATAATTAGGTAAACAATAGGGATTGGTTCATCAATAGGCTCAATAGACTGATCTATAGACTTTGAAATTTGATCAGTGCATCTAGATTTCAATTCCTAGCGTTGTGAGCTTACAACCTGCAAAAACAAAAAAACATGAAGATGCGTTTTTTGATTTTCTTAAATGAGTGGACACAATCTGCACTTTTGCTTCAGACATCGAACCATACGATTATATAAAAATCTATATTATAACTTGATTTTTTTGTGTTTTATTGTGAAGTGTAACAGAATGAAGTGTCCTGAAATCCACTGTATTATTTTATTTATTTATTTATTTTAAAATATGCATGGAGTTGTGAAAATATTTTTATTTACATTTTGGTCCCTGCTGTCAATCAAACTGTGGTCGTTGTGGTTTGAAGTCTGATCTGCATGCTTATGAGCTCTTGGTAGTAACCAAAATAATGACTTTGGAAGTATAAGCAGCCAAAATGAGATTCACCCATTGGGAAGGTGGTTGATCTATTTTTATTTTATTTGTTTTACATTACGTAGAGTAGAAAAGTTGGCCTGAAACATTTAGAAGGAAGTTTATGATAATTAAAGAGTTTGGTGAGGTGTAACTGCTGGGATTAAACATGATTACGAGAAATATGTTTAGCAATATAAATATAAGTAGCAATGGATGGTTCTGTTTTCCATTATTTTGTATACTCATCATTTTCTGATACCAGAAGTTAGGAAGTTTAAATTAAATTTCCAAATTCCCCCTAAATCATCCGCTTCTGAGTAACCTTTCCTGGCCGCTTTAATAATTGTACTGCAGAAAAGCAGCTTTAAATCTTGCTAACCGAGCACTGTGAGATTGGCTGATGTGATGGAGTTCACAAGGGCAGCAGAATATTTTGTTGGAGGAATAAATTTTCCATTGCAGCCTTTGGTGTTTTGCCAAAGCGCCCCTGGATTGAGAATGCTGTAATTGAGCCACTCTGTTTTAAGCTTAATTGCTTTAAAACAATCATCAGCAGGACAACTCTAGTGATACATTTTTGCAGTAACCGAAATTGGTAGTGCAAGCATATGCATCTAAAACACACACGGATGTCATCTCACAATTCTACGTGAACAGTGTTGGGGGGTTTCTTTCATCTATTCTCTTCCAATACTGTCTGAGGCTTTTCTCTTCTTCCTGTTTCTCTTTTTTGAAGAAATGAAGAGCTTAGAATCTTTTGTTGCAATTCTATGAATTCCTATCCAACAAGATAGCCACTCAGAGCCATCTTAAAGGCTGGCTCAGAGCTGACACGGTCCAGAAATGAAGTAGCTTATTGTACCCCTTCTTGTACCCAGAACCTTTCATCACAGCTAACCGTGAGGCCAATATGTGACACAGTTACAGAATAAAACTCATTAGAATGGATCAAAGGGTTTATATTTGTGTTAAATAATCGGTAAAACCTAAAAGTAAAATTAAGATTGTACCTCCTTTCTTTTGGTTTTACAAATTTATATATTTTTTTGTTTGGGATCACATACAGACCATTTTGCAACTCGAGTTACATAATTAACTTGAGATTCATTAATTTGTCCAAAGAGGTAGATTTACCTTGAACAGACCAGCAGTGACAGAAACAGACTTTTTCTGTACTTATTTTTCTGACAGTGTACAATGGCTTTCTTATTCCAAATTCAAGTAAAACACTATACCCTGCAGCCTAATCGTGTTAGTAAATATGAAGCCATGTGAGATTGCAGTTCTCTATTCACTCCTCCTGTGGAACAGAAGAGACTTCAGGATGAGCCCAGACATCTCGCAAGTGTCCGTCTATAATATGACCGTCCAGATCTCAGGAAAACTGCCACGTTATGGACACAAAGTCTCATTTCTCTCCTCAGCCCATCAGTTACCTGATGACACTGAAAAGCACTAACCCCTTTTACATCAAGTGATCTGAAACACACAGTTTTCACACACACACACACACACACACACACACTCACAGACAGTGACAATCACGTTTTCTGGAGCTGAGAGAAGCCAGTATAGCTGCAGGGCAAAGAGGTGCACACTAGTGACTAGTGGTTTCATTTCTTTTCCTTCCCCTCTCCATATACTTTTAGTACATTATTTAACACGTCGGGAAATGGAAATTTGAACAGGAAATTATGCATCACACAGTGGTTTTTTACTTCCCTACTCTTAAATTCAAGCAATAATATTGCACCTGTCTCTAGATTTATTATGTGAGGGTGCAAAGTCGTGCATTGACTCCATACTTCAAACTGATTAAGCTTCCTGTGTGAGAGTACTAATACATGTACGTGCTGTTTTACATAATTCTGTTATTTTTCTTTTGCAGAGCCATGAAAAAATATCAGTGTTCAGTGAATTGCATGGCTTTTTATTTCTATAGTCTCCTTATTGGTTACTGATGATTGCATTTTTAAATGGAAAGTATTTCCATATGGTAAAAAGAGACAAGAATGTATTCATTTATTTTCAACGCACAACACTGAGAAGTCTCGTACATAATCTAATTTCTGGTATACAACTAGAAAAAAACAACAGCTGGCAAGTTTTTGACACCTTTTATGTCACGGTCGCAGTGGCTGACCGTATGGAGACTGTGTGGAGGACTCGGGCGCAGACACTGGCGAAGATATGAAACTGAGTTTTGAACGAAAAGCGAGCCTTTATTTCGGCTGAAGACATGGGGTTCAAACAAGGCAGAATCACAGTGATGAGAACTAAACTGAGGACCTAATACTATGATAAATTATGAAGACACGGAAAGCTATGGCTAAGAAGACAAAAGACTGGGCATGAAAACATGGAGGGTGGGAACACAGACGACACGACACAGACTGCATGAAACACAGAGACTAAATACACATAAGGGATGATCAGGGGAAGTGGCCACACATGGGAGCACAGCTGACACACATGAACCTAAAGACAGGACAGGAGAAGTGAAACTAAATATACTGACATTGAATACAGACTTTCAAAGTAAAACAGGAAACATGGAGATTAGACATGACATGAACTAAACATAACCACGCAGACATGACGCATGACAGGTAGACGCACAAACCAGGGAGACTGAGTACAGGGGGAGATGACATGAATAGAAATTAACTAGATGAACTAAACTAGGGCACAAATGAATACCAGAGATATATAAAAAAAACTCAAACCCTGGGTCACACGACCCAGGACCATGACACTTTCAAATGTATTTTGGTAATGCAATCATAGCTTTCAGCCTATAAGCTACAGTTAAAGGTCTTGAATAGAGAGCTGACTGAAAGCCAGTGATCTGGCAGAGAATTAGTAAAAGTCTGAAATATTTAATTAATTGTTCAAAAAATTAACAGCACTAAAAACAATATGGAAAAAGACTAGTGCTGTCAGCGTTAATCTCAATAAGACGAGGTTAACGCCAGCTGGAGTTACGTCATATTAGCGAGATTAACTTAACTTAACTGTTTCAGTTCCACCAGCAGCTTCTGCTGTTGGTGTTGTTGGGAGGAATCGGAGATCAGAGGTACATGTGAGAATCCAACTGTCCAATGTAGTTGGATCAGACATTTGCCATTCTTTAACCTGCCAGCTTCCCAGTACAAAGTCAATGTGCTATCGAACTGGGCAGCTAATAATGCAGTGCATTCACCGCTAAGTAGTCTTACTCTTAGTTCTATACAGGCAAGTCCTTCTATATACACTTGGCATGTCTAGTAATACAAATGTGTAACCATTTCTTGCTGCATGCAAAATGTGAAAAAAGGCAATTCGTAAATTATCTGACTTTGAGAAATGATTAGGAAGTCAGGGTTAAGTTAAGAGTCAGAAATATGTGTGTGGTGGAAAGAAAATTTTCAGTTTACTGTGAAGTAACCCCAAACTCACACTTAGTGCTCAGTTTAGTGAGGCTTACTGTTACACAGTAAAACGAATGAACAATGGAAATTTTGCAGTGGAGGAGACCACAGTGGAGTTCTGTCAGAGAAGAGAAGAAGTTTAGTGTTTGTTGCCAAGGATATGTTGAGGAAGAATAAGCGAATTGAGCTCTGGGTCATTTGTTGGTTTTCCTTGTGAAAATGGCAGAGTGGAGAGGGTGGCTGGTCAGGAACTTTCCAGGAGTTTCGGTGGAGGGTTGACAGGCAGGTGAGTAGATATTGATATTAATCCTTTCCTTGAAGGAGCGGACCAGCATGGATTAGCAGCTGAGTTATTGACACAAGTGGGCTTTTTCAGCCAACTGAACAGGTTACTGAGGAGGAGAGAAGACAGCACAATATACTAAAACTTATAGCTGGCGTGAGAAGCCTGATTACCTCAACAACAATCCGGAGAAGAATGAAGCTTGAACTGCTCCTTGACCTGACTGGTAAAGAGTGAAATACAAACAGGTGTGGGTTAAAGTGCAGGTAACCATCAGAGCCCACCAGGGCGGACCACCACAGCAGGACCTGCCGAGTATAATGACGGTGTAGTGTGGGGATAAGCAATGATGTGTTTAGGTAGGTGATGATGACGTGTGTTTATGTGTGTTTGTATGAGTGTGACCGAAGCTTTGAGGGGATTTTGGCACATTCTAATGGAGTGCCAGGATGTAACAGGATGTAATGGTACTCCAAAAGTCGAATGACAAAAATGTGATATTCACCTCTGTTTCACATCCACCACTAACTGCTTCATGAAGTTCTACATTGAACACCTAGAAACACACGCCATGCATGCATACATGCATGAACACACACACATACTCTCACTGCATAGGTTATCAGAGAGGTATGTATGTGTTACATGGCTTCAGTAAACCTTTGCAGATAGAGTCTCCCTCAATTCCAACATTCTGCACCATTTTAAGTCTGCAATCTGGTGTCGACTGCACATTGTTATAATATGGAAATATAATATGCATTTAAAGCAGAATTCAATCAATTACTGGCTTTTCAGCCCAGATTTTTCTGAGAGTGATTTTATTCTTCTGTTGCTGAATAAGCACTACTGAGAGTTGCAAGTTTACACAAAGACAATTCATTATTCTATTTCATGCTCAGTGGGTCAGTGTGGAGAATATCAATTCTGAAACAATGTAAGGAGGATTTTGCACATGCATGAGCTTCTTGTGTCAGTTTGCGTTTGAGCTACTAAACAGGAAAGTGCAGATACAGTCATTTACTTTTACAAATTGTTTTGCACTGTAGAAATGATTTTTTTGGAGCTCTGCATAGCTCAGTACAAAGGAAAAATAATTACCTCAAATGTAAGAGGATAAAGTTAGCAGTTGAAGAGATTGAAATCTGCTTAAATTCCTAATCTCTTTGGGATTAAGATATAAATATAAATACAAGGACTAATTGCATGGAGTCTATTGATTTAGGCATAGATACAACAGAAACAAAGCCAGCTGCCACATAATTATATGTGTATGTGTGTGTTCATGGAATACAGGGAGACTAATTACTGCACAGACATGTACACATGTTTGATTTCTTCCCACACAACAGGAGTGTGTGTCCCACTAGGTTGCACTAGGTTTTGACCAGCAGACTATGACCTTACCCAATGCACATAGATGGATAGACACAGATGCATGTGTGTATCATAATATTAAAAAAACAATAAGAATAATAAAAATAAACAATGCAATATATCAAATTTATTAGAACACCGATGGAGGTTCATATCACAGCAGCCCCAAATTAACACTGCTGGTCATTACATAAATCATTTCTTATGTTTCTGTGATGCTTAATTAATCAAAATTAAAAGGCTAAAAAGCAAAACTCTATATTACTAAAATATGATTGCTCTTGTTATCCATGAATTTTAAATTGTACAGTTTTACAATAAAGCTGAAGAATGTGAATGCATCATTATTTTGTTGATTAACATTGCAATTTGCAGTTACTTATATTTCTAAATAGAAAGAAAAATAGTTTTAGTGGTTGACTGTCATGCTTGAGTTTTTTCCTGTGCCGACTCACATTTGAGTATCAAACTTGTGTGTTCAGTTTGCTATTTTTCTAATAAATAATATTATGATTTTTAGTGTTAAACAAGTTTTTGAAAATTTTCTCTGTTTTTTTGTTGGTTTGATTAATTTGTTTTGCACTTTATAATTGCATTGAATCAAATCACCAGGTCTGCAACCAAAAAACTGCACAGGATTTTTTGACTGTTTCTTATAGATTTTTACTCATTTAAACCGGGAAAAATATTTGGGAATAATATGAAATCTGGTATCCTAAACTTCTAAGATCGAATCTCAAGAGAAATACGTATAGAAAATGCGAGGAATTGAGGAGGGTCAGTAGGACGGGGAGGGCACAGTGGGTTTGAATGTGTGAGGAGCTCAAATGATCATGTACCAACAGGTTTATTTTGTTCATAGCAAAAGGTAAGGAACCTCAGAAAAAATATGCATAGTTAATTGTAATAAAATATAGATTTTTTTTCATTGCCGTTGTGCTTTTTTTAAATGTAAACTGCTCATGTTTTGCAAAAAAAACAAAAAACAAAACTGTATGTGACGGAGAGAAATGTTTGGATTCAGCACCCTAAAAAACATAAAATTTACCAAAAATATCCCATGTAACTGAAAAAAACGTTTTTGCAGAACTGTGTTATTAATATAACCTGTGTTATGAACATTAGAAATATAAACAGTTATTATATTTCTATCTAAAAGAGACTAAGGGCCTTTTAAAGTACTATTGACCAGATCAGTGTTTGCTACACATACAGTTTGCTTGGGTGGGCCAAGTGTGCTCTGTCACATTTAGAGTACTGCCTCATCACTGGCGAACACATGACCAAAGGTACAAGCTGTGATGAAAAATACTGAAAATTGTATGAAAAATAATGACCAGATTTAGTTCAAGATCATCTTCTCGTCCTTCTGGATCAGTTTAGATCACCTCATGGAGTTCTCAGAGAGCCAGGTGCTAAGACTGTGGGGGTTAGGCAAAGACTCTGTTGGTGTGGCCATAAAAAAAGACTGTTTGTGCGTCTGTAGTCCAGGAAAGCATCAGTGGAGTTCATCAGACAGACTCAGCAGAGAGGCAAGGTCAGCTGCTAATGTTCTTGATAAATTACACAAGTCTGACAGTTTTGATTCTATTTTGGTGATTAAAATAATTTCGTTTTTCATCTGAACTGTCTTCATTTGTCAATGACATCTGCAGGGAAGCTGAAGAAATCAACAGAATCAAGATGACGCAAGCAGAGGGAGATTATTCATTTATACACTATTCATAAAGTCCTCCACGGTAAGCCCTGAATATTACAGTCAGGGACTGTTTAAATATATGAACAGTTTAAATAAGAATAATTAAAATAATTGATCTCCTGGCTGCTTACAGTGGCACTGAGAAAGGCAAAGTGCAAGCCAGCAGGAAAAGAGGACATATTCATTGCTGATAAATAGGGTTTCATCAGTTTTCCTCAACCCCCGCCCCCAGCATGGGAAACATGGATTGGTGTCTCAGATATAATAACATACATGGTCCAGTGAAGACTGAGGCACCATGCTGGCACAAAATCATTTCACTCCAGGCCTATTATTCAAGGAACAGCAGAACTCCAGCAGGGAATCGGAGGAGCTACATTATGCAATGAGTCACACAACCTATTTTGTCTCTATCGGCCAAATGCTCATTAGCAGACAACGTCTCATAAGTGCCAGGGAACGATCTTAAATCAAGCAATAATTTCAGATGGAAATAAAACACCGCTGAGAGAGACACTGTCAGAATGGGAAACAGGGGCACGGGCAGTTTACAGGAAATACTTAATAAACTTGTTTATATTTAAATAGTTTACTCACTCAAGAGCCAATGCAAATTAGTCCCAGCAGGTCTGTGTTTCTATCTTCCGGTTTCCATTTCAGTTCTGAAACAATAAAATAATGAGGCAGCCCTCAGAGGTCTCTTAGATCAACATTTGAAAACTTTAAAACAATACTTTTAAAATATGGTTGAAGACCTTCACTGAAACTGGTACAATGTTGATACTTGAACTCATCTATTTTGTTGTGTTGACTCATAACTGGACTTTCCTGAAAGATTACAAATCATTGCTTCACTCAAACTAAGTTATAAACAAACTTTACCACACAGAAACCTTCTGCACACATCTGTGATAAGGTGACGATAAGCTAGCAATATCTCTGCATTAGAATATTCATACAATTCATTCTTGTAGGAGTATCATATTAATAAGGTAATGCAGTAATATTACCATCTTACAAGAATTAATCTAACCTTATATCCCCAACATGCTTCTTTGTGTAAAGGTAACAATGAAAACAGTATGTTTACGGGTGTAGCTTATTACCTGGAAATGTTCAGTAATTTCTCTGTAACAACCATGAATCAGGACAGATGGATTGTTTCTATCTAGCTCCATTTTATTAACTCTATAATCTATGTAGACAAATAAAACTAGATTTTAAAGAAAGATCTATGTAAACTTTGAAAAATCTCTGAATCAAGCATTGCAGATTGGACTTTATTCAGGCATTGACTACATATTAGACAACAAAAACCAAATACCCTATTTTAGATTATATCTAAAATGGAGCATTTCTTATAAATGTATCTGTATTTTTTATTTTTTGTGGGCAAACAAGGTGTGGAAATAACAGCACAGTAATAAGTGTATGATGACATATGACATGTTGCTGCCAGCTCAAAGAGCAGCTTACTATCACATCTGACAGATAAGCAGTCCTGTCAACCCGTGTCTCCATGTGCTCACTGCTGGTGAGTTAAAAATGAAATGTGAAAAGCCTGTAAGTACTTTAAAAAATAACATTAACTTCTCTTTCCAGCTACTTTCCAGACTCTCTTGAACATATGGACAAAATACAGAAAAGCTTTCTTTAATTATTCATTATGATCATCCAGTGTAATCCAGTTTGAATGCATTTATATATTGCCATTCACAGCAATAGGGCTTTCAGCGAACATCGCATTACAAGTTCATAGCATGAACAGAATTATTCCTCTGTTAGCCATGCAATTAAGCAAGATGGGTCAAGGAATAACAGAAATATGCGTGTTGTATTTAAACAATCAGAAGTGTCCTGTGCAAGTAAAGAACAGTTACAATACAGCACTCATCACCCTGAATTTTGATTTTCACATATTTTTTAGTGTCTCCACAGATTCATTAGGCATAGTGGATGAAAAGATGTATTGCAGTATGTAAAGTATGCATGGCTGTATTCAGTGTTAGCATTTTTAAGATTCCTACGTTCACGGACATACAGTCATGCATCAGATGTTTATCTCTTGAAGATCTCAGTCAGCGGAACATTTATAAGAAAGATTTCTTCATAATGCATGTGATTGTAATTAAATGGCTGCCTCCTTCCCCCATCACTAAAAGTTGCCTGCTGCGCCTGTCTCATCCACTGATCTGGGGCAGCATATTCTTGACAGGCATGCAGAGCTGCACCTGTACACACCCAGTCCACTAGTAAGTCTGTTTTTTTTCTTTTTTGGGAATATAGAAAAACCTGGCACTTGCAGTGGAAGTCTTCAAGTTTTGGCATTTTCTCTCTTGGGAATTAACTACTGCAAAGCAAACAGCAGCAGAATGCTGTGCAGGCACTTGGCTTGTGTATGTCTGCATGCAGCAACATTACAAAAAGCAGTTTTACTTACCTTTTAGAGAGAACCAAAATACGGAGGGTCATCACAAGTCAGTTGTCAACCAAGTTAACTAGAATGTAACTACCAGTAGGCAGAAAGACTTAGATGTACATTAAAAGAGCAGAATCATAATTGCTGTGATCCACAAAGCTACGCTCTTTTGCTTGTTCCCCCCTGTTTGTCTGCCTGTCTGTCTATCTGTTTCTCCTCTAGAGTCTTGTTATTTCAGTCTTTGGTCAGTGGAGGATGTCAAAGACCCAGTGTGATTCACAATAGATCATGTATTAACCCTGACTTCAAAACAAAATAACAAGCAACACTATCAGGACAGGGGAATCTGAAAGCCTGCCATGCTCACTGTATGAACAAAGAGAAAATCCAATAGCAGTGGTTACGTCTTCTAATGAGCCTGAGGGGCTTGACAACAGCATAGAAGTTCATGAATTAGGAGCAATTGATTTTGCTGCTAATACTGATAATGTAAGAAACACAGTTTTAACTAACAGTGCTGGGTGTTACCGTTACCAAAATGTATTACTCTGTAAGAAAGTTACTCATTATATTGCCAAACTTTGTGCACCTTATACGTTGCATCAGTGCACCAACAAATGAAGCATGCTGAGACTAATCCAGGATAGCAACAGACTAAGATAGTAGCTAAAACCCTCTGGACCCAAATATATTCTGAAGCTGTCAAACCTCCAACCTTCAAGGCCGAACTTCCAAGCTTTGACTTCTTTCAAAAGGTATTAAAGCAGAGGAAATGTGGTTCTGTTTCTGTCACTGATGTGGCAAAGTAAGGTGCAAATAAAGTAATAAATATTGCAAATACTTTCTACATACAGTATATCTGTATCCAGAAGAGTCACACTGTTGGCCTAATCAATACATATTTTTAAGGCACATATGTATTGATTTTATTTTCTCAGACCCAGAAGCTATGTGCAATCGAAATAGAGTATACAACATACATTTTAAGTTTCGCACCAAGTGAGGTCTGAGGTGGTGCCTGGTTAAAAGCTGGGTCATTTTGTTGCTTACTATTCCTACTGCATATTGAGATGTTTTCATTCTTATGGGAGAGCCTTGAATCAAAGTGCTGGGAGTTTGTGACATATGTGTGAGTGTGTATGAAGTTAGAAAAGGCGACAACAGGAAGCAGACAGGGTGAAATTGGTGCTAGGCGCAAAGCTGGTCAGCCTCTTGATGGGTCATTAAAGTGACATGGAAGTAAGTGCAGAGAATCACTGGAATGAATCATTGCTTTCAGACTTTAAATGCTACAGATTTCCTATTTTCCTCTCTTTCTATGTTTTTTTGTTTTTTGTTTTTGTTTTGTTGTTGTTGGATTTTATCTCTTCAACACATTTAACACATGTCGACCTCTGAATGGAAAATTATTACAAATACATTTTTCTAATATTGCATGGCACCCAAATGGATTTTGGTGTTGCTGTCTTGACCGGATGTTCACTGTGGTTCAAGGAATTGACTGGAGGAGCATTGTAACTTATTGGTTTTTAGCCTGTGTTTTTTAAAATTTGCAACAGGACCATGTATGTGATCATCCCATCACCTGGGTGTAGGTAAGGTAAATGGCCTGTATTTGTATAGCGCTTAAGGACCCTAAAGCGCTTTACACACCCATTCACACACTGGTGATGGCAAGCTACATTGTAGCCACAGCCACCCTGGGGCGCACTGACAGAGGCGAGCCTGCCGGACACTGGTGCCACTGGGCCCTCTGACCACCACCAGTAGGCAACAGGTGAAGTGTTTTGCCCAAGGACACAACAACCGAGACTGTCCTAGCCGGGGCTCAAACTGGCAACCTTCCGATTACAAGGCGAACTCCCAACTCTTGAGCGACGATCGCCCCATGGTAAAGATACCGGTTAAATACTGAAAATACTGAACTGAGTTCAGAGTTCAGTATTTTCAGTATTTAGATGCTTATCATCTTGTTTTTAGCCTTATCTGTCTTGATTAACATATTCCTGCATGCTCACAAACACACGTTCAGCACAGTGTCATTTGATAACTCAAGCATGGATACTTAGAATGTTGCAAAATGGATGCACACACACACACACACGCATGCCACACTCACACACCACTCACTGCACAGCATCACAGTGATGCTCCTCTTAAATCAGCTCATTTGAATGCAAAGCCAGAGTTTTCTTTCCAATTACACACTTGCACTGGAGCAAAGTAAAGCTGGGAAGGGTTTTAGAAATTACAGTTATTAGATTATGATGAGCAAAGTTCAGTTGAAAGGCTTAAGTCTCTGCAGTTTATAGAGAAGGGAAGTTCTCCACACAGTACTTGCGATGCACTTCAAGCAGAACACTGTATAATCCCAGCATGTGTATTTATATATGATTGAAAAGGGAATAGAATTTCTAATTTTTTCTTTTTACTGTAAGTAAACATCTTGTCGAGGTAGATATACGTACAATATTCAATTAATTTCAGTTCAGCTTTTGTTTGTATAGTGCTAATTCACAGCAACAGTGACCTCAAGGTGCTTTATATTGCACTGAAAAAAAGGGACTGGCCATCTCTTGGATTTATGTAAGCATCTTGCATGTATTTAACACAATTGCCTCATGTTTTAAAGATAAATGTAACTATATAGTGTAAAAACGACATGATATGCAGAAAGGGTGTATTAAATTGTTCATATCATGTTCAGGTGAAGTAAGTCAATAAGATAGCAACGTTAAATCTCGTGAAACCACGCGTGATTTCATCTCGCGGGCTTTGGATCGTGGTTTAAAAAATGCATCCATCTCAGTCAAGTCGAGCAGCCAACTCTACGTTTTTTGGTATGTCTTGATTTTTTGAATTAATATTTACCATATTTCAGCCAAATGTAGTTAACGTCTAGAGTGTCGCCATGTAACATGCTAAAAAAAAGAGCCGTTAGCTTATTTGCTGTTTTATCTGTTGTCAAAGAATTGGCGCTTTTTCATTTGAATTTGTCTTTGGCACAAGAGCCGTAATATCACATTAAACCTAATTGCGAGGCACTCATAACATAATTTGGTTTTCTGTGTGAATAGATTTGTCAACTGACTCTTCAGTTACATTGTGTATTTACTGCACCGTGGTGTTAGTGAGATTTTGGACATTGAACAGCTTTAGCTAATATCATCAGCGGTATTATGCTAGCTTACATCCCTACCCCTCCTGCCCTCACCTGCTGTCCTTTTGTTTTTGTTTTTGTTGATGCACATTGAGAGACCACATCTATTCTGCATTTCACCAGGAGTCAGCTGATGGATTGTGGGTTCAAGGTGTTATGGTAAGAAAGTATATTCTATTTTCGCTTAAGGTTTCTGTAACTTAATTATAATAGGTTTTTTATAATTATTAGGTGCATGCATACTCAAATAGACCACCCTATTAATACAACTGAGAAATCCAAAATCTGCCATAGGTTTAACTTATACCTGTATGTATTGTCAGAAAGGTGATTACTGGACTCACATTAATGCACACTTGAACTAAAATGAGGTTGTAACTTGTGGGTTCTTGGGTTGCAAATCAGAAATAAACATCTTTGGATTTTTTTAATCCCATAAGATCTGGAAGCACAGTTTTTATTCAACAAAACATTACTGATTATTAACCAAGCACAGTGCCTGCTGTTATTTCAAAATAATTTTATGTCATTTCAGATGAAATGCAGCATTCCAGTGCATCCCAACCATGCCTTTACAGTCAAGGTTTCTGACGGAGCTGAGTTTCTCTCTGACAGTCTGCTGAAAGTGTTTGCAAAGTGATCGGGGGAACAGGGCACAAAGCTAAAGGATGTAGCTGCCATAATGACAGTAAGAACTTTAAAATTCTTTAACTACAAAGTGTATATGTATTGCATTAGGTCAGTAAAAGATTTTTATGCTGCATCCATTGAAACAGTCAACTATTACCTGTGAGTACTGATTCCACCGAAAGGATGCCATAATTTTCGTCATGCATTTACTGGCCCACTGAGAAAAATTGATCTTTTTAAAAAAATAAATGTTCTGGAAACTATATATCCATAAAGTTGATGTCAAACAGGAACTTTTGATATTGCTTTGTAGATGCTGGTGTTGCATGTTGACTGGTTTAAGTTTTTGTCTGGGATCATTTTCTTCTGTGCTACTGAAAAGTTCACAAATCTCTGTTTTCTTTGTTATAATACTTTAGGATGACATTAATGCTCGAAGGGAGTCCCTCATCAAAGTGCTCCGCATCTGTGTGAAAGACAATTGCAACATCTTGGTGCAGGAGTTCATGGTGAGTGTTTTATGAGTAGATTGTGGCTTTGCAACATTTAAAAATGCATTTAGTTATCCACTTGATCCTCATTGGACTGGTTAGGACCAGTAGTCCTCTTTAATAATTTGAAGTTCACATGAGGCCTGGTAGTGAACTCGGCCGCCGGCCCTTGAGGCCCCACCCCTGTATTAGGGGTCACATCAGTGTGAAAAAACTTTAAATTTGTCATTCTAGTGAACAAAGGAAAATCCCACCAATATTTACATTAGCTTTTGTTTGAAAAAAAAAAAAAAAAAGACCAACAGCTAACCAAATTGTGGGGCTGAAAGTCTAAATTCTAACATCTTCTGAGTGACAAAACCTGGATTTCTGATGGGCCGGTGTCTTTCTAACAAAAACGAATGTAAAATTATGTTTTTCACCCTCTCTTAGAAACTCTGTTAGACCATGAATGGCAGCATGGCAGGCCACTCTTTGGCTATAGCTATTTACTATGTTGCTTGCATTGGTTTAAATTACTCTAACATTAGAACTGGTAGATTCAAAAGAGATGAGTTTAAAAGGGAATCTTAAAAAAAATGTTTTGTGTTTAACCAGGACTTGACTGAGGCCACTGCACAGATTGAGAAAACCACAATGAACATCTGTCTCCAGAGGATGCACCAGGCAATGACTTTTCTGATGTTGGCATCATCATCGAGGGTATAGTAGTTCTTCAAGATCTGGATAACGTGACCTTTGCAGTAGCCATGCTGTTTGGACCTTTTTTATTCCTTCAATATGAGTTACCCATCACAACTCTGCTACACTTTTGAGGTGATTCAAAGGGTGGTAATGGAGTTGGAAGCAACTCAGCTCTCAAGAAAAGTTCACAACTAAGACAAAACTGCTCCTGCAACGAAGCTCACTGTTATGCATGTGAGGTGACCAGCTCTAGGTGAGAAGACATTTAAATCTCACACTTGTTCTGCTGCATTTTTGAAGCTCAATTCCAGGAACAGATCGCAGGGTTCATTTTTATATACACTGCAACTGCCATGAGGACGAGCCGTTTTTTTGTTGTTGTTGTTGTTGTTTGTTTTTCCTTTTACTCTGTACAAGTTCTCTGTTTGGCAGCATTTTTAAATTTCTCTTTGTATTTTTTCTTTCTTTTACTAGTGAAGAGATGTAGCATGAACAGTTATGCAGTCTAAATATCCCATATGGGCCGTGTGAAATGGTATTTTCAGTTTCATTCAGTTGAAGTAAGGAACGTTGAATATTTCTAAGTGTGCTGTTTTGAACCAAGATGTCACAGTATGATCAGTGCTGTAATTTTTGACAGTCACTGTATCAATGTTATTTTTGCATCTCTTGAATAAAGGTTTTGACCTGCAAGTGCTAATTTCTTTAGTTATTGGGGTAAAATGGGTAATGTTAATAGGAAGGTGTTTGCCAATTCAGTAACCTAATTTAATGTTAATGGAAACTAACATTACCTCAAATTGTTTAGTTATAATTGTTGTTTAACTGAATCTTGACGTCAGAGGCCTTAAATAGAATGTTTTGATTTGTTCTTTCCCAACATTTTTCAAAAGAAAGAGTCTAATTTCTTTGCTGTGATTGATTCCAGAGAACACGGAAGAACTGACATTATTTAACTGTTGGTTTATATAGATTCAGTAGTGGAGTAATGTCAGTTTAATTCTTTACCTACTGTCAATGCAGTGAAATTAGACATTTTGTTTTGAAAGGTTACTGGTGGATGCAGCATCCAGCAACCATCTTGGAAGAGGACAATATAATCTGTTATAAGGCCTCCATTTGAAAATTGTGTATTTGATACTAGAATATAATAGCAAAATGTAATTTGAAGATAACATGTAGTATTTAAGTGACCAAGTAGTATTGGGTAAAAGTTATTGAATGGTGTTGGGATAAAGTGAGAAAATTGTGAAGGATTAAAATATTTCAAGAGCTCAAATTACTTCATCAAAACATGTTTAAGTCACATTTTATCAACACAAATTGCACAGGTTTATTGAACATGAATAAATTGTGTTAATTTAACTCAATTGTTTAAGTTGCTGCCAAAGCAAAACATCTGTGTGCAACAAATGTCCACCATTGAATTAAGTAAATCCAACAACATATTTTTTTCAGTGTGTAAGGTAAGGACCAACCAACATTACCCCAACGATCAGACGACCCCCTATGACTAAGCACTTGGCAAAAGTAGGAAAGAAAAACTAAATTTTAACAGGAAAAAACCTCCAGTAGAACCAGGAACAAGGCAGAACAGTCATCCATTGAGACTGGGCCTCTGAGATATTTGGGACTGACTTTGAAAACTCACTGCTTTTGAAAGAAAAACTTCTTTTTTTAAATGGATGGATGGATGGAGTATTTTATGCTGTCCATGGAGGACTCCAGCTACTTACCGAGCAGTAATAAAGAAGTAATAAAGCAGTGAAAAGAGGAACACAAACTGGAACTGCTAACTTTTACTTTCAAGCAGTCTCGATTACACCTAGTGACATCTCCTCTGACCACTGGCCATATCCACAGGGAATATGCATTTTTCTCTAGCAACCACTTAATGTTGTTAATGTTGCTTCCTTCCTGTAGAACTGGGAAAGTGTGATTGTGACACAAATTTAAGATGAATCATCAAAAATATTGCGTTGCCAGCCACATATTTATTAGTATATTCTCTCTTCTTTAAAAGAGAAAAAACAAGGAAAAAAGACCCATTTTTCTTATACTTTTTGTGTCTGAAATATTTAGAAGAATATTGTCTGGGATCAGCTGAATATACCATAGCAAAAAACTATAAAAACGACTGCAGTGTAACCAGCGGAGGGTAGATTATCTTTGTTTTTGGTTTTTTGTTTTTGTTTCTTTTTTTCTTTTTTTGCCTGTCCCGTTTGGCTCTTTTGCCATCAGAATTGTTGTCTAAAGGCAAAGAAAGATGCCCAACAGATTTACTTTACCAAATTGACCATCCCAGCCTTGCCGTAATGGTTCATTTGATTCACCTTTTATTGTTTCTTTTATTTTCACTTACTGAATACAGGACAGACTTGACTGGGGGGAAGAAGGGGAGAAAGAAAGAGGGAAAGAGAAACAGCTGAGAAGAGGGACGGGGGAGAAGGGCAAAAGACAAAAACCAACAGAACGGGCAAAAAATAAATAAATAAAAAAAAATGCATATATCAGTCACCTGGGTCACCTGCTGAGAAAGAAAAAAGAAAACAAGCAGAAGAGAACAAGAGTAATAGAATAAACAATCATCACAATGATATATGGGAATATGACAGTAAATACTAAATATTAAATTCAAATTCAAATTCAAATTTTATTTGTCACACACACACACACAACCATACACAGTATGACATGGGGGTGAAATGCTTGTAGCTGTACAATGCCCGACCATTAAATGACAGAAGAAAAGTTCTACAATATTTACAATTTACTACAAAAATTTACAAAAATTATAAACATTATTGTGCAGCACATAAGATCAACAGAACACAGTGTGCTTTGAGGTAGGAGCCAAAAAGGGTGTAGTTTGTGGGTGTGATCACCCGTGTGTACACCTGTGAGCATGGACGCGCTTGTTTTTTTAAAAGGTTCCTTCATGTAATGATCTGCTAGAGGGTGTGGGGGGCCACAGCCCCGTCCTCCAGGGCATGAAGCAGGTATGGAGGAGATCAAAACTCCAGACAATTATCTTTGTTTAAAGTAACCACGCATTTTGTTGGTATGTGTCTGCTAACTTAAAGTGTCCCTGAAGAGGCAGATAGCCATCTAACATATATGTGACAGTTGGAGAGAGCTGACCAGGAACAAACGTCATTTGTGAGGATTTTAGTTAGTCACTTCCTACTTTTGGCAACAGAGCAACACTTTGCTTTTATAGACCAGGGGCAGAGGGTCTATCAAGCTGTGTTTGTGGGAAAACAGATGAAAACACTCCTACACTGAGCCTTCCAGACGATTGTGTTTCAGTGATCATTTTGACCAGGATGATACTGCCAGCAAAATAGGAGCAGACATCTTACACCAAAGCACATCTCTCAGAAGAGTAATGTTGTTACAAGAGCAGGGATACTTGCTGCATAGCAAAGGTAGGGTTAGGTGAATTACTTTGATATCGCTACATGTGAAAGCTTTGTTGTATAACTTAAACTAACACTTCTAACAGTCTGAGTGTGTCTGTGGCAAACAAGCATTTTGACTCAGACGAATCGCCATGTGGGATTACTTACTGACATTTCAATGTAGTATAACAGTGGCCTGATTCCAAGTGTTTTATTTCCTATTGCTGGATCGGATCCAGAAACAAGGGTTTAAAAATGCATGGATTTTACAGTCTAAACTTCAAAAGGTAGTTTTGTGTCGGTTCATTAAATTCTCCTCCAATCTACTTTCCCATCTTTTCAGCTGCCAAGCTATACCTCATTCTTCCACCCACAAAGGTAAACATCCCCACCTTGCCAACCAACCTACCCATCCCTCAGTGTAATCTCTGTCCATCCAGCCACCCATCAGTCCATCATTCACTCTTTATCTGTTGTGCTTTCCATACTGAAGCCACCATGGGGAGAGCTTTTTTTCACTTTGACAGTCCAAAAGACAAAGTGCTCTTCAGGCTGACAGCAACTTGGTCAGATAGGAGAAGGTAAGTGGCACCTTCTGTTCGTCACTGCCAGCAGAGTGAGCACCCCACAGTGTGACTGTGATCCTCTGGCAGCATCGCTCCACGGTGGCAATCAGAGACGGAGTGATTCCAACCAGAAGACTCCCCACTGGTCTGCCCGTTTTCTGGCTTTCATCAAGTTCAGTCCCCTTTTCTGGCTCCAACAGAGTCTCATTAAATTCTGTGAAAATGAACACATGCTCTGAAATAATAATTAGCTGTTTCCTTCATTTACAAACACAGGTTCCATCACTTTGATTTATACATTGACAGGCATTGCTCATTGGCATGTAGATTCAAGCATGAAGCCAAATATCAACTATTATATTGTTTCAATTTTAGTTCATAGTCCTTTAAGTTTGCCAGTAAATTTATGAGGGAACTATTTACACACATCTACACTGAACCTTTTAAATTATATTTTAGGACAAATGTTTATCATATTCATTTTACTTATTTGATACATGAGATAAGGTTGTTGGTATACCAAAAGAAATTCTTAGAAGTTATTGTCATATTCCAACAAGCCTCATCCAAGAGATTTGCTTTAGAAAGCACTGTCGTCTACATGTCATATGTGAATGTATTTTTAATAGTCATATAACCTTCTTAATATTTGCAATTTAAGTTTAAAAATTCACTCCTGTCCTCCTCAGACATCAACCTACCAGCAGGGAAACTTCTGAATAGGCACCCCTCGCTAACTGGATGCATTTCAACAATGTTTTTCTCTTTCGTACTTCAGTGCATTTCCTTTCCAAATACTTTTATCAGCCTTCACCATTATGCTGATCACAGCCAGCTTATTCAGCCTTATTCTCATTTTCTAGCTTATTTACTCCCCAGTGCTGCCTTAATACCTACATCAGTCTCCAAACAGCCTCAGTGTCGTCAGCAGGACAGCCAGCCTAAAGTGGTCTGTTGGGATGAACTTGTTTAGTGAGGTTTCCTTATATTAATTACAAAATAAAAGTTATTTGTATAAGTATGAAAATGTATATCTTTATCCCATTACTAAAAGGTTTTGATTCAGGCTTGATTCGTAGCCAGTCTGCAGCCAGTGTGAGTCTCATTAGCTTCACCAGGGAGCAGGACTGGAGGAAGCGATGCCTCATTTATTTATTTTTCATGTGTTTAGTTTTCCTTCCAGATCAGGTACTGCTAATTGAATATTTCATCTAAAAAAAGCCAAGCATTTAAAAGTCAAATTTCAGTGACACAAAAAAATTTAATTAAAAGAAATTGTCAGTGTGTGCTTGCTGTTGTGCATGAGTCATGTATTATGTAAACATGACTCACAGTGTTCCATTGCCTGGCTACATATGCTGATTAATTTGCAGCAACTTTACCACAGAAGTGAAAGAGTGAAATTTATCTGTTCAATAATCACAGTAAGATCATGGATTTGGGACACAAATGAGCAAATTTACTTTAACAGCTAGAATAAGTGAAGTACCACTTCTATAAATGCTCATTTGAGTGATGTATTTTAAACAAGCTTTTTATATGTTAATGATTTCCCTTTAGTAAAATAATGGGTTTAGCGACAACAAAGCAAGCCAAACAGATCAGCGTTTGGGTATTTATGCAAGAAATACAATATACATCTGGGTTGATGTGATCAAAAAACTACAGGATTTACCATTGTTAGTGTATATCCCAGCTGTATTACAACCAGGCACTTTAACCAGCTGTAAATGATAAATCTCTGTAACTATAATACGTCTGTGCAAGTTCACATTCTAGAGAACTTTCAGAAAGTTATTCATTTCACCATCATTCTAATACTTTCTCTCAGTTTTTGCGAGGTAAATAAAACATTTGTTTCTTTTGTTTTTATTAAATAATCTACCAAAACACATAACGCTTGATTGAATTTGATTGATTAGTTACGATTGTTCTCCCCCCCCCCATTGTGCAGAAGTGCTGAAATATTTTATTGCTCTTTATCTGAGTTCTCTTTGAAGACAACCTCATATTGATTTGTTAGCTGGTGTGAAGTCTGTGCAAAACAATAAACAATACCTCAGAGTGCATTCATCAGTATTTTTGGTCATCTGGATGTAAAAGCCTCATAGATTTGGTCAAGTGAGGCACAACAAACAGAATTTTGTATTTTTCTCTGTATGCCTGTTATGCCAATGTCTGTCATTTGGCCAGTAAACACTATGGCAGGGGTGGGCAATTATTTTTCCAAGGGCTTCATGACAATCTGGGACTGCACCAATAAGCTTACAAAGAGATAAAAATAATATTGAGCAGAACTGAGTTCAGCTGATTCTGTGGCCCTTCATAAAATTCCCAGTTTCTCATGTGGATTCATGGGAAAATTAATTAAATAATTTATTAAAGGAGAAAGTTGGTGAATCCAATTTTGTAATTCAGAGAAATTCTTACCACATAATTCTTCATCTCTTACGGCCATGTCTTTCCATGAAATATCACCCAGTTGCTTTCTGTCTTGTACATACGAGATTTAGCAAACTACAGATGGGCAGCAGTGCCTCTGACAGCCTTTCCATGCAAACCACTGTTGTTATTTGAGTTCTCCTGTTTGTGGACTCATGAGCATTACTCCATATGAGAGTAACAACTACTCCCCAACTCCATTCTCATCATATATGCACAAGTCACATTTTGAAAAAGTTTCTGGACTGTTTTATATGAATGTATATTTAAGGCAGTTCAGTACTTTTGGAATTGTGATGTGCACTGCCTTTTGCTTCTATATTGCTGTGCAGTATATTTATTTCTAATATCCTGTAACAATATGTATCTAGCTAAATTTTTCCTTATCTTAAATTTAAAATGATATATACTTTTAGATTTAGACGTATTTATTTCTTTATATTGCATTAGTCCGATGGTGAGTCTGTGCACCAAAATTTAAAAAGTAGCTTTTCTTTTCTATTCTCTAAGAAAAGACTTTTGTTTCTTAAGGATTACACTTGGATAATAGTAATCTTATTTATTTATTTATTTATTTATTTAATGGACACAATTTGACTAATGATTGGTCATTTGCATGAGACACACAGAGTCCCCTCTCAACTGACTGTCAATAATCCCAGCGAACCAACACCTTATTCCAATTTTACCTTGAATTGTAAAATCCTCAATAAAAAATAAGCAGTTTTCATTTTCTTTCTTTCTTTCTTTTCTCTTTCTTTTAATTTGTCTGAACCATCAACAAAAACACTAGACTGAGAAAAGATGCCTTGTACCACATTTAGATGCTAGCCAATTTCCATCTTCAGTCCTCGGGCAGATGGAAACTAGCCAGGGACTGAAAATTTCCATCTGCTCAAAAACTAATTCAAACACCAACTTGTGTCCAAGATACAATACAACAGTATAATACAAATCCTAAAATCTATCCACTATGACACCAGTGAAATACGGACAGTTGGAATGTATGTATGTGGAATATTTATGATTATCAGAATGGGGAAAGGTTTTTTTTAAGTGACTTTTAGTGTGGTATGGTTTCCAGAGAAGAATGACCCAACTGCCTCCAGCTGATAGGGAGGCAACAGTAGCTAAAATGACCACTCATTACAACCAAGGGATGCAGAAAAGCATCTTATAACATACGACACATCCAGCCTTGAAGCAGATGGGTGACTGCAGCAGAAGACCGCACCAGCTGCCACACCTCTCAGCTAAGAATAGGAAATTGAACCTAAAATTTGCATAGGCTTACTAAATGTGGACAAGACTGGAAAAATCTTTCCTGGTCTGTTGAGTCTCCAACAAGGTCATAATTTGGCATGTGCAGAAATATAGAAAAAGGGCTGAAAATCCTTTTCCTGCAACTCTGATAGGCATTAATCTAATGGCTGCTGTGGCCCAACAGCAATAATGTTAATGATCTTAATGACACTTACTAGACTATAATTTACAGCAGCGTACGAGGTATTTTCTTAAAAGTGCCACGTTCATTCTCTCCAGAAGAAGAACACTTCTGCTATTACTTGCATCTGAATGCACAATATTCCAGACAAAGAAGCTAGAGATAAAGCATGCTCCCAAATGCATGAATATGTTTAATTCTCTTGTGGCCTTTTTTAATTTTATCATGCATACTTCAGCATTCTGGGATACCTCATTCTGCAGTTTTTTATTATCAATAACAACATCAGTATGTTTGTTCAGTCCAATTCTTTTTTCCCCCTTTTTCTTTAGCATGTAATAAGCAATGCAGCTTTGTCGAGATGCTAAGTAATGCAATATTTTCAACCTTGTTTCTCATCCAAGGTGAGACCTATTTGTCTGTCTGTCTGTCAGCAAGATTACACTAATAATACTAGGGCAGAATTTCATGGATTTTGGTGACAATGTGGAGCAAAGCCAAAGAAAAACCCATTTAGTTTTGGCATAGATTCAGATCAGTCTGTTAATAAAAATAAAAAAAGTGTGAGATAAGGCACTGGCTGAGCTCTTCAATTGCCCTTCTAGTTTAATGATAAACCCAGGGGATGCATTATTTGTTGAGGTTAGTGTGTTTGTTATTCACTTCCAGTATAGCTGAAATGATCTCAGGTGCTGTCAACTTTTTGAATGGGTTG
Organism: Rhamphochromis longiceps; assembly: GCF_057381845.1. Lineage (NCBI taxonomy): Eukaryota > Metazoa > Chordata > Actinopteri > Cichliformes > Cichlidae > Rhamphochromis > Rhamphochromis longiceps. The sequence goes on from NC_140566.1 coordinate 32,247,762, forward strand.
AATGCAGATTAAAAAAAATGTAGGAATGAAGTCCCCCCCTGCAGTTGTGAGTTAAACTCTTACTTCTCATCTCTCACGCTCTTTGGTGTTTGTGCTGAGGCAGGGAATTTGAGTTTCCTCTTCGAGACATTTCCTCAGGCTATAAGACTGTGTAAACATCAGTCTGAAATGATTAATTATGCCAGGCAGGAAGAGATAGAGGGGGGGAAAGGGCAGAAGGGAACGGAGGGGGGGGAAATCACAACAAAAGGGAGATCATATAGATAAGGCTCCTGCTTCTCCTTGACCTGACTCTCCAGTGGTACCTGCCTGTCTTTACAATAGGAAAAGGTATAAATATTTCAAGTCAAATAGAAGATGGTATAAACTCAGCGTTCATCTTTTATTCATCAAAGCCAAGGGGCGTACATGCACATTCACCAGTCTTGATGCCTGCTGGGGCCAAATGCTCTGATGGTATATATGTTTGCTCATTTCTTCACTTCTTCCACATAAAACCAGGCACTCAGTCTAAAGCCTTTTGTCCACTGTTCCTTTTCAACCCAAGTGCTGTCATCTTTATAGATATCTGCATTGCTCCAGTGCTTCCTGCTGCATGTATATGAGCTTGTACCTGACTTCTCTACAAGCATTTCAATTTGGACCAGACCTTCCAAACATGGGAAAAACATTGAAGTTGGATCCTTCATTGTTAACACATTTAAAATTTGGTGTGTTTCTTAATTCAGATTCAAATTGTTAATACGTTACATGCAACTTAAGGAGCAAATTGTTTTAAGATTGTCAAGGGCCAATAAGCATAACTCAGTTGTGCAGACTATTAATTTTTATCTCTTGATAACTGCAACTGGTAGGACTAGATGCTACATGCAATGGAAATGTAAAAATAAAGGCATAGTAAAAATGACAATGTTTTATCACTATTCAATCAACACTAATGCAAATGCAAATAAAATATAAGTTTGTTTGCAAAATTTCAAATACTAAATCTATTTTGTTTTTTTCATCTGCAGTTTTTAAACATGAGCACTGGAAATACAAAGGTTAGTCCCGCAAATGTAAATTGCAAACTTTGTCTTCCATTGTGCATCTGAGAGTTAAGGCACATCATTGCCTTTCTTTTTACAAAACTCTTTGATTCCCACTCTCAGGTCTCTTTTTAGCACTTTCACCAGGCTGAGCTACTTGACAGCTGTGTTCAGTCTTATGCTCCTCCAAAAGTGCAACAAACTGTGAATCACTGTTCTTGCCTGACGTTATCCATTTTAGTTACAGCTCACTGGTTAGGGTTTAACAGTGGCTTACATAACATCTCCTGGTATCAAATACAATACAGCACCACCAATTTGGAAATCTCAAATCTGCATCACTGCCAGCTCCTAAAAAAACCATTACCTCCAAAGATGACTAACTCAGCTGTGTCAAAGACACCACAGCTCTTGTCTAGAGCCAAGGAGAAAGTGTCAGAATTGCTCAATCAAAGCTGGGATAAACTCCAGCCCTAAATTAGACAAGTGCAAGAGGATGGATGGACGGTATAATGACATTTTGCAACCAAACAAATGCTCTGAACATCCAGCAGCGTTTAAATGTCCATTTTCAAGAAGGATTTCCTTATTGTCAAAACCAAAAGAATTATCCCAGACAAAAACAAACAAACAATACCAAAAATGTAAGCTTCCTGCTATGAGGAGGTCCTAGTCACTGTTTACACTTTAAGGAAAGAAATGGTTGAGAAACCTGAAAACACCCCAGCAAAACTGGCAATGAATCCTCTCTATAAACCAGAGAAAATTATAAAAACCAACAGGTCTGCTGCCAGGGTGTGATGTTACACATACCAGAGATGATTGAAGATCTTACTGAGGACATCAAGCAGGATTTAAACACCAGCAGTGCAGGTATGATAGGACAGTGGCGTGAAATAATATTTCAACTGTTATATCAGAGATATGGAAGGTGCAGGGTTAAAGAATATTTCTTCTGATGAAAGAAAGCTAAATTGGATATTGATCCTGTAGGAGGTAACGGTGGGGAATAGAAATGAAATAGAAAACATGATTCCGTTTTTAGAGAAGGGATACAAGGATCAGCAGACAAAAGAAAAATCAGAAGAAGAGGAGATGAGAGTTTAACAGACTGTGGCAGTGAATAGGAAATCTATTCAGATAATGACTTTGAATGGGATAAAGACTCTGTTTATAATACCTCTAATTTCATCCAGAGCGCATACAGACTGTAAATTTTCCTGCACGGATGAGAACAACATGCTTTGAGCATCTAAGATTATGTAGCTCTGTCCTCACCAGCATTATTAATCTTAACTTTGTAAGATTGTGTAGTCTGACTTAGATACAGCAAGTGGACATTTTAATTATGCCAACTTTATTTGGCTGACAAAATATATAAAGGGTCACATCAGCCTAAGCGGAAGGGAGTGCACTTTTGCACAGAACACAAGCTGCGCAGCCCGTTGTCACTTTCTGGGATTCAAAACTGGCTCTTTGTGAGCAGACGCTGTCTTCTAGCCTCAGGGCTCTAAAGCCCTGACCGTGGCAATACTAAGACATGTGTCACTCCCACCTTGTCACTTATATGCACTTATTTAGGGCATCTTGGCATCACAATTAATTACCTTTTGTTTAATTTAAACAGCACTATTCTCTCACCAAGTATTTAGCTGAGGATAGCACCAGACAAGGAGACTGAATGAAGCAGGAAGGTCACACACAAACGTGCTATCTATGATGCAGACTGTGGTACTGTAGTAAAACACTGCTTGACTGGACTGAAACTGAGTAATAATTAAATGAACTGAAAGTGGGCAGTTCCTCATGCCGGATTCCTGATGCAACCTTAAAAGGATTTGAGGCTCTTTAGGTAATTGTGTAAACCACTGCACTAATAAGGCAATAAAAGTTAGCTGTCTTCATACACAGAAATTAACTTTAACTACTTACATTCAGAGTTCAACCAGAAGCTCATAGATCTGAAACAGAAATATTTTGACTACCAGTAACGTATTTGCTGGTGGTGAGTTAACTGCAAACTGACACGGGCGGATAGAGTGACAACCTTACCAGAGTGTACCCCACCTCTCGCCCTATAGTAGCTGAGATAGGCTCCAGCAAAACATTTGTCACTGAAATGAATGAATCATCATGACAAATGACTGTCATGTCACCTCTCATCAAATTAACTTATCAAATGTTTTTATTCCATTTGTATTTAGAATATAACACTGGTTTCACTTTTAATGTGAGCAACATTCCTCCTAATCTACAAATGTCTGTATCAAAATAAAATTGTTCCTCCTCATTCACTCATGTGCATCCCTTATTTGCGGTTTATTGAATTTAGGAGATGCAGCATTTTGACTGCTTGTCAGTCTTGCTTTTATGCAGGAATATAAGGCAAGTTTGGCAAGGCAAGTTTATTTGTATAGCACAATTCAACAACAAGGTGATTCAAAGTGCTTTACAGAGACATTAGAAACAAGAACAAATAAAAAGCATGATTTAAAATTGATTAAAACAAGCAAATAAACTAACTAACTAATTAACAAACAAACAAACAAACAAACAAACAAACAAAACAGTATATAAAATCAAAACAGATAAAATCAGAACAGTAGATAAAATCAGTAGTTAAATGTAAGTTTTGAAATTTAAGCTTAAAGTGTGGATTTGGTGCTTTATTCAAATGCAGCTGAGAACAGGTGAGTCTTCAACCTGGATTTAAATAAACTGAGTGTTTCAGCTGATCTGAGGCTTTCTGGGAGTTTGTTCCAGATATAAGGAGCATAAAAGCTGAATGCAGCTTCTCCGTGTCTGGTTCTGACTCTGGGAACTGATAAAAGACCGGATCCAGATGACCTGAGGGATCTGGATGGTTCATACTGGGTCAGGAGGTCATTGATGTATTTTGGTCCTAAACCATTCAGAGCTTTATAGGCCAGCATCAGAACTTTAAAGTCTATCCTCTGATGGACAGGCAGCCAGTGTAAGGACCTCAGAGCTGGACTGATGTGGTCCACTTTTTTGGTCTTAGTGAGGACTCGAGCAGCAGAGTTCTGAATGAGCTGTAGTTGTCTGACTGATTTTTTAGGTAGACCTGTAAAGATGCTGTTACAGTAATCAAGCCTACTAAAGATGAATGCATGGACTAGTTTTTCCAGGTCCTGTTGAGACATCAGATCTTTTATCCTTGATATATTCTTGAGGTGATAGTAAGCTGACTTTGTTATTGTCTTAATGTGTTTTTCTAAGTTTAGGTCTGCATCCATCACTACACCCAAATTTCTCGCCTGGTTTGTGGTTTTTAGGTGTATAGATTGAAGTTCTCTGGTGACCTGTAATCGTTTTTCTTTGGCGCCAAAGACTATTACCTCAGTTTTGTTTTTGTTTAGCTGGAGAAAATTGTGGCACAACCAGTCATTGATTTCCTCAATGCATTTACCAAGAGCCTGCACAGGGCCTCGGTCTCCTGGTGACATTGTGATATATATTTGTGTGTCATCTGCATAGCTGTGATAGTTTATTTTGTTGTTGTTTATAATCTGTGCCAGTGGGAGCATGTAGATGTTAAACAGAAGGGGTCCCAAGATGGAACCTTGGGGAACTCCACATGTGATACTTGTCTGCTCAGATGTGAAGTTACCTATTGATACAAAGTATTTCCTGTTTTCTACGTATGTTTTGAACCAGTTTAGTACAGTTCCTGAAAGACCTGTCCAGTTCTCCAGTCGTTTGAGTAATATGTTGTGGTCAACTGTATCAAATGCTGCACTGAGATCCAGTAAAACTAGGACTGACATATAACCAGAACAACCAGTTGGCAACCAACTGAGTCAAATTCTCAAAAGTCAAAAATGAGTTGTGCCCATTATTGCAATGTGTTTGTAGTCAGTATGCATTTAAAAATTGCATGGGAGACATTGGCAAACCTATGCCAATCTGTCTAAGAGTGTCCAAGTCAGACAGGAATTGTTTGACTTGCAATTTCATCTAATCTTAGCAACTGCTTTCTGGCTTGGACTGTCTGCGATCACTCTTAGACAGATCGGCAAAGGTTTGTCTCCCACCAGGTGAAAGAATTCAGTGCAAACTCCCAATTTTTTCTTTGTCACAAAGAGGCTACCATCATATTTTCCTCTATTGTGACTCAGCCATTAGACTCTGAGAAAAGCTAATGCTATATTATTCTGTGGGCTGTCTGAACTAATGTCATTTTTGATTTCTATTGCCTAAACCTAAATAAACATCGAAAGAATGCAAAAGCAAAATGTAAGTGTGGCAGGTGAATGATAAATCAAACCACATTCTTCACTTTCACACACTTTATTCCCGGTTGTCGTAATTTACACATGGCTGCTTTTCAGCTACCGCCTACACACCAACAACAACAACCCAGTCAGGAGCCAGTTCAATAATTTTATGTGCAGGGGAGGTGTGATTAACCAATGCAGCTCAGGTGTGTCCGCCTCCCCCACAGCCACACCACCGACAACGCCCCGCCACAGTAAGTCAAAACAAGCCAAAACAGAAATTGAGAAATTGACAACAAAGTGGAAACACAGTTTAATACAAAAAAAAAAAAAAAAAAAACCCCTCGCAAAACAATTGCTGCAGTTGTATTCTCATTCTTTAAAACAGGACTATTTGCCATAAAATGTGGGTTCAGCCCTTGAGTCAGAGCACTGACTTTTTGGATATCTCTGTCGAATCAGCATCAATATAAGTCTAGGATTAGAACATGTGGGGGTCAAATTTTGCTTGCTGTTTTCGTCGATTTCTAGAATGTAATTGTTATGTGAGCTCTACCATTTAATCTGCTATGATTGAACACAGGCACATTTTACAAATGATGCACTTGCAGGTATCATGGCAAATGCTGACTCAAGCCTGAATTTAGGAAGTGATGAAATTGCGTTTGAGTTGAAATATGTTTATGTTTAACCACAGCATTCGAGTTGCACAGTCTGTGGGTGTATTTACAGCTAACCCATGTGCAGTGCATTGGCTTTTTGGAGTGTATTAATAGTATTTGCAAAATCAGTCTGTGAACCAATGGTCATGAATGTCATTAATGTAAAGTATGTCTCAAATATTATGAGCTTAAAATGTAGCACCATCAAAGAAACATTTATCTGTGAATGAAATCTGCTGTCAACTCACACTTGCAGTCAGACTCCGGCCAGTCAGACAGAGCAGGAGAGCGAAGAGGAGAATGTCTCTGGGGCTTAGACGTGTCAGACAGCTCCGCAGAAAATATCAGCCTCTCCTTTATTACTTTCAGTCTGCTTCTCAGAAAGCTTCTCCATCACTGGCTTACAGAGCATTCAAGAGTTCTAAACTAAACAACAACAAACTTTTTTTTCCACACACAGTGGCTGAATCCTGACTCTGGAGATTTTGTGCAAATCAGATGTTTGACTCAGCTAATCAGCTGTAATCGTTACTTTCATTCTAAAAAATGTGATGATTTTAGGAAATGCATATGAAAGCAAATATGTGAAATAACACAGACGTATGTTTTCTTCATTGAGATTTTTTATGTATAGATGCAAAATTTATACAAATTTTTATACTGGCTTTGGATCTGGAATGTGACGTTATAGATCTGCTATATAAAAAAATCATTGACAGTCCGAATGACTCACACATAAGTACCTTTTTGGTGTCTGGTCCCCACCCATCCCTCTATGCCTTCAGGTGAATGAACAGAAAACATAGAACAAACCCACTACTAACCTTTCCCACAAACACTCGGCATGTTTTTCTCAGCACTGTCAGGCAAAGGGTGAAAGTGTGGTTAATGCTACACAAAAGAAGAGCGGTTGTTGAATATATATGGATGTAGGGCAGTGTGTGAGTGTGCTAGTGCAGAGCAACAGAGCCTGTCAGGCAGTCTTCCTCATTAGCACCGACTGAAACAGACATACTAGAGCTGCGAGGTGCAGCAAACAGCCTCAGTCTGTCCACCCTCGGTTTTGAAGGAGGCAGTGCTTTGTCCCCAATACTGCCATTCTGATAGCACCTTTTGCTCCCTAAACGTTCAGCTTCTGACTGTTGTCGGCCATTGTTTGTGAAATCCAGAGCAGGAACTGTTCCAGCCCTGTGGGAAAGTTTTAACAGAAGCGAACAATATCATCTTATTCGACACTTTAACAGAGACAGAGAAAAGTTTGCAGTTTGGGCTGATGTGGGAGGAAGCGCAGCATGCTTTTAGTCTTCCTCTGTCAGCAGTTTCTGCTTGAAACTGAGCTCATTGCGTGGGTTCAGTGAGTTATCTATACACACACAGGAATATGGAATCTCAATGACACAAATATCACAGCTTTTCACTGAAAGAATTTCACTGTGAAGAAGGAAAAAAAACTTTTGAAACTTTCTATCGCTTTTTTACACTGTTGTGTAACTGTACACATCCAATTTTGGCATGTTTTGAAAAAAGCAAACAAAATTAACAATATCACAAAAATAAATGTAGTAGTGGCAGACTCATTAGATTTCTTCATTACTGCAAAGATTCCATCTCCTTCATTTGCTTAAAATAAGTGAAATGCTAGAGCAGCGTGACTTTTCAAACAAATCTTAGCTAGTTTCTGACAGTTGAAAGATAATGTATTTGTAACATGTTTTTGTTTGTTTTGTTTTTTAACTAAGTTTTATAGAGTATATATAGACTTGTGATTCGCAGACTTTTTCCTGCATGCAGTGTTTTCCTCATGGCTCCAGACTTGGACTTTACCAGCATTTATCTTTATATGGAATTGCAAGTGTCAGAAATGAAATGCTAATTTGTATACAGGCCCTTGCTACCTTATCACGGAGCAGTTCACATTATTGTCAACCATGGCAATCTACAACAAGACAAGAAGTAGCAAGGGGGGCTTCGGTGTAGCACGATACACTGCCTCTTTTCAACTAATTTCAGCTAGAGACAGAAACCTTCAGCAACCCCTATGCATTCAGAAAATAATCCCTTTTCCTTTGTGACCCATGGTTGCCAACTAGTTTTTAGGTCTATTTGATTGGGCCCTAATGAAATTGATTCTTCTTTTGTTAAGTTTCCATTTAAGGACATACTGCACAACATCCTTTTGAAAAGATTTGAAACAAGAAATGGGAACAAATTGCATGGTAACACTCTTGAGTTGGGAAATTCATCATTATTATAATTCATATTGGTAGCTAATTATTAGTATAACTTATTTTGGTCAGATGTGTTCATTTAAAAAAAGATGAAATACTTCTTCATCTTCATGTTCTTGGATTTCATCACCTAACTTTCACTGTCTCTCACTTTCTAAATGCTCCCTCACCACAGCCCCAAAATGATGCTATCACCAGTGAACTCCCCAGACAGTAATACCATTTTCTAAGAAAGCAGGAAGGACTGAAAGCAATTTCAGCCACGGCTCTTCAGTATTTGTCCAAAGAAAGCGAATGAAAAGTTTGGAACACACAAAATTAAAAACTATCTTTCACACGAAGCACACACTTGTCTCGCTGTAAAGACATTTGTCAGTTGCTCATGGCACAGCGATCTGGTAATTTGGTGCTCAATCAAAATTTGAGGCAGGACTGTCAGGAGCTCCTGAGACCGTGCAGTGGTGCCAATCGGCCCCCTTCATGCATGTATGCTGCATTAGTAATGGAAAGCAATATTTATGCAGGGAAAGATGTGGGTTGACTCAATGAGTGCAGAAAGATAGGTTCTTTTTACAAATGCAGTGAAAACACACATTGATTCAGAAGTGGAACACACTGGAGGCCAGTTATAAAATGTTTTTGTAAGATTTTGCATATTCACAACAGATGCATTTGGTGTGCTTTACAAAACTGTGCAGCATCTTCTACAATTAGCATGTAGGTAAGTTTGGTTAATTGTAGTCTGCTCATTCTGTATAATTAGGCATCTTGTTATTTGATGTAAATGACTGTTTTTGTACATCTTTGCCATGTCTTCATTACTTGTTGTATCACCTGTTTTCTGTGTTGGCTAAAGCACAGAGCATTTGATTTCCAAAGCACCAGTTCTATTGAGGGTGAAGTTGCAGGCTGTGTAAATGTTCCCTAGAGGCTGAGCAGCACATAGTCTCAAGATGTAAGATGCAAGTTGGGGCAGCATATGCTGAGAGACACAACCAAGGGGCTGGGCTGGGATGGTGTACAGAAACATCTGTGCTGCATATGGATTAGAACTCGCCAAGTCCCAATGGGAAACAGCACCAAAGGTGGTTGAGAATGACAGGTCCAAGGTCCTGTGAGACTTCAAGTTCCAGACAGGTAAGCAGCTGCTGGCCAACCAACCAGACAAAGTGGTGGTTGACAAGGAGCAGAAGACTGCAGTTGTGATAGATGTTACAATCCCAGCAGAGTGCAAAGTAGACACGTTGAAGGTGAAGCTCAAAGTGTTTCCAGTGGTAATAGGAGTTGGTTCCAGGGGAGTCCAAGCACAACATCAGAGGTCTCTGTCCAGAAGAGTGCAATCTTAGGAAGAGTTCAGATACTGAACAGAACCCCCGTATTCCCGGGGCTTTTGTAGAAGACCCAAGTATGAAGGTATTCTTACTAAATATCCTATCAATGACATGATATTAGTATCATTTATAATATCTACAAATATGTTAAACAAAAGAACCAAGCTTCTGTTTAAAAACATAGTTGGGAGATTATATATTAGTCTCACTTTTGATTTTTCAGTTGTTTGAAATTTCCTGTTATCAAGTTAGACTTTTTTATAGTTTATCTCTTGCAAATGTTGTTTTACATAGGAAATATTTATGGCCAAAAGGCAGGGGAATTTAAAACGGTTACCTTTTAAAACACTGCAAAAATCAAGAAAAGACAACAGATGCACAGAAATAGAGAAATAAATCAGCATCATAAGATTCACTGAAATCTTGCTTTAATTTTGGATTTCCTGTAATTATAGAAATAATGAAATATAAACTGTCTTTTACAGTCTGCTGTGTATAAAGTGTATGTACATGTATTTTTTTCTCAGTTTCTTCTGCTAGGTTTCTCTAGTGGCCAGATGAACAGCCATTTGTGTAGTTGTCATTTTGTATCTCAGGGACTGCAGGTTTGCTGCAGGGTCTTGCAGAGCTTGTTGGTGGGCACGTGGGCTGCAGCCGTCCTCTGGCTGTCTTTTCGAATGAGATGAATGTGAAATGATTCCTTAAGCGATGCTGACTGTTGCACCTCGCTCATATCTTATCCATGCAAACAGATGCTCGTTAGCTACAGGGGGATTTCATTCTGACAAAAACAATATGAGGATGTGAGATGTGATTTGTGAGCTGGAAGGATCGTGCAGGCTTCGGAACCAAATCAAAATACATATTGCATAGAACTGTATACAGGACATATTCCAAACACTGTTAGGTAAGGGTTCAGGAACCCAAGTGCGTTATGGTATGTGATTATTCTGTATAGATTTTTGACATGGCTCACACCAGTGCATGGAAGATTTAACCTTCTTAGTAGAAGAAGAGGCTCCTTCAAAGTTTCTATAATACCACCTGATGTGTAACATGAACGATTTATAGAAGAGAAAGAAAAGCATTTTCAGAGCGCAGAGAACATTTTTGTGGTGCATTTTCTTTCTTTAGCATTGTGTAAAATGAAGCGTTTCTCATTTTAAGGCAAAGTGTTTCTCAACAGACAAGAGAGCCGTCTGGGAATGCATGATGCATAATCTCCTTAGGAGCATGCACAGGTAAAATTGGAATCTGTTCTCTTGGCACATTCTCTGGATATTTCTATAAAATGAACATGAGAAAAATATTCATGAATTCATGTTTATTTACCTTTTTATTTTAAGACCGAGGAAGAGGCATGAAGGAAAGATATAAAGACTGGAGCATGCTGTTGTTCTTAAAACAAAAATATTTTACAATAATAACTTCATTATAACTGTCAAATGATAATAAGTATCTGGTTAATAGTTGCATTGTGGCAAAAATATCTGCATGGCTATTGTAAAGATGAAACTGATGTTTATGCTGTTTCAAAGAAGGCACGAGTAGGCAGTTGCTTGGGGAGTGATAAAAAAAAGACACTTTGATCCTGGAAAGTGTAGTTGTTGTTATGTTTTACTCTGCTTTTACTTTAGTTTTCACTCGCTGCACTACTTACTAAAGTTTGACACAATTAATTCTACTCAGAACACACACACATGATGATTTACGATCTTGACTAAACTATACTGCATCAGTCACATCCTGCATTTAATCATTAGGTATTACTAATCTCTGGCTCTCTTCCACAGTGTGTCTTTGTCCTGTCTTCCTCCACTCACCCACTACTCATGGCAGATGGATGCCCCTCCCTGAGCCTCGTTCTGCCAGAGGTTTTTTCCTGTTAAAGGGAGTTTGTTGTTTTTTCAGGAGGCCTTCCCAGAAAAAGTTGAAACTGTTATAGCTGTTATAGCTGCAAATGGTGGGCAACATCATATTAAGCCCTATAGACTGGGGTGTCATGATAGGATATAATTTCAGTTCATATGCATGTAAAGACAGATGATTTTTCTTCTCCTTTTTGGGGTCTCTGCAGGTTTCACCCTACTGTCCTCCTCTGTCCTCTGATGCCATCACTTCAAATTAGAAATACACAGGTTTGATTCTTATCTTAACTCCTTTGTAATTGTCTGTCTGTTCAGTGTAAGCTAAGTGTACATACGTCAAGTGTTCCAGCTTTATTGTGTTCCTCATGTATAACTTTGGACTGTTTCATGGAGCTTGCTCTTTGGATTCACTTTGCCCGCCTTCCTGTGCATAATTGTTGCCAGTTTTAGATTGAAGATTTGGGTTATGGATTTTGCTCTGAACCCCCTCCCCTGTTTCCTTGGCTTCCATGACCAGAACTGGCCTTTCCAAAGCAACAGTGGGATCTGAAACCTGAACATCTTTTTTTTTTTCTCCTTTCAGTGGCAGTATACATGTTAGTCTTTCTGATATTTGAAATTGCTTTGGACTATATCGGATTACTGAGACTTGGTTTACCAAAATATCTGTCAGAAACAAAGCATTTTAAGCTCCCATTTTAACCAATTTTCTTCTGATTAGCTGCCCCCCCCCCAAAAAAAACCACATTTATTGGAAAAGAAAAGAAATCAGTCTGTATTAGGGGCTAGAATTGGCCGAATTGGGGGAGAAAAAGGATTAATGCATCCAAACTACAGAGACTGAATCAATCTCCCACTTGCAGTGATGGAGACGTTCATGGCTTGAGTATCTTTTCCCAGCTAACCATACCAGGTATGAGTATAGGCAGCCAGAGGATATTGTTGCTGAATTATACCATGTATAATACTGTTCCAATGCTCTTCCTTAGTGGATAAGGACTAAAAGAGCTGTATAGCTGGAAGCTGCTGACCAGTGGATCTTGAACATGTCTAAAATGTCCAGAGCAAATGGAACAAGCTCTCAGAAATTCCCAGACTGTGAAATTACCATCAGTGAATGTGGCTTAGTAATTTAATTCTGTCATCTCCTCTCAGTCAAGAAAAAGCACATCTGTTTAAAGTACCGCTACCATCCTTCTTTACCTCCAGACTAAAAATTGGAATATTTGAGTTCAATTTTTCATTACAGAAACAAGCAAATCACTGAATAGTTGTCTGACAAAGTACCCAGTATACATATAAAGGAAATTATTTTGATTTAGGCAGCAGCATGAATTATTTTATTACTTACAGGAAATTGACAAATAACAAATAAAGTTGGGCTACAGAAGCAAATGGTTCTATTTCTGTTTATTCTGACTTGAGGATAAATGTGATCAACATTCAACTCCTTCAGTAAAAAACTCTTTGACACTTAAGCCATCAGCGATTTATAGTAAGTGTTCCAAACCAAAACGCACAAACTTTAACAAGAGTGATGAATGCCTTTCATTCCCCAGAAAACATTAAAATTGATTTTCAAGTCCTGCATTTTTTAAATACATTAAGGTTCCTTATTTGAAATATAAATGTTTTTTCCTAGAAAAGTCATAATTCTGCTGCTATAGAGCAGTAATGTTCACATGTTCTTGTAACAACGAATAACTACAACCTCTGCTCTTTAGAATCACTCTTGCAGGAAGACACGTTTTCCCAAAGGGCCGTCTGTTTGCTCAGTATATCCTCGGGCTAAATCCTGAAAGTCAGTGCTTAGAAGCATCAGTTGAGGATCTGGATTTGACAAGGATTCTTCGAGTGGCAACATGAGCTGCACTTGTGCTTGTCATGGTCACGGGGTTGTTTTATCTTTTGAATTTTGGAATCCTGTTTTGATTTCCTTAGAATTCAAGACATGGCAATCTTCAATTCTTGATTTCTTAAGCTCCTTAACTTATCTTAAAACTACCTGTTAATCTTACTGTGTTTTATTTAATTTGTTTTATTGTCTATATTAGTACCGAACATTCTTGTTTATTTTAGCCTTTTGTGTACAACACTTTGTGACCGCCTGTCTAAGCGCTTAATAAACTTTCCGTAATTAGATTTCAGGTTCTTTGCTTGAACTTACATGAAGATTTTAATGTTTCTGTTGTAAAAAAAAAAAAGTATTTTCTAGAGAAAGATATATATACTGCAGTAAAATATATAATAAGCTCAAGTTATTCATGTCCAATTATTTATAAATTAGTACCTGTTATCCATTACTGACTCCTAGATAATGTCTAATCAAAGTAAATATCCTGCCTTATCTGATTTTTCTGCACTACAAACATTTTAAAAGTATTTTTGAAAAAGATGAAAGAAAACAAACTGAATATGTACAAAGTACAATACTATTCCCTTAAAAACATTGCCCAGAAAGTGAGTAGCACTGATGGAGGTTTGCGCTCTCTGAGTGCTTCTTGTGTTTATTAATGACACGTTTCAGTTTTGCAATCCTGTATTTTGGTTCATGTCTTAATTTTTAGTAGTGGTAATTTTAGTTCCCATGTGTCTTCATCTGTTCCTCTGTCCGTGTGGTCTTTCTTTTGGTGCCTCTTTCCTTTTTTTGTAATCATGTCATGTGCTGTTTATGTGTCTGTGTTTAATATTATAATGTTAGTTTTTTGGGTCCTTTATTCCCGTCCCATATTTCCCTTGCTTTGCTGCTTTTTCTGACCTGTATTTATTACTCTCGCCTGCGTCTCATTCCCCTCTGGTTTTTCAACCCCTAATCAGCCATTGCTGTATAAATAGTTCTACCACCCACTTTGACCTTGTCAGATCATTTGTTAATATTCCCTGTTGCATTACACGATGTCCTCTCTTCTGTGCGTATGCGTGTGTGTGTGTGTGTATGTATGTGTGTGTCTGTGTGGGCATGTCTTGGCATTTCAAAGCTTAGAGTGTTGAGCTAGATTTCTGCTTGATCAGCCAATAAATGACTCATATTTGTTTCACTTTGTCTGTATTGGGTAATCAGGTTGTCATAACACCTCACTTTCCATGGGTTAACTGATAAAATAAAGTGATAATCAGAGACCAGCGTTCATGTTAACATTAACATGGTGGTTAATGTTAACAGGGCATGGCTCCTGCCAATGTTAACCATTTACCTCTATAAATAAACTTACTAACTTACTTTTCTAAGATAAATTACATAAATGGGAAATTTTTGTCACAGTCCCTCCCTGGACCTGCTTTCTCTGTTTCTCAGTCATTTGTTGCTCTCTCTGTCTGTGTAAATGGGAGTTATTACACCCATTCCATCTAATTCAGTGGTGGGCATGGTCTCAGGGATTCCCCAGTAAGCACATCTGCTCTCCATCTTTAATCAGTGGAGTTCTTAACGTCTCACACCACCACTCATCACCAGTTTGTTTTTCTAAACATATGTAAACCTGTTGGAAAGCCTGCTAAATACTTACCCGAGTACCTGCCTGACCCACTCTCACTCTGCCTGCTGTCACTACTTACCTGGACTAAAGCTCTGCGTTTTGGAACGCATCCCCCAAGACAGAGGGGATTAGCTCTGATTCCTTTTTGGTTACTTGCAGAATCTTAACTGAGCATTGTTCACAGTTTTTCCACCTCTTGAGAAACAGAGGAGTAATTCTGATTCCTGTTTGGCAAATTGCCTAAAGAAGCTTATTTGATTTCACAGTTTCAGCTTGTGAACATGCGTAGAGACTTGCTTGAAAATACTTGTCTGATCAAAGTGCCATGTGAAAAACTTACCTGAGACTTCACTGTGCTTCATCCTGAAAACTCAGTGTGTTAAAACTGTTAAACTTTTTCACTCTGCCCTGTGTTTGAGACCTTTAGGTAATTGTATGTGGTTGCTAGGTAACACGGTGATTTCATTGTGCTGGGTGTACCGTATTCCAATGTAATGCATTACTGTAATTGTATTTCTTGGTGTACAAGAAAGAAGAAAAAAGTGGACTACAACTTTTGACCAGCGGTGATATGGAACAAGAGTGTGATGGTAAAGTGCAAATTTCATCCAGGACAGAAGCATCTGCATGCTGCTAACACAGTATTAGCTCGTTGCAAACATCTGCACAGACAGCATGCTAGCACAAATTTAGCAAAGACCTCAGAGTGGTATAGCTGAGTATATGCTGACCACAGCCCAGCAGCTAAAGCCTGAACTTCAACAGGTGACAAACACAGGGATGAAGTCATTTTTATAGCACTGTGGTCCCTATTTGTACTGGTAAATGTTCTTTTTTAAGTAGAATTAGTGTAGCAATCATTTTAAAGTCACTTTAGAGATAATGCAACAAATTATTTTCTTTAAAAAGTAATTATGTAATGTACTGCATTATCTTTAAGAAAAGTAATGCATTGCCTTTTTGGCGGAGGGGCAGCAACCTGTGTGCGGTTCATATCTAATATTATCTAATATAAATAAGACAATGAAGATACTCACGTTCCAATTTTGGTTGCTGGAGTCCTAATAGTGTAGGATGAGCTTATAGAGGTTTTATGAATGCGCATATGTAATTTCATTTTGTATGAGCATTTAGGGTTATTTTAAGTAGTATTTTTTTCTTCTAATAAAAAATGACTTTCCAAAAAAGACAAAGACAAGACAGCTAAATGGAGTGTTTAACTACAGGCTATCAAAGACAAATAGTTAAGCTTTACTGAAGAGAATTAAATTAAAATATTATCTAGTCAGTGGTAAATACCGTAGCGGAACCACATGGATAAATTAACATCTGTATTTACTTAATGAATGCATGCACTATGTCAAGAGAGGGTCAAGAGTATGCAGTTTGTCATTTTGTTTGCCTGAGAGAGCTACTAATTAGATTCTTGATCCTTGGAAGAAGCTGTGCTAATAGGTGAGAGTTACTTGTGTGATTCTGAAAGGAAAATCTGCCAGCTGCAGTTCATTTTTTCTGTGGGCTCATAGTTTGGCAGTAATACATACTTTACTTTTAATTTTTAATCAAAGGTTAACGGGTAAAAGCAGTGGACCTGCATGACGGCCATGATGGAACACTTGTGTGCTAGCCACAGGCTGTTCTGTTGTTAGATGTGACCCTTGGAATCGAGGGAGATGATACATCAGCTTACTATACCGAACCTGCTATCTCCATAATAGATATGTACAGCTTTAAGCACTGAATAAAATTAAATAAAATCAGAGCCCTTGAGGCAGATTCACCTTACCGTACTCACAAAGCTCTGAAGAAGATGTGGGCTGAAGCTTATTGTATTCCTGATAACTAAAAGGTGAGTAGGAGGGAAAGAAATTACTCCAACTACACTGAAATCATTTTAAAGGTGTGGGTGTTGATGATCTTAAACCAAAGAAACCTTTGCAGAAACCTTTGGTGAGGGAATCAACTAATGATTACATTTTCGTTCTTGCTTTCGCTCATCTATTAAAGTCACACTCAGTAATAAAGAAGTAATAAAATGATGCAAGTCTAGTGTATGTACATATGACATCATAGGGGAAAAATCCTTTAGGAGTACTAGTCCTGTACTGTGTTAAACAGTCTTGCTTGTTCCTGGTTTAAACTGAAACGGTTGTAATATAATCTTGTTCTGTCAGGGGAAAGGAGGAAATGTGGAAAGTTCTTTTGAAGACAAATTGTACTGAACCAGAATTTTAAAGTGACTGCAATATGGAAACCAGTCTCTATCTTCTGAAGACTCAAGGTTAAGTAAGACCTCAAATGGTAGGGAGCCATGTGAATGGGTTAAATGCAGAGACTAATTTCCCCACAGGGGATTAATAAAGTATACATTAAAACTGAACTGTGCAGGGAGAGTATTACCCATGACAAGACTGGCAAGATTACCCATCAACCATATAGCACCTTGCTATCCCCAAAACAGCTAGGAAATTTGTCTATGTGCAGAATGCTTGTAAGTAATGACATCCGATGCGTTATTCTTCACTCAGGAAAACAGGATGTATGCAGCTAAAGCATTAGTTTATACTAGTTATAAGGCAAACAGGAACAAAGCAAAACAAATGAAAATGTTTCCAGTACCAAAAACCTTTCCAACATTCTGCATATTCATATTTCAGCTATCTGTTTTTAGAGTACCAAAGAGAGTACCAAATGACTCAACTGTCATTAAAACCAGTGTAAACCAGCAGTTTTCCAAAGAAAATTATTTACACAGGGTGCCATCGTTTTGGTGCCATCCCTGCACCGAACATGAAACAGAAATGAGTAGCTTTTTACTTTAATGTGCTTTGGATTCAGGACATAGACACTCAGACACTTTTTTGTTAGGGACCCAGTAACAATCTCTAAGGACACTATTTCCTTATTTTACACATTGAGGAAGGATTTTTAATTTGATCAACCAGATGCTAAAAGTTAAAACACATGGCTTTCCCTGAGGAGCCGCAGACCCTTTCCTATAAATAGAAATTACAAAACTACATTCCTCAGCAAGTTCCATGGGGAATCTTCTAATATACATACTGTACATTGTGTGTCTGTAAGCAGAAGAACCTCTGGAGACCATTCGTGGAGCCTTTGAAAATTCTTCCACTAGTTCACTTTGCATGGCTTAGGGAATAAACTTGCACTCAGTAAGTATAGATCAACAGTCAAAAAGACAGTCAGTGATGATGAGTAGCACTGATGAGCACGCTGATGTACGGAGCCCCCCAGGGGACATGGGAGAAAAAAAAAATTAGGGAGGAAAAAAAAAAAATTAGGGAGAAAAAAAAATTTTAAGACGGACTTTTGCGAGATCTCGCAAAAGTATTGCGAGCGCTCGCAAAAGTCCGTCTTAATTTTTTTTTTTCTCCCTAATTTTTTTTTTTTCCTCCGTAATTTTTTTTTCTCCCATGTCCCCTGGGGGGCTCCGTACTGATGAAACCCACTATTAAACCATTTTAACTGCAAATGTAGATGGTGTCTGTTCATTAACACCGTCCTTTGTTAGAATTTCAGCGTTGTGCAATTTAAAAGGTCATATCTGTTTTATTTAAATGTTTCTGGACTTTCTCGCTGAATGATTCCAAGATTACTGAATTGAATATAACGCTTGTGTTTCACAGAATTAATTATTTGCTGAAAGAAACATCATCACCTCTGTTAACAGCTATTATTTACATTTACATGTGAAGAATAGAATAGAATAGAATAGAATAGAATAGCTACTTTTTCTTATCTTCACTCATCTATTATTATTGTTTTATACATGTCTGACAGCTTTACAAATTGTGGTAATAGTGGTATCTCTGCGTCTCTATAGAAATGACAAGATATGACAAATAATGTGTAATATCTTTTGAGCCGATGAGTTTATTTTGACTTTATTTTTATGGTCTTTCTTGCTCCTCCTGGATCATGAATTATGGTAACTGTAGTAGAATTTATGATTCTGTGGTTCAATTTCTGTAAGAGACTTGGGACACTCTAGCTATACTATGCATTTAAATGTATTGCATTATCTCCAAGATGATCCTACTCGATCAAGTTTTCAGTCCTGTAAGCTGTGATATTACAGTTAATGTGGAAGTGAGGGGAAAAACAAAAGAGATATTATTTTACGTGTTATGAAAAATTGTCAAAAGCACCCTTTATTATTATATTTTTTCTTCTCACATAAGAGAAATCAAAATTACTTTGACTGCTCAGTCTCCTCCTCTGTCTACTCTACACTGACTAATAGAGAGCAGCAAAGCGTTGTGTTCCTTTGGGGATCAGAGCTTCACTTGTTTTAGTGTGCTTAAATCCACGGGGTTAATAAGCATCACAGGGTGCTGCCAGAGAAAGGAGAGGAATCGATAACCTGATAGAAGGCGGCCAAGACAAAACAAGGTGTCCTCTGTCTATGATGCAACCGGGCTGATTGAATCCGACGTGTTGTATTACAAGTCCTGGCATGCTGCTCTGTAGTTTACCTCCAATTAAGGCCATGGACCCGCTTACCCTCTCACCTATGTGGGATGAACGCTATGTGCCTGTGAACATTGATAGAATGGTGTGACCTGCATCTCGAAGCAGGAGGTGGTCTTTGCACATCTCAGATGCCTGTAGTCACTTGCTTGTCAGCCTTATGTCTTAGTCATTAAGGCAGATTTAAAGTCTTTCAAAAGCTTTGAATGGATTGTAGATTGCTTCAAATGCCCAAACTAGTACATCTTAGTTAATCCATATGCTTCAATTTCTACAAAGAATATATCCAAACACACTTTTTAAAAGCAGGTTGAGAGGTGCCCTAGCAGGTGACTGTCACAGTGGGGTGTGCCGGTGTGATGATAAGGTGGACTCAGAAGCAGACACGGTGGGAGATGAAACTAATTTTCAAAAAAACAGCAAACCTTTATTTGGCTGATACATGAATAAATCAAACAAAGACGATAACCTAGACTAGACTATGAACTAAACTATGATTGTAACTAGGACTGTAACCTTGACTATGATTAACATGGGGGTTACAGACGACCTGACAACGAGCAGCAAGAGACAATAGACTTAAATACACACATGTAGTGATCAGGAGAAGTGGCCACATTGGAAAACAGCTGACACAAACGAATCATAATGACACCACGGGGGAAGTGTAAACCAAGCACATAGAACATGGAAACAAGACTTTCAAAATAATCAGGAAACATGACAAGACGCAGACAAGACCCGAACTTGATGACATGAACCACACAGACATAAAACGTGATAGATAAGACACACTCAACAACAAAAGGAACTTTAACACAAAGGAGTCTAAATGAACAAAGAACTACAACTAGGCAACCTAGCAGCTAAAGACCAAATGAGCTAAAACATAAACAATGAATATCAAAATACAATGAAACACAAAACACTGGGTCACATGACGCAGAGACATCTGTTGTTGTGATTCCTGACACGAGAATAAAGTATTCCACCCAGGCTCTATTGTCCATATCCTGTGAGTAATTAGTTTGTCTCTTTTTGCCAAATCATTGTTGGGTCATGTTTTCAATATATCTTGTCTCAGGAAATGCAGGGGTACCCTTTGGAGAGAGTGGGAAGGAAGACAGTGGAAAACCTTGATGAATGAACTAATATTTATTTTAAAAACTGTACTTCCTTAGTTTAAACATTTTATGATTTAGATGTTGCACTTTAAATAAAGGATGTTTAAGTGATTTTTTTTTTTTTACCTCTTACAAAGCATCTAAACATTTTTGGAGCTGGGGTTGCATTTAAGATAAATATTTCTTTTTTTCCCTTGCTTGACAGTCCATCCATCTGTTCGCCTTTTTGAACATCATAACAAAACTGCTTGTGATTGACCTCAAACTTGGAAAGTAATATTGCATTCCTCTGACGCTCCTTCTGTTATGTTTTGCCACGTGACCTATAAATTATTACTGCTAATTTGATAACGGCTTTTTTCCCCCTCTTCTCCATGCTGATGGACAGATGGACTCACAGGTGTATATGATCAGAGCCAGGCAGTGAATGATGGTGCATCATAGAGTGCATGTGTATTATTGTCAGACAATAATCTTCCTGTCAGCTCTATGTTCACACTAAACAAGTCTAAGATAAAAAACTGTTTACTCCACTGTCTGTCCATCTGCTTGGCTTGCTTAATTTTTTTTTAAAACAGTTATTCAAAGTAAGAGGCTTGAGTGTTGGTTTGGAAATAGATGAATTCCATTATTTAATTACCTCAGATGCCAGAAGGAATTAGCACCAACAGATGAAGTTTGGGTACCTAGTAAGTTAAATATGGTCTTTATTGATGCCTGTAGGGGTATGGATGTAACCCAGTACCTACGCACGGGACATCACGTTGGCCAGGAAAATAGTCAAATACCACTAGATGGCACCTATTGTGAAGAGGGACCAGCAGATGACAATTGACTCAAATGGAGTGTTTTGGCAATGTGTGTGTTTAGAAATTAGGCAGCAGTAGCTTGTAAACCGTAGTAGTCTGTCTGAGAGTGATTACAGTGATTGTAAACTGGTTGCTACACCTACTTCTAATGATTCACCAAATGCAAAAAACAAAACTATTTTTGAGTAGAGCTCTTGTTGGTCATCAGTGTGCTGAGTGTGTCAAAACAATAACCCTTCATCTTGAAATCTGACGTCAAAAATTTGTTAGATGCACCTTCAGTTTTGACTCATCAGGCTAAACAGCAGGAATTCACCAGTTGAGAGCCACCATCTTAGCATTTTATATTTTAGGGGATTTTCAGCCTTTGTTGAGATAAGAGAGTGTAGAGAAGACAGGAAAGCTGTAAGAGAGAGCAGGGGGGTGACCTACAGTCGATGGCCTCAAAGCAGACACTACCCCCAGCCCCTGCAGTGGCCTTATGGCATATGGGTCGCCGGCTCAACCCACTGAGCTATACTGATGCCTCTGAGCCAATTTCATAAAATCTCCATTTATTAAACTCTTGAATTGGTCATTTGGATTCTAATGCTAGAGATACATTCTATAAAAGGCTTTGATTCAGATTCATGCTGAAAGGAAGTGTGGGCTGAGGCTGAGGGCATCTCATTTTAGTCCTGGTGTTTGATTAATGTGTCCCTTCGTTTCAGAGCAGCTATTTACTGAGAAATCTGATGAGACAATCAGATTCATACTGTAACATTATTTCTACAGTGCAGTGAATGAATGCACTTTTTATGGGGCCATTGTTTTAATGATGGATTGCACACTGCAGCTAGAGAAAATTGAATACACTACAGTCTGAGTTTTAACAACATCACTGAAGTTTTGCTTGCTTTGCTCTTTTACAAATACAGCATGTTGAAAGCTGATGACATAAAACTAATTTCCTTTCCCAATTTTATGCCACTGAATTCCATTAAACCTGAATTAACAAATGTGAAATTCATTATGCTGAACCACCTATGCTGAATGAACAACTTGCTCTGGCATTTGGCAAGTGGCGGGTGTCGCATAGTTGACTTCTCTGCACGTGTACTGCAGAGTTTATTGCTCAAGAAAGTAGGACATGTAAGATCTGAAGAACAATTTTGCACAGAAGTTTAAGAAATCAAAAAGTGTCAGGCCTAACAGAAAGCTACTAACAGCAGATGAGCATTATCTGCTGTTAGTGGCATTTGCATTATGAATAAAATCACAACTTGATTGCACAATCGACAGGGAAGAGATAAATAAGATGGAGTGAGAAACGTAAAGGACATTTACATTCAAATACAATCCTCTGCTAATACAGTACCATTAACAAGCTGCCCACAAATTACAATTGTGAAAACTGAGCTGGTTGCATGGCGGTGCAGTTGTTTGCACCATCAGCTCATACTGGCCAGCTGAGGCCTTCCTGTGTGGGTGTTTAGGTGTTCTCTAGCTTTGTTAGGCAGCTCTAAATTGGCCGTAGGTGTGAATGATTGTCTTTCAAATGTTAGATGTTAGTGACCTGTCCATAGTGTACCCTTCCTTTCTCTATCCATCCATCCATCCATCCATTCGCTTCCGCTTATCCTTTTCAGGGTCGCGGGGGGCGCTGGAGCCTATCCCAGCTGTCATAGGACGAGAGGCAGGGTACACCCTGGACAGGTCGCCAGTCTGTCGCAGGGCTAACACACAGGGACAGACAACCATTCGCGCTCACATTCACTCCTGCATTCACACCTATGGGCAATTTGGATTAACCAGTTAACCCATCCCCACTAACAGCATGTCTTTGGACAGTGGGAGGAAGCCGGAGTACCCGGAGGGAACCCACGCAAACACGGGGAGAACATGCAAACACAGAAAGACGGTGATGGTGGAATTGAACTCAGGATCTTCTTGCTGTGTAGCAACAGTGCTAACCACCGTGCTGCCCTCCCCCTTCCTCTCTCCCTATTACAAATGGGAGAGACTCAAGATCGGCTAAACGATTAACAAAACAGATAATAAAATCGGAGCATTTTTATGCCCTGAAGTGGGCAGTTTGACTGCATATGACAGCATTGAAACTTGTCCCATCTAAAATACTTTTTTTCTACTGTTGTATCAGAAGCCTGAAATTGACCAACACCTGTTATTCCTGTTTCACTGTCTAATTGAACTTCACCAAACCCTTCACTTACCAAATATCATTGCTTCTGCAGAACAGTTCTGAGGAGTGCTAATTTAATAATTGAAAATTGACTTTCTAATGTTTAGTTAGCCTTTTAACTTATCCTAAACTTGCACAAAGAAATAAAACGTGCCAATAAATGTTTTTTAAACGGAACAAAAAGAAAGTTATTTCAAAGGAGCCCCAAACGTTTCAGCTGTGATATATGTGGCCTATGTTGTAGCATGAGATGCAAGGGAAAAAGCACAAGCTTACTTACAAACATACAGACTAAAAATACCATTTACCTTCAGTTGTATTTTGAATTTCATGTCCTTGACAGATTTCTCATATAAAGCAGGTAATTCTTGGACTTTATCCACCACACATAGAAAATGTCATATGCAGCGCATTGAGGCACAGATGGCCTTTAATTTCTGTGAAGGTTTTTTTATTATCATCATTATTATTATGACACCACAAATGTAATTTGGCTAATCTGTCCAGTTTTAATGCCAAGGACTTGTGTTTCAGGTGAACCAAACTCATAAAAAAGGCTCGAAAGACTTTTCAGACTTTCCAGATGGAAAGGGCTGATTGTTTGATCTAGGTGGAATAAATTTTGGATGAAAACAGTGAATGTGCATTTGTGTGTGTGTGTGTGTGTGTGTGTGTGTGTGTGTGTGTGTGTGTGTGTGTGTGTGTGTTTCGTTTACCCAGCTGTGGCCTTACCGCAAAACACTGCCAGCCTGCAGAGCAGCAGGTGCCACGAAAGAAAACTTCACCCACTGATTTTGCTGATAAGCACACCTTCAATCACAGCTGGAGGACTAATCAGTGAAATCACCTGTGTGATGGCTGTTTTGAATGCAGCCCTGCAGAATCAGTGTTTGCTGATATGTGGGTTGGAGATGTGTGGTTGGAGAACAGTAATTTATGGAATAAGATTTAACACTAACACGTTGGTGTGGAAGCTGAAAATTATGCACAGTGCTGTGCATAAAATGACAAATGTGTTATTATTCACATACATTCAGATGCAACTTTAATGTCAGTGTGGAAGTAGTACACGCTGAACTGTCCATTTATAGGAAAATCCTCATCCCACTTTAAATCTTATGTGTAACATAAATGAGGGTTTAATGGGCTAAAGATGTTTTTATTTATTGTAGAAATTATGACTCTACTTTATTCTTGCCCTCCTGTCCTTCCTGTTCTTGTTCATTTCAGAATTTGAGAGTTTTTATTGGTTATTTGGTTATGTTTACATGTACACAAGTAATTTTAAACACGGGAATTTTTTTAAATTTTATTTTAAATAATATCTGGAAACATGCAACATCATAAAAATGCAACATCAAGAGCATGCCAAACCAATCAGCACTGTTATAGAAATAATATGGAAAAACAGTTTTAAGTTGAATGGTTCCTGAAAATCTTCACTCTGGAAAAATTTTTTAAACTCAATTTACAGTCAACTAAAATGTTGTTTACATGTGGAAGAAATGGCAAAAGGTGTAGAAAAAGCAAAGTTCACTGATGTATGTGCAGACATGGTGAGTGCAAATTCATTTTGCATGGAGCAACAATCAGCACATTTCTTTATCAGCTCATGTAGCTTTGTCCATCAGCCTTCAGGTGCCAAGTCTCACTTATTAATTCACGTTCTGAATGTTATTTATTCAGATTTTCACTAATAAAGTATTTATGACCATGATTTTCCCAAATTATGGTAGGAAATCAAACATGAGATGACTGTGCTGGACAGATGACAGAGGGTCTCTGAACAGAGAATAACATGGAGATAGTGGTGGGTTACACAACTGAGTCCCAAAAGGCAGTATAGCCCAGTCTTTTCTTTTTGACCTTCACCTCACAAATACTTGCCACACTGCAGTGGTTTCTCCAGTCTCTAACAACAACTGCAACAAAATGTCATCTGGTCAACATCAGTGTTCCTGCATTATTTGGTAAATCTAATCTTTGTGCGAGTAGCATGCTGCGTTGGAGTTCCATGTTCTGAAATTTGAAAACAGTGATCAAATGTTGGGCATTTCTGTGTGCCAGTTAAACAATAAGCAAACTAGAGAGTGAATATTATAATTAAAATTCTTTTTTGACTCATTTTGGCATGTAGTTTGTGCATTTTTCATTTCATTGTCCAGCTCTACTGCTACTTTTCCCATCTTGTGATTGTCCTGCCAAAAAAACAAACCCTGGACTGCAGTATATCACAAGCACATCACATTTATTTCATGTTACTCACATAGCTGCCCACAGCTACAAAGGGCTCCCTCGTTCCTTGCCGTCACAGAAAGCAAAAAGTACCTCTGATGCCAGAAACAGTTTAGTTGAAAACCTGAGCATCTTTAAAAGGGAGTGCCAGAGTAAATGAGTCAGCAGAGGAGTTCCTGTCTAGATGGTGAGCTGGTAATTTAACTAATTAAATGCAGATTTCAGTGGCTCTCTGACTGTTAAGTGAAGTTTTGTAGCCACAGCTGAACAGAACGTTAGATGCAGATTTTGAATTCAAAATGTGGGTCTGATGTCTTAAGTACCTCAGGTAGGTGTGTGTGTGTGTGTGTGTGTGTGTGTGTGTGTACTTTCTTTTTTAATTAAATTTCACAGTTCATTAAGCTTTCTTTCAATTATTCAGAGTTAATTGATCAAACTTTAATAAAAGTTGCACATGCACCTGGGGAAGCTGTCAGTGTACAACATCTAGTTTTTGAGTTAGATGATGAGAAAAGAATACTTTCTCAAAGCTCGTAAAATGAGGCAGGCTGATGGAACATCTACATACAGACTTTATGGACACAAACGGTTTTTTGTTTGTTTGTTTGTTTTTAACTTTGGCGTTTTAAGTGGTTCCAAATCATATCATATATGCCATTTTTTCCAACCTTGGATTTCTTTAAGTGTTTAATAGAGAGAGCGACGAGCTGTCGTTGTGATACCAGGGGGAATGCACTGCTGCTCTGTGACCTTATATTTGAACACTAACTCTTGTTCAGCTCTAATGCAATCAACACCGTGGCGATCTGTCAGACAGGCTGTGTGATGTTGTGCTGGTGGCAAGCAGAGTTGGTGTAATGAGCCACAAAAGCAGTGACGGTGGAGAAGCCCTGCGGTGGGATCTTGCATTTATCTTGGTCTGCAGAGGGTCACCTGATGACCTTTTCAGACCAAACCTTTTCGCAGAATGATTTAATGTCTTCATATTTTCTTTCAAATAGGACACTCAGAATGCAGATGCAGGTAAAGGTAGCGAATGCACAATTGTCCTGAACTAGCCTTTGTTACATTTTAAAGCAGAGCCTTCAGTCACTCACTGCAGACTTAGGACTTATTTAATTTTTTTACTAGATAAACACGTAACCCTGGTTACTGAGTTGAGCCTTGCTCCTTCTGTGTTATCTCTTGTCAGACTGCGTAATGTTTGGCTATAAATATACATGTATGTGTGATATTCCCAAAGCAGTAATTACGGTGTGAATCATAATCATGTTCTTAACAGCCTTTAGTTCAACCTCATGATTTCAAACTTGTCTTGAAAATCTCAGATCTGCAGTTTCAGAAACAAACAGCTTTTCAAACTGTATCACACTTCCATTCCTTTCTGTTTCCTGTAGCTTGTCACCTGCTGCTGTACAATGCAGTCCACTGAACATATCGCATTTTTTATCTTTTTATTTATTTGGTTGTTTGTTACTCTCCTCTCACAGAGGTGAGAGTAAGACTAAAACAGTCACTTTGTTCAAAAGACATTTTCTTGTCAAATGGAAGTGGCCACCTGAGCAGCTATGCACAGATTTCTGGTCAACAGCTTTAGATGTTTAGCAAAATGACGTAATCATAATGCCAACATGCAGCTCTTTGTTTACTGCCAACAGGTTCTGAGTCTGGTAGGAGAGGATGGTAGGCGTTATTTTTACTGGGGACAAGGATATTTATACTAAACTAGTTAGACTGCTGGATACAAAATGCACGGATGTGAAATAAATGTTAGAGTAAGAATTTGATACCACTTTAAATTATTACCTCTGCCAACATTGTTTGATGATTCTGAGTTCTCTGACCTTCTTTCAACAAGTCGTCACCAGGTGTTTATTCCTGCTGTCTGAAATGACCCATTTTATATTTTTTTATATGTGTTAAGACGTGCAGTGTAACTTTCACTAGCTATTTTATTTTGCTTCCACATATCTTTTGGTTTTTATTAAAAACATTCACTTTTACATTAAAACGTGTGTTCCACTCACCAGGTTACATGATGTGAAGTTATGCCCCATCTAAAGTTCACATTTTACATAATGTTATTCTTTACATTGTAACACACACCTTGATATAACACATTTGTTTTTTCATGTTATCCCTGTGCAGGTTTCCTCCACTTCCTCCCACAAAGTCCTCTTAGAAAGGCCTCAGATGACCAGGAGATTTGAATCCATGGCTTTCATGCTGTGAGGTGGCACTCACACTGGTAATAACCACTGATCTACCATGCTGCCTATTTTCTAGGGGATGGCAGTCTCGCTTTCTCACCTCGCCCTGGGGAAACACAGAGACACTACATCCATTTTACTACAGCAGACAGCATACAGTGCAGAGCAGGGAGCGAGATGATATGAGGCTGCATCATTATCCCCGAAGGCACATTCTGCTGCTGTTTTTGGGGTTTCTGCTCAGTCATAATCTGTTTCTCCTGGTACAAGATTTTCTCACCATCATAAACAATGGAGAGAGAACTGACTTTCTACTACAATACTTTCTTTCTGGAAACCAAAAGACTGACACTTTATCTTCCATAAAATGTGTATACATATTTTTCTTTAACTTCGTCCTTACCTGTGTTGTTCATAAATAATTGTGATTTTAGAGTCGTATATAGGACTGAAGGACTTTACTAAAGGTGTAGTTTGAGTTCTTTGTGTTGGATTTGGTTGTCGTAACACATATTTGCCTTTGGATTCTATTGTGATGGCTGCATATCCCAGAAAAAGAGCCACAGCTGAACCTTGGGGTGTGTGTATGACGCTTCACATCACAACACAAAAGTGTTTTCACGAATCCTGACATGACAGGCCTCACTTTGCTGTGTTTGTTTGCCTACATTTCCATATATATTTTTTCTGGCATCATCAATGTTCCAAGTGATAAAAACAAACTATTCAGTGTCCCTTCATAGACTCGTGAAAGATGTTCCACAGCCAGTCTGTGCTGCTCTACAACTGTTCATTCTGTACGGCTGTTCAGCTGAAGTTAGTTTCATTGAAAGCAGCGCAGCCATCAGTGGGGATAGGTGGTATTTAATAGCAAAAGAATGTTTGGCTTGCACTTTATTGCTTTGACTCTTAAATGTCACTGATGAAGGACCGTCCGTATTAAACCACATGATTTTATTTCAAAAGCAAGGATGGCTTTTTGAACGCAATATTTTCTTCAATGGTGTTTGACTGATAAAGTATTTCAGCTCTTTCTCAGATGATATCATATTTCTTTATCCAGATTCACTAGAAAGTGAAAGAATCATATGTAACTTGAGCTAAAAAGAAAGAGAAGCTTTTGCTCATTTATTATTTATTCACTTTTCTGTAGCTCATAGCTTGTCATTCAAGTTTAGTAAAACTGGCAGGCTATGTTTACGTTCACTTCCAGTCTATTATTTACGCAAGATAATCACCAGCGCATAAAAGAATGAATGTGAGTGGGTGGGTACTGTCAAAACAATACAGTAGGTCTATAGTTTATTGAATATTGTATTCAATCCAGCCTGAATGTGCTTTACTTTGGGTTAAACCACAGTTTAGATGTTTGTTTGTGTGTTATGTTTGGTGTGAGTCAGCCACGGGCATCATGTTCAAACCCGTCTCTAAATAGTGAAATATGGAACCTATAGACTTTCTTGAGGCTGGGGTTTTCAAGGGTCTCCGAGGCTGAGTCCAGCTGCTTTACTTATGAAACTTGTTTCAGGCTCTTGTTTTTGCAGAACCTCAGACTCCCACAGAACACCCCACATGGTACAACCCAGCGGACCCTCTCCAAAACACATGTAGACTGGATGATCAAATGCCTTTGATACCTTCAGATGTCCTGCAAGAGTGAAGCTCTGGTCCACCGTTTGATGGCTGGGATGGAATCCAGACTGAATCCCAAATTCAAGGTTCAGCAGTTGGTCAGGGCCTCCTTTCCTCAGCCTGGGAACTTTACAGACTTTTGTTATACTCATGTTCAAGTCTTCAATGAAGGTCTTTGCCTATCTGAAGCTCCATGTACCTATTATTTTGTGCAAGTCTTGTACTTATCTGGATGATAGAAAAAGGAAGGAGCTTTATCTTAATTAGGTTATAGCAAGCAGCTCATCCATTGAGGTTCACTGTGACACATCAAAGTCAGCTGCCAGTTCTCTGGCAATGCAACCCAATTAAAGGCCACTGCCATCACGTCCATCCACCGCAGACTGAAGTTTGATGTTATTCATCATAATTGGCATTTCCTGATTCCGACAGTGTGATTTGTGAGAGTGAGGGCAAGCTCATGATGTCTCTGTTTCTTATTAAACATACATGTTGGACCATGAATGGTATGGTTGAAGCGTGTGTTGAAAAGTGGAGCATTTAAAAAAGGAACTGCATGGACTGTCAGATCGTCTTTTCATACTTGCGTGTTTGATATAGTTGCGCTTCCTGTTTTGACTTTTATATCCCCTCGTTCATAGTTACCTCCAGTGATTCTTTATGCATTTCTTTGTTTGTGTCTCTCCGAGTTTGTGAATGTGTACTTCTGTATTCTGAGTTTTACTTACTTAACTGAGTTTTAGTTTATTCTTGTAGGACTTTTGTTCTTTTGCTTACTGTCTTTGTGTGTTTCCCTTCTATTATATATGTCCTGCTCTCTTAAATTTCACAGAGGTTTGCTAGTTTCTTGTGTATTTTTAATCCTGACGACCTCTTATTAGTTGCCAGTCTGTCTATATTTTCACACTCGCTCATATTTCTTGTGTCTGTGATTTCTTGCTTGGTATCCTGCTTTGTTTGGACTTTTTTGATCCACCCTGCTGAACTTAGTGTTTTTTGTTTTTTCTGGAAGTTTTTATCAGCTTCATTAAAAGTTGATTTGTTTTGCTTCCATCCAGTTTCTCTTTTGACAGTCAGAATGTGGGTTCTCACAACTACAATCCATATTGCATTAACGTCAACATATTCAGGGAAAGAGAGATGTTTTATATTTTTAAAAAGTATAGGTTCGACAGTGACACTTTTTTCCAAAGAAGGGGAAAAAAGCATTAAAAAAGTGCAGACTGAGAGTTTTTCCATTTGTGAGTCAACACAGATCTGAAGTGTCACACAGCATGTGACAAGCACAGCTGTGACTGAATTCAGGAAGAAATAATCCTGTGAATATTCTGCTATTAGACTTTTTTTGCTGAATCGCACCAGTTACTGCTCTGCATGACAAACACGTTTCTGCTTTATTAAGGCCAAAGCGTGAATTTTTCTTTCAAAAACAGATTGAAACTAGGCAGAGCCCGCCTCCTCCTGTCTTTTTGGAAAGCTCCAAAGAACAGAGAATCCACAGAAGGCAGAGGAACACAATACCTGCAGAGGTGTAAAATCAATGCCTGTGTTGGTGTGATTAAAAGTCTCTGCCTGAAATGAATATTTTTTCCAATGCGTAAAGGTCATTGAGAAGTTGAGCATGTTACATAAATAAAGGTATGTAAATTTCATGAAAACATATTTAAAGTATTAAAACCAAAAGTACTTTATAGAGAAAGAAAACTATGGTGTATATATTAATGTGAAAGAAACATGTACTTGTCGTATACTTGCATGCTCTAGCAGCACAATGGACACCATGGGAGGGCTAAAAACTAGCCAATAAGCATTATGGGTGGGTGGGAGAAGTGTCATTATCAAGCTGTGTGCTGATTATGACACTATATGGATATTTTCTTTTTGTCCTTTTTGTTTTTTGGCACCTCTGTGGTGTTGTTAATGAACAACAAATGGAGGAATATTTGCTTCTTCTTATAAATCTCCTTTTCCTGATCTGATACTTTAGGTCTCAGATTTTTGTGGTAATTTCCCTATTGTATTCCTGTTTTTAATATACCACCGAGAGATGAGCTGGGAACTGCACGCTCACATCTCAGACGGACATATCAGGTCATTTTCTTGCATTTTTTGTGCTTGAGTCTTTCATTTGAGGCTCCAAACAAGTCATCATTTTTTAAAAATAATTTTAAACCCACAATTCACGAGCTTATGTTTATACGCGTGATTAGGCATCATTATTACCGTTGTAAAATGATAATATAAGAGCAACTAAAACTGTCAATAAGAGTAGTTCTTTGCATTTCTTAGACGTCACAAATGTTGATGAAGACCTGAGCATTTGCTGTGCGCAAACATTGGGTTCGAATATGATTTCTACAGTGCTCTAACGATTAATAATATCATGTGATTAGTGCCTTGCTCAAGCACACTTGAAAAGAACACACACATCAACTGAATCAAATATGATGTCTCGCTTGGCTGCTGGGTCCATCCCTCACTGAGCATACTGACAGCTTTTGGAAAAGCAACCCTAATGTAAGAATCCATATTAAATTCATGAGGACGACTGCTAATATTTAATATTTCAGAGCATAAAAACAGAGGACAGCTTGTGCTGCGAGCTGTTTGTATATGTGTAAACGCTTACAGTTTATAGAAAGAAGAGCCTCAATGTGACAGATTATTAAAAAAACTGTCAGACTGTCATGAGATGTAACTACTCGCACCTATTAGGGCATCTATTTTTCATCACAGAGTGGCTCACCAAGCACTGCAAAATGTACAATTTTCTCTACAACAATGCATCAGATGTACTCAGAAACAAGCTCTTTTCACGTGTTGTTGTGGTTTCTCCTGGGAAATTTAACTTTCATCATTCAGATGCTCTCCTTCCTGAAATAGATTTCAGGCCATTACTGGAGCGGATGGAAAAGAGAAAAATGTGCCAAGTTTTTCAAGAAAATTTGTTTTGCATAAATGCCATCATTGACATCACAGGTCGCCTCGAGTATTGTAAAATAGACTGACCCCGTCATTCTCCAGAATGGGCCTTCGGCCAAGCTAACAGTCAGCGTCAACATCTAGAGACAAATGGACTCCAGTCCTTGCTCTGGTAATGTCGTGCTAATGAACAGAACCAATTTCCATCAAATTAAAATTCATTTGCATAAGGCTTAAGTGCATCTGGCGGATACATTTCCATAAGCCTGACAGGGCTTAGGGGCAGCACTTGAGGCGTTGCTCTGCTTGTAATAACTGAATTAAATTTTTATTAGAAGCAGCTAATTTCAAGTGAAGGAAATTACTCTGACAAGTCGGGTGGTTTTTTGGGACAGTGCACAGAGGCGAGGCAGGCATATTAGCGAGGCTTTTCACTCTTCACGCTTCTTTATGTGACAGATTCGTGCTGCTGAACATGGAGCGAGGTTCTGAATGCCACATTGTGTGTGTATGTGGTATTTAGATTGAATGTCTGCTTCAAAAATTGCTCCATGAAGGATTAATGAATTTTGTGAGCTGGATGAAACTGAAGTAAGTAGGTCATGTTTAGAATTTCACGTCTGAAGGAACTCTTGACAAGCAGGTTTCACAAGCGCTGGTGCTGACCATTGCTAAATTTAGATAACCTGCACTCACTAATATTTCTTATACCAACATACGTAGAATCAAGTGCATAATAAAGAAAGCTCATCATCATGGCTAAAATTAGGAGGGAATTTTGACCTACTTCTGCTTCTCCACTGGGTTTTGATTCCACTCCATTTATTTATTAATTTTTTTATCTCGTTGCTTTATGTACATTTACTGTATGAGTTACTCAGTGCTCTCCTCAATCACAGATACAACAGGCAGCTAGTTTTACCACTCTGTTCTGTAAGCTACAATGGGATCCACAAAACATAGATTCACATGAGGTTGTGACAAAATAGCTAAATTGTTGCATTTCGCTGCTAAAATAAACTAAACTAAGAGATTTTCCTCAGTTACTGAGATATCAGTAACTTTCATCATCGGTTCTCCATTCATGTGTTTTAAGTCAGTTCACTGCAAAATAATATGTTTCATATACACCAATCAGTCATAACATTAGGACCAGTGACAGGTGAAATGAATAACACTGATTATCTCTTCACTTTGGCACCGAGCAGAAGTTATGAAGCAAGTGAACATTTTGTCTTCAAAGCTGATGCGTTAGAAGCAGAAATGGGCAAGCGTGAGAATCTGAATAATTCTGATTCTTTGTGCAGTGTTCTCTGGGAAACCTTGGGTGTTCATGTGGATGTTAGCTTGACACATATCATCTGCCTAAGCACTGTTGCAGACTATGTACATACTTTCATGGAAACAGTATATTCTGATGGCTGTGGTCTCTTTCAGCACAATAAGGTGCTTTGCCAAAAAGCAAAAAAGATTCAGGAATGGTTTGAGGAGCACAACAATGAGTTTGAGCTGTTGGCCTGGCTTCCAACTTCCTCGGATCTCAATCCAATCGAGCATTTGTGGATGTGCTGGACAAATAAGTCCCATTCATGGAGGCCCCCAAATCGCAACTTACAGGACTTGAAAAACCTGTTGCTGACATCTCAGTGCCAGATAAGCACACCTTCAGGGGTTGAGTGAAGTCCTTGGCTTGTCGGGGTCAGGGCTGCTTTGGCAGCAAAATGGAGACCAACACAGTATCAGGTGGTCATAATGTTATGCTTGACTGGTATATAGTGTTTTCCATGCAGCTGTAATAAGCCCATGGGTCAGAAGATGCAGAAAAGGTGTGTTATGAGCAGTGTTGGCAAGTCACTTTGAAAAAGTAATTAATTATATTTACTAGTTACTTCTTCAAAAAAGCAACTGAGTTAGTAACTGAGTTACAAGATTCTAAAAGTAATTAATTACTTGAAAAGTAACTATTGCATTACTGGTACTGGTACTCTGGTTTTACGTGTCCTATGAACACAATTTAAAAACTGGTATATATCACCTTGTTGCTTTGTCATCTTGAAGTGGTCATGTGATTGGCTTACCACAACTACTTTATTCTTCCTCAGACAAACAGCAGCACTCATGCGATTGTTTTGCCCCCTTAGCTCCAGGTGTTTTGCCAAAAAGTGATCGTCTACCAGACAGTGATTGCCGCCCGCGGGAGCGCGCACAGCTGCTTAAAGCTGTAGCGCCCAGATTACTTACAGCTACTTCCGTGCAACTGATATAAACTGCAGTAAGCTGAACACAGCTTCAACCGTCTGTTTGTTGAAAAATAGTAACGCGGCCGCACCGCATTTGCTATTAACGCCATTATTCCCATCACTGGTTCAGTTCATGTCGTTTCTTCTAGATTTCTTTCTAACAAAACATCCATCAGCTAAATATTAATAGGTGTGAGCGGTCCAGTGTGAGTTAAAACAGGGCAGAAGAAAGTGAAAAAAATGATCAATCACAGCATCGCCTCTTGTCCTTCTTACACTTTCAGTCAGAACTGGTATGTCTCTGTCTAATGCTTGCATGCCAAGCAGAGTCAGTGTGATGCTATGTGATGCCCTGCTAGAGAATTAGATTAGGAATAGTCTCACAGCACCAGATTTGAAATCCATTTTCATCCAGTCTTTTATATAAAAAGAAACAATCATGTTAATGGTAAGAAATTAATTCACCATTTGACCTTTTTGTTTACAAGAAAATTTAAAAAGAAAGTACTTTGTTAAACTCCCACTTCCTTTATCTCTATTCCAGGGGGAAACCAGTGTCTTATTAAAGGCCTCAATCGAACAGTCCCAGAGACCTGTCAGCAAGCATGTGACACCCAGAGGTAACAGGAAAATATCTAAATCCTGTCAAAATGTGCAGATTTCACTTATAAGGAAAATGATATCAATTTCCAGTTTGCATCACAATTCGTTTTAGATTTCAGGACTGCTTGGTGCAGCACCACATAATTCTTTAACTACACACTAGCACCAGACAGCAATCTCTGGCAAAAGCTTGCCAACCGGTTATGCAATACACACTTTACACTAGTGACCACTGGTTTCCAGGGTGTCACTCAGCTAGGGTCTGTAAAGCGGGATTAGCAATCAATTTCACAGCAATTGCCAGCAACCTTTGACAACACTTGCCAGAAGAGGGAAAACATATTCAGCATATTAGTTTTCAACATGCCGAACAGTAGTAAATTCTTAAATTTGTCACTACTATCTAAAACGTGTGAGGAAAAAAAGGATATTGACAATCATCTATGTTGTTTGATTTTAACTATCAATGCAAACCATGTTGAAACCACTTTAAATTTAAAGCTACTCTCCAAAACAAATCCTGTTTTGGTTCCACACATGAGCCTTTGTTTTCCACACATGGGTAGACAGAATTGAATGATAAAAGGCAGGCATGTACAGACTCAGTCTAAATTCTAGACTGCATATAGATTAAAGCAAAAAACTTGTCTACTTTAATTCAATGAACAATTAATTCTATAAATAAGATTTAATTTGGTATTTAGTTTATAAATCATTTCCAGATAGTGTTTCATGTATAATTGATTCCCCTGATTTAGCTTTTGGGTCTCTGCTCATTTTATCATATAATCAAGCATATAGCAAAAGACTTGAAGACAGTAGATTGGTTTTCTGATCTCTTAGGCATTTCTTTGATCTTATAATTACAGATATGCAGCTAATGGGCTCTTTTGAAATAAAGAATTGCCTTACTTTAGAGTATTCTTTTTCTTCCCCATATATGGTTTATTTCATTGTCAGAGGAACAAGCACCTCTGTGCTTTAAACCCTGATGTGAAATATGTAATTATCTCTACTGGATGGATGAGGTGAATAGAGCCGGTGTTTCTGAGGTGCAGAAAGAAGCCCACGAGCAACTGAGGTCTGAGGAAAATCAATGTGTAGATTAATCACAATCGACCACCTGGGTTACAGAACGTGAAGATGTCACCGCGGAGATTCACGAGATCGATAAAACATAGCAGTTATTTAAGGGTGAATTCCAAAATTAATTGGGAGGAAGTATGTGGGGCCTGAACTGAGAAGATGTCTGGCCAACACAAATGCTGCGTGTCACATTTTGAAGGAGATAAAGACAGTAAATTACTGTTTTTAAGATTTTTAAGAGAAGCATGGTTGCTATTGTGATGCTTAAAGTTGGGAGAGAAAAAAACACTAATTTTCACTCTATCGTCATTGATTTCTGCAAAATGCTTTATCTTGCAAATTTGATGAGGACTGTTGAAGCAGAAATTTCCGAAATCTTCCAATTTAAGTGGAAGTCGATGAGACAGGTTTGGGTGTAAATGAGTACACCGAGTAAATTAAAACCACTTGATCACAAAATACCTCCTGGAGCACAGAGAACATCAGAGTGCAGAGATGTAGCAGGGTGAAATGGCGGATTTTTCTTTGGTTGTCATCATCCTATCAGAGAAAGCCCTCGAGCATTTGGATAAATGACTCAAATTGAGGATTGAGCACACTGCATGCCATAAGGTGTTACTTTAAACAAGATGAAATGGAATTAAAATGATAGGCTATCTCAGGAGTGCAGAAGGAAGTGTTTTTCCTTTTCAGCATTCTGACTTTCAAGAGGGCACGTCAGCGTGATTTTTTTGGAACCCAGACTTAACACCCATCTTAGCTCCACCCTTTCTCTGTGAATATGTCAGTTTGATAAAGAATGCCATGTTATTTCCTCGAAGATTGGCCTAATTTGCAGATGTCATTCCACAATGGCCTTGGAGCCAGTCTCAGTACGGTTTTTAGAGCGCAATGTCTCCTGCAATATACTGAAAGGAATGACATTAAAGTAAAGTATGTGATAACGTGCTATTTTTTAGGCGTTGCCATGTAAGACTATCCCCCAGAGCCACACTGTTCTTTGTATTCCATTATATATAAAGTTGTGGACAGAGCTTTGTACTTCAGGAAATGTTTTGGTTATTCAGAGACTTCATCTTTGGGGTAACATGACATTTATTATCATGCTGTGAAAAAGTATTTACACCATTTCAGATTTCTTTTCCTTTTTTTGCTTATTGGTCCCACTTGTTTGATTAAGATCATCAGACAAATTTGAATATTAGATAAACATTTGTTTATTTATCATTTATAATCAAAGGAACAAAAGTTATCTAAACGTTCCTACGATTGTGGCTCAAGAGTTGGGAGTTCGCCTTGTAATCGGAAGGTTGCCGGTTCGAGCCCCGGCTTGGACAGTCTCGGTTGTTGTGTCCTTGGGCAAGACACTTCACCCGTTGCCTACTGGTGGTGGTCAGAGGGCCTGGTGGTACCAGTGTCCAGCAACCTCGCCTCTGTCAGTGCGCCCCAGGGTGGCTGTGGCTACAATGTGTGTGAATGGGTGGATGACTGGTTGTGTAAAGCGCTTTGGGGTCCTTAGGGACTAGGAAAGCGCTATACAAATACAGGCCGTTTACCATTTACTCTGTGCGCAGATTTGTTTTAATTCAGCCACACTGGAGGGATTTTGAGCATGTTTAAGGTCATGCCAAATCATATCAGGTGGGTGAAAGTCCAGACTTTCATCATCACTTCATTACTGGAAATTCTCCTTCAGGATTTCCTGGTAGAGAGCAGAATTCACAGTTCTGTCAGTTATAGCAAGTCATCCAGAAGAAGCAAAGGAGCCCAAGACCAATCACAACCACCACCATATTTAACGCCCATGGTCTCATCATATGATGTTCTTTTAACCAGATGTATCGGTTCAACTTTTTTCTCATCAGTCCCCAAGATTCAGTGATCATCAAAATGAATAAGCGTTTGCCTTTTTTTTTTGTACGGTCTCTTTCTATTTGTTGAGTCATGAACACTGGCTTTAAGTGAAAAAAGCAATGATTGCAGTTGTTGTTCTGTTTGATGTTGTTTTTGGTCCTGGATGAGTCATCGAAGGACTTTTGGTGTAATGCTGGTAGGCCGGCCACTGCTGGGAAGGTTCACCACTATTCCAGGTTTTCTCCATTTATGGATAATGGCTCTCACCGTGGTTCACTGCAGTCCCAAAGTCTTTGAAATGGTTTTGTAACTCTTTCCAATTTCTCCGCTGTGCCATTGTTCATTATTCTACAAGAGGGAGCAATTTCCCACAAGGCTAGGTATGTTTGGACATGTTTTTCCCTTAATAAATGGAATTATCATTAAAAATAGAATTTTGAATTTACTTGGCTCTCTTAGTTTTAACATTAAAAATTGTTTTATCTAAAAAAAAAAGTTAAGTGTAACAAAGAAAAAAAGAAAAGAAAACTATGTGTAAACACATAGCGAGTGAAAAAGTGACTGAAGAAGAAACACTCAATGCATCATGGGAACACCTAATGAAAGTAACAAAGGGAGGACTCAGGGTCACCTGAGCCAACCTGAACTAAATGCTATATTTGCCTAAGGAATTAAGTTGTCAAAAGATTTGGAGATTGCTGGCATTTGCATTTAAAGTTTCTTTCTGTGGACCTAAATAAGCTCTCACTGCAAGAGCAGCACACTGGTGAGATACAAGAAAAACGAACTACAGAGGACAGCTGCTGTGGATGATTAGAAGACCCTTTCTATGGTATAGATAAATCACTTCACCACATCAAGCCAAGTGAAGAACACTCTCTAGGAGGTAGGCGCATCATTAGCCAAGTGGACAAGAGTTCACTAGAAGGCGTGAACCAGAAATCACCAGTTTCAAGAACAGAGAGGCCAGAATAGCGTTATTTTGGCCGCACAGAACTCAGCGAAATGGAAAAGGCTTGGAACAGCTCCTGATTCAAAATATATATAACCTTATCTTAAAAAAAAAAAAAAAAAAAAACACAGTGGAGGCATTATGATTGGAATGCATGATCTCTGTTTATTTTACTGTTTATTGGTGATTTTACAAAAGACAGAAACAGCAGCCATATGAACTGAGAAGTTTATGGAGCGATACTTTCTGCTTACATATAGACAAATGCAATAATCGTGTTTTGACAGCACCTCACAGAGCAGATGGGCAGTCAGTGGATCTCAGCTTGATCGAGCTGCATTTCACTCAGTGAGGACAAAACTAAGGCAGAAAAACCCAGAAACAAACAAGTGAAGTCAGCTGCAGCAAAGGCCTGGAAAGGGGTGCCATAAAATGAATTCATTCTTATTTGATGTGATGGATCACCCCGACAGCCTGCAAAACTTCAATATTATATTTTCAGTTATGTTAATATATCCAATGCGATTTATTCCTTTGAAGAAAAGTGAGCCAGCACTTCAGTTGCATGTTGACTGTTTACTCGTACTAAAACTTGTATCATTGTCCAAAGAAATTCCTGACCTACCAGTGTGTGGAGAGCATGGCATACTACTAAAGAACTAGTACTAGAGAAATCCTCAGAGGTCCTTCTGTGCCGCAAGAAACTGAAACTAAATAAAGAGCTGCCTGATATTTCCTGCAGCAGTGGTTGTCAAGGTGAAACATTGCAGTGGTGCTATGTAAAATAACTTATGGAAATAATAAAAAAGTGATCCTCAACAGGAAATGTTGCCTGGATGGTAGCACTAAGATTAACTGGTCAGTGGTTGTTGATCAATGGTCATGAGAATTTGCATAATTAAGATTAAGGAACTGACCTCCCAGCCCATTGTTCCTCAGTGGGCTGGTTTCAGTCATTATACTGAGACTGAAGAAGTCACTTGGATGACTGACGAAACGTTTCTCCCACAAAACGCTACGTCCAGATGAACAGAATCAACTTTTGGAGATTTACTTACCTGGATGATCGAGCATGCATCAAGACGAAGCCATCTGATGTATATTCTGATTTTCACCCAGTATTATTTTAGGGCCTCACCCCACCCCAGTGAACCTAGTTGGATAAGCAGATAAAAAACTAAATTGATGGATAATTGGAAATACTACAGAAAGAAAAGGATGTAGACAACAGTAATCTGGTTCTGAATGAATGGTATCACCTGCCCAAACACTCAAAAAATGCACATTTCGTGTAAAGATCTCAAAATAG
Source organism: Rhamphochromis longiceps (assembly GCF_057381845.1). Lineage (NCBI taxonomy): Eukaryota > Metazoa > Chordata > Actinopteri > Cichliformes > Cichlidae > Rhamphochromis > Rhamphochromis longiceps. The sequence continues at coordinate 32,288,242 of NC_140566.1, forward strand.
TACATACATGTATCTCTCCTCCCTTTTCCCCCTTTGTTGTTATTCCATTAAGAGTCCCAACAGTTGCTTGCACACACAGCCTATTTGTTCTACTGTCTTCATGCATATTGTGGCACGCTGCAGAGGAACAGAGAATAGAAACAGGCTTTGATTCTCTACTATCTGGCAGCTGCTTTCACCCTGGTTCTCTTCTCCAAGCTGCCTGATTGTCTCTGGCACAGTAGCGGTGGGCGTTGCTGACTTGTTCTATTTGTCTGCATACAATTGTGTTAGCTGGGTTCATCACATGATAACAAAAATGAGAATGAGGGAGAAATAATGTTCATTTATTAGAACCATGTCCTTTCAATAAATACTACTACTATATTCTAGCAGAAAATCCTGATTCTACTGCCCAAAGATCCTAAGCTATTGTCTATTTTGTCTGCTCATCGTTCGTCCAAGGACAGAAGAGGCAGTGAAAAGGCAGCTCCGTGGATAAAGACAACATTAGTGCTGTAGCGTGCAGCCAAGTGTTCTGGGTCAAAATTCTCTTCTTCTGTAACCTGCTACAATCACACACACAAATATTTCAAGGATTTCTCTCTGGTGCAGCTTGTATTCTGCTGATTATGTGCCATGGAACAAACCTGATACTAATCAGCACCGATGTTAGCCAGTGACAAACAACAAAGAAAAAGCTCCAACTTGGCAGCGTTTGCCAAGTTTGGCTAAAGTGGTTTAAAGTGGTAAATAATGTGCACTTTACTGTCATCACTACTGGCCATTTAAGGCATTGTTGCTTTCCCGTATGCAGCCTTGGCTAAAGAAAATCTACTTGCAAATACTTGAAACTTGCACAAGGTGTGTCCATCACAACAGACACCATCTCAGTCCTGTTTTTTGTCATAGTTATGACTTCCAACACAAAATTTAAAACTTTAAGACCTTCTGGTGATACTGTATTTCAGGCCTAATCACACCTAGAGACTTGTTGACAACCATCTTGCAGCCACCTGCTGTGAGCCAGTTTCACCTGGTAACAGCCAGCAACTTCCAGCCACACATCACCAATCGGTCAGGAAGTACACATTCTGCCTGAGCGACTGGAGGTTGCCCGGGGGTTTTCTAGTTCCAGTCCTACCCCAGCATTTTCTAACGACCTCTTTCACTCCTTTAGCACATTAGCATAGAAGATCTGCCACATTAAGTGATGGTTTGACAATGCTCTGTGAAGGCGATGTTGTGTCTAACATTGAGGAAACCCCATGGACTTACAGCAGGAAGTTCTGTGTTTATTTCAGAAATGCTACACTCAACAAAAATATAAATGCAACACCTTTGTTACTGCTCCCATTCCCCATGGGATGGACGTAGAGACCTAAAATTCATTCCAGATACACAATATAACCATCCCTCCCAAACAGTGGTCACAAATCAGTCCAAATGTGTGGTAGTGGGCACATCTGCTATATTGAGATAATCCATCCCACCTCACAGGTGTGCCACATCAGGATGCTGATCTGACATCATGAGTAGTGCACAGGTGTACCTCAGACTGCCCACAACAAAAGGCCACCCTGGAATGTGCAGTTTTGTCTCACAGCAAAATGCCACAGATGCCACAAGCAATGAGGGAGCGTGCAATTGGCATGCTGACTAGAGATGGCACGATACCACTTTTTTATGTCCGATACCGATACCGATATCATAAATTTGGATATCTGCCGATACCGATATGAATCCGATATAGTGTTTTTTAATCAACAAAACTGTTTTTTAAAATATCTTGCTGCATTTTGCAAGTCTGCAAGTTCATACTCAAGTTTAAAACAACAACTACACTAAAGCTATTCTGTTATACCTGTATACAAAAAAAATATTTCATAGTTCAGCAATACTGATCAATCTAATAAACTTAGACCTACACCATCCTCCCTATTCTGGTATTTTAAAGAGTACTTAGCGTAAATATTAAGCAACCTAACTAATAGGGTTCCAACTCCCAGCAACAACAAAAATAAATAAATAAAAAATAGGGAACCACCCCTCACGCGCCACTTCATGATGCTTAATTGACGTAATCAACCTTAATTTGATGCAGTGTAAAAAAAAAATGCACAGAAATCAATTATTTTTCAAGAAATATTAAATAGATTCAACATCTTTCTTCAACAAAATTGCAGACTGCACAGATGGTACCCTCCCAAAGGAAAAAGCACTATAGCTTACTATATATATTAGACTTAATAGTTACTATATACAGTAATTGACTTCTATTCATTTTACATCAAATTAAAACTTTGGGTGTCAGATAATTATTTATTAAAAGCTCGACATTTTAAATGAGAATAAGAAAGAAAAGTATGTCTTTGTGCCCCCTTTCCCCAGTTAATGCCCTATCGGCCCCCCTGGCTAAACTTTGCTAGATCCGCCCCTGCACAGTTACCAGCCGTCAGCTATGTAGAAAAAGATCCTCGAGTAGAAAGTAATATTAAATAAATTCTAACAACAGCTGATCAAGCTTAAACGTGCTGCTGTTGTTCAGCCGCTGGTTTCCTCTTTCTGGTGCAAAGTGGACCAAAAACAAACAAGAGAGACGGACTCGCGACAGAAAAGCCGATCAGCTGATCATTTAAGCAGTTTCACGATTGAAGTAGCAGCCGGAGAGCGAGAGGCAGTCGCTCGTTAAGCTTAACGCAGGAATGCTTTACAAACATTCAGAGATGGACTTACACACTTGCTTTACTTCTCTCGGTGATAACTTTGTCGGAGATGAAATGCCAGGTTGCTAGCGAAGCTCCAAATGCTATCCAGACCACCATCAGGTCCCGCATGCCACAGCCGCTCTATCACGTGATGCCTACTGCTCCGACGTGCTAACGTTCTGAGGTGAGTTACGGCGTGTTGCAAGTTTTGTGAGGTGCTTTCGTGATATTTAATGGATCGGATTACATTTTTTATTTTTCTCCGATATCCGATCCAGTAATTTAGGTCAGTATCGGACCGATACCGATACGTAATATCGGATCGGTCCATCTCTAATGCTGACAGCAGGAATGTCAACCAGATCTGTCGCCCGTGCATTGAATGTTCATTTCTCAACCATAAGCCGTCTCCACAGGCGTTTCAGAGAATATGGCAGCACATCCAACCGGCCTCACAACCGCAGACCTCGTGTAACCACATCAGCCCAGGACCTCCACATCCAGCAGGTTCACTTCCAAGATCGTCTGAGACCAGCCACCCAGACAGCTGCTGGAACAATTGGTTTGCACAACCAAACAATTTCTGCACAAACTGTCAGAAACCGTCTCAGGGACGCTCAACTGCATGCCCGTCGTCCTCATCGGGGTCTTGACCTGACTCCAGCTCGTCGCCGTAACAGACTTGTGTGGGCAAATGCTCACATTCGATGGCGTCTGGCACGTTGGAGAGGTGTGCGCTTCACGGATGAATCATGGTTCACATTGTTCAGGGCAGATGGCAGCTGAGAATGTCCCAGTTCTTGCATGGCCAGCATGCTCACCGGACATGTCACCCATTGAGCATGTTCGGGATGTGCTTGACCGGCGTATACGACAGCGTGTACCAGTTCCCACGAATATCCAACAACCTCGCACAGCCATTGAAGTGGAGTGGACCAACATTCCACAGGCCACAATTGACAATCTGATAGACTCCATGCGACGATGTGTTGCACTGCATGAGGCAAATGGTGGTCACACCAAATACTGACCGGTTCTGGGTCCCCAGACCCCCAATAGCGCAAAAAACTGCACATTCCAGGGTGGCCTTTTGTTGTGGGCAGTCTGAGGTACACCTGTGCACTACTCATGATGTCAGATCAGCATCCTGATGTGGCACACCTGTGAGGTGGGATGGATTATCTCAATATAGCAGATGTGCCCACTACCACACATTTGGACTGATTTGTGACCACTGTTTGGGAGGGATGGTTATATTGTGTATCTGGAATGAATTTTAGGTCTCTACGTCCATCCCATGGGGAATGGGAGCAGTAACAAAGGTGTTGCGTTTATATTTTTGTTGAGTGTAGCTTTTCACGTGTAGACACGTGTAAAAGTCCACTGGACTCACATTATACACATTGTGGGCAATTTTTCAAAAAACAGTATTAATGATGTGAAAGGATATGTCTGTGAAGGTTCTCAGTCATCCAGGTCATCGTAGTCTAAGGAGCTTGCAAAGAAAAGCGTCTGGACTTCTTTAAGTTGCTTGAATACGTTTCACCTCTCCTCCAAGAAGCTTCTTCATTTCAGTTCTGGATCATTAGGGGGTCCATTGTCTCTCTTGGGGGGACACTCCCACAGAGCTTAAATCTGGAACTCTCCACCATTTGACTCTAGAACTGGAGAAGCTTCTCAGATGAGAGGTGAAACGTCTTCAATCAACTTAAAAAAGTTCAGGCGCTTTTCTTTCCAAGCTCCTTAGATGATGTGAAAGGATATATCTTTAAAAAAAGGTCCTTCCTTAACCAAAACCAGGAAGCAAATGAAAACAGTGTGAGGCAAAGTGCAAAACTCTCTGCTGACAAATTTGTGACTTGTACCCATCATTACCCTTCCAACCTTTAAATCTACATTTTTCAAAGTCGTCCACTTTCAAGCTATTTGATAGAGTGGTATGAGAACACACAGTGTTTTGAGTTTTAGCTATAGTGTGCTCTAACATGCTGCACTACTAATATATTATAAGTACCTTGAATTATATGTTATCGCCATAACAATCTGCCCCCTGCTCTCTGCTTCTGATCATTTCTCTTGCAAGCATTATTCCTGTGATAGTTTCAGACAGCTGTCAGGGGGTGAGAAAAAAACAGTGAGTAGTATTCAGCATACGCCGTTTCTTTTATGTAAATTATAATCTTTTTTCTGAGCTGAAGAATCATTTAGCGGCAGTTTGGCTCCTGTACATGAGAGCTGCATTTGGACACCTGCCTGGCGTTCAGGCAACCTGAACAGAATATATAGCATACTGTCTAAATCTGTTAAAAGACGGAAGTGGCGGTAGCATATGTGTCGCCAACAACCAGCAAGGAACTGGCTGTTGTACAACAAAGTGCAATTTCTGCTTGTCGCTGTCAAAAAGCTGTTACTCTACAGCTTCAGTCAGCAGTTTACTCACCCAGACTGAAGGGGTTTATGAAAATATAACAACAGGCATTTAACTGCGTGACTGCGCTTCAGACAGATGAGGAAAAAAGAACAAAAAGAAAAGCTTTACCCGGAAGAGGTGATGATGATGAAGAAGGTGTAACACTAATTCTGACTGTATCATATCAAAAGTTGTACTTTAAATGTTTCTGCCAATGACTGTTCCTTTGATTGTTCAGCAATCCACCAACGCAAGACATTTCTATGATTATGTGAGAGACACATTCTGGCTTTCATTCAACCATGCACATAAAATAAACTTGGTTTTGGCTTTGTGACAACCGGACGAAAATAGATCCTCTCTTAATATGCAATTAACAAGCAGTTTGTTTTCATTCGGTGTCACATCACCTAAAAAAGCTTTAAGGATGAAACTAATATGTGCTTTTTTGTGTTCCAAACAGTCAAGCTTGTGGAGGATTTGGCTCAAAAACATCGCCACCAGGTCTCTGGTGGCCTGAGGGTGCCACTGCGACACTACAGTCATGACTTTCTATTTGTGTGTGACAGCGGGGCCATTAATAGCAGCAAAGCCCTGTGGGGAAGCAAGTTAGCTGTAATTATTCAGCTATGAGCAGAACTGGTCTGTCACACTTTCCACAGCTCCCTCGCGGAGCAAATCTTAGGCAAGGAGGAGATTTGGGATATTGCAGTCACACTAGACGGAAGTGTTTCCCCACAGAGTAAAACTGCACTTTCGTAAGGGATCATTGCAAGTTTCACTCAAGACTCTCTAAAAGCTTTATCTCCTACATGTGATTAATACATTTATTACCCTGGTTAATACACATCAAAATAAATGCTCCTAGTTCTGCAAATATATTATCAAGATTGACAAGATATATCTCGACTCTAAAGGAGAAAAATGGTCCTATTCTTTCATCACATTTTTGTTTTAGGGTTTGTCTCTAGCTTGCATCTTTACATTTCATGCTGTGCACTATTCATATCACACATCATCAAAAAGCAGTGAGAGCAATTGCAGGGTTATAATATGATAGAGGTGAATGTGAAGCTGAATGTGCTACTGGTTCAAAAGAGTGCATTATAGCTCCAGAATAAGTGGCTGTAAACTTACAAGAAAGATTACTATATTGAAGATTATCTGCCATTTGCTTGTGATTATTTATAGATTTGTGCAGAGTTTGTAATGTCAACATTTCAGTCAGAACAACACCTCTGAAGATAATAAAGGGAATGAAAGTATTTCAAATGCTATTTTCACATGAGAAAGACCAAAGAGCTTGTCCACTATTTTGTGAAGGTAAGATTGATTACATGGCAAAACAATATAGATTTAACTGATCATTAAAGAAAGACAAAGGACAAATTCAAAGACATATCCCTTCTGACTCGGTCTAAGATATGATAGCACTACCTCTGTAAAACAAAATAGATTTTAACTGGCACTGAGAAATATGAACATATTACTCCAGTATCAGCAAATTTATAGTGGCTGCCTGTTCCATTTTGTATTGATCTTAAAATCTTACTAAGCTTTAAATAGCCATGTTCTGATTTTTATGAAGAACTTGTTAGTCTCCTATATGCCTGGGTGCTTACTTAGATTGGTGCATGGAGTGCTGGTTATTCCAAGGTCTCAGTTCATAAACAAAGGTCAGTATTTAGTTTTTTTATGCTTTTAACAAATCTGATATTTTTTAATAAAGAAAAATGCAAAACATGGCTTCTGTGAAGCCATTCATAACTATCAAGAAAAATGCCACCCACCTGTCTTTTCAGTCATTTTAGATATTGACTGTATAAAAACTAATATTTGTGATGTTTGTCATGTTTTTGTAGCAACAGAATCTTCAATGAACTTAAAAAAAATAAATAAATAAAACTTCCCTGATTAATCACAGCTGAATTCATCTGCTGGACTCTACAGTATGTGTGTGCTCTAAATTGGTGTAAAAATGTGCATTTTAATATGTCTAATGATGACCATGATATGTTTATTGGATGCTGGGTCTTCAACTCTTCTGCCTAAATTTAAGAATTTGTTCATACTTGTACTGTTTATATGATTCTGCAGCTGCACAAATATGTATTCATGACTGTATTCATGAAGTAAAACTGTTTTGTTTTTTCTCCATGATAAGATAGAATAAGTACATGCTAGAAGTTTAATAATTCATCCTAACTTACTCTCCGATTTCTGCTTCATTTTCATCTCATCAATATTACTCTACCCTCACTGCATGCAAAAATCTCCAGGTTAGGGGTATTTCTGCAGTGGCTTCCACTGTTTGTCTGACCTTGATGGCATTAGACAGCCAATAATTTCTCGGGAACCATACTCCGGTATTGGATTTGCCACTCAGGTTGATGACTCACTCTGTCAATAAAAAAGTGAAAGTGCCGAATGAACTTTGGGCCTCAGCAGCTGCTGTCCTTTGCAGATAATTGTTAGCTTGCTGTGCAGGTTTTATCCCCAGACTGAGCAGAGATGATGAGTTTGCGTGACCTCTGTTTTATCAGATTTCCAATAAGATGTTTTCAGACATATACAGGTGCTGAGTCAAGGATCTGCCTGATCATAGGTTATCCATAGGTTGCCTGTTACTCTAGAGTAGCCGGGAACATATTCTCTCTGTTAAAAAATGACTAGTTTCTCACACAGATTGGGTATATCAATGGTATGATTGTTCCTTTCAGTCATATAGTTTGTGCAACAATGTTTGCATATTATTTTGGGACATATTTGAATTTATCCAACAGGTTGAACACAGTGCTTAGTTTTGAGTTGATTTTTTTCTTCTGTTCATTGTATTTTTATTCAGTTACATGAATGGATTTCTGTTGTTTGTTCTGCCTGTTTTGCATACCATTTATTGGCACCACTGACTGATACGCATTTTATTGACGCACATATTCTGCCTGCAGGCTTGTCTACTAAAAATGACACTCTTATACAACTATACAATTTTCTCATCTCTGCATGCAATTTCTCATGTGTCACATTTGCAAGTAAATTAGTAATCAGCATATGTGTCTTTTATTTCTTTCTTCTCTAAAATGTCATGTTTTTCTGCAGCTGATGGTGGAGACAACTCATCACTATGATAGTTGAGAAAATGGAAGTGAAGCTTCTAACTTAGCCACTGTTGTGATATGATTTATTTCAACCTGAACTATGTGAAATTAAACTAGTGGAAATGGCAAAAGATTTTTTAAAAAGCAATGCAAAAGTGAAACCTTTGCTCCAATTTAAGTTTTAAAAATAGTTTAGTAAGAAAGACAACTTAACTATGTATAGCAGTTATTAAAACCATTTCACAGCTTTATACACAATAAAAACACGCTGATAAACTATAAAAAGAGCAGAGGGTAATAAAACTTACAGTAGAATCATGCGATACACAAGTGCAAAGTCAGTAATAAAATACTGTGTATTTAAGAAAAAAATATTTTAAAAAATAATTAACAATATTTCTTAAAGCTAACTATGTAGCGTGCTTCAGTTCGGCTGGTCATTCCACAACTGCAGAGTCCCTTTTAGTCTCCAAGCATGAGGTGAAAACAGTCAGCAGGTCCTTGCATGAGGATCCCAGGCTGTGCACCAGAGTCCTGAAATCCCGAGATTTTGAATCCAGTTTGCAAGAGTTTCCTAGATGAAGATAGTTATTACTATCGACTAAAAATAGCATATTTTTTGATGATAGAGATCTGAACAGATTTGAGCTCCTGGAAAAAAAATCTATGCAAGAATGTGGACATCATGCACACTCCATGCGGAGAGGTACAAACCCAAAATCTTATGCTGTAAACCACTGTGCTGCCAATTCTGGACCTCTCTGACCGAATGATCTGTAGATGTGTTTATGAAAAAATGGCCGCCCCTCCCTGAGCCTGGTTCTGCTGGAGGTTTCTTCCTGTTAAAAGGGAGTTTTTCCTTCCCACTGTCACCAAAGTGCTTGCTCATAGGGGGTCATTTGATTGTTGGGTTTTTCTCTGTATGTATTATTGTAGGGTCGACCTTACAATATAAAGCGCCTTGAGGCGACTGTTGTTGTGATTTGGCGCTATATAAATAAAATTTAATTGAATTGAATTAAAAGAGTGCACACTGGTTTCTTGCATTTTGTTTAGAAATCAACAATAAAATGATAATGAAACTTTTGGGAGACAGGGCTGTACCCTGAGAATTCCTTTAGCTGTTAGAGAATTGCCAACACATGCAAACAAGCAAAGTGCAACTTCACTTTTGTTTTCTGTAAATGGCATAAATATCTGTTGGTTTACAACTGTTAATCAGTACACATGAGAAAACTGCTTAACCTTGCCTCAGTAGTAGTTTAGCATAGCAGAACATTTAATGAAAATATAATTTTAAAAAAGAAGTTTTTACCTGTAATTTACCAGACAACACAAAATACATTTTGAAATGATGTTCACGTAATATTTAGTTTGTTTATAACATTATACAAAAAAGTTCACTTTAAAGTCTTTGTGCCTTTGAAAAAAGTATATTTTTAGTAAATCTACACACTGTGCAGGATTTTGTCCCTCCTCATTTTCTCAAGTTGTGCCTTTAAAGAACTTGGTGCCGTGAGTAAAAAGATAGCATTGACAAAAATATATAAATAAATGAAATAAAAACTGGATAGCTCATCCATTAAATCCAGCAGTATCGGCATCAGTATCAGTATTTTTACCGCAGTCAAATTAAGTTTTTTCCTCTTATACATTTTTGAGGTCCAAGTCTTCCATCTTTAAAAGCTCCACATTTTCAGGGTTTCCACAAGGCAGTCAGGTCTCACCATCGTTCTCCCATCCTGACGATAAACAGAATCAAAATATTATCAAAATCACAGATTTTATAATAGGCATTTTAAAATGAACTGTGTCTTTGCACTCACTGAGCGTTTCGGGTGCTGGTGCTCAGGCAAGCATGTCCTTCTTTTATCTCCTTTCCCACGACAAGCTTGCGCTTCATGATTGGATTCTGGATGTCACTGCTTGTGGTCCCACCAGCTCTTCAGCTCTCAGGGACTGCACTAGATCACTGTACCACAGGGTATGTCTGGAAAGCTGTGTCTTATTCACTTGTAGCTTTCATTCATACCTTGACAACACTGAAACAAAGGGAAGATATACAGGTTCCATAAATTCTGAGACCATTATAGCTCTATTTAACAGGCTTACTGGGTAATCCTTAAGGAAGTTAAAAAAAAGGCAAACTAGCAAAACATTAATGATAATCGTAATGGTGGTTTCGTGTCTAGTTTCTTCACCGTTGTTAAATATTATTGAAGTTGCATCAATAAATGTTCATCACATTGGGCGACATGAAATATAAATATTTTTTAAAGGAGTAAACTTCTTTAAAATCAATCATAGGATTAACACACTGCAGGCCACAAAGTCAAAAAGTCACGATTTTTACTTTTAGTGTGAACGGCCATGATTTTGGGTTTGCTTCGCACACTTTACAGTTTAACTGTGAAGTTTTGGCAAATGTTTGCAGGCAGATCAGCATCTTCCATGCAAAGTACATAAGACACCAGCATTATGCTAGAGAACAAAGCTATAGCGAAGAGATTTTCGGTACAGCACCGTATCTTTTTGCAACCAATTTCACCTAGGGAATGCCAGCAACCACTTGCAAACTGGTTGGGGAACACACAGGTTCCTTACTGACTGACGGTTGCCCAGGTGCAGCAAGGTCTGTGTGACCAGGGCTTTATGATTTATGAGCATGTTTTCCTTCTGTAGTGAGCCTTGACCCTGTTGCCTTACACCGGTTATGCTGGCTGCAAACATAACTACTGGAAGCAACACATACAACCCTGTATGGTGTTTTATGTTTATCAGCCAGGCAAGGACCACTTTTAACATAAAAGTATACTCTAAAATGTACTACCAATAATTTCACGAGTCTTCAGGCCACTACAGTAACAGTGTGAGAAATTAAAAAGCAAAGTAATTTGTCCATTTCAAAACAAAATCAAACATCTCTTCCCTCAGAAAGACTCACTTGAACAAAAATGACCTTTGAGTCATGATCGTTCTTTTTGGAAGACGTGTCATTTCACTGTTCAGTAAGCTCAGTTGGTGCCCTGGTTGAAGTGCTCCAGCACAGTGGTGTTGGTTCTTTCAAACAACCACAGCTGGCTGAGAGAGGCAGGGTCACACGTGTTCATGAAGACTCGCCGCTCACTCGGACTGCTATCAATACAGCTGTTACTGACGGGATGATACAGACTCTTATCCTGGAGGAAAGATAAACATATACATATTATACAAGAAGCTAACTTCTTCACAGGACATTTATTTCCTTCTTTATACAAAGAGAAAAATCTAATACTCTGTGATTAATACACATTTTAAAGCCTTATACTCCACAACGATTAAACCTATTTCTCAAACTTGTTGGTGTTCTATATGGCATATGTACACATTACTACCGGCAGGATGTTACACTTTGCTCCTGCAAAATTTAAAGTGTCTATCGACCTTTTACCAGGCACACACTGAAATACTTGACATTTCAATTTTTATTTATTTTTTTATTTTTACTTTGGTGACTTTTTAACAAATATAAAACCTTCCTAAGGCCAGGACAGTTGGAGAGCATTGAATAGGATGAATTAGTAAATACACTAATTTTCTACAAGCAGTGAACTCTAGAATTTCTCTATTTCTGTTCATCATACCTTTCTGTACCGCCAAAGCTGGTTTCCCTTCATGCCGTGACAGTCATACAGGGTGACTGGGCTGCTGTGGGAGATGGCATCAAAGCACAGCTTCCTTGTATGTATGGGGTCACCCACCCGGATATCCTCCCTCCAGCCAAATGTTAACACCTGCAGGGAGCACATCTGAGCTGTAACAACATCTGACTGTCCTTCCTTTGTCTACGTGAAATTTCTACCTTTTTTTCTGTCAGATTGATTTTCTTGTTGAAATTGGGGTTATTATGGTAGTGTTGCAGTGTTACATGGTGTAGAGATAGTAAAGCCGATAAAATAAGCATTTTGGATTTATTTGATTTATACAATAGTTTCTCCACATCAGTGTTCAATCGATCTAGCCCAAATAGTTGGAGGTTACATTTACACTCAGGTCCATAAGTTTGTGGATGATGATACATTTTTTAGTAGTAATGCTGTACAAAACCACAGTACACTTAATCAATTAAGATATACAGTACACATATGAATCACTTCCTTTTGTCACTAAAGTTTTTACTGTCTCACCCATTAAGAGTTCATTTCCTATGATCTGTTACCAAATCCAAGTTCAACATTTGGAATCAAATCCAGTTTTTATTTTTATTGAACTTTTGATATTAAAAGAAAAATGTTTTGCCATCCTAAAACATATGGACTGCACCCTATGACCATACAAGCTGCAAAATGTTATGGATGTGATAACTGTACACATTTGGTCACCACATTCTAATTAGAAGTTTTGAAAAAACAAGCTGTTTTTCCACAGGGAAGCATATCACTTTGCAAAAGTTAGAATGAGGTAACTCATTCTCACTCACTCACTATGTGTTAATAGACCTCTCTGCATTGAATCATATCTGTTATTAACCTCTGTCTCTCTTCCACAGCATGTCTTTATCCTGTTTTCCTTCTCTCACCCCAACCGGTCGCAGCAGATGGCCCCGCCCCTCCCTGAGCCTGGTTCTGCTGGAGGTTTCTTCCTGTTAAAAGGGAGTTTTTCCTTCCCACTGTCGGCGAAGTGCTTGCTCATAGGGGGTCATATGATTGTTGGGTTTTTCTCTGTATCTATGAAGTGCCTTGAGGTGACTTTTGTTGTGATTTGGTGCTATATAAATAAAATTGAATTGAATTGAATTAATAGTACTATTAAAATGTATCTCAATTAAGTGATTAGACTTAATTTTGTACAATTATAGGATAAAAATGACAGGGCCAAATGTAATTCAAATATAACAATTTAAATAATGGGACAAATGATCGTTCTTTTGCAGTATTATTTTGACACCGACGTCTTTTCTCCACCTGTTAATTTTCTTTTTTATTTGCTGTTTGTTTAATTTAGCCCAATTAGGGTTTGGCTAAAAATGAATAGCATGACATTAAAAAGGTCCACTTTCTGTCTGTCTGTTTAGTTTTTTTTTCCTCCTTAATATACCTTGTTGGTAAAAACACACTTTCATTAACATGCTACTAAAGTAAGAAAACAAATGAAAATAATTTACCTGAAAAAAACAAACAGCTTGTTAACAACCCATCATGTTGCTAGAACATCATCTCAGAGGCTTTAGGATATGAACTGAAAACCCAATAAGCTCATTTAAGAGGGTGCCCTTACCTGTCCGTGACTCCACCCCACCTCACCACGGCCTTTCACACAGTTCTCCAAGCGGATGGGGCTCCCTGACACAAAGTGTTTGACCTCCATACACATTCCACTGCCCACATTCTGTATCTGAAAAGCACATATATAACTATGATAAACTGACATAAACCAGAAACCCATAAACATGCTGAGATTACAATACACAGTATAATCTCCGCTCTTAGTCCTACACAAGTAAATCCATACACTGACTGTAGTCAGCAGATTGATTTTCAGTTTTATCTTTTTTCTTAAGTTCTTTTTTGTGCACTTCCCATGTAAAGGCTTGGAGGCATTTTTTGCCTTCCAGGAGTGTAACTAGGCACCGATAGGAATTGCAGCTTGTTAAAAATACTAAAAAATAGTGTGTTATTGCAAACGTGTTTCATCACTGTTTCTTGTCTTTTTATACCACTGAGAATTCTTTAGCGCGTACCTCAATCCTTTATACCTTTTTAACAATTCTTATCAGTAATCTATTTTTCTTAAATCAAAAAACCCTCAAAACATTACAAGTTGAAACCAGTAGAAACGATTTTCCTGCCTTAAGCTAGTTTTTCGTGAACTTGTTACAGTCACATAATACATTCATGATGAAATTTTACAGTGAAATTATAGATTTTTGTTAAGTCTGTTGAAAATTTCAAACTTTGGTAATCTGTTCCTAAAAGAAATTATTTTTGGCTTTGGCTGATCATAGGATAGGGTAACTAGAGTTGTTCATATTTCCAACAGCTTTACTTCTGTGGCTTCAGTTTGGGTACATTGAGAGCAGAATCTGAATATTGTGAATACACTAATTTTTCTTTCCATGAAATGAGTTAGCAAAAGAGCCCTAAGGCATGAAACATGATTCCCAGACAACAAACAGGGAACTAGAAGATGACGATATTTTCAAAAGAAAGCTGGAAAAATACTTTGACCTTTTCATTACGCAGAGTTAATTTTCATACATTTTGTAATAATTTTCATCTTGATTTGATATAATTATTCATCTTGCTTTTGCCACGAAAATATTCTCTGCAGCACAACTGAAACATGCTCATTAACTGTCTGTTTTCTGATACTAAATGATTTATTTGAGCTACACACCGCAGTATTATATAATATATCTATTTGAATTTATTTATAGCAGCAGAATACAATTTAGCATCCAGGTTCTGAGCTAATTACTTTCAGCAAATAGTTTGCGTACAAAAATTGGTGAGTGATTAGTAAATATTCCCTTTGTGGCTACAGGCGGATGCTCGGCTATTTAAAGGGGAGTTAATGGATTGGAGAAATAGGGAATTTTGCAGCAGATGTCAGAGGCATGTTACACATGTATGACCAAGTGCAGCTAGATGTGACTGTGTGGAGTCATGTTCCTTGAGCCAGCTGGTTACAATTGGGGGCTTGTCCGGGATTCTAAATGAAAAATCAAACACGAAACATACCCTATGCCTGTATAGTCTCTGGAATTATGAAAACACAATGGGAACAAAGTTGGATTCACAGATTTTTTAAAATGTATTTATTATTTTTTATTATGACATCTAACTGCAGACATGTATTCAGTTTAGCGATTCCATATTCATTGTACACACAAAAACCTTTCCAGATGTGTTTTTTCATTTATTTTTTAGTTTGTATCTCTATGCATACATCTATTTATTTAATTTCTCTACATATATGAAAGCAGTTTCATGAACTAATCCAGCTCTTACCTCTCCCCAAGCAGCAGCAGGAGGTTCTACTGGTGGATAGTGTTTGGGAAGATCCCAGGCCACTTCATTCATAAACCACTTAAAGCTTTTACAGTTTAATCGGGTCCTCAGCTCTTTCTGCGCTGTCATGTCACCTGCAGACAGGTGCCGATACTCAGGTCGACGCTGGTACACATACTCTGCGTATTCGTCCATCCAAACTTCTGCTACACGTTTTAGATTCTGAAATCAAGTTAAAAGGAGTTTCACATGGTTGGATTAATTCTTTAAAATAGTTTTTTGTTAGCAGACAATTCAAATTTCACACAATAGGAACCTCTAACACATTATCAATAATGGGAGTCATAAAAAAGGTTTAAGGGTCCACTTATGAGTAATGCAAACTTTAACATTCCCATTCTCTTCAATTTGTTGTGGCTTTATACTTTAATGCAGCGGTCCCCAATCCCCGGGCCTCGGACCGGTACCAGTCCGTGAGTCGTTTGGTACCGAGCCGCGACAGTTGAGGCTCAGGTGTGAAATGTATGGTTTTCAGGGTTTTTAACAGTTTTCAGCATTATTTTGTTATCGTTTTTATTGTTAACTCGGTTTTCCTCCATCTTTTCACGTGTGTTATGAATAAACCTTTTTTTTTTGGTACTAGTTTTATTTTGTTGTATTTATCCGCAACACCTTAAAGGCCGGTCCTTGAAAATATTGTCGGGCATAAACCGGTCCGTGCCACAGAAAAGGCTGGGAACCACTGCTTTAATGCATCAACTATGTGTTGTGTCAATGGATTCTGAAGCTGTCTGTGTTTCCACCTGCAAACAAGTACCCTAGTATAGGTCCTTTAGTTCCTGACAGTGAGACCAATTATATGGAGAGCTGCCATGGACTGGTGTGAACTATGTTTACCTAGTATGCTGCGTTTTTTTTTTACTGTATATTTGTCTCTAGGAATCTGCCAAGACAACGGCATTTTATTGCTGCCGTTTTTGACCATTGTATTTGAGCTACATATATTGAAACTGACCTATAGAGTGCTCTCTTTGATTCAGCTTTGATTGAAATGATACCTCAACAAACGGGAAAAAAAGAACTATCCGCTTTTATGTAAAGGGTCAGGTGATTCAGGGACATCAACATTTCAATGAAGCTAAGTTAGAGACTGTTCCTCAGAAAAACAAAACAAAGCCAGTTACTTTCAGCTACACACTGAGCTATACCGAGCCATGTTTCAGGCTGAGAGCAGAGGCATACATAATGAATGGTGTTTGGCTACACCTCAGATGATTAAGCACTTTTAGACAATTTCCTATTCTGTGTAGGTGCTGAAAAAAAAATAACAAAAGAACTTAAGCTCATTCTTCACAGTAGCACCTGGAAAGGCTATAAGTTGTAGATAGTGGATACCCTGCATATTTCTGCCTCTTGCCTGGTGGTCTTTTATGAGTGAATGCTGAGCAGACTGTAAAGTACACTGAGATGAAAGAGTAGTGTACTTAGCAGAGGATGCAGAAAATACAAACCCTGCACCACTCTGTGTGTGCATGCAAATGTATAGCATGTGTGTTTACATGCAGGGTTAATGTATGTTTCTGTTTACTTGTTTATTGGGGTTAATTAGCTAAAGGTTCATTTAAAAGGCAGGGATGCATTCAGCTTCACTGCTCAGTGGACTTCAGAGGCACAGAAGTTGCTACAGTGTGTGTGTGTGTGTGTGTGTGTGTGTGTGTGTGTGTGTGTGTGTGTGTGTGTGTTTGTACTTTTATGAATACACACTTACACATACACATATCTACTAAAAACATCCCATCTTCCATATAACGTCATAATTAGCAGAGATCCAAAAATCATGTTTCTGTATTGCTTTTAAACCCTGAGTGTGAATACAACAAAACACTAGTTTGTCAAAAATCTGTTTACCTAAATGTTTACTCTTGTTTGAAGCATGCTGGTTGACAGTTAATCATTCATTCCTTATTAAAAATCTTACTGGCAACAATAAGAATTTTTTTAAAGGGTAGGGGGTGGTGAGTGTGAGCAAGCATGTGATGGGATGCACCATAATCCAGATTGAATACTCCTTCTAGTACTCCTTAGGATATTATAGCATTATACTACCATATACTACTGTAATTCAGTAAAATCAGAATTATTAGTATATGTATTTTGCTTTTATAGTATGCAGAAAATCCATCACTGATCCACTGCACATAGTGAGAAGAATTACCTTTGCCAAGCTGATCCCACCAGGCACTTTGTAGGGGACATACTTCCTATAGATGTGTCCTACCCTGGAGCAAGGGATGTCCTCCATCCGACCACCACACATCCACAGCTTCAGAGACACAAAGAGAGGGAAAGAATACTTTCATCTGATGAATCTTTATGGTGTTTAGAAGCTTTGCTCTTTAAGATTCAAAGAGATGCACAAAGGTAAAGCAAGGTGAAGGAAGGAGATGACGACAGAGATGAGCAGAAGACTGATGGCTGAGCAGAAGGAGGAATAAGGTACAGTGATTCGAAGAGGCTTATAAATCCTGGGAGACCAACAGGAGAGAGAAGATGTAATAAAGATGAGAGGACAGAGCAGAGGAGGCAGGGGGCACAAAAACAAATTATGCCAAGATGGTGACCTGACTTCACCTAAGAAGGAGGACCAGATGAGAAAAGGTCTTTCTGACAAATCACTGATACAATGCTTATGTTACGACACTATTAGAATATTGTTGGTATTCAAAAAACACAACTGGTTTACTAAAACTTCTGCCGTTTTATGGGAAAACAACATTTTTGTTACTTTTTTAATAGCTTTTAAGTACCTTTGTTTTTGCTTCAGACAACACTTCAGACAAAGCATCATTGCTTCTTTTTCTTTTTAGCTGTCTATCTGACATAACAGAGACATTCAACAGTGTGTCTTCATTTTAATCCTCCAGCAATAACAAAGGCAACTGTGATGATTTGCTTACTTGGCTTTCAATGAGGAAAACAGACCATGAGAAGAAAGGGAGGCTATGAAAGGGGCGAGAAATAAAAGAAAGACTTAAATACAGCAGGCAGGATGGAAAATGGGTTTTGTTTTAGCAAAACTAAATGAATAGAAATGAGAAGCTCATTTGAAACATAAGTAAATACTATCAACACAAGTTTGAAGACAGCCAAAGAGAGAGGCAGAGAGAAAGAGTGGTTTGGTGCTGCTGGTCCTGCAAAAAAGTCTGCTAATATGAGACTAAACAGGCTAAACGTGGGGAAAGTTTGACAACTTAGACATGAGCGAAGGAAAAAAACATGTTTTATACATCACTTCTAGTTATACAGACATACATTTCATTAGTTTGCATTTTTTAAATCGTTGAAGGATCGCGGCAAACCCTTTGAATGAACTGAGCCGATCTCTAACTGTAAACCTATTACTACACAGCAGTTCATATGTAGATGTGTAGATACAAAGAATTTTTTTTCTGTAGTTTCCTGAGATGTGTGGCTCAGTGGCTCCCACCCTGCAGAGATGATAACATTGAAACTATAGAGGAACGTAGAGCAGATTGCATCTCAAATGCTGAAGACTGAAATATCAGCTAGTTGTCCTTCCAAGTCATCAAGTGCTGTCAATTCATCAAACCCACAGGCATCTCAAAAATATGCACAGTGTCCTTTGGCACTGAGTTATGGTATTACTCAGACATGTCTCAGTAGCAACATGTCACATATGGATGCTTCTAAAGAATCTCTTGCTGTTACATTTAAATGAACTATTTAATGGATTTTTTCAAAGTTAATGTTAATGCTGCTAAGGTGTTTATGTAATAAACAAAAAGCTGATCTTTTCTTAAACCTAGCCAGCAACTTATGGGGAAGTGAAAACTAAACTTTTAAGCAAATCAAAATAAAACAGAGCAAAAACAGAATTACCTTTGCTGGTGGATCAAAGCACCATGTGCAAATCTGAGATTCTGCCAGATGTTTTTATTGTTGCACAGCTTTTCATATGGCCTGGTCTAGAACCAAAATCAATAAGCTAGCATACACAAACTGTAGATTATGTGAGGAAAAACATTTTTCGAAATGTGTATTTTGAAGTGACCTCACTCTCACCTTATGATTATGAGTTTTTTATTTTTTGTCCTGTCTACATCCCCTCACCCACAACTGGTCACAGCAGATGGCTGCCCCTCCCTGAGCCTGCTGGTGATTTCTTCCTGCCAAAGGGGGGCTTTTCCTTCCCACTGTCGCCACATGCTTGCTCATTGGGGATTGTCTGACTCTGAGGTTTGCAGCTGAATTACTGTACGGTCTTTACCTTGCAAAAAACTGCCTTGAGGCAACTGTTCTTGTGATTTGGTGCCGTACAAATAAAATTTAAGTGAATTTACAGGAGGCAAGGAAAAATAGAAGCCGGTAATTGAATCCCAAATGTTCAAGGAATGTTTAGTGTTTAACTTCAAACAAGTTTGATTATTATTCAAGGATTTTTAGTGATTAAAATACATTAAAAATATTTTTGGTTTCCAATGGATGAATCCTTTTCTACGGGCTGCTCTATGAGATTTTTAGCAGTACCTGCATAGCAACACTTTTTTTTTTCTTCTAGCAGTTTTTAATATCGCTTTTGCAATACAAGTAGATGAAATACCTATCCCGTAGGAACCGCCATAAAGACATGAATCTATTTGTGTTGGGTTTTAACTTTGAGACACTAATGTGTGCCAGTGAATTATTGATATACTTTGAATTATTCTGACAGTCTAAAAATATTAAACTGACAATCTGGTTGGCAACAAAAGGTAAATATTTCAGGTTCTGAAAGCAATTAACATAAACCTTGGCACACATGGCTTGAAAGTTGTATTTTGCTTTTCATTATGAAGACGTTCATTAAACATTAACATGTTTAATTGTTTTGCCAACTGCCGTTTCCAAGGGCAGGAATTAACAGTCAAGCTCAAGCCAAAACATAAAACCTACTCTGGCTCTCTATGTCAGGTTCAAACTTTAACCTCCTAAGAACCGAACTCTTCCATGGCATGCATTTTTAATCTCTCTTTGATATTTGGGCTGATTGGGACCCAATGAATGTAAAAATAAAGAATTGCCAGATTTTTCTTTTTTCCTAATTTTTGTTTCTAAGAAAAATGAGAGCTACATATGAGGATATTCATATAAAATTTAGATAGAACGGTAGCAGCATAATGTCCTCGTAAGTGGATACCAGGCCCTTGTAGAGCAAAACTGATTGTTTTGGTCTAAATAACCCAAAATGTGATATCCACATATGTGAACGCCAGGTCCTAGGAGGTTAAACACATTCGGGGCTCAAATTTTAATTAAACTTGCAGACTAAGCTTACAGACATTAAAACAATAAGACAAAACCACTGACTATCTAGAAATCTACAAAGAAAAAGCGCTATCAGGCCAGTTAATGTTCCTCTATAGCAGCTCGACTTTCATTAATGAGGCGTGTAATCTCGTCACATGAAAATGTGTTTCACGGTCCAAGTAACATTAAACTCATATATCGTCCAGGCATGAAGTTCTCATGACCCTGTGCTGTTATCACTGTCACTCTAGTACAGCTAGAGTCTCTCTGCTCACATGAGTGTTCACAGCTCAGTTCAAGAAAAGAAACTACAGAACCACTGAATTCACTCCAAATGCATAAATAAAATATGTTGCTGCAAGAAAAAAAATCCAGCACTGACTTAAAGTGCAACAAGAACTTGAGCTGTCTGTACTCGTGTCCAAGAATAAATAAAACATGAATGCATACAGTTTGATTTTCTTCTGTGTTTCAGTGGCCTGGTCATGTGTTTTGCTTCCACTGCATGAATAATAATGATCTAACAAAATGCTCGCAGCACTAAATCTAAAGTCAGTATACAATAGCATCAATTGCATTTTAATGCTCTGGGACTAGAACAACAATCTGAATGGACTGACCTTGTGTGGTTTTTTTGTTTGTTTGTGTGTGTGTGTGTGTGTGTGTGTGTGTGTGTGTGTGTGTGTGTGTGTGTGTGTGTGTCAGTGTTTTCTTTCAACAGGATGTTTTATGAGATGCCTTATGAGTCTGGCGTGACACCTGGACTAGATTTACACTGGATGGCATTACCTTGGCATGCTGAGGAACCTCGGAATAGTCTTTGACTGAGATTTGTCCTTTCACTCACACAGCTTCTTTGTTTTTTAGTTTTTTTTTTAAACCTGCACAGCGTTATAAAAATGGGAGCATCCCGTCTCAGGGTAATGCTGAAAAACTAGTCCAAGCATTTGTTACAACTGTAATCTGCTTGCCCTAAACGCACTCTGAAATGCCTTCACTTGATCCAAAACACTGCAGCAAGAGTCTTAAGAAGACCTAGAAAGAGAGCTAGTTCCCCAACAGAAGCTTCTTGTCAAAACCAGAATCAAGTTAAATTTGCCCAATCTTATCCTGAAAACCTCACAGTGAGCAGACAAAACAGAACATCAGCTTTTGACATTATTCTTCAACCAACTAGAGGCTGGACCAGGGTCACCTGAACTATTACCTTGCAGGCCTACTATAGATTGCTACAGGGCATCCTGAGCACTTCTCCATCTCTTCCTTTCTCTTACTCTCCATCCATTAGCTGTACGTTTTCTCTGTTCCAAAGTTTGAGTTTGTCCTGTTTATTATTTTATTTCTATCTATCACGACGTGTTTCCCCAAAGGGATGAGTTATATTTCTGTCTATATTATAGATCTCATCCCTTGAGTTGACTTTTATTGTGATTTTCTGAAATCACAAGTAAATTTAATTGACCAAAGACCAATATAAAAAAAACTATAATAAGCAGGAAGGGGAAAAATCCACATCAAACATAATATGAGCAAATACATATTATTTGATGATGTTGCCGTGGAAACAAGAACCAGAAAGCCAGTGTACTTTTTATTCTTTCAATAAGATGATTTTATCACAGGCAAGGGTAGAAAAGTTAGTCTGTAGCTGTCTATGTCCATCCAGCGCTAAATCCTGTCATGGTCCTGAGTCTGAGGACTCAGTGTTTTGTGTTCCTTATGCTTTTGTTCATTCAGAGTGTGTATTCTGTTGTGATTTTGCCATTTGTTAGGTTTCTGTTCTTTGCCTGCCTGCTTCCACTTCTCTGTGTTCCCTCTGTCTGTCCATGGTGTTATTGTGTCTGCTCATGAGTCTGCCTGTCAAGTTCAGTGTCCGGTCTGGTTCTCTGTGTCTGTTAGTTTCCTGTTTTATTCTGAAAGTTCATGTCTCATGTCAGTGTGTTCAGTTTTACCTCTCCCCTGTCTCGTTAGCCTTATTGCTCCCAGCTGTGTCTCCCTCCTGTGGCCCATTCCCTGATTACTCCCCGTGTATTTAAGCCCTGTGTTTTCCTGTGCTCTCTGTCGCGTCGTCTGTTTAACTCCATGTCAGTCTGCATTATTCTGTTACCTGGGATTCAGTCTGCGGCTCTCTGCCATCTCTCTTTGTGCATTTCGCTCCTCCTCCCGTGAGTGTCTGGTTTAAGTTTTGTTCTTTAGTTTTCCCAGTTTAGGTTTGTTTACTCCCCGCTCTGCTCTTCCTGTTTTGTCACTTTATCACCTCTGCAAATAAATTTTCACTCGCACCCCAGTCAGTGCCTGCATCTTGGATCCTTTTCTCAATTCACCACACGACTGCTGTGCAGCCGTGACAAATCCATAAATATGAAATAACATTCTTTTAAAAACATTTTTTTTTCAATTTATGTTTTTAGAAAAGTTTTACCCTGCCAACTATTTGGAAGTTGGCAAATGTTTTCTTTGAACAAATACCCCTTTTCTGGCTCCATCCATGGAGGTTTAATTATTTCTGCCTCCAGAGCAGCTCTGTCTCTAAATGTTTGCATAAATGAAGCTCGTCCGAAGCAATATAAAGACTCCGCAGTTGGTTTTATGCCTGCACTGTCCCTCTCACCCTCCCTGTGAGGTCACATTGCTTCTGCTCTTTGGGCCTTTATGTTCTGACATTATCTTGGTGTGTGAGCTGGAAATGCTTGGTGTTCCCACACCGCTGTCACCAGGATGGAGCTTT
Organism: Rhamphochromis longiceps; assembly: GCF_057381845.1. Lineage (NCBI taxonomy): Eukaryota > Metazoa > Chordata > Actinopteri > Cichliformes > Cichlidae > Rhamphochromis > Rhamphochromis longiceps. The sequence goes on from NC_140566.1 coordinate 32,311,461, forward strand.
AGATTAACTGTACCACTGAGTAAAGTAATTGTGTTTCACATGCAAGCAGGGCCCGGCTGTCTGTGGGAGCAGCGGTTTGGTTGTAAGGATTAGTATGAGAGCCTGTTAATCTTCTCACCTCAGGAGACTGGCTGTCTGCACTATATCAGCTAATGGGGATCTTAATAAAAAGGAAACCAAATTGAATATCTGAGCATATAAAGTAGACTTAAGAGGCACAGCAAGGCATGCGCTAATAGGAAAAATTAATAGTGATAATCTTGACCAAAATAATAACCTTGGTAAAGGGTATTATCTTAATGATTACTTAAGTTAGACAGAAAACTGTATTAAAACATAAAAGCTGTTCTCACCAGGCTCAGCCCTGGGCCATTGATGGCATTAGTCTAGGCCTATCATTTGTTTCACATGCCCGGCTTCTAATCCTCACCTTTTGTTCAGACCTAAAGACACTCAACTGCAGTACAATCCATCATATTATAGTTTTAAAAATGGATTATACTTTTGCATCATGACGCATGGGTATCCAGGTATAGGTGACCTTGGTTTTTGGAATTAATCAGTCATTCAGAAACCGATTTTATTTCCACCCAGACATCCGTACATCAGTTTTCCTCTTCTTCATCTTCTTATTTTGTATAGTGTTGTCATTTATGGTAAGCATTGGGCAAATTCCTTCTCTTATATTCACAACTTTATATACCTACAGTGACTTCACCCATTGGTTTCTTGAAATTTAGACCCCAGACGGTTGTTCTTATCATTGTTTTTTGGAGTCAGAAACCAAAAATTTTGACAAATGAGCGCATTGCTATAATCTAATTCTAACCAGTAAACCTTAAGTTAAAAGATAAGGCCAGCACAGAAGCGCTAAAAGAATCATTGTCTGACATGGCCATTTACAGCTGGCTCCAAAAGCAGGTAAGTCTCCCCATTTCAGACTCCCAAGGTACTACACCCAACTCAATCAAGATAAAAAAAAAAAAGCATGTTTACAGCCTGGTACACACAATGTTGAGGATTCTGTAGATGCTTTCACCTTTCATAGAAACTATACAGTGTCTTAGTGTTATTTTTAAAAATTATGGGCATATAAACAGCACAAAAAGGACAGAAATATGTGTTTGGTTGATTATTTCTTTGTAGTAACGGTGCTTCTAATCTGTAACTCACACGAAAACATTGGCGGACTTGTGACAAATGCTGACAAAAGCAATCTGTGACCAGCATGAGGATGAAGTGCCAAGCTGTTGTGGCTGTGAATGTTTCTTCCAGATGCTACTGAGTGAATAAATAAATGAAAACATTTGTAAATTGCCAGTATGTCTTGTTTCTTAAGAGTTCAATAATCCAATCCAGTAAATGACACCCAACAGGAGTCAATAGAATCTTTGATTTGAAGTTTTTCATGGGTGCAACCCACATATTCAAAGCTGCTTCTCAACCCACAAATGCAATTTTCCAAATGAGGTACCATTTAAGGATAATTAGACTGGTGTTAATCAACCAAACACAAATGTCCTTACTTTTGTGCTAAGCTTAGTCAGATGCAGATGTAGTCAAAAGCATAATATATAGTGTATCTAAAGACTATATGTTTTATTAGTTATATTTTTATAATTAAATTGATAAAAATGTGAATGAAAACATGAACAAAATCAAGAGGTCCAGTTCAGTGATTGGTTTACACATTCAATTAACAAGGAAAAGAAAACTGCTTTGATCCCAGGAGGAGACACAAATACCTTTGGGGTTGCATCAAGATGGGATAAATCAAAGAAGCTACCCGCTGTGGTGATGCCTTGTGTCTAAAGGGGCAGCCGAAAGTAGTTCTCTTTCACTCGAGTGGCTCAACTTACCGTGGTCTGAACTTACTCTGATACTAAATGAAGCTTATGCGTAAATTCACTAAGGAAGCTCCCTAATCAGTCATCTGCCTGCTTTCCTGGGTGTTAAGCTGCTTTCTGTTCATTACATCACTACCACTTTCCCACGCCGTCAATCTCAACACAGTCATCATTACTTTAGTCCAATCATCTCCTTGCCCTTGAGCCAATCAGGCTCTGCGTGTGTTCATTTCTTTCTCCCTTTCAAACTCTCATTCATGCAACCCATCTCCACAAGCACCTCAGTCAGAGCTCCGCCCAAGCCTCAGTCTTCATCTTCACCACCACCATCGTAAATCCTGTAACTGCTGGGATTTTGTTCTGCTATGCCATGTGTAATTGAGTCTAATTGCCAAATACGTTAATTTCTATATCTCATGTTCAGTTATTCCAAGTGATTTTTGCTCATGAAAATAAGCTCACTTTACTTCTGTTTCCAAAACAACCAAGTTGGCAGTGATACACAGCTAAATGAAAGCCTCCAAACACAGGACACATCTTTTATAGGCCACAGTCTGTGCTTTGCACCAATTCATCGGTCCTAGTGACCATACTTCTAATAATGCAAACTTTAAGCTATAATAATAATAATAATAATAATAATAATAATAATAATAATAATAATAATAATAATGGCTGGACTGGTGTAGTGATTCACTGAGCTGGTGTGAGAAACATACTGATGTTATAAATGTGTGCACAACTATTTGTTCTATCTGGTTCTGAGAAACACAAAGGGATTTTCTGTGTTTCTGTCTTCTTCTACTATGAATCTGATCACAGAAATGTTTGGTGAGAGGAGAAGAACACTCCCGTGGACATCTTCCTACCACCTCCACCACCCCCCTCTGTCAACAGCGTTGACGCTAAAGTAGACATAAAAGTAAATAGGCATTACGAGTGTTTTCAGTGCTGTCTGAGCTTGTTAAGATGTGGCTGAAGCATGTTTAAAAGAGTTAAAAGGAAACATTAGAAATACACTCTCAGCTTGACCCCCAAAGCCAGAACAAAAACAACTCCCTTGGTCCTTTTGAAAAAAAAAAAGTTTAGTATTTTATAGATTTGCCGGAGGGCAATGAAAGGATTATAACATTGTCTGGGAACACCTTTAATTTGCAGGCAATCTTTTATTTAATTTTTTTTTTTTTGAACTGATGTAATCATGAAAGGCTAAAACTATGGCAGAGTGGCTCCATACAGAACCATTAACAAACAGGTTACAGGCAAGAATATAATCTGGCTTCACATCCTCAATTTAACGTCAAAAACATAATATAATGGATAATATTATCTATACATATTTACCTTAAAGGAGATCTCATACTGCTCTCCTCCCCAGATCTCCAGACCAGTGTCGTATCCTCCCAGCTCCCAGAACCATTTTCTATCCACAGCAAACAGTCCACCTGCCATCACTGGTGACCTAAAAGACCCAATGTAACACAAACAGTCACTGCTTGCGTTGCATTTCGTGAACAGCTTTTACTTAAAACCCCACACTTATCCATAAAGAGTAGAAGCATCACAGTAATATCAATCCTGCCAAGGACAACATCTAAACAGACAAATCTAACAGCCCTACCTTTTGTGTGAGGCGAAGTGTGGATTTATTCAAAATGACAAACATGTTATCAACAGTGCGTATAAATACAGCGCTACTTCAGACCCGTTTCATGAATAATGTGTAGGTTAGTATAGTACTTAAGGTCAGTTAGGGCAGCTTTGTTGAGTAAAATGACATGGTTAAAAGACGTGTATTACACGTGTCAATGCTCTATTTAATGCAAAATACAGTAAATAATGACCAATGTTGGGCAATTAATTATATAGTTACTTCTTCAAAAAAGTAACTGAGTTTTTTGCAGCTGTTTACTTAAAAATGCAGCCAAGACTTTTTTTAAACAAACATTTCAAATTATTTACAGAACAATCAGCTGTTCTGCATCAAGTCTGATGCCACACAAATTAAATCATTTCTGTCCACTATGAGATAAAGGAGAACAACAGCCTGAAACCTGCAGGCCTGACAACAGGAGATGTATCACTGCTGTAACACCTGTAACATTCAGCAGTCGCCTCATTGTTCTGACACACACAACAAAACTATTGACTACACTACACACTAACTACACAAGATTTGCGCTAAACGTCACAAATCTCTCACATCTCATTTTTTGATTGGTCGACATGGCACATTTTTCAACCAATAGGAAAGGGTTGGGGTTTCTTTTGGTTTTGTTTGTTCTCACAGTGGAGAGTGCTTTCGAGGGTTTTCCTTACTTTTAATGAGCAGCCAGTCACTTACTGACTAACACCGCAAAACAGAATTATTAAAGTTTTAATCTTAATTTCAATTCAGATTAGATTTTTTTTGTGTGCACAACGCAGATTTTCTGTTCGCAGAGACCGTGCCAGCAGTGCGCAAGCACGTGCGCAGCTTAGAGGGAACATTGGCTACAAGTCCAGGTATGGTTATAAAACATACAGGTTGAAAAGGAATACATCCATAAACCTTCTCAGTGCCTAGCAGGTCCATATTCAACATCCTCTATGCATTACATCCACTATCCCTCCTCTGCACATGTCCAGACCAACTCAGCTTCTCTTCACTAACGTTGTCTCCAAAGTTCACAACCAGAGCTCTTGCTCTGATAAACTCGTTTCTATTCCTGTCCTAACCCTAACCCACTCCCAACAAAAATCTACCAGCTCCATCTTTAACTGTTACAAAATAACACTTTTTAAAAAATGAAACTACATGCTTTGGAAGAAAAAAAAAAGAGTTGATTGTATAGGAAAACATGCATCCTTCTAATATGAATAAAGTTCAGCATCTAACTTGATAGTGAATTAAATCTACAATGGACAGGTAAAGGAAATTTAATATGCTTGAATGTGGCATTAAAAGTTTTCTTGTGGAGTCTAGAGAAGGTTTTCAACCAGACTGACTCCCTCCTTCACCCTTCAGGCCACCCTTAGAGCAAAATCTACAGCTGCTTTTCTTGCAGTGGTGTTGGTATGTATGTATTCATGGGAATCATGAACTCTGACATTTACACAAGATTTTTTAATGCAAAACTAAGCAACCTAGTCAACAAATTATACACCGGAAATGGAACTGTTAGAAGTATAATGGCTCGAAGCTCACCATCCACCTGCTAACAGAATATAAGGAGAAAATGACAGTTTTGAAACAGCTCCAACAGTGCTTGGACCAAAATCACATAAAGTCTGTTTTTGTGGCCTTGAAGAAAAAAAACATCTAAGCTGGTAATTGCTTTCAATGGTATATGACTTTTGGAAGCAAAAATAAAACGAGTGAGAATATTCAGAGGAATACAGACAGTAAGTCAGAGTGCATGTATTCCAAGTGGCACCCATTTCTCACCAGAAAATGAAGATGCTCTGCAATTAACCCACTATAGCACTGTGGTTTCTGTCTGCTGTGTCAAGATCTGTGCTGCTAAGCGCGAGACTTGTTAGCTGTTATGTGGCTGCTATACATGATTGTTGCTGCTGCACACCTGAGGCACAAAAACTGGGGCAGCAGGTAGGCACACAAACACAAGAGTACGTCAGATTTCTTGTGAAGAACTTCACCAACTAGATCCGATCTTTAACCCACAACTTTCCACTCAACACCTGACCCCAAATGGTGCAGCACTAAATCAATCAAACACTGAAGCGCATCATTCTCATCTTTCTATCCCCCAAACGAGATGCGGTCCACTTCACTGCAGAAATATCACAGCACACACACTCGCGGGTACACGCAGGTTGTCATAGCTACAAGCTTTTCATCAGGTGGAAATCGGAGGTGAGTGAGCCAGCAGGTAGTCTGCTCTTGCCAAAGTCGTCCCTGAGGAGGATCAATTAAAGGCAAACAGTGCAGCTACTGTACTGTCAGCGGTGAGAAACACTCTAGGGCTTCTCACACCTCGTGAGCAGTGAGCACAGATATGAGTCCCTTGGTGATAACAGCCAGGTTTCTGCAGTTTTCCCTCTTCAAGGGTGAAAATAATTAAATGAATGAATAAGCAGTGATTACAGAAATCTCTGTACTCCTCTCCAACACTGTTTAATGTCTTTAACACATCATAATTACTCTGGGCACACTGTGTCGGGTTTGCCTCTAACACTCGTGCAGCTTGTTTACGGTCCTTCATTTTTAAAATTAAAATAAAAACCATTTGGCGTGATGAAAACATTTATGCTTCCTGTGCCCTCTGTGGGGCACGCTACCCTAAATTAGCACTCACAGCTCCACAATGCACACACATGATAAACGAATGCCTAAGTGCAGTGTAATAAAATTAACAGATTTTCCAATTTACTTTCTCAATGACAGCAATATTAAACGAAATACTGAAAACTTGGTGGTTTACTCGGTCCATCCCTGCTTTGGCCAGCACATCAAGGTCACCTGATGCTTGATGCTTCCTACAAAACACTGGTATGCCTCTTGGGTCTCTAAATTCCCCTTTTGTTGTTTTAATCACAAAAACCTATCAGCATAAGAATATTTTGCCTGGAAACTGTCCCTGCACAATCACTTTTTTGTCCTGGGACATTTGTTGTCTATTGCAATGCTGTCAACCCTCTCTTGTCATGTTAGTTTCAGGCCAAAAACAATCAACTAGATTTTTAAATTGCTGTTTTATCATGTTTTACTTTGTCAGAGGTTTCTTCCTATTAAATGGGTGTTTTTCCTCCCCGTGTTCACCAAGTGTTACAGTCAGGTGGGCCAATGTGTTTGAGGAGCGGATCCAAAAGCATACGTATGGAAGACAAAACAAAAGGGTAACAAAAGGTGAGCCATTTATTTAGGCTGGTAGTAAAACCTAGAAATCAACTGGACAATGGTGAACTAAGGCAAAGACCAAAAGCTAAACTAAACTGGAAAAAGCTAGAGCTAAACATGAAAACTATGGCAAATACATAAACATAAATCTGAACAGGGGCATACCAAGAGCACAAACATGAACTTGAGCAGGAGCATGAAGACACAAGAAAGCCAGAGGGATACAGGGGACTTAAATACACAGGAGGGTAATGAGGGAAGTGAAAACACCCGGGGACAAATGAGCCTGAATGCCAGAGATGAAGTACGACTAAACGCACTAAACATGGAACACCAGACTCTTCACAATAAAACAGGAACAAGAAAGGGACGTAGACAAGACAACATGAGCTTGACAACATGGAACACGCAGACATGAGACACATGACAGACTGCACGGAAAACAGAAAAGACACATAAACAAGGAGACAGAGAAGAAACATAACTACACCAAAACTTAACTAAACACTAAATAGAATAATAACACAAGAACTTCACAATGTAACCACCAGAAATACAAAATAAACTCAAAAAAACAAAATAAACTCAAAATGCTGAGTCGTGGACCCAGCCTCCCACACTAAGTGTTTGGTCAAGCGGAAATTGTTTGGATTCTCTCTGCATTACTTTATATTTGACCTTTAAACAGCCTCGAGTCTCAAAGACTTACATATCATGATTTATCATATCACAGATGATATGATATGATGATACTTTTTAGCCCAATATTTAACCAGTCTTCTACACACTGACTATATTAGAGGGATTAATAAAAAAGGTGTTTTACACAGTTATTTACACAGTGTTTTACGCCTACATCAATCAAGATTTAAGAGATTCTGTTTGATCCGACAGGGCAAGAAGGAAAAAAAACTCAAATTACACAACGCTGCCTGAAAAAAAAGTGTTGCTCCAAACCATTGGTCTAAATCCACATCAATGTAAATATGAGCATAGTCAGTGTGGAAAAATGTGGGGGTAAGGACTTAATTACAGCTGAGACAAAGTGAAGCAAAGGAGCTGAGACGGAGTTGCCAGTCTAATTTCAGCTTCTGTCTTAATTAAGAAAGCTCAGCACTTTGTCGTGTCACAATTATCCTCAGAAACACATCTTTCTTTCTCACACTGTCACATTTGGACACATTGGCAACATACAGCAGGGGAAACCAGTGGATTTTTTTTGTTTTGCTCCAGTCATAAAAGCAGAATTACCAAAAAGCTGCTGCATGCCAACCAGTCAAATTGCATTTTACATGCATGTCTGTGCATGTGTGTAACATGTTACATTTAACATCTAAAACGGTATTTTGTGAGGTCACAATGACCTTGACTTTTTGACATTTAAGCAGAGTTATTCTAATGGTTATTAGTTATCCTTCTAGTTCATCTAATCACTTCATTCTTGTGTCCAAGTGAAACTTTGAGCCAAACTTGCAGAAGCTCCCTTGAGGACTTCCTGAGAAGGGGACAGACAAGTCGAAAACATAAAGCCTCAAAAATTGTTTCCTGTGGTTGTTAAAGTGTCCCAAACCTACAAAACACAGATTATACATATTCATAAGGGAAAAACATCACAAATGGGCATCTGGCACCTGTCTCTAGATGTTCTCACTCGTGAAGCGCTGTTCTATAACAGTGTGATCGTACATAAGAGAACCACTAAGCATACGGTTCAGTTCATCTGTTGCTATATTCTGTATAGTTAGATGAGCACTGCAGTGTACCAGTGAAGTGTCTTCTTGGGAGGGTTTGACTTCCAGTGCAGCATCTGATGTGTGAGAGCACGGATTTTGGGAACATAAATGTAAGAGACAAAAATGTCTGTACATCATTACTAAATACAGAAGGGAAAAAGTGTTGTCAATATTTAAAGTGAGCCAATTGGATAAATGATGGATGGATGAATGAATATGAAGATGTTTTTTCACCTCTCATGTGAAAGGTTTTAGTTTTACAAGCTGATGGAGGTTCTCAGGCATCGTAGCTCTATCTACTTAACATTCAAACCTCTATTTTAGCTCCAGGTTGCGTTCAAATTAAGTGCTTAGAACTACAATGACTGGATGACTCAGAACCCCACACAGATACCTCAAGCATAGAAAATACATAAAAAGACTGCGTTAGGCCACCTCTAGAGGTGGAGAGACTGTTCATCAGCATGGCTAAATACACGGACCAGTTTTAGTTAAAGCAAAAACAAAAGTGGAATCAATTTACATTCTACAGTGTTAAAAATGTATACAAAATTACACAAATGTTTTTCACCACAAAAATGAATGTATTCATAGTTAGGGGCAGTTTGCATTACAGAACTTTGATATAATTTGTGTTACTTTCATATTCTGCATAAACTGGCTTATCTGATAAACTTAGCCTTGTGCTAAGCTAGCATAATTTAGCAAACAGCTAGTAGGCCAAAGTATTCCTTGTTAAAAATATTTTACTGTAATCAATACTTATGTTCAAGCAGACAAAAAAATAAGAGCTGATCTCCACTTTAAAAAACATCCGATATATATGCCTGATTCCGCCATTCTTTTTAAAAATCCAGCAGTAACATTACTGGAGTAGGAGTGAATGCATCTTACGTAACTGTTTGAAGTACAATATTTTGAAAATGAAAATTCTAAACAAAGCAAACAAAAGTCATCTTCTTAATGGAAGTATCAACATCCTTATCAATACAGTAAACTAGTATCAATTTGGTGATGGGAGGCATCCTGCTAAAAATATTATCATTTCTATAGAGACATTCACTCCCCGTATCATGTCTACTTTCTGTCTGGGCAGCCCATTAGTGATTGTGTGATCCTGGCAACTCACTTACACCAGAGTAGGGAAAAAATAAGCCTCACAAACCAACATCATCTTTACTCACAAGACAAAGTACGACATACGCCTTTATTAGAAAGAGACTTTCAACAGCTCAGCCTGGATAATGAGAAGATTATGCACAATAAAGCATTTTAGAGGAGTGGACTTCAATTACTGTCATTTTATCATTCATCATTTAGGTCATTTAAATAAAATCCTTCAAAATCTAAATGCATATTTAAATGAAATAGGTATGCCGTGGAAGGAAAGCTTTAAGTCACTGATTAGATTTAAAGTGCACTACTTTTAAACTTGCGTTACTCACTCAAAGGGTTCACTGGGGTCATCCCTCTGCATCTCTGGAGGGATTGGAATCCGTTTGTAGTACATTTCCCAGTCAAACGCCCCTCGCATGGCGTCCCCTGCCTGCGTGTCATAGCCAAAGTTGTCGTGGTCGATGACGTCAATCATTGGACATACAATAGCCTTCCTGTTCTGGGCAATTCGATCTGTGAGATGCACATAGAGAGCCATTTGAATAATGTGAGTTAAATAAAAAAAATAAATAAGACAAGTTACGTGTTTATTTGCTGTATGTTGTGATATGGACAATAATAAATGAAACTCAGTCTTGGTTAACCCTTGTTCTGTTTGGTCCTCTGTTTGTGTTATAATATTTAGTTTTTGTTTAGAGATTCATCCTTTGGTCATAACCTCTCTATCCCCTTTTTCTCTCCTTTGTTTGTATCTAAACTCACCGGCTACTTTACTGCCTTGGACCTCCCTTTGCTTTCACAACCATCTTAATTCTTCATAGCATAGTAGTAGAGTGAATTTTGAACACTGTTATGTTCAAGAAACCAATCTGAGATGATTTGAGCTTTGTGACATGGTGTGTTATCTTGCTGGAAGGAGCCAGCAGAAGATGAGTACAATGTTTTCATAAAGGGATAGAAAATAATCAGCAACAATATTCAGGTAAGGTGCAGTCACTTATCAGAGTAGGTGATATTTTTCCAGTCCTGATAGCCAGTTTGGGTGAGCCCATGTGGAGTCCACATTGTGGACTGTGGACTCTGTTTCCTGTTCTTGGCTTAGAGGAAGGGTGCCTGGTGCAGTCTTCTGCTGCTGTAGCCCATTTCAAGGTTTGACACGTCGTGCATTCAGAGATGTGTGTATTATTGTAGGGTCTACCTTACAATATAAAGCGCCTTAAGGTTTGTTGTTGTGATTTGGCACTGCATAAATAAAACTGAATTGAACAGAATAGAATAGAGATGCTTTTCTGCATACCCTGGTATATTCTCTATAGACAATAGTGAATCCTCAGCTTGTCTGACATCAACAACCACACCAAGTCACTTAGATTAACTTTCTTTTCCATTCTGATGCTTGGTTTGAACTTCAGCAGGTCTTCTTGTCCATGTTTACGTGCCTAATGCACGGAGTTGCTGCCATATGAGTGTGAGTGTATGTGTTCTTCCTTTTACTAACTTCCACATAACATTTACATTTGGATACAGCTGTGAACGGATTCTTGGCAACAGCACTCCATAAGTTAAGGTCTTTGATGATCCAGAAGGGGATAGGAAAATTGTCCACCACAGATGTAGTTTTTAAAAATGCAGCTTTATACCTGAGTTTGAATTTTTTACAGCAAACAATATACGGTAACTTTATATTTGGATTCAACAATTATTAAAATACAGAAAATATTTATAGTTTCCGCTCCTCTTTCAGATGAAAAGCATGTATCATATCAATATTTGTATTCATAATTGCCAATTCAAAGTAATGATACTGCTGCACCTAATGCAAACCTGCAGTGCAACTACAGTATGTTCACTTTTCCACAGCCTCCAGTCCTAACTCTTTCACTCCTGACAACAATCAAAGTGCCACAGTGGGCTGTAATGAACATGGCTGCTTGTTTATGTTACGCACTGGCAGACACACGTCCTATTCCCGCTTGATGTGTAAACAGCTTGACAGAGAGGTAACATGGGTCATAAGGTTTGCTGTGAAATGGTTCCAACTGGGAATGGCACCATGCTGGGAAACCGAGTTGAACATGGGTCCTTAATGGAAAAAGGTAATTGATAAAGTGAGAATGAGGTAGTGAGCAAGTCCATCAGCCAGAAGAGGAAGCACTCAGTCTCGCAGCAGGGATAGTGTGAGTGCATGTGTGTGTGTGTGCATATATTTCTGTGTTTGAGAATGATTGGCTCTCTCTTAGTGAAAGCAATTTTGCAGCAATAACGTGACTTTGTACATTCCTGTGCTCCGTGACCTTGGGAGTGATACATTTTTCCGAGAGCGATGAAATTTGGAAATTGACATTTGTCAGATTTTGACATTTATAGATGTGTCCTTTTTGTTTCAAAAGTGAGGCATTTTTAAAACAAAAAGTTATTTTTTAAGAAAATTTGAATATTTGTGAAAGTAAAGTAATTTAAAAATATTTGAAAATTAAACTGTCAAAAAGGTTGAAATGTTCTTTTGGAAATTAAGTGATATTTTTGGAGCAATTTTTGAAAGTGAAACGTTTTGGAAAACAGAAATTTCAGGACGTTTTTGTTTATTTAATTTATTTGTTTATTACATGAAAATCACAGTGCTACATTTAAACATTCAGCCAATATTCAAATGCTGAATGACTCTAATATGTTGCCTGGACTGGCTTTTAGTTGTTTACCAGAACGTCTGTAAACATGTTTTTTTTGTTTAATGCAGTAAATGTTATTATTGTGGCCAAAATAATTTATAATAATACATCTGTGTAGAAAATGTGGAAATTCATCCTTATATTTTTGATATTTTAATGGTTCAAGAGGGCAATGTGAACTGGGAGTGTGCAAGAAGCTGGTGGATACAACTGATATATAAAGTAAACACCATTACTATAATGATATATGCTGTAGTTAGCTTGTACACAAAATATCATTAGGCTACAAACTGTGGACACAGCTCTGAGTCACGGCGAGGACCCAGTAGTGCAGTTTAACAGTGAACGAGAGACAGCAAGAACGGACAAAAACTTGGTGATTAAACTATGAATTTATTTCTCAAACTGCACCTGTGTGGTGTCTCACTTTTCAGTGGCACTGCTGTGGGAGATGAGTCTCAGTATGTTGAAAAAAATGTGCCAACAGAAAAGTGAATGGCCTCATTTGTAGTCACCTTACTTTAGTCAACCATAAAGAAAGTAGCTGAGGTAGCAGAATATTAGTCACTGGAAATGTGAACGGGAACAAACCTGGATAAACTATTAAGTGAGTCTGAAACTCTACATACGCACTGCAGTGTTTATGATGTACACATTTTATGTATACATGAACTCATTTTTAAACGTAATGTTTATCCTTAGAACCCTATATCATGGCAGCTCTATCATAACTACGTGATCACAATCACATGCATTTGCTATTTTTATTACAACAATGTGGTCTGATGTCGTACTTTGAAGGAAGTCGTCAGACTGAATTGCTATTGGGTGTGGAAATAACACCCTATCTGGCTTGCAAATATTGGTATAAGACCTCGTACCGATTTTTGGATGGGAGATATGTCATCGGCACCTCATGATTGCTGGATGGATGTGTGCAAGCGTGTTTCTCACCCAGCAGTGGAGGCAGCCAGTTGACATTAGCTTCGCAGTGTGAGTCCAGGAAGGTGATGACTTCTGCCTTGGCAGCAGCGGCTCCAAGAAGACGAGTTCTGATCAGCCCCTCTCTCTTCTTCGTCCTCAAGATTTGAACCTTAGGCATCCGTTTCATGTACTCCTCCAGTGCCACCTTTAGGTGCTCTGCAAAGAGAGGAAGGTAGAGATGATTTGAGGTAAAGGACCACTCTGCTTCAGTAGATTCTTTATCACTTTTAGTCTTTTAAAACCAATCGACCACTTTTTGCTACCAAAAAGTCGTAATTTTTTTTTATCAATACCAAGAAAGGAAAGACTCTCATATTTTCAGTTTTCTAAATACAATATTTTAATGTCATTTGAACACTGCAACAAGCCGTACATGCTGTAATTATTTTCATTCTTTTCACACTTTACCTTCACATCGATCAAGCTCAACAACAAAATCCTTCATCACCGTGCTTTGTGTAAGAAGCTGATGCATATGCTTGAGCATTTAGTTTTTCAGCACAGCACTGTCCTTTGTTTTGTACTGCAAATGTTTGTTCAGGATTAAAATAAATACTATAGTAGCATTGATCATTTTGTTTGGAGTAGAAAATTTAAATAGGGACACATGTCCACAATGCATAGACAACGAACTCTCTCAATGTATTTCTTAAGTGTGAAAGAGTTGGGCAGCACGGTGGCACGGTGGTTAGCACTGTTGCCGCACAGCAAGAAGGTCCTGAGTTCAATTCCAACATCAGGCCGGGGTCTTTCTGTGTGGAGTTTGCATGTTCTCCCCGTGTCTGCGTGGGTTCCCTCCGGGTACTCCGGCTTCCTCCCACCGTCCAAAGACATGAAGCTTGTGGGGATAGGTTAATTGGATAACCCAAATTGTCACTAGGTGTGAATGTGCAAATGAATGTGAGTGCGAATGGTTGTTTGTCCTTGTGTGTTAGCCTTGCGACAGACTGGCGACCTGTCCAGGGTGTACCCCGCCTCTCGCCCTATGACAGCTGGGATTGGCTCCAGCACCCCCCGCGACCCTGAAAAGGATAAGCGGAAGTGAATGGATGGATGGATGGATGAAAGAGTTGTGCTGTGTGTATTACCAGTAACAACATTTCAGTGCTCTTAGTTTTTCCTTGGTCCATCCATTGGTGTTACATCTTCTCTGTATCTGTGTGAGTAAATGTGTGAATGTGTGTGTACCAGTCTTGTGATTTTTCTTTTTCTGTCACTTCTTGTTTTGTTTGGTTATCACCCTCATTGTGCATCTTTGTAGTCTTTGTTTTCCAGCTCCTGTGATTGTGTGCTCAGTCCTAATTGATTCGACCTGCCCTTCACCCACTCAGACAGTAACATCCTGTCGCTCCCATCTGTCCTTTGTCAGTTCAACTGCTGACCTTCCTGCATGTCCTCTTTTATTTTTATCTGAATTACTCTTTGGTAGAATCAGCAGCCATCAGATTTGCATCTGCTACCTTTCACCATTTCCAGTTAGTTTCCCTTTTTTGTTTGTTCAGCCTGTCTGTGTAGTTCTGTCTCTGCAGTTTGGTTCTCCTTGAATCAAGAACTGGCATGTAACACAAAGACTGGCGACCTACTGAGTTTACCTTCCCTCCTGCCCATGCTCCATGCTGGTAGCCGGGATACACTCCAACGCAGTGCAATTCTGCACACAGTAAGCAGTTTATACAACAGCTGTTTTGTTTTGTTTTTTGCAGAGGTACCAAAAGAAAGTTTGGGGATAGGAAAGTTTTACTGTTCACTCACTGTGTCTACTTCACAAATCTTCAAAAAGAAGAAAAAAAAAATTTGTTCTCTGCTTCAGTTTTCTGCCTGTGGGATTTTGCCATTTTAAATGCAGAAATTACAGACAGAACATTTAACCACAGGAGCAACGAATCAGACTGATGAGATGCAGGGCTGTGATGTTTTACCTATGTAGGACAAATATCTGCAAACATGAGTGAAGGTAATCTCAGTTCAGGAAATAGACAAAACAACAACTCTAGCAATCCATTTAATGAGCAAGATCAGACAGCGTTCAAAACCGGCTGCCAGGAGATGCACGAACAATGAAATGTGAAAATCTCATTATTAAGATCTCATTTGGACAATTGCTTGCACATGTGGCTATAAATATATGACTATAAAGAGATAAACTTTACAAATATTTGCTCATACTCACAACGTTTCTCAAAGAATAGTTCTTTATACTTAAAATGTAACAAGCGAATAAAAGCGCATTATAACCTGACATTTGGTTAGGTTAAGATGTGTCACACATTTTTTGCAGAACAATCTGCAATTTGCTAAAAAAGACTGCTGAAACATTTTGGCTGTTAAAATTCAGTCTGTCATTGATTGTAATCATGTCAATGATCTGTAAATGCATAGTTAAGTGTAAGTACCATTATTCATTGAAATGGGCTGGGATAATGGTCTCCCTGAAGAGAGAAGGCTTTGTTTTTGTTTTTTTTGTTGTTACGTTTTAATGCTCTTCATACAAAATTTAAAGGCCTTTAAAAAAATCTAACCTAAAATGTGAGATATTTTATATTATTAGTATGACTGTCTGTGTAGGTGGCCTGGGCTGTTTTGTTTGTATAATAAGTACAATTAATTGCAACATTTTGACAAACCAGAGCATTACAAGTATGAAATACTATTTTACCCAACTGATATCATGGATTATTCTATGAGAACACTTAATTCTGTTATGGTGTCATGGTCTTGGGGCTGTGGTATTTTTGTGATTATTTAGAGTGTTTCTCTCTGACTTATGTTAATGATTTGAGTTTTTGAATTTCCATTTCTTTAGTGTAAAGCTACTGTGTGTAGGTATATATCTAACCTTTGCATTAGTTATTTCCTGTTTTGTTTTGGTACTTATTTGGCTCGTGTGCTTTGTATTCAGTTTTACTTTCTCCTCTTGGATTGTGTCTGTTGTGTGCTCCCATGTCTCATTTCCCTGATTGGCCTTCATTGTGTCTGTGTGAGTAAAGAGAGTCCTGTCTTCTGCTTGTCCTTTGTAGGTTTCGCTTTCCTGAATAACTAGGAAGTTGGAATTTCTGAGTTCCGAGATTTCCCACTCAACCAAGAGTTAACAATCCATTCAGAATCAGAATCCTTCACTTAATCCCTAAGGAAATTATGTAGAACAAAAACTCTCTAGCCACATAATTGAAAGGAAATCTATTAAACAGACGAACATTAAGAACAAAGTAAAGGACAAAAAATAAGTAAGAAAAAGTTAAAGTAAAGAGAAAAGCAGGAGCAACTGTAACAGGCTGCATGCATTGTTGATGCATGCACACTCATGATGGCGCACATCCAAGATGGCGGCCCTGGATGTAAACAATAGCAAATTTGTGAAACTTTCTATATCTATCTATGCTGTCACTGTTGTGTATTTGTGACTCACTACATAAGCCATACTGACCACGCTCTATCCAGTGATGTTTTTAAGCGCAAAAAACTTTTTCGTCACTTTATCTGGAACGAGCTAACTTGGACTCCAGAAGCAATACTCTTAAATTCCGACATCAGAGTTTTGAGTAATCTGGAGCATGGAATATATTCTGAAATCCAAATCCAAGAAAAATCAACAAACTACTGTTTGTTGATTTTGTTTGGATTTTTGTACAGACTTGTTGTGGGCCTTCTGCCAATAAAGCTGCCTTTTTGTTTAACAAGTCTGAATTTAGGTTATTTTCGTGCAATTTTATGACATGAAGAATCACAGTTGATTATCCAATGGGTTGGACATCAAATACCTATGCTCTGTCAGATTCTGTTGGTAAAAGATGAGCATAAGATGCGTAGGAGAGAACCAGCCTCACTGAAGATTGGAATTTGAAGCTTCGGGGACAGCAGTTGTGTTAGCCACACATCGTCAGCTAGAAGAAGATGACGCTTAGAGGCCTGTTTGTTAATTTACTTTTTCTTTGGTTTAGGCTCTAAAACACCATAAACTTTGTTAGTTTGCTAGGTTTGGGATGACAGTGTAGTTTGGGTTAAAATACACCCTTTCATAGCATTAAACACTGCAGATATGGCATCAACTCCTCACAAGGTTTCTGTCGGTCCCCTGATGCACTAGATTTATGCCATTACTAACACTCAAAAGCAGTATTTGATGCCCTGAATGAGGTTGGCATTTCACACCATGAGATGCCCTAACCCTGACCTTATCCCCAATCCTAACCTTTTCACGTTCAAAAAGCCTAAAACACAAAGACATTAAACACAAACGATGCTATTTATACACAATCCCTTAACGTCATGTTTTAATGCTAGGTGATCATTCTTGAGGATAAAAGCAGAAGCCCAGTGGTTTGAATAGAAAACCTTCTTGAAGTACAGAAAACGTGACATATGGTTTTGACAGCTTCTTTACAAACAGTCACAATACTGCCTGTCTAAAGAAGAAGACAGATAGACTAAGAGTAGCTGAAACGTTGACCTTTTAACGTCATCCTTTAGAAACTCTTTGCTTTCATGCCAAATGCAGAAATCGTACTGAGCTGAATTTGATGGAGAGGAAGAGAAATATAAAATTGCTCTGCCTGCTGCCTTTTTTAAATACATGAAGATGACCTGCAGTGGAAGGAAGAATGACTGCAGATGGTTTTATATTTTCAATATGAAGAAAGGTTAAGAAAGAAGAGCTAAACTTTCAACAGACATTAAAAAGACTGTAAATTGGTAAATAAAACAATCTCCACCCAACCCTCATTCTCCCAACTAATATTCCAGGATTTTATTTATTTATCTTTGTTTTGTTTTATTTCCAGAAGATGAAGCACTTTAGAACAGCAGCAGGGAAGTGGAGCAGGAGGTTGACAGATGAATTGGTGTTTCCATCAGTACTGATGCAGACACTGTACTGGTCAATTGTGGCGAAGAGAGAGCTGAGTGAGGCAGTTGATTTTCTAGATGATGTGCGTTCCTACCCTCACCTATATCATCATAAGCTCTGGGTAGTGACCAAAAGAATGAGATCGCGGTGGAAATGGGATAGTGGTGGTTGGTCATGTGGATAGGGAAAGGAGCTCAGAGTAGAACATTTCAGTTGAGGTGGTTCGGGCAACTAATTAGGATATCACCTGGGTACCTCTTAGGCCCTGGGCGCACCTCGGTGTCACCCCGCCCACCAGTGGTGGTGGCAAAGGAGAGGGAGGTCTGGGTGCCTCTGCTTAGACTGGTGCTCAGGTGGACCAGCATCAGAGCAGCTGAAAATGGATGGATGGAAAAGCAACAAGTCACATCAACAAACAGCTAGGAGGATGTGACGGGAATCGCACATTCTTTGTCAAGATTTCATGTTTTTTTTTAAACACTATTTCTTGCATCTTTCGGTGTCTCACCTGTTCACCTTTCCTGAAACAATCCTATTTCCCCCCAAGCTTAAGCTGGGGATCTTTTGCTTGTTAGGCTAATTTGTAAACTACTAGAGTATTTTAATGATGATGATGTTAATGCAGCACTACGGGCAATACCTACAACCACAATTACCGACACTAACAAGCTGATCTACAATACGGCATCAGTGAGATGCTTGGCTACAAGTTGAACAGCGACAAGGGGCAGTACCCTCCATGGAGAAGGAGGCTAGAGGGCAAGATCAAAATAGCCAACTAACGGAGGTGCAGAAAGGTGCGACAAATAAGGTGCCTAAGAAATACAGCAAGCTGTCCATACCTGAGGCCTTGGAAACTGCCAAGCAAAGACTCACAGCCTTGGCCAGCCGCTTGAGGAGGTACACCAGAGAGATAGAAGGCAGGAGAATAAACCAGCTGTTCTCCACAGAACCAGCAAAGGTGTACTCTCAGTGGCAAGGGAACAATAAGAGACGGAGCAATACTGGAAGAGCATATGGGAGAAGGACGCAACCCATAACGGCAATGCTCAGTGGCTAGTGGATCTGAGGGCAGACCACAGCGACCTCCCTGAACAGGGTCCAGTAACCATCACAGTGGCAGATATCCAAGAAAGGGTCTCCAGTATGAAGAGTTGGACAGCACCAGGCTGGCTGAAGAAGCTGACTGCACTCCACGAGCGTCTGGCAGCACAAATGAACCAGCTGCTAGTTAACGAGAGACACCCGGAATGGCTAACCGAAGGCCGGACGGTCCTGATCCCCAAGGGACCGGTCCCCTCCAACTACCGACCAATAACCTGCCTCAGTACTACATGGAAGCTAGAATGCCTAGAATTGCACAAGATCAATGGGACCCTAAGAGCCTTCATCAGGAACTCAATGGGGATGTGGCGTACAACACTAGAGGCCAACTCCAAGCCCATAGCACAAGTCACCATCAAGTGCGGGATCTACCAAGGAGATGCTCTGTCCCCACTGCTGTTCTGCATAGGCCTGAACCCCCTCAGTGAGATCATTAACAAGACTGGCTACGGATACCGACTACGGAACGGAGCAGTTGTCAGCCACCTCCTGTACATGGATGACATCAAGCTGTATGCCAAGAGTGAACGAGACATCGATTCACTGATCCACACTACCAGGCTATACAGCAATGACATTGGAATGTCGTTCGGACTGGAGAAGTGTAGTCGGATGGTAACAAAGAGAGGGAAGGTAGTCAGAACTGAGGGGATTGAACTACCAGAAGGCAACATTGCAGACATCAGAATCAGAATACTTTATTCATCCCGAGGGAAATTAGGGGACAGTTACAAGTACCTGGGGATCCCGCAGGCGAATGGGAACCATGAAGAGGCCGCTAGAAAAGCTGCAACCACCAAGTACCTGCAGAGGGTCAGGCAAGTCCTGAGGAGTCAGCTGAATGGTAAGAACAAGATCCGGGCCATCAACACGTACGCCCTGCCCGTGATCAGGTACCCTGCTGGGGTAATAGGCTGGCCAAAGGAGGAGATAGAAGCCACTGACATAAAGACAAGAAAGCTCCTTACCATGCATGGAGGATTTCACCCCAAGTCCAGCACCCTGAGGCTGTACGCTAAGAGGAAGGAAGGGGGCCGGGGACTGGTGAGTGTCAGCACCACAGTCCAGGATGAGACAACGAACATCCAAGAATACATTGGGAAGATGGCCCCAACTGACCGAGTGCTCAGTGAATACCCCAGGCAGCAGAAACCCAAGAGAGAGGAGGGAGACGAGGAACCATCATGGAAGGACAGGCCCCTGCACGGTATGTACCACCGGCAGATAGAGGAGGTGGCTGATATCCAGAAATCCTACCAGTGGCTGGACAAAGCTGGACTGAAAGACAGCACAGAGGCACTAATCATGGCAACACAAGAACAAGCTCTGAGTACAAGATCCATAGAGGCTGGGGTCTATCACACCAGGCAAGATGCTAGCAGGCAAGGCATACATGGAACGCCATAACCAAGTGGCCGGCATAGTGTACAGGAACATCTGTGCCGAGTATAACCTGGAAGTCCCGAGGTCAAAATGGGAGATGCCCCCAAGGGTGGTGGAGAATGACCGAGCTAAGATCCTGTGGGACTTCCAGATACAGACGGACAAAATGGTGGTGGCTAACCAACCGGACATAGTGGTGGTAGACAAGCAGAAGAAGACGGCCGTAGTGATCGATGTAGCGGTTCCGAATGACAGCAATATCAGGAAGAAGGAACACAAGAAGCTGGAGAAATACCAAGGGCTCAGAGAAGAGCTCGAGAGGATGTGGAGGGTGAAGGTAACAGTGGTCCCCGTGGTAATCGGAGCACTAGGTGCGGTGAATCCCAAGCTAGGCGAGTGGCTCCAGCAGATCCCGGGAACAACATCGGAGATCTCTGTCCAGAAGAGCGCAGTCCTGGGAACAGCTAAGATACTGCGCAGGACCCTCAAGCTCCCAGGCCTCTGGTAGAGGACCCGAGCTTGAAGGATAAACCGCCCGCAGGGGCGTGCTGGGTGTTTTTATATATATATATATATATATATATATATATATATATATATACTGTCTTTGCACCGATCCATATAGCCACCATTTACTGCACGAATGATGCTTTGAATGACACAAACAAGAAGTACTATGTTACTTATTTGAATAGCTAAATGCTATTAGCAAATGAAAAACTGCAGTCCTCACTTGAAAAAGCAAGTCAATCCAGTTTTGATGAGTGACATTCAGAGAATGGTCACTTCTGAGTGATAGAAACCAACATTTACATCTAACATTGAGGCTTCAGGGGAGAGCTTCACAAGCTAATGGCTAACTATGGCGTATAAAGTCTATGCCTTTATGTTCTATATCCTTTTGGTGAAGACTTTGACTGATCTGCAACTCCAAGCAAATCCTCTTTGCACTGTAACCAATGACAACTAGTGGTTATGCAGTCAGCTATTGACTGGACAACTGATTAACTATATTTATTCTATTTTTAATACAAATGGATCAAACTAATCTGATGTATACATGCTGCTGTATTTTTTACATTTACTTCATATGTTTTGCCCACTTTGATGTTGCTGTTTGAAGACTTTTACTTTTTATTATTCCATCAAAAACTAATCCTAAATTAGTTCTCTCTGCCCTTCCTTGAATTTCATGTTGTTGTTTCCCCTTCCTGCCTTCCATTGGACTGCAGTGAAGATCATTACTTTCAGCCCATGTTACACAGCAGCTGACCTACACCCTATAAAATGTGACATTGCAACAAGGGCGGAAGGTCTCTGTAAGGTCAGCATCAAACTGAGAGGAAAAAGCAGAGTCTCCTCACTTTATGCTCATGCAATAAATCAACCCATTAACTACTGACCATTAAAAGGCTGACTCTTGCTCTTTATGAACACTCACCCCGCTCAAAGTAACGTTTACATCATCCTTCCAATGACAGGAACCGAGGCAAAATTAATCAAAGAACACTCACCCCATGTGTGAAGAGAGCTTGTATGGGGAGAGGTGAGGAAGACAGATCAGAGCATTTAATTATGATTGGTTAATTTTCCCTCAATAAATTGTGATACAGCTCGTACTGTTTACCATAACCAAGGAGGCAATTAATCACTCTAATGAGAGTGAGCTGATGTTGGCAAACACATTAGTCTTTATTAGAATGTGAAGCAGAGGAAACTGGAAGGCTGAGGCGTTGGGGCCATTTCACAGTGTATACAGCAGAGGCATGAATCACTCATCATACAGCAGGCTGGTGATAGGAGTTCAGCCTATTTATTTGGCACAGAGTGGATTCCACCTGAACTCCCGTGATATTATCCATCCATTTTTGTTAGTTTACCTCCCTGGAGTCTGTCACACACATTTTACATGAACAGTCCTGGAGTTTTCCCGCCATCTTTCATCATCTCACATAGGGCCAAACTCAAACATGAATATGTGCTTAGAAGTTGAAAGACATGACAGCAGCCCTCAGGCTTTTGTATGGTGGCCCTGAGAGGTCAAACACACTGCACCTTAAGAAAACACCATGACACAGAAAAATGCTGCAAAAGCAGAAAAAAGGAGAGTTTTTTTTGGGGAGACAATAACGTGACGGAACAACTGTGGAAGTGAGACCAGAGGGTTCATCTGTGAAAAGATACAGTTAATGTGTGTTTTATTTGCATGATTCATATAATATTGTAGAAGCATGTTTGCTAACAGCTTGTCACTTCTGCAGCTGCTCCCTCACATTATTTTCTCCCCCAAAAGACTCCCCTTGTGTTTTGTGAGCTTTCTTCTTATTTTGTATTTATTTAATTTTGTTGTGACCTTTAAAAAAAAAAACAGTTGTGTTTTGTGTGCTTTTATAGAATCTATTAGCTGGTGTTTTTTTCACGCTGCAGTGCATTTGACCTCTCAGAGCCACCGTACCTTCGTCTCGGTGATGACATGAGGTTAAAATGTCAAATGTGTCAGAATAAACTTGTGGATTATGTTTGTCTTACTTTGGTTCATGAACTTAAACACTGACCAAGTGGAGCCTCCTCATAGGACTAGTGAGTCACTGCATTATCCTTTGAATATATTAGCTGTACTGTTATTATTAAAATGCCTTAATTAAATAAAATGATAGCCCACAAATCCATCACTTTGCTGAATTGTTTTATAACATCTGTAAATTCACTAATCTTTGCTCAACTGAAATCCCAGAAATTACAATTACTAACTAGTGTTGTCTCACATATAGATATGGGTTAGCTTGAATTCCAGAAAGGCTGCAATCATTGTTTTAAAGGATACTAACACTTAATAAAACGTAAGAATATCTGACTTTATGTAACCAAGATGTAACACATACACACCCTTCCCGCCCCCTAAAACACAAACCTCTGAAAGCTAAAAATAACTACTATTAAGTAAGGTTACTTTTTTATTGGATATTTTTCATTTTAGCACTCTAATATTGTAATGTTCTCATGAAGTATATATAAAGAAATAATAAAAAAAATATTTGCACCGAAGAGAGATCAGGTTTTAAGTCATAGGGCCTATGAGTTCAAAGTCAAACACACAACACTGCAGTCCACACACGAGCAACATCCTTTCTAATGGATTAAAAAAAAAAATCAATTAATGCTGAAACACAGCAGGTCCAACATGGCACACTGAGCTGTTTTCAGGGTGGTGGATTAATCCCTAGAAGCGCTGGCACACCACCAAAGACTGGAGCCGCTTGTTTATTCCCCCAGCAAAATATTCCAGTGCCCTTGTGAACTCCATCACACTCTGTCAATTTTCTCTCATGAAATAAATTATTCTCAAGGGAGTGGCTGCGCCTATTGTAGGTCAGTTTTGCCACACTGTTAGGGACAGGAAGCACGAGGAAGTGCACGGCAAACAAATGATGTCAAGTTTGCGACCAGTGTTTCGCTGATCTGCATGTAATTTCACATTCTGTTTTACTCCGAGGAAAGCCTGATGAATTTCCTTAAGTAATTTCTTGAGTCAGCATTGGCTAGGGCTGAAGTGAGGAAAGTAAGTCAGGAAAATGCACTGAATGAATAAAACAACACCTCTTGTTCTGCTGCAGCAAGTTTGAAAGACTTAAACTGTCTACTGGGATTTCAACCTTTGCTGCAATGCCAAATTGGTGGTGTACGCCTTTAAGAAATTTGAAGAAGCCTCTGTTACCAATAACAACGAGCAAATAAATTCTCACTGTAAACCAGCAGTTGGCAGCAATCACTGCTTTCAAACAAAGTAGATCAAACAATGTAGACAGACTAACCGGAATACAATTATTAATTTATTTATTTTATATAGTAAGGAGCTTGGTCTGGCCTGATGACGTGAGATACATCCTGAACACAGTCTGCGCACAGACAGAAGAATGGCTGCCTTTATACTTCCATTTGTCAAAGGCTGAGGGTGTGGTACACATCTGCACAAGCTGTTTTCTTTTCATTGGGGACCTGACACGCTGGCTGCAGAAAAAGCTAGCAGTCGATATTCAGATGGATGAGGACAGATGGATGGATGGATAGTCCTTATTAGATGGCAGAAGTTTGGTTGCAAGTCAAAGATTTCACAGGCAGGGGAGCACAGATTTTGTCTCATTTGCGAGCTTTGTGCTTTTGCACTTTGTTTTCAGTCACATTTTAGTTTCACATTTTGCTGCTTGGCACCAACAGCTTGCCAACATTAAGTTTTTTCACATTGTAAACTTTGCACATTGAAAATTATTTTCAGATGTATTCAGTGCCTTTACATGTGATGCCAAAGGGCCCTCAAGAAACCACATGTTTTACGTCAATGGCATAACCCTTTAACAAGTCAGCATAGGACAGTGCATCGGGAACAAGTTATAGATGCAAGTGTGGTTTTTTTAAAAGTTCCTTTTTCTACCAAATACAATTTCAATCTTTATTAAAATCAGTGATCTTAGAGCATAATCACACCAACACACTGTCACACTGTCCTGATCACTATCACACTGCAATCAGGAAAGAAACAGATTAAATCAGCACAGAGTCAGGAAAGAATAAAATAACATAATAGAGGTTCACACAGACAATAATCGGGTGTCAAGCTTTTAAATGGCACCTGGGACTGTGAGATAATAACATTGTATTTTGAGAACATTTTTTGTTACTTTAGGAATTCATAGTTCAGATGCCACAGCGGCAAGAAATCACAAAGGAGCTCAGAACCAGCCTGTTTTCCATTGCAAAACAGTGTCCTTCAAGTCCTTACAAAAACAGAGTTTACTCATGCCACAGGCATGCCATCGAAGTACATGAACAGCTTTAAAGTACATTGACAAAACCATAACTGTCAGAAATCAGTAAGAAAAAAAGTATACAAATTACCCACTGTGATGTGTAGTTGTTTTTTTATTTATTTATTATCTAAGATCAAAATTAAAACAGATAAACACAACAACTTGATTTTTTTCCTTTTTTTCCCTTTTCAAAGCACAACCTCACTGAAAGATTGAAAGACAGAGATTTGTCAGTAAGAAAAAAAATGCTTTTATTATAGATGATAACTTACTGAAAAAAATAATGCAAAAGTAATAAAAGAGATCCTTGTGTAACTGAAAGTAAACACAATAGCATCTTACTAAAAGAAGGTTACATAATAATAATAATAATAATAATAATAATAATAATAATAATAATAATAATAATACTTTAAGACTGTATGTATTAAAGCCTGTTAGGCTTATGTAGGCTTTCCACAGATCTTCTAGCATCTGCTGAAAAATTGTCAAACAACAATCTTGCATAATTTACTGACCCTAGCAATCTCAGAATTGAGAGCTTGTTTTTACGACTCTTCATAGTTATCTTTAATCTGAACCTTTAATTGTGCAAGAGTTGGAAGTCTGCTGGTTTCATAAGCTCCATCTAAATGTGCTACTTTATTAAGTAGATATGAAAAAAATCAGTGGGAATGACAAGTGAAAATAAAACTTGTTTAGAATGAGTATCACTCATCTGGAGATTAACAAATATAACAAAAGAAATGTGGGTTTGTACAAGGAATGGCTTTATTTATATAAAACAAGCAACCCTTGTATCTTGCCACAAGACTCTTGTGTGCATTCATCATATTGTTTCTAAACTCACCATCAGCCTTTTTACTTCATTCATTTTTGATCGTGTCTTACTTAGATATAAGAAATACACTTTAACGTTTTTTTAATGTCCATATTATGACATTACTACTTTGAAAAAGAGAGAACAAACAAAAAAAAAATGTATCATGATGGCAAATATTCCTCCCCATTGCTTTGTAAGGATGGAAATTGTGTTTCTGTACTTGTGTTTTTCAGTTTTTAGAAGAGCTCAATTTAGTTATAGGAAGAACATATCACTTATTCAATCAGCAGCAAAGAAAGGAAGGCACTAAAGGTTGGCTTAAAAAGAAGTGAATATGGTATGCTGCTTTAAAAGGCAGGCCAAGACTACATTTTACAGGTTTATAACTTAACGCAGAGGCCAGCATATACAATAGCAGCGCTACAGTATATTTCATTTAGTTTGTCTTCACACAGTAAGCATGACTTATCTGGTTGTCTCCTCTTCAGAAAGACGTTTGAATCGATCAGCTCCCAGTGATGGCTCCACATCTCTAAATGGCAACACTCAATTAGCTGCTTTTGTCCTCTGTCGTCTGTCTCCCTCTCAACCTCCCTCTTCATATCACTCTCTCCCGCGTATCTCCGTCACACTTCACTGAGCGCCATTACCTCATTATCTCCCTTCACCCTCATTCACTCACACACACACACACACACACACACACACACACACACACACACACACACACACACACACACACACACACACACACACACACACGAATGAATAAACATGGCAAAATTTGTTCTGTGTTTCTGCAATGCCTCCTCTTTCTCCCCCTTTAGTCACCCCCCATCGCTGCCTGTCCCATAAATCATCTCCTATCTCCTCATCACCATTGCTTCCTCTCCCCACTGCTCCATCATGATGGTGAGGCTGCTACTGTTGATAAGACTGTAGCTTGACACTGCTGACAGTAGCTTTCTCAGGCAGCCAAAACAACAAATCTAACTAGACTGTTCCAAAATTTTAACTGATTGTGTATTCAGTAATGTTTATATAATATCCATAGCTAAATCTATATACTGTATCTACAATAATAATAATAATAATGGATTGCATTTATATAGCGCTGTACAATTCCACTATTCATTCACTCTCACACACTGGTGGAGGCAGCTACAGTTGTAGCCACAGCTGCCCTGTGGCAGACTGACAGAAGCGAGGCTGCCGTATCGCGCCATCAGCCCCTCTGGCCATCACCAGTAGGCGGAGTGTCTTGCCCAAGGACACAACGGCAGAGACTGTCCGAGCCAGGGCTCGAACCGGCAACCTTCCGGTTACAAGACAAACTGCCAACTCTTTGAGCCACGATCGCCCCAGTATCTGTCTCTCTATATATAGCCAAAAAATGTCAGTGGGTCAGAAGGTGCATGAGTCAGCCTGTGTACCACCTCAAATGTCTTAAAAACTCCAGGACATATTGCTTTGGAATCTAGTGCAAATAATTAAGACCCAAGAAAATAATCGTAATTAAAATTTTTGATCTTGAGAAAGCGGCAGCACGGTGGTTAGCACTGTTGCCTCACAGCAAGAAGTTCAATTCCACCATCAGGCCGGGGTCTTTCTGTGTGGAGTTTGCATGTTCTCCTCGTGTTTGCGTGGGTTCTCTCCGGGTACTCCGGCTTCCTCCCACCGTCCAAAGACATGCAGCTTGTGGGGATAGGTTAATTGGCTTATCCAAATTGCCACTAGGTGTGAATGTGAGTGTGAATGGTTGTCTGTCCCTATGTGTTAGCCCTGCAACAGACTGGCAACCTGTCCAGGGTGTACCCCGCCTTTCGCCCTATGACAGCTGGGATAGGCTACAGCGCCCCCCGCGACCCTGAAAAGGATAAGCGGAAGCGAATGGATGGATGGATCTTGAGAAAATAGAAAACGGTCCATGATCAAGCACGTAGAATGGCACAGGAAAAAAGGAAAGTTTAAAGCTTTTGATTGGGTGGACTTTTTACAGCCTACCTCTAAAGTCACTCGCTCTTTCCTCTTAGCATATACTAGATCATCTGTAACGTGCACAAGTGAAAGTCAAATAGATAGATGGATAATAGATCCAAATAGATGGATTGCCATTAAACTGACCGAGCAGAATGACCACTTTCAAACATTATATAATACAAGTAAGTGCTGATTTATCACGTAATCTAATCGGGATACCATAATGAGACTGACTCATTGCACATAGGATAACTTACTTTCTCTACACTTTCCTCCCCTCAGCCCTAACCAGTCATGGCAGAATGACGCCCCTCCCTGGGCCTGCTTCTGCCTCATGTTTCTTCCTGTTAAAAGGGAGTTTTTCCTTTCCACGTTCGCCAAAGCACTTGTACATAGGGGGCCATTTGCTTGTTGGGGTTTTCTCTGTATTACAGTAGGATTGTTATCTTACATTATGAAGCATCTTGAGGCACCTGTTGTTGCGATTTGGCGCTATATAAATAACTGACCTGAATTGAACTACAATTAGCAAAATGCTAATCTGGGCTATAAAAACCTTGAAGAGCAGCTACATGTTATTATTTTTCTGATTTTCAGTCGACTTGCTGAAAAGAAACAATGTTAGAAATTCTGTATGTTTTTGAAAATGGTCCAGTTCATTCTAGCCCGAGTTGGTTCTTGTTTGCTGTTCTGCGCCATGTTTAATAGCTTGCAATATTAGTAACCAACCATGTCAACAAAATATCCAAATACACACAAAATAAAAACAAACACAAGTACTGAGGGAACCCATCCACCACCAGAACGTTCTTATAAAGAAAAAAAAAAGACAAACAAATCAAATCACAAGAAAACACATTATTAATAAAAAAACACAATTCCTTATACAAAGACTTCGCTTGCAGAATTTTGAACACAGTAACAAATCAGGTCGATTTCTAGCTAACCAGCTAAAAATAAATAAAGAAAAAATAACTATATGTGCTGCTAAAGATTTATCGGGGAACACAATATATGATCCTGGAAGAATAAACAACATTTTTAGGGATTTCTATGAAACTTTATACTCACCACAAATAAACCCATCTAAAAATGAAATTGATCTGTTTCTTGACAACGTAACTCTTCCAAAATTACTAGACAGTCAAGCAATGGAACTGGATTCGCCACTGACGCCAAGTGAACTCCAGGAAGCCCTGATAAGTATGCCCAATAATAAGGCTCCAGGTCCAGACGGCCTCCCTGCAGAATTCTACAAAGAATTCTGGACAATTTTGGCACCAGTATTCCACAGCATGTTGCAGGAAATCGAGGAAAAGGGCAGACTACCACCAAATATGAATTCTGCCAACATTAGTCTCCTGCTAAAACCAGGCAAAGACCCTTTATTTCCCTCAAGCTATCGTCCAATTTCTCTTTTAAATGTAGACCTTAAAATAATCTGCAAAGCTCTCTCAAAGAGATTAGAGAAAATGACCCCCCTCTTAATTCATCCTGACCAAACTGGTTTCATAAAAGGTCGGCACTCCTCAACAAACACTCGTAGATTACTTAATTTAATAGACTACTCATACGATAAAAACATCGAAACCATAATATTATCTCTAGATGCAGAAAAAGCATTTGACAGAGTTAACTGGAAATTTTTATTCGCAACTTTACACAAATTTGGTTTTGGAAACTCTTTCATAAACTGGATAAGAATATTATACAATTCCCCAACGGCTCGTATCAGAACAAATGACCAGACATCCTCCAGCTTCTGTCTCCTGAGGGGCACCAGACAGGGATGCCCACTCTCCCCTTCACTTTTTGCAATTTTTATCGAACCTCTAGCAGCAGCATTTAGACAGGCTACAACAATTAAGGGCATAACATGTAAGAACATAGAACATAAAATCAGTCTCTATGCGGATGATGTGTTGCTTTTTCTGCAAAACACACAAACCAACCTCTCTGAGGTAATTACTTTAATAAACTGGTTTTCAAGAGTTTCAGATTATTCAATTAACTGGCCAAAATCTACAGTTCTCCCCATTAACTGCTCCTTCCATAATTCTACCTCTGCCCCACTGCAATCCGGAAATATTAAATATTTAGGTATTAATGTCTCTCCTAAGCTTTCAGACTTAACTAAACTAAACCACATCCCACTTCTAAAGAAAGTAGAAGGCGATCTGACTAGATGGAAATCTTTACCCATATCACTCATGGGAAGGGTCGCCACTATAAAAATGATGATCTTGCCAAAAATAAATTACTTATTTTTGATGATCCCTAACAAACCATCACAAGATTGGTTCAGATCTCTGGATTCATATATTTCCAAATTCCTTTGGAAAGATAAACCCCCGCGTATTAGCTTAAAAACGCTACAAAGAACCAAGGATAGAGGAGGATTAGATCTGCCTAATTTTCACCAATACTTCTTAGCCAACAGGCTTCAGTTCATCTCAGAATGGTTAAAACATACCTTCTTAGTTGAGCCCTGGCTAGATGTTGAACAGGCACTATGCAAGGATCTAGAGATTTCAGACCTACCATTTATTAGCTCAAACATCAAAAGACATGAATGCTTTAAAAGTATCAACATCAGCTTTTCTCTAACAGCATGGTGGGAGTTTCTAAAAATAACGGAGTCTTCATTAATCCCATGCAAACGTACACCTATCTGGAATAACCCTGACATATTACAAAACAATAATATGATTAATTTCCCAGAATGGAGTTGTAAAGGAATTAAATACTTAGAACATATATTAGAGGGAACAGAATTTATTCCATTTGACAGACTAGTTGAACAATATGGGATCAACAAGACAAGGTTTTTAGAATATCAACAAATTAAATCCATAGTAAAAAAGAAATTTAACCTCAGTCAAGTTGAATTACAAACACCACTAAGTGCGGCACATTTTCTTACTCTTAAATCCCCCAAATTATTATCTAAAATATACAGAACACTTTCTAAATTAGATGAATCAATATCCCTTCCTACTGCAAAGTGGGAAGCAGATTTATCAGTCAACCTAGACCAAAACTTCTGGTCTCAGATTTGCTTAAAAACTTTCAAATTAATTAAAAATCCCAGTCTGCAATTAATACAATACAAAATACTTCATAGAGTGCACTATACAGGTCATCGGATGTTCAAGATGGGCTTTACATCTTCCAACAACTGCTCACACTGTCAAGGCAATACACCAGACAATTACATCCACGCTCTTTGGTTCTGTCCACCAGTGCAAAAGTTTTGGCGCGAGATATGTGAAGACTTATCAAAGTGTCTGAAATGTAACATTCCAACTTCCCCCTTAGTGTGTCTACTGGGCAGCTTAGATAATGTCACTTCAGAAAAGAATATAGCCCATATGATCTTCACTGCCCTATGCATAGCCAAGAAAACAGTCCTCATGAACTGGAAAAATAAAAATAATCTTAATTCTAACCAATATAGAAATTATCTATTAGATTACATTAGTCTTGACACAGCCTCTGCCACCACATTAGATCAATTGCTCTGGGCCCCTTTTATCAGCTCCATCACCTAGTGGGGGTGGGGGGTCATAGTTTGGTCCCGCCTTCACTGTTGTGATTGGTGTGGGGGTAGGGACAGGCTTAGGGCGTCGGGGGGTTCCCCGGAGGCATCTTCCTTGGGGGGCTCAACCCGGGGTAGCGGTCACGTCCGGTTGGGGGCTCTGTTGGCTCTCAGGTGACTGTTTCCTCACGGCTGCGTGCAGCGGGGCTAGGGGAGGGTCTGTGCTGACGGACGTGGGTTACTGACCTGGCAACCTGGCTGCCCCTGGGTGGGTCCGGGATGGGCGTGAGGTTCTGGGGGCGCTCCGTCTCTGGGCTGGGGCCCGGGCTGGGCCTCGGGGGCTTGGGTCCTGGTTGGTGTGTTGCCGGGGTTGTGGGCGGGTGGGTGCATGGGGGCCCGGCCCTGGAGCAGGGTGCCGCCGGTGCGTCGAGCCGCCTGGGGGGCTCTTCATCTGGTGGGGGGGATGGTCACATCTTGCAGGAGCTTTCTTCTCTTCAGGAACTCTCTGCGGGAGGGGGAGATACAGGAGAGGTGGAGGAAGATCTCAGCCTGGGCGTTTACCGTCTTATGTAGTCTGGAAGATGTGTGGATGGTGGGGTGGGTGCAGTTTTCTCTGTGGTGGGGTTGGGTGGACTGTCCAGGGCTCTGTGGAGCCGGAGGGCGCTACTGCACTGGGCCCCGGTCTGATGGGCCTGGGCCCCCCTTCCCTGGCGGGTCGCGGAGGGTGGGAGTGCCTACTGGGGTCAGCGGGGGAGCTGGCCCCAGGGAGGGGTTACCTGCCCCTCCCTTCCTTCCCTCCCCATCTCCAGCTGCCTCCCTCTTCCCGCTCCTCCACAACCACCCACACATGCAGGGCCTTGGAGTGGGGGTATGTCACCAGGGTGCAGAGGAGGCTACCCCCCCCCCCCCGTCCCCTTCTGGCTGCCTCTGCCTCAATTTTATCCCACAACTTAGACATTCACATTATTCACACTCTCATTACACATACATATAGGATCTTGGGGGTGGGCACAATCACGGAGTCCAATTTACCATCAGGGTGTATACCTCACCCCTGACGTCGTTGCCCACCTCTCAATTTTAAATACACTTAGTCATTGAGGGCTAGCAGGAGGGACTATGCGCTTACCTGCTGCTCCATGGCAGGTAGCTCCATGCCCTCCTGGGTTTTAATTGCACCTTAGAACACATATGCATCAACACTACAATGAGCGGGTGGAGGGAGGTTTGGAGTCTTCTCCCACCCCCATTCTCTGCGGCCTGCTGGAGCGGGAGGGCTAGTAGGAGGAGTTGGCCGTCCGACTGCGGTCTGGGGTGTGGGGCCTCCCTGCTGCTGCGGAGTCGGGGTGGTCTGCCTCTCCCCACCGCAGGGAAAAGGGTAACACCACCTGGGTCTGGGTGCAATTCCCCCCTCCAGGGGCAAGGGTACCTAGACCCGGTTTGTAGAGTACGCTTGGGGAGTGTGATCGTGTGTACAGCGTCTCTTTATGTCTGTCTCCACGTTGGTTGAGTGTGGAATAAGTGCATATGAGAGCATGAGGGTGGGAATGGATGTTTGTGTCTGTGTGTGCCTGTATGTCTGTGTCTATATGTCAGGTTGGGTATCAGACGCCACCTCTCTGGGGACACCTCAGGCCCTCCAAGGTTTGGAGGCCTATCTCCACCCACCACCACTTCCCCTGCCGGTGGCGGACTCCCTCAGGTGTCGGTGTGTTGGTGGTTCTTTGTGTCTGGGGGTGGGCGTCCGGGTACACACCGGCTCACTCCTTGGCGGCCGCTTGTC
This sequence comes from Rhamphochromis longiceps, assembly GCF_057381845.1. Taxonomy (NCBI): domain Eukaryota; kingdom Metazoa; phylum Chordata; class Actinopteri; order Cichliformes; family Cichlidae; genus Rhamphochromis; species Rhamphochromis longiceps. The sequence continues at coordinate 32,344,909 of NC_140566.1, forward strand.
GGGGCCTGGGGCCTGGGGCTCGCTCGGGCCCCCTTTGGAGGTGGGGTGCCCCCGGCCTCTCGGCCTGGGGCTCGGTCACTCAGGCGCAGCTGGGGGCCGGCGGAGCTCACGGGCGCGTCACTGCAACTCCCCCTGACTTCTGCTCCGCGGCTGCTGGGCGAGCCCTCATCTGGGACTCTCCTCAGCTCTTACTGGAATAGTGGCGCGGCTGCCCCTCTGTTGGTCTTCCATGGTCTCTTGTGTTCTGGGGGCCTCTGGATGTCTGGAGTTTTGATCTCCTCCATACCCGCTTCACACCCTGGAGGACGGGGCTGTGGCCCCCCCACACTCCCTAGCAGATCATTACATGGAGAAACCTTTGGAATACAAGCATGCTGATCCACACAGGTATGCACACATGGGTATTCACAGACGCGGACTAAAGCTTTCTTGGCTGCTGCCTCAAAGCACACTGTGCGCTGTCTTTCTTGCGTGCTGCACAATATCGTTTATTATTTAGTAAATATTGATATCTATGGCTAGCTAGTTTATTGTGATGGTGCTTTGTTTTCTCTATTATTATGTTGCTCTTTGTTGTTTGCTGTCTCCTCTGTTTGTTTTTTTTGTTTGTTTTTTTTTTTTCTCCATACAGGTGACCCAGGAGTTCTTTTTTTTTTTTTTTTTTTTTTTCTCTCTCTTCCCCCCCCTTCTCACCGTCTCTTCTCCCCTTTGGTTTTCTTTCTTTCTCTCCCCCTCTTTCTCTCATTCATTCCCCCTGTCCTATTTATTAAAAAAAAAAAAAAAAAAAAAAAAAAAAATGACAAAGGATGAACTGAAGCTCTGCCATCACGTAATGTCGCATACTGCTGTTTCTGATGTCATTTAAAAAAAGAAAAAAAGAAAACACATTTGAAAGGCTGTTGAATTTTATAACGAAAATAAATAAAGATAGAGGAAAAACTGAGACATGGTGGAAATCTGACAGATTTCAGCACTCAGACTCTATTAGTGTCACATTTTTCTTTGGCTGGACTCACAGTATTAAAAAAACAACATGAAACAGCATCAGATTCTATCTTGTTGTCATCATTCCAGCCGGCAGAAAAATGGGCCTTCTTTTATTTACTGCTTTATCTTGACAACAAGAGCAACTGGGCAGGTGCAAAAATGTTTCTGGTTTCATTCAACAAGCAGCTGAGACTGGCAGGACTGTGAAACCACACTGGCACATTTGGGAATCATTTTCCATCGCAACACAATCAAAATCTGTCAGTGACATATTTCTGCAAACTTAGCAGCAGGCTTCTTGTGGTCAGCTCTACAGTTGCTGCAGGTTGGAGGCTGTACTGTTGCCTGCTGTGGAAGCCCTGCTATGTGACCACCAGACCGCCTCAACATCTGACTGGAGATAGATCAAAAGTCGCTCTGCATAGTTACAGAGTACAGGCCACTCCTTATTTGAAATAAAGTATTGCAGTGATTTGCTCAATTGATCCCATCAGGGAGTAGAAAGTGGGGAAATAATTGGACGATCAATCTGCCAATGGCAGGTCTCCATCACAGAGTAGCTGATGTGCAGTGAGATTGTGATACCACTGAATAGAACTCGGGGTTTGATTCTGGCTGTAATTCTGAGACACAAGTCCTTTTCATTCAGAATAAAAATCAATGTCACTGAAAAAAGCAACAGAGTATTAATAAGAGAGCCGAAGAAATTACAGAACAGACTCCTGATGACAACCAACAAGCATTTTCATCAGTCAAAATTTTCTACCTTTATTTTCACTGTCACTCAAAAAAACCTGCATGTGGTGAATCATCAGTCAAACCTGATAAAGCAGCAAAAGAATTTAAAAAGTGACTCTACCAAAAATTTAAGCGTACTTGCACTGTTCTTCATTTTTATGCATATTCACCTGTTGCTTCATGTTCTCTTTTTTAAATCATGTGTCCTGTATTCCTCTGTTAATCTGCGGTCTTCTTGTGCATCTGTCACTTCTTGCATGGTCTTTGTCTTCTTGCCTTGTTAGTCCCCAAACTGTTCACCCGTGCCACATCAACAATCAGACCTTTCTGTATATCTAGTCTTGTCTGCCCCGCTATATTTTGACACACACCTGACGTAAGGCTTAAAACCCACAAATTTAGACTTTGAATATACATTAAGTCACATAACCTTAAAGTCAATGGGACCAACAGGACGGCAGGCATGACATGGAATATTTACTTTATTTATTTCTGTGCTAAATCTATGTCATAGGTACATGTTAGTGTATGCCACTCTTTTTCAGGTTTCCTGTTTTCCTCTAATGACAAACATCTCTGAAACCCTATGATGCAATGCAATCTACACCACAAACTAATGTGTGCCTCCAAAGAAATGTAATTACACATGTCGAGATGTCAGCACAGCCCACAATGACCTGTTCTATTGCGTACTGTGTACTCCTATGTATTTCCAGCAGCTTCTCCACAAGGGGATCAGTGAGAGAGTAGTAATCACTGCCTCAAAATAAGGACTCACAGATGTCAGCAAATTCCTGGAGGGAGACTGAAAAGTATTGGAATGGGCATGAGGGAAAGTGTAAAGAAAAGGAAAAGCTTGAGGGTCAAATATGTTAGCTGCTAAGAGGAAATAAAAAATGATCACAACAAAACCAGAGACCTATGTCCCAGCACTGTATTTCTTTCTTTCATGGCTGACACCATATATTTAATACTGGGGACATAACCACAAGGTCATTAACACATGTTTCATACACAAGCATAAATGCTGGCAATGACAGTTAGATTAAAAAGACTTTTATAAAGTTTCACTGCAGAAGTCTAAATCAGTCCTGAAGCAGCAGGTAGCTTGGATGAGATGGACGAACGTAATCGAATGTGAAAAGATATCTGGTGAGCAGAGTCCCAGTGCATAAAATTTTCAATCCAAGCTGTAGATGACATCTTACCTTGCCCTACAAACCTTGACTGAAACACTTTCCTGTCCACTCAAACACATCCTGTCCAGCTGCCAAGAAGCCCTAGGGGATGGTCACTACCGGTTGGACCATCACCAGATGCTAATGGCAATTGCTGGGACTCTTCTCAGCCATAATAATAATCAGGCCCCACTGTCTCCCCATAAAGTAGGTAATATTAGTCAAGGCAGGAGAAACTGAAACTCCAATCTTGAGCTGCCACTGGTTTTCTTTCCACTACAAAAGAATTGCAGAAAGTGACAGAGACCAAACAACTTATGCTTCTCCCACATATCACATCAACATCCCTGCAACCAGACATTGTAACTTTGTTAGTGGCTTCAAACAGCATGCCCTGATAAAATTAACTATGTGCAAGGAAGATTGTATAGCTGAGGTTTTTGAGAGTAAGCTGGACAAGTACCAGAGGCTTTTTGCCAAGACAATGTTGGCAAGGATATTGCCATCCAGTGGAAGTAGACTGGAGAGGCTTTGCAGGTCGCTTTCTCTACAGTTTAAAGCTTGCGGAACATGAGCGGAACGCACAGAAGGTCAGTTATTAGGATTTCAACAGAGCATCAGAAAGAGCTTCCAGGTAGACATGGATCAAGAGGGCAGAGCGATGACGCAGTTTTGCTGTAAGGCAATTCAAGGCTAGGTTTTATCTTCTGTATTTTTCACTCATAATCATGCTTAGAGAGTTTTCAGATAGTTTCTTTATTCAGGTTTCTTTGACAGCCATTACTCTCTCTTATAATAATTTCACTTAATAATTCGAAGCTGCTTTTTCTCTTTGACCATAGAGATTATTTTTGGACCAACAGTGGGAGACCTATCAAAACATGCCAAGTAGTTTACCCAAGGTAGTTGTTAGAATGAGATGAAAAGTTTTCTACTGCATCTGTTTTCTCCACTCAGTAGTCATCGAAAAATAGGAGAACAAGTGGATGACTAAACTCTAAAAGCAATTCTTTCAAGGTTGTAACAGTTCTTGTTTTAAAAATTTTTTTTTTTTTAAAAAGGTAGTACATTAGGGATTTTGGGTTGAGGTTTTAGTACAAGGACACACTCCTCTGCTACAAATGAACATTCAAAGTTTATTAACCCATTATAACCCATTGGTTGTTTGGTTTTAGGTCAAAATAGCGTAAGTCATGAACCAGTGGCAATATTGAAAATTACCAAAAGTTTTTTCAATGATATTATGGACATTACGGTACTTTGTAACTAAAAACTGAAAAGCTATAAACTGAAACTAGAACCACTAACAAACAGTGGGGTGTGAGATCAGTTTCTTAAACATTAATATGTAAATTGTCATGACCATTGATGGGGAAACTCAGTTACACTCAATGTAATTCAGGTAGTTTTTTTTACACATATGCAAGCAGGAAGAGTTGTTTTCTCATATTCCATCTTCATTCCTCTTGGAGATATGAGTTAAATTTATGGATACATTTTTTATTATTATTCCCAATTTCCATGCTATCAAGTAAAGTCATTCAACACTGTATGTCACCTCTCCTTGTGAGCCAATTAGCCCTTTCCTTACAGCTTGTCTGTCATACAACCCTCCTCATCTCCATCTAAAAATCACACAGGCTATCAGGGGCGTCCCATCCAAATTTCCCTTTGGTCCTGCCTTCAAATGCGATTCTGTTCTAAAATGTTGCATCGCATCAGATTCCAGTTACCTACTGAAAAGTTATATTGATGGATATTTTTACTTTAAAATAGTCTCTCCTATTGAAATACTGCCAGATAATAACTTGCATTGATGCACATCCACTTAATCAGAACAGTGTGGCATGTGTAAAGATGATCGATATAGTCTGCATTTATATTCATCAAAAATCTATGTGTATCTGGAGATAGATGTCTCCTGTATATCTGATGAACTCTCCACGAAAGATTCATTTCACCTCTCTAACAATTTGAAACATCTCGGGCCTGTTATTTCTGACTGAAGTAATTATGCTCTCAAAAATGACTATGCAAATTATAAAGAGATATAATTTTTGCTTCACTTACAAAAACAAACATAAAAATAGAACCTAGCCCTAACAAATGCAATCTGTCTTTTTAGAAAGCTTTAGAAAGCCAAATGAAGAGTCCAAGAATGAAAAGCAGAGGTGGGGCTTGACCCTTAGGCTGTAATGGTGACTACAGTTGGAAATAAAGACAGATTTAGGAGCTTTGTTGATTTGATCTAACAGCTCTACATTGTAATGCTTACATATAGCAGACATACTGTACATGCATTTCCTCTCTTTGTCTTCCATAGATTCTCTTCCTTGATCTGAGGAGAACGGAGGCAGCTCTTTGTTCTTCTCTGCATGTGTGTGTGTGTGTGTGTGAGAGAGAGTGTGAGAGAGAGAGAGAGAGAGAGAGAGAGAGAGAGAGAGAGAGAGAGAGAGAGAGAGAGAGAGAGAGAGAGAGAGAGAGAGAGAGAGAAATGAGGGAGAAAAAGAGGGAGAGAGAGAGACAAGTTACAGCTACTTTCCCTGCCATGTCTGGCCATAAATCCGTGAAATGACTTGGGCTCCACCAGCAGCATTCATCGCTCATGCTCAACCGCAAATGCTAAGCTGCAAGCGACATAATTCAACCTTTTACTGAGTGAAACCATCTTTACACAGCAGAGGTGAAACTGTTGAACTTTGTTACAGTTGGAGAATTGAATCGATTTCCAATGTTGAAATAATCATGTCGGAATCCATCTGACTCAGTACTTCTAATGATAATGTAACTATATGGACTTTTTATGTTGATTAGCTTTTAGCCTTAGCCACCACCCTTTGGTTACTTAGGTGTGGTTACTTAATCCCAGACATGAGCCACATGTGGACCTATTCTAGGTAAGTTTTTGTGCTCTGTTGTAGTCTAGTATTTTTTGTGGATTAGCATTGTCCTGATGAAATAAGCAGAGCTTATACTAAAGCAAAACAAAAATACCCCCCAAAAAATCAGTGCCGACTGAGGGCCTGACGATCCCGGGCATCCGATTTTGATTTCTGGCCTTGACCCTTGTGTGCAGATATTTCTCCAGATTCTCAGACTCTTCACAATTTTACATTGAAGGACATTATTCAGATAGCCTTTAACATTGTTTGGGTGCACATGCAGATTGGTGAACTTCCGCACATCTTTTCTTCAGAGAAAATCTGCCTGTCAAAGATGATCTTTTAGATGAATATTTATATGCTCTGCAAATTACTGCATTTTTTTTATTTTAGTCACATTTTATACAATTACTGGACTGGACTGGATATACTGGACTGGTAACAATGAGAGGTTGAGAGAGGCAGAGGTTGATTTGCGGGGGGGTCATTTTTGCCCTGTCCTCAACTGAAATCTGAAGAAATGTAAAAAATAGATATAAAAAAATTAAATTAAAAATTAAATTAAATTAAAAATAAGAAATTCAAGAGAGGAGAGACTGGAGGTTGGCTCCCTCACAATGGGTAAGGCCATATACAAGGAAGGTAACATATGCTTTAGCACAAAATCTGCTTCAGGGCGGAAATTAAGGGAATAAAAAGAAAATGAAGGTGCTGCCTCTTGATGTTTTCACTGCTATTTGATAGCAGGGGGTTATTTCATGGAAATTTACCTTTTCCTTGGAAGGCAGTTAAGTTTTGGCAGTTTCAAAAAAGTGAAATGGTGCTTTCCTTCACCCTCACACCCAATTTCTAACCATACCACTGGAGCTCTTGTTGCTATGATACCTCTCCAACATAAATGCCACCTGACAAAAAGAAGTTATTGTGCCATGAAACAGATGGCAGCTAATGCTGGCATTAGTGCACAACTCGTGAGAGTTGCTTGGAGGTCTTCTTTTATCCTTTATAACTCTAAATGGAAAAATTTCACAGTGTTAATAGTCCATAAGCTATTTTGATGTCATATGCTGTTTAGTGATTAGATTAGGGTGGACCATTGCAATTTATCAGTTTTCCTAACAATGCTGGAATGAGAATACTGAGCCTGGAATGAGATTATATTTGTTCTATCTACTATAAAAGGCAGAATTAAAAATGAAACTGGTGAATGATGAGGCTCTGTCATATCTTGTAGTGCCTCATAGCAAAATGTTATCCCAATATCATTACTCAAAAAAGTAATTATTACATATATTACACAGAACACTTGTTTTAAAAGTAATACATTTGGGTATTTAATTACTCTCAGGATAAGCTAATTCTTTATACTATTCACTAAATTACTTACTCTGTAAAATGACCTCAACAAACTGCCTTATAATTACCATTTAACAATATAAACCTATAGGCTATGTTCCTACACACAAGTAAAAATCCTTATTCTAATGAGGACACATATATGATTTTTCTCAGTTTCTGTATTACACAAAACCGACAGCACAAAGCAAAGATGAAAACTAGCACAAAGAGACTTCAAAGCGATCTCCACAGTGATTCTACTATAGAAACATGAACAGGTAGAAATGGAGCCTGCAGCCTGACTGCTCATCAGTTTGTTACTTGTTGAAGTTCAGTGTCTGGCTGTTGGGCTTCACTCAGCATTCACTCAGCTTTGTCACTCTGGGTTCTTGGCTAGCTTAGCATGCTTTCTAGCTACCTTAGCATGTTTGTGATGGTGCTTACAGGGAACAGAAGTTGTGTAACTCTAACTGTTGTGCAACTGTTTGCATTCTCTTCTTTTTGTGCAATTAAAATAAAAGTAATGTTGATCTCCACGCTGTCCAGCACTTAAGTCTAACATCACTTCTGGGTCCAAACTCCTCTTCAATTCCCAAACTCAAACACTACGCGATCACTGAGACAGAAAAAAAAAAAAAAAAAACCCTCTGAATTCTTTCATCTTTAATATATTGATCACTGCGGTTGCTCTACCAAGTGTAACAATAAAGTTTTAACATCCAGGCATCCATGAAAATTTATGAAGTTTAACGATTTAGCTTATTAGTTTCCATCTAAAGATGATATACAACTTCTGACTGAGGGATTTGTGAAAACTAAAACGTACAGCTCTGCTATCACTTTGGACATAAATGAAGACAGAAAACTAAGCAACAGTGATGTTTGTAGGGTTACTGAAGTTAGGCTAGCTAATAATAAGGGTGTGTAAAGTGGTGGCGAGTTAGGATAATATAATAAACACATTAGCATAGTGAAGCTAGAGGATGAATGCTAACTTTTTTGAGCTATGATTAAATGCAATTGCATGGTTCGCATGGCAGGAAAAAGATGCTGAAAACACACCAAATTTCAGTCAGGAGAACTGAAATAGTCCATCCACAAAACATTAATATACTGCTGCATGGTTTGAATTACATGCTATGAAAAACTCCTGATCCTCAGCTTCATGTATCCATTCAAATCCTTGCTAGCCTCAGAATGATTCCTTTCTGACCAGTTCAAATATTTAATGTCTGGCAAACCATGAGCAGATGGGCTGTAGTTACTTTGTAGAAGTAACTAAAAACTGGGCTTTAAAACGTACTTCAAATTGATAGTGATGATAATAAAAACCCAGAGAGGCCAACAGTGATCACTGACTACTTTTAGGGCCTTGTTCAGATTAAATAGAACAAGATACAAGCGTTAAAACACGTTAAAAAGACAACATCCTTAATCCCTAATGAATGCAGTGTAGTTTGGCCCCAGAAGCAGGGATTTTACGTCTTCATTTAACAACTGGATTTTCCTCCTCTGATACACAAACTGAAATCAGATGATTGTAGCCCAAGTGCAAGAACCAATAAGTGGGATTGAAAGGCAAGCAGGCTCACAATTCCAAGGAACTGGACTACTGGGAACTACTTGTTCTTTGCTGGATTTCAATTATATGACCACGAATTCTTTTACCTTTTACTTCTAGTTTCTTCAAATTATATACATATATAAAATATGAGCTTACCACTCATATTTGAAAACTGGTCAACGCAAAAGTGACTTGGAAGACTGTAAACAACTACAAACATCTGCAGCAGACTGATAAGAGAGCGATAATCTCATGTGGAAAATAAGGCTGAGGGAGATCCTTTAATGATTGCATTAATATAAACTGGGGGTCATTTCTATAATTACAACATGTGTAATCTTACACACCTTGCAGGCAAACTTCAAAGTGTTAAAAATAACTGCCATCTCATGTTTTAATTTGCCTCAGGATAACTGTTACAAGAAATGCTGGTACAGACTGAAGTAACCACATTAGTATGACTGCAGGCTCTGTAGCTGCCGTTAAGCATAGAGAGGTAACTCGGCATCAACAGAACTCACCTGGAGGGTTTCATACCATCTGTTTGTGAGTGTGTATTTTATACCTTCATGCAGACTGATTGGCTACTATTTGGTGAATGAGAATTAGATCCCCTTGTATTTCCTATCAATTTTCAAAACAGGAAGCCGAAAAAAAAAAGCTATAAGGATGAGTTAACTTTGCCTTTCTACGCGTCTTAAAGTCATACTTGTGCTATATACAACCTCATTAAACCGGCTAAAAACCCTTAAAGTAGCTCAACCTAATTTTTGCAAACTGCTACCAAAAATAGTTTCAGTTTTTAGATAATTGTTATGATTATTTTTAAATGTGTATTATTACTAAAATTATCATTGTTAACCAACAAGTGGACAGAGCTGAACTGTTTTATTCCTTCATTCAGATGAAAATTGGTGATCGGAGAATAACTTCCACATCCTTTCCTCCCACTCAACAAAATCATAAATTATGTATGTGTGTGTTGTTGTAGCCTATGACCCAAACGTGATGGGAAGGATTTGAACATCATTTTAACCTTGTTCAATAATTGCTTTTTTAATTTTACCACACTTAAGTTGGTGAATAAAAAAAGAATATAAAATGAGCAAACCTTGCGTGGGGAGTTTGATGTGAACAGGTATCACACACCCCGGACTGTGATTTGACTCACACTTTTCATTTTTTATTCATTTATTTTGTTTGTGCCTTCTTTAGGAACACTTTCTCTTATTTTTAAGTGCCATGTTTACCACACAAATCCTCAAACTTACTTTATACTCACTTTAACAATAATCAATTGACATTCATCCATACACATGCGATTACAAAACACCTGACGTGGGGTATCATTGATTCATCCTCCATTTTTAGTTTGAGTTATTTTTGAGCTTCATAAAATTAATGTGTGAACCAGAAATTAATAACTACCTTATAAGTCTGAACCACACTTACTTCAGACTAAATGACTTTTCCTCTTCCTCCTCTCCATATATATTTTTTTGTATACGAGGGTTTAAAGCTTGACACCGTTTCGTGTGTGCACAGAATCGGTCCAGGATTACTCTCTTTGACATTGTAACACTACTCAACCAGAAACCTGAAGCAACTGAAGTTCACTTTGGTCTCATGCCTCTTAAGCCTTAATTGCTGCCAAACTCATTTCTTATCAAATGACAGTAGTGGTTAGAAGGAACGTCAGAGCAGACGGTCTGCAGAGGTTAAAACCCTTCCCCGTGGCTGTGTAATGTTTTCCCATCAATCCTGATGACATGAGCGCTCACACCCATCCCATTTTTTTCCCTTCACAAAACGAAATTTTTTTGCTTCCCACCTGTCAGGTTGTGTGAGGGGAATGATATAGGACACATTTAAGGTCTTAGCTATTCTATGTTTTGTATGTATCTATTACATATTTTACTTCAAAGTTTACTTCACTGGATTGTTATAAGTCAATTTAAAATTAAAAACCAATTTACAAGGGCTTCTAAGAGACAGTCTTAATGTACTGCTTCACTTATTCAAAAAAAAATATCTTATCATATCTTTTTTTCTGAATAGCTGTATCACAACAAAACACCAGTATGGTTTTTATTGTTTAGCCATATGTTTTGGAACACAACTTCAACATGTATCAAAACAAATGGATACTGATCCATCAATAGCTTTATACACAATGGAGTTTGTACAGCTGCGCATCTGTAACATTGATTAGCCAGACTACACCAAAAATAAATAAATAAATAATAAAACCACAGGGCCTTGACAGAGGACCTCGTGGAGTGTCTTGTGGGTAGCTTGACCCTGAAAATGGAGTGATTTCAGTTTCTGTCTGCTTTTTGGATGTTCAGCTGCTCTGGCTTCTTAGGTTACAAGGAAACAGCGCAATCACAAATATGTGTGTTGCATTATTTATGAGGACATCTTGATTTTGTTTGAAAAAACATGTTCCTGCCAAACTGAAATTAGGACTACTGATGATTTTGAATGGTTCTAATTATGTGTCATCTTTTGGAAAACTCGAAGGCTTGAAATCCACTCAACATTTAATTTACCTATACAAATATTTGAGCACAATAACACTTTTGATTGAAATGACTTAAGCGTCCAGAAACGTGAACATTGAAATCGTTATTGTTTCCACTCCACTTGGCAGCAGCAGGAGGAGGGTTTAGTCTTGGAGCTCTGATGGGTGGTAACCTTTAAATGAGTCTGAGGCAGCAGAACATCTCATTACCGTGGAGACGAGAGGTAAACACATCCTTCGACGAAGGACCGTGACAAAGAGCGCTAATTAACAAGGAGTTAAACACTTTAAAAGGCCTGATGAAAGAGTGAGAGGAAACACACAGAAATGCATACACAGACACACACACAGACACCTTAATCTATGCGATGATAAGCAGAACACATTTACCGCAAATAGCTGTTGAAGAAACATTCAAAGCCAAATGTATACTGCTAATCCTATGCCAATTATAAGTTTAAATGAAGACATTCTATAAGAATGTAATCACAATCATGTGTTAACCTTATGTTGTACGGGTGAACCGATGTTCATTAGGAACAGGAACTATTCGGTATTTGCTGGGAACTACATCAATGCTTAACTGAGGTAGAGTTATGACAGTAGAACAAATACCAAAACACTGTTTGGTTGATCTTTAAGATGGAGTGTCTTGCTCAAGGAAGCTGCTTTGCAGCCTTAAAATCTTCAGGATATTATCTGAGAAATATGTGAAAACATAACATTTCAGACAGTTGAGGGATATCGTGATCTCTAACCATCTCATCTAACCAGCATCTTTATCATCTGCTTTATCATCTTTATCATCTGGCCTTTCAAAGAAGGCTAGTTGGTGTGCACACTCTGACCAAAAATACAGAAAAGTTATAAGAAAGTATCTGTTACATATAGTCTAGAAAAAGGAACTGGGGACAACATCTCGACTCGATACTCCCATTCATGTGTTAAAAAAGGTGAAAGATTGTATGTAAACTCCCAAGTTCCATGTTTCATTCCCATGCAGACAAGTAAGATTGAGGGTAGGCTTTTTACCAGATTAGCAACTTTTACAGACATCTTTTCATAGACAGATTTTTCTCTTCAGTTCTAGAAATATTTCCGGGTTTTCTATTATTTTTTCCATGTGGCACCAGGCAGGTTTCTAGAGCTTTTTTTTCTCTAAAAGAAAATGAAACCTTCATTAAAATACTGCATTTACTGCACGTGTGAGAAATATGTAAGAAACAAAGTCAGAAAGAGGGCAAATCCTTTCCCACAGCACGGTATATCGGGCTTTTACAGCTTAGTGTTCTTTGTAACCTTTCAGAGTTTAGAGAAGCTCTCACTACCTTTGTCACTGAAGTCATCCACCAGTATGACCTCTGTGATGAGCTGCGGGGGAGAGCGGTTGAGCACACTGTGAACAGTCCTTAGCAGAGATGACCAGCCCTCATTGTGGAAAGGGATGATGATACTGGTGTTGGGAAGCTTTTCTGCATACAGCTTCTGTCTGCAGCTAGACACACACACACACGTACACAGACAAAATAGAAATAGATGTAGCACACTTGCAAATACATATATAAACACAGCGTATTCAAGAAAGGACAAGAGCATCTTATTCATATCCTGCATACTGCCTGGAATCATTCTGTTTTTTGTTTTTCTTTTTCTTGCACACTTGTCTCTTCAGTACATCTCAGGTCACAAAGAACATGTATATATATCAGCACTCAAATGAATGTGTATGGGCATGGTGAGCAGATGGCAGCTCTACTCATTTCACTGAAATACAGGTGCAATTTTCTCTGAAAGCTCAACTCAATTCCCTTTCTATCATCTGCTATTACAGAGACAATTGCATTTGTTCACCTCTTAGTAAGAAGAAAACAAAGAACAGCAGAAAACAATTTCAAGGACTGCTTTCCAATACACTCCGGACATAGTAGTGGTGGACAAGCAGACGAAGACGACCACAGTGATAGACGTAGCAATACCGAAAAACAGCAACATCAGGAAGAAGGAACACAAAAAGCTGGAAAAGTACCAAGGGCTCAGAGAAGAGCTCGAGAAGATGTGGAGGGCGAAGGTAACAGTGGTCCCAGTGGTATCAAAGCACTCTATGGAGTGACCGCAAAGCTAGACGAGTGGCTCCAGCAGATCCCAGGAACAACATCCGAGACCTCTTTTATGGTTGAATGTCCCTTAGTAAGGAGGCAAGTTTTGTCCAAAACCCGACATTTTTGCTAGCCATCAACAAGCTGGCATAATTCTGTCTGAATATTTGGCCACTCTTCTTTTCAGAATTGGTAGATTATTTAAATTTGAGGTTGGAGCTTTGAGAAGAGCATTCTAGAAGTGTAATGCTAGCCTGCAAGAATTTGAAGGCAGTCATTTATTATTCCATTTATGCAATGTACCAGCACTACTGGGTGACAATTTGCAGAGTTCTGGAAGTCTTCCCAGACATAGTGACACATCCACATAACCTGTAACCTGTACTCATCAGTTGTTTGAACTGATGAGCTTGGAATCAGCAGTTGTTTAAAAATGTCTTGAAAAGACCTTCCAACCTCATGTAAATTCACAATTCTCCTTCTTAGATCTTCACTGAGTTCCTTTCGCTTTCTCATTGTTCGAAGTATTAGTCAATCCAGTGAGAACTATCAAACAAGTCCTTATCATGCTTTCAAAGACAAATTAGTTTTTATGGTCATGATCATGTTCACTAAGGGGATGTTAATAGGCTTTGGCCTTATCAAAAACACTGTAGAACTTTCAGCACTATTTAATTAAACATTGAAGTGAAATAAAAGTGTCTAAATTCTTTTACATTTAACAGAAAAATGAGACATCAGTCTATATTGTTACAAAACTAATCTTAATTTTGAGTTTTTCTTTTGGAATACTTTAACTGCTGAGTTTAACAGGTTTTAGTCTTTGAAAGAAAAGGGAAACAAAAGACCTAAAGTCATATCATGTGGAACACACAGTATGAATAGGGAAAAACAAGGCTGTGTTCCACTGCCTGTCAGTAATTTTACCAGCCTTGTTTAGTCAGTGAAACAGAAGCATTAAGAACTAGAAACCTTTCCTTTAACATACCAAGCAGTGACTGTGCAAGTACAATAGTTAGGCACTGTGGCAGGAACGCTTTAAGTTAGTTACATCTAATAGATTGTGATGAAGCCGGAGCCTCACAAAAGTGACCGGCTGAGCGAATCTGACTATATTCACATGTTTATTTTGTGTTCTTCTTCTTTTTTTTGACAGAGAAACTTCAAAGTAAATTTCATGTCTCTACTGTTAAACTTCATCCATCCAATAAGAGCTTCTTTCATCAGCTCAGATTTACAAACATCGAAAATTTGGTCTGCTGTTGGTCTTCAGGAGGTATTGTGGACTTTACATCAGAGATTGTAGTGTTATATTCATTTTTTCACATTTACTTTCATGATGTTTTAAAAGTGCAACCATCATTTTAGATCAATTGTTTTTGAAGCTTTTTGGTTAAAGCCAATGATCTAATCTTTAATTGAGAGTTGCATAAAAAAAGGTTACAAATTTGTTCTCATCATGTATATTTACATGGTTGTCATGTGTTCCAAGGTAGTCATGTGATCAAAGAGAATAAACTGGAGCTAGGATGACAGCTTTGTGACATTTTCTAAAGCAAAGACCTTCAGATATGCTGCTAAATACATACTTAATTACTCGTGTCAAGAATGTCACCGACACGTTCCTCCTGTATCAGGGACAGTTGAACTTAGAGCAGTTATCAGCTGGCAACATGTGCTCTGACGATGGGCTGCAGCTTCCATCTTGTGCATTAGCATCGCAGCAAGAGGCAGGACCCCTGCAGAGGTGTTAATCATAAGAGGACAGTTATATTCCTGCTCTGACAGAGAGAAAGTGTAAGTGTGTAGTGAACTGTGTCAGTCGATCAATGTCTGTGTTGAACATCAGCCTGCGTGTTATTCATTCAAATAAGAACACTGGGAGACAGGCAGGCTGACTGATCGACAGGCAGCTGGCCGACGAATCTTAACAAACCTTGTCCAATTCCACAAGGGGAAGGAGTAAGTGTGTGCTTCAATTAAATCTTTTCAGTGTGCAGAAATCGAATGTGTCAGTCTCAGGTCTGGGACTGGGTGACTCTGGGGCAGTGACAACATGCCAATCACTAAGAGGCAGATGGTGCCTATAGGGCAGACCAGGTGGAGGGGTTGGGTACAGGTGTGTCTGTCTGATTGGTCACACAGGAGTGATGAATGATGGCAGCCAGTTGGAGCAGCACCAGTAATCAATGACACTCCTTCATTTAAGATATTACCATGCTAATAATTCAATTACAGCCCCACGAAACCAAGATGACTGCAGCAGCTGTCATGTAAACACCTGAAGTTTTTATGACCTTCCTAAATCTAAACACACTTCAAACATAGTGATTTCAAATCGGAAGAGAGTGTTCATAGGTATGAAAGTAACTGTGAATAGTATCAGACTAAATGTGGTCGCTCAGAATACAGAATAAGTACCTGTGTAAGGTGTACCTTTACTCGTTCTTTCTTTGTGTAGATCCACACCAGTTGGATTTGGAAATAAAGTGCATACTTGCATAAGAAATTAGCTTACTATGCGGGGATGTTTTGTGATGATAGATTCACGTTTAGTATAAGCAGGAAAACACAGGTCATCACAAGAGATGTGGCAGGTCAAGGAAAGAACGGCTTCTACAAACACTAAAAGAAAGAAACAGTCCTTGTGGAAAGCAGCTTTGAAAGCTTCCTTTCAAAGCTGCTTTCCACATGAAGGAGGAGGAAGGGTCAAGAGTCAGTGGAAAGTTCTCGTCAGGTAAAAGCAAAGCTGTGATTAAAGGTCTTTCACAATGCCAGTCTATGCTTGAAGGAAGCACACAGTTCACAGGAGTCTGGACAGGTTCTTGTTTCTTTCTCTCTCTTTTTTTAAATTCCACTTTTTTCTTGGTGTACCAAAGCCCCAGAAGTAATCCCTGACAAACACTAAACCAAACATGCTCCCTGTGACCTGCTGTTCCTGAGAAGATGAATTGATTCTTTGGGCTTTATTAAATAGGTCAAAATGTTGGCTTCTTATAAACACTTCTGGCGAGACACCAGTTCAAATAATCCATGCAGTGGCATCTGTCATATCTAATCGTAGACATGCATGTCAGTAACACATAATCATTTTCAGGCTCCTCTTGGACTTGAAGGCATTATAAAAATGGAGGAAAAAACACATTATGTTCAAAATTGTTCTTCATTTTCCAAAGTTTCATTGTAGATTTGATACAAGAGGCCCACAAGGTGAGTAATGAGGGCACACATGCTGATTTAACTCTGAACAATTTAGCCTTCAATTCTAAAAGAAAATATTGCTTGCTTTTGCTTATTTTCAGAACCCAGTCTAAAAGAAATGGACATTCATGGAAAAACAACATTTGAATGGAGAGGATGACTACATCAGAAATCCAAAGTATTCAATAAAAACTCAGAAGATTCGATTTCTGGCTTTGGAGTGCATCCATTTACCTGAAGTGCACACAGACACACACAGACACGCAACTCACTTTTCATGGCGGATGTCAGGGAGAGAGCGGTTGAGAGAGATTCGGTCGCTGACATAAATGTTGAAGCCGTTTTCCCTGTAGGCTTGGTCGACTCTGTCATTTTCTGACAGAGGGAACGGCTTCCCCTGCTCACCATTACCTATCAAACACACATGTATAGGTCAACAAATAAAGAGAAGAAAAAATAACACATTAAAAACGAAAACACCACAAACACAGAAGAGAAGTCCAACTCGGTACCTCGAACATGAAACCTCTCAAACAGTTTGCAACCAATTCAGCACATACCTGTCACTCAAAGTGTCCATGTCCAAGTCATAACTTTTCATTTTAAAGGATAAGTTGTTTTTTTTAACCTCCTAAGACCCGAACTCTTCCACGGCATGCACTTTTAATTTCTCTTTGATATTTGGGCTGATTGGGACCTGATGAATGTAAAAACAAAGCATTACCAGATTTTTTTTTTACCTAATTTTTGTTTTTAAGAAAAATGAGAGCTACATATGAGGATATTCGTTTAAAATTTCGATAGAACAGTAGCAGTATAATGTCCTCGTAAGTGGATATCAGGCCCTTGTAGAGCAAAATTGAGTAATTTGGTCTAAATAACCCAAAATGTGATGTCCACATATGTGGACACCAGGTCCTAGGAGGTTAAAATATCATGCACAGTTGACATAAAAAGGGGAGATTTTTTCTAACAATCAAAATCACCTTTTATAAGATCTAACTAGGCTGTAAACATGTTTATTTCTGCTTTCAAGTTCAGCATTTTAATATATGGTTCTCTAAGACTGGACTTACTTTTGCAGCTAGCCTCAAGTGGTCGTTTAAGTACTTCCAAAATTTAAGTTGTCAAGGTTTATATTTGAAGAATATACATCACTATAGGATTGAGATCTATAAGGTCTATTTATTAATATATATGAGGTACGCAACTCTGAAAGATATTCTTAATAGATAACCAGAACTGTGTTGTTTCTTTGGCTTTAAAGGAGGTTTTTTTCCCTGTTTCTTGGTTATTCAAATCATTTGAATAACAAACATATATGTATATATACACACACACACACACTTGTATTTTTTTTTCAACACTTGATTTTCCAGCTTGTAACAATAATGTCTGTCTATGTCAGTGTTATCATTTATGTTGTTGAACAACTAGGACAAACAAGTATATATTTGTGTATTAAAGAAAGTAGATTAATATCAGACATGAAGGTAAAATCAAAGTGTTTAACACTTTGCAAAGTATTAAAACTTGAACTAAATTTTTAATATTGATGGGAAGACAGCAAGATGTGCTAAAGCTTAAGCCCACACAAAGAACCTAGCAGCTACATTTAAAAAATGATTTGGTACAAGTGAATTCAGAATTACAGTCATCAAAATATAAATAAATGGTAAGCATAATCATTGCATTCGTCTTAGCCTGAAATATACTCAAACCAGGCTCAGCAATCCTGCATAATTAAAAAAACAAAAAACAAACCAAAAACACACATGAGAAATATTCTGCAGTGTCTATTCGTATCTTTCTGCAGAAAATACTTTCTTGCATTTTGGGGACTAAAGTGGCAGAACTACCTAAATAAAACTGTAGAAATTATCTGCCATCCAAACATAAAGAAATGTACAGTATTTTCTGAATGTCATCTGTACAGCAGTGATAAGGTTTACTATATCATATTCACCATATTATATGCCCAAGGCATAATGTTTGCAAAGTAAACAAAAGAAGAAAGAACATCGGCACAAAAGTCAAAAAGGAAAAAAAAATACAGATTCAGCCTCAGAAAGCATCATATTCAGCAGAAATCCACTGAGATCCAACAGTATCTACAGTCATATTGCATTAGGCTTTCCATCTACTCCTCATCAAGTTTGAAAAAATAGTTTTAGCTAAAGTTGTTTGGAGAGCAAGGAGTTTGGATTGCTTCAATTCAATTTAAATTCATTTAAATTCAATTAAATGGTAGAAATGGGGATGACATTTGTTCTGTTGCACCTAATTAATGAGTGGCTAATTATTCGTACTGATGATGTTAGCACCTTGAGTGAAGTGAGTGAAGAAGCACGTAGCCGACATTTATTCAGCATAACTTGGGTCTGCAAAGAAAAATGCAACTCTAACTTGCTGAATCATTTCCAGACGTGGACACTCTCCTCATATTTCATTGTTTATAATTTAAAGAATTTCCAAAGTATGAGAAAAATGCATATTTTCGCCTTGTGTGTTCCCACGTAATAGTCTTCAATTTGAATATAATTAGTTCATGGCTGTTGTGTTAACAAGGTGCAACAAGCTGTCAATATCGGCTAATCAGTTAATTGTTTAGAGTATGACACATCAAGTGTTTGTACAGTAACTATATAATACATATATTCAGCACATAGTTCAGATGTTTGACATGAACACATACTTGTGTGCCTAATCGTATTCTGTAATCTTTATCAATGCACAAACATTGTGAAGCTTAAGCTCATATCAAAAGTGCATCAAATTACACTGTGCTGCTTGTTTCATTAGCCACTTATCAATGCTCTCCACAAAAATATACACACAGGCGCACAGACGCTCTATAGTCAGAGAAGAGCAACAAATTAAACTGAACTGCCTTGTTCCATTAGGCAGAAATGATCTGTCTATATTCCTGAAGGTAACAACTGTGGAAAATAACTCCTCACTTTAATGGCTCATTTCAGCGATAAACCCTCTTCTACCTAGTTCTGTACTTTTCCCGGTTATTAGAAAGATCTTTGAAATTGGGATTTCTAGCCTTCCTCAGGCAAATACAAACCACACAGAGACAAATTATTTTTTAATATTTTTTGGGGGGTTGTTTTGTGTGGTCTTTCTGGCATCAGATTTATCGTTTTCATTACTTTCATTATGTTAGCAAATACAGTCACTCAGCTGATCATGGGTCTGCGCTAAGGAGAAGAAGCAAAAAGAAGAAATAGATGGAAGAAAATTGGAAGTGTATTATTCTCTGTTTTAATATTGGTCTTTATTTATTGAGAATTTACATATGAGCTGAAAAAAAAAGAGCGTGAATGAGTGACTTGAATGCAATAATGTCAAGCATTGATTGCAAACACTCTGAAGGGTTTCCATTGTATAAGAAGCTTTAATGTGCCCTCCTAAATTGTGCACATATAAGAAGAGGACATTCATGGGGTTCACTAATGTTGCTTGCAGAACAAGGCACATGAAAGGTTTGAAAATCATCTGTTGGATCTCTTCTTAGGGTACAGTATATCCAAGGACTTTAAGATCTTTTGGTCATGTTCAAGAGTTATGGGAAGGTGGAGCATGAGATGTAGTGTCAGCAAGGACACAGGCGCTGTAGTGGTCATTAAGATTATAGGAGAGTTGAGCTGAAAAGCAAAGCTTTTGTTTTGTAAATCTACATTTAAACTATATGTAGTAATGAGCTATGGTTAGTGGCCAAAACAATGATATCCAGGATCTCAAATTTCCTCTCTAAGACATCTGGGCTAAGCCTTAGAAATAGTGTGAAGAGTTCAGACACCAAGAGAGAGTAAAGTTGGTTCAGCCTGAACCAACTGAGATCTAATCTAATCACGGTGCCTCCTGAGCACCTTCCTGTGAAGGTTTTCTGGGGATACCTAGCTGAGAGAAAATCTAAGGTAGACCCAGAACTCACCGAGGGGATTATTTATCTCATCTAGCCTGAGAGCATCTCAAGCATTCTCCAGGAGGGACTGAAAAGCCCTGATGGGAAGAAGGATATCTGCAAACCTTTCTTAGCCTGCAATTTCATACCCGACTTTGCATAAACCGAAGAAAAAAAAGAAACAGATATAATTAATCTTTTCTTGATCAATATGAAGCACCACATGTCTGTAGGCCAACCAGCTCGAATAAATCACACACACTTGATAATAGGGATGCTGTGCTTTTCTGAGGGACGAACTTAACTGATCTAGCTCCCACATTTTCTTTTCATGCCCATATTATACATCAGATTGCACCTTTATGTCATTCTTTCCTTAAAAATATGAAAGTGCAAGGATTTTCTATTCATTAAAGCTTCAGAATGTATAGACATTTTCCTCAGTGTTAGAACCGTATCAACAATGGCATGTATGAGTTTTAAGCTTGTAGACTAGATGTTTGAAGGTTAACCAGATGCATCTGAGATGTTAGGATGTTTACATTTGTCTTTATTATCAATGCTGTTTTCTCCAAGCTGTTGAAGAGCATCACTGTCTATTGAGAAAATTAATGACTCATTAAATCTTTAAACAAGGGTACCTGAAAAAGCTGAACTCACTTTGCATATTTCTAATTTCTCTATATGCTTTAATGTGGTAGTTCAAACAAGGCTCAAACAACTAATTTTCTTCCATAATAACTACAATGTAATTCTATAAAAAGATTTCAAAAGGGATGATAATCTATGTTTCCCACTCGAGGTCTTGTTGTACAAGATTAACTGTGTTTAATAATGAACTCAGAACAGCACTTAGAGCATTGATTCGCACTGGTTCTGAGAATGAGTGAGAAATCCACTTCGAGGGAATTAAGAGAAAAGCAGCACAACTTTAGAGTTTTAGTGTATGTGTGTGTGGCCTTCTGCTAAAACAGAGCAGATGTTCTGAAAAACAGCAGCATCAGCAAAAAGTTTGTACCTACCCATGCGTGCAGCATCTCTCCTTATTGCCTCGTAGTCGTGCCAGTCGATCCGCCGCACACCGTCAAGTCCCACCTGAGTGACCTTACGCAGCTGGTTCAACCACTGCAGTGGTACAAAAAAAAACATAAAAGCCTTTAAGACTTGCGTCACAACTTTTCAGCTAAACTTACCATGTGGATGTCAAGTTTTTATCACTTACAAATGGCTCCAATGATGGATCTTTCCTCAAAATCATTACACAAGTATTCCAAATGAACGTCATTCAAGAAAGCTTGCTGAAGCATTTTATTGTTGTCATTATGTTGATATGTTTCCATAGAAAACCGAGTGCTTTCTTAAATATAGACGCAGTGCAACTGATATTAGAGGAAGAGTGCAAAGGATGTTCACTTTATTGGATGTTAAACAGTAATATTGGTATCAAAAACTGCTTAAATACAATATATGGTTAATTCACGCTTTTTATATCTCGCCAGCCTTCCTGTTGTCTTTCCTTCTTAAAGGAAAGACATCTGCTGACAGTTGGGGCTTTATAAAAAGAGGAGGGGGAGGGGGATGTGCTTTTTATTTGTTTAACACAGAAAATGACATTCAGTTTTCCTGTCATCACACACGCACACTCTTATCACCATAAGCCATTATTTTCTACACAGAATTAAAATGCAAAAAACAGCCATTTACAAAATTCTTCCCGCGTTAGAAATGACTTCTCAGTGTCTCGAGATATTACAGGATCACAGCACAATGGTTAATCAATTAGCTCCGTGGGAGGATGCAATTAGTGAATTGTTGTTAATACAAATGATAAGTCTGACTGCATGGAGTATTATTAACCAGGCTGTTAGCTGATACCACAGCAGAGTCAGACAAACAACGATGATGAATGTACAGCTGTTCGTTTATTTCCTCTTTGCTCTTCTGCTCAGTGTTAACACAGTCAGCCAATCAGCCAATATCCTCTGTATTTCAGTAAGTATACTTTAATAATTTATCCCAAAAATGTAATATAGTATGCAATTTTACAACACCATTTTTAAACAAAGTATATAATCACAGTGGATGGACCAATTTAGACAAAAGCCCAGATGATTACAAAGGTCATGACTAAATATGACTCTCTGACCCCAAATACATGTTTGATCATCCTTAATGCCAGACTCAGATTGTTAGGGGAAAAAAATTAGTTACCAAAATCATTATGATTCATGCTCTTGGCGCTGGGAACCTGATTAGGAGTTGAACTTGGCCGGCTGTGAGACAGGGAAAAATCGGGTCATCTACTAATTGAAAGGCCAGTGGTTTGAGTCCTGGCTTCTACAGCCAACGTATCAAAGTGTCCTTGGGCAAGGTACTGAAAGCCAAAGACTGCCCTTAATGCAATATTGTATGAATTGAGTGTATGAATTTCCATCTAAATATGGCTTGTAGTGTCATGCACATTGAGTGGTCGATTAGACTAGAAAAGCACTACATAAAAGCTTATTTATCATTTATTGTCACTGAAGTTCTCCAACTTGTGGTGATGACAGGTGGAAAAACCTCAGGGAAGGTTTTCAAGTTAACTGTTTTCAACTGTTCTCTTTCCTCGGGCATCAATTAGGGCTGTTTTCTCAAAGCCGGTCGCATGAGTCATTCACCCACAAGGTGTCCGTTGGCGGCTGAGCTGGACGCATAAGGTTATGGCATTAGTGAGAGGCATCTGTCTCTTCCAAAACGTCATTTTATCAAAGTTTACACACTAACGACGAGAGACTAATCTCAACTTTTTCTCAAGAAGTTAAAGGAATTATGAGTGGGAGTGAAAATACTGTTAACATATGACATTCTGTGAAATACACAAGAAGGGGTCTCATACATTAGACCAACGAGACTAAATATCGACCACAAGATTACCAATTCCTTTATTTGTGTACAGACTTGACAGCTGAACTCTTCAGTTCTAAAATTAAATGACTGTAAAGCTTCAATTTAATGCAACAGCTCAGTCATTTCATGTGCTTTTACAATGATAATAAACTATGGTTTTTAGTGACACTGTTAGAGAGGTATTCATTTTTTTATAATACCTGTTTCCTTAGTCTTTTTTATTGAGGGTGTGGTTTGTAGCAATGTTATATCAGACTGCACATTATGAGATGTGACCAACCCATCTGCAATGCCTAATTAAGCAT
This sequence comes from Rhamphochromis longiceps, assembly GCF_057381845.1. Taxonomy (NCBI): domain Eukaryota; kingdom Metazoa; phylum Chordata; class Actinopteri; order Cichliformes; family Cichlidae; genus Rhamphochromis; species Rhamphochromis longiceps. Next base: position 32,368,524 of record NC_140566.1, read on the forward strand.
TCAGTGAATGTACAGCTGAGATTTAAGTGTGAATGCAAATAGAACTGCAAATTGCAGGCAAAGTGAAACGTGCTGCTAAAGCCAGAATTCGGCCAACCAACAATAATACAGAAAAAGCTAAACACAAGCTAAAGAGAAACCTGCCAAACCAAAGAAAACTACTGGAGCTACTGTTAAACACTGCCTTGTCCTTCAAGCATTATTTGAGACAGTAAATATTTGAAGCATGATAGTTCCCAGTAAACTGTATTCTCTCTTAAATTTAATACTTGTGATTAGGGCTGCACGATTAATCGTTAGAAAATCGCGATCTCGATTCATACTTATGTGCGATCTCATTTCCAAATGACAACGATTTAAAAAAAAAAAAAAGAAAAAGAAAAAGAAAAAAAACGACGACTGTACCGCATTTTGATCCGGGACGTAATCTGCATGAAAACAAGCGCTCACTCTTCCTGCTCAACAAATGAAAAGGGCGGAGCCTTATACCACGTGATACAGAAGCTGTGCTGTGTGATGCTAAAATTAGCAGGGGAAAAACAACGGAGAGCACGTCAGGGAAGACGAGAAAGTGACAGGAGAAAATCCGTCCCGGTCAACCACCCAAACATCAATAACGGGAACCTTATACAGCGCTTCCCTATACCCGTCGAACTCCCGCAGGCACAAAGAAATTACGGAGGCTATCACTTATCACCTGACCAAAGATATGGCTCCCATCAACACTGTGCAAAACGAGGGATTTAGGAAAATGATCAACATCCTAGACAAACGCTACACAGTGCCGTCCCACGACTATTTTTCTATTGTTGCACTACCTGCTCTATACACGCAGTGTCGAGCAACAGTGGAGACGGAATTTCAAGCAGTACAACATTTTGCGGCAACAACAAAACGTGAGACATTTATTGTTTTTATGTTCAGTTTCAACTGTTACGAAGTTGATGTGCAGTTAATAAGCGCTATAAATATTTATACTGGAAAAGAAAATCGTGAGAGAATCGTGATCTCAATTCTAAGCCAAAAAAAAAATCGTGATTCTCATTTTATGCAAAATCGTGGAGCCCTACTCGTGATGAAAATATAGGTCCAAATCATGCTAATGAAGATGGTCTTAGCCATAGTTGAATCTGGCAATGTCTGGTGGAATCACTGTTGAAAAACCCGCAACCTGATTGTTTTTGCAATGAGGTTGTTGAATTAAAGACACCATCGCCTCCTTCCAGCTGAAGTTAATGATGGAGCACATCACTAAATTAATTTATTTAGCATCGATTTGGAGCTGCCAGCTAAAACCTCGCATTAACTTTTCTAATTGTCTCAAACTCCATCCTCATTCCTCTTTTTTGGTTCATATTTTCTCCCAGTGTGTCGTGCCAGGACCTGACAGTAGAGCTGGGCGATAGAACGATAACGATATGTATCGCGATATAACTTTTACTCGATAGAGAAATTAAGCTATCGCGATAGACCTCGCCGCTCTTGTCCTCTTAAAAAAAAAAAAAAAAAAAAGGTCAGCCAATCCAAATTAAGTAGCGCAGAGCCGAACCAATCACAGCCGCAGCGTCACGTCGCGTGACTTGTTACGTACAGCACAAGTGCCAAGCCGCACGTGTGTTTGTTTGGGAAGCAGCCAGCGGGTAATGGAGCCAGCGCGTAATGGAGGAAATGAGTGTGCCGACTAGAAAAATCAACTGAGCGTGACCGAAGAGAAAACAGATGATGGTTCCAATGCCGGAGAGATTGTCGAACGGAAGAGCCAAAGAAGTTCCGTAGTGTGAAGGTATTTCGGCTATTTCAAGTCTGACAAAAAACAGAGTAGCGTTCACTGTAAATTGTGCCGAAAGCAAGTCTGGAAATACAATAAACTGGTGCATGCGTCACACTGTGCGCCACGTTATTGTTTCGGTGAAATGAATTTCTACAATACTGTTACTGTTAATTCTACTCTCTGCAGTGTTTAAATGCTTACATATACACACAGTTACTGTCCCTCCACACATACGACTCGGTTCTGCTTCTATGCCCCAGCTTTGTTTACTTTTTCCCACTGAGGCTTCTAGACTTCTGATTGGCCAACATTTCTGCACGGTTAGGAATCTAGCGCCACCTGCTGCTTTGGCATGTTCATAGCAGCGTTTTCCTTCATTTCTGCCTTTATGTGTGGACGGGATTATTTTTTAAAACGAAAACGGAAAATCTCAGTTTTCAAAAATACCCGTGTACGTGTGGACGTAGCCTCAGTCTCTGACTGGAAGCGCTAATTCGTCATTTGGCTTTTGTCAGACTAAAGTAACTGTTAAAACTGTTTGAAAAGCTAAGCTATACAACAAGGAGAGATTGAGAATTTCCTTTTAGTTCTCAGTTTATTTGATATTGACAAAAGTTAGTCAGTTTTGTCTGTTCTTCTGTAAAACAAACTAAGATTTATTTTTAGAATTAATATTTTGTTTCTAAGTGGAATTGACAATTTAGTCTGTTTTGTTTGTTCTATTTTGAAACTTAAACGCTTTAGCGGCTGCCTTTTGTGTAGTTTGCAATATTTGCCTTTATTTATCTGAAAAAGTCTCATGTTCCTTAAGTACATCTACCCTGTTGAACTTATTATGAGAAATAAATATTTAAATCAAAACAAGCTGCTGATTATTTCACATTTTACTTGTGAGCAACGGCACATTTAAATCTTACAAATATAGTTATTTGGCTTATATCGTGATAGATATCGTTATCGCCTGAAATGAAAAAAACATATCGTGATATGAAAAAATCTCATATCGCCCAGCTCTACCTGACAGGCAGTTAGAGTCCATCTGTGTGTTTCCCACTGAAAGGAAGCGACACTGCGCTGCCCCATTTCCTTTTGATTAAAATTTCAGCACACGTCGGCGTGATATTCCACTGGGGCTTTCTGCTCTAACAAGACCTTGAAAAACAAGACAAGGAGAATGAGAAACTTTTGTAATCTGAGTCTCTGCGAGAATCTTAGTGTGACTTTGCCTAGGTGTTATGCTGTTTTTCTCAGCCTCAGCCCAGGCACACCACATAAACACATGCAAAATAAGAGACAAGATGTGGGTGAGAAGCTGATTGAGATAAACAAAAAGACAGAAAGGAATTTAAAAAAGAAAAAAAAATCTATTTCTTCTTGCTCCATTTCTTCCCATATCTACCGCTTTCTCACACCTGCACGTGCACTCCAGAAGCAGATGCAGAGGACCACAAAAGAACAAACAGCCGAGGGAATTTAAATCCCAGAAAAGCTGTCGTAATCACTCAACACAATAATGCAGGAAATGGAACTGGACACCACATTAACCCAGCTTTCTAGTGGAATATCCATTGCCTTCCCACAATAAAGGTGCACACATTTCAATTTATTTCATTTCAATTGAATATGGTTCAGTTGGAAATCACCATCATTCTGTATATGATGATGATGATGATGATGATGCGCCCACCCAGCTGCAAATACCAGACTGCAATGAGTACAGAATATTCTTGCATGAGCTGCTGGAGACAAGCCAGAAAATGAAAATAATGTACCTTTAGAAGTCAACTGCATTAAAATAAATTTCCCCTGATAGTTTGTAGGGATTTTTTTTCCTCTGGCCTGTGGTAATACACATGTAACCTGCTAATGACAAGGTCGCAATCATATTTTGCAACTGTCTATTATTAAGTTTTGATCTCTAATTGGTTTTACTGTTGATTTCATCATGTTTTGATGTTTGTTAATTATGGTTTCCTGTTTAGCATTCATTTTCATCCTAGTATATTAAGCTTCAATTCTCGTTATACCGGTTCACTTCTAATTCTTGTTTTACATTAGTGAGTTTTTATTCTTGTTTTAATTTTTTAGTGTTAGAGTTTTGAATTATGTTTCATTGACTTTAACATCTTGTCTTGAGTTTATTTCTGTCAGTGTCTGTGACGTCTTCTTTTTCTGTGTTGTGCTTTTTTCTTTTTCATTTTTGCAGCTTTACTTTAAATACCATTTCTGTCATTTATCATGTCAGTTTTACTTCCTGTCTGTCCTTCTTTTCTTGATTGTTTTCACCTGTGTAATTACTTCCACCTGCATCTCATTTCTCGCCTGTTAGCCATCCTTAATCGGTTCTCATAGTGTTTGCAGTCTTCCCTTTGTCACAATCCGTTAATATATCCTCATTTTAACTTTCTGTATTAACCTAAATAAAGTCCTCTGTTTCTGCATCTTGCTTTTGGGCAACATGCATCGTGACAGCTTAGTCGACTCTTTCTTCCTACCGTCTGCTGTATATCTGACAACCAAAGGGACCATGCGGGTACTGAACATTACAGGTCAGAGAAAAGGGGAGCCCTTACTGTTTAGATTCTCTCTTGCCATCATGACAGAATCTAAATAGTACCGGACAGTCCAAAGCCACCTAATAAATCTGAATTTTCTGAGTTGGTGTTCCGAGAAAGTCAGTCAAGGGTCCCAATTTGCTTGAGCCAGAGGGTACCGCTTTGCTTTCATGGATCCTTCTATCTTTGTCGGTAAGACTCGACTGCTGCTATCCCATTGAGTCTAGGGCATCCAATGTTATCTAAGCCTGAGTGCCAACTTTAACATCATTGGCCTATCTGCTTTGTCACCAGCCGGCTGTTCAGAAGGTCTCTGCCACTTCCAGTGACGTATGCCAGCAGCATATATTCTGAGAAATTGCCCCCAGGTCGACCCTCTGAACTGCCCTTCATATAGGTCGATCCCCTGCTCTTCCTGTCCCCCTGGTTGACACCTTGAACTGCTTGTTTGCACTGTCCTGTGGCTGAGTCACCTCTCTGAACCTGCCTCTTCAACTCTCCTCCTTCCTGTTTTAGTTTTGATTACTGTTGGAGATGGAATTTTGTTATTTTTACATTCTAAGTTCTGTTGTTTAGGGTTTTTTTGTTAAGTTCACTCATGTTCTTGTATTTATTAGCTTAGTCTCTTTAGAGTCTTCTTGTTTCTTGTTGTTATGTGTCCATCTCTGTGTTAGATGTGTCCCTGTTGAATTACTTGCAGATTTATTTTGTAGCTCTCCATCCCCAGCGTTGTGCATTTAGTTTACTTATGTTCTACTTTTTCTTCATCCTTAATTAGTGTCACATGTATCTAGTTTTACCAGCATTTCCCTGATATCTGTGATTAGCCGTCAATATGTGTTTAAACCCTGATTTTGTCTGCTGGTTTTTGGATTTTATTGCCTTGGTTTTTGAACTCTTATTAAGGCTGATTTCAGAAAAATCTGTCTTTTTTTCATGCTACCAGCAAGATTCACATTTGGATGGTCTGTGCCAAACAATTACCGCTGAAGGTTTTACAACAAATGCAACACGCTACAATTAAATAGGTTGTATCATTCTACAATAGCAAAGTACGCACATTAATCTTTACAATTAAAAGTCAATTAAAAACAATTAAGTCACAATTTATAACTATATATAATAATTCTGATAGAATACGGTTACAATGCTTGATGTATCATCAATATTTTTATTGCCAACTACAAAATTAAATCCTTCTTCACCAAAACCAACCAGTTTCTGAGCTTTATTCATCCCAAGGCTCCTAAATTACATTTTTTTAATCCTTATATTTATGACAACACAACGTCCAGTCACAACACACTGAAATCAGACATGTAGCTGTTTTCTAAAGATTCAAGTAAACCCAACCAGAACTCTCTTGTGTCTCACAGCGCCTCACCTGCTGCTAAGTAACTAAACACAACCCACAGGGATTTCTGACCTTTGCTTGCCCACGCCAACAGTTGAAAAAGATTCAGTTCAGTTGTATTTTTTAGCATCAAACGCATCAACTGCAGCCGTCTCATACAAGCTGCTATAAGTAGCTCTGTTCAAAAAGAAAAACAGTAAACACAGCTGTCTTTATTCTTCTCCGAGTTTTCGCTGCCTCCCTGCTGTGTGTGCTGCTGCTACTGTTTCTGATGGCTATCATCACAGAGATGAGGTTCACACTGGCACAAATACTTTTCTGCACTTTCTAACACATAATTATTCAAGGTGCAGTATAAAGTAGCAATCGACCACTGGATTAACCATAGCACTAACACGTAGCCAAGTAAAAAAAAACTGTTCTTTTTAGGCCAAAATTCACATTTTTGTTAAGAGAGGGGAAGAAAGTAAGCTATTTCACATACTGCACTGCTCTCTTCATCGTGTATCTCTTACATACAGCACTTCAAACAGTGCTGTATGCTTCCCAAACACAGTTAAGTCATTACCACACATGCAATGCAGCCTTGCACTTATTTAGACATTACCCAGTGGGGGTGCATGTCAGAACAGTTTAACTCAGTCAAACCAGAAAGGAAACTGGCTTTGACCTGCCAGCTCCTTAGCACAAAGTCCATTTGATTTATGCAGCAGAACAACTTTAGACAATGTTCCAACCTTTTCTCATCACTGGTTACTTTATTTTAAAAAAAAACCTCTCCTAGTCCTGCACTGGTTTGTTGTCATTTTGCAGTTTCTGCCCGAGTCCAGAAGGACCTGAGCTTTATATTTCTCTGAGAACGTTCTAACTGCCTGTGTTAACTCCCGTGTCTTCCTCTATTTCTAATGTGAGATCCTGTGGCTGAAACATGGATTATGGTGACCCTCTAATGTACTCCTAATGTGTGGAAAAACAAGTCAGTGACCTCTCCCTCACCGCACTCTCACTCACCAACTGGACTTTCCTTGTAGAATCTCCCTGTTTGGACTTCTTGTACTAATAGCTCTCTCCTCTCTTCCAGAGTCAGACCAGCTACCCAGAGTGACCTCAGAATCTCTCTATTAAACTGATAATCCAGTCTATTTGAGTCTCGTGTCTGAGGTCACCATTACAAATGGGCTGAAGTGTCCTATGACATAAATGTGGTGACTGAGTGGAAAATAAGAGACTGTAAAAGAATGACCAAATGACCAACATGACAGCTAACAGAAGCAAACTTCCACTCGAGGACGTTGAAACTGTCATTGTATGCATACATTTTAGATGTTTTTAAATCAGGATTTATTTAAACTAACCACCACGCGTACAACACAAGACTCCAGTCAAGCTGTTCTTACTTTCTTGACAGCTTTCTGGTGAGAGAGCCAATATTACATTATAATGTAAACAACAACAGGGTTCTTTGTATTTGCCCTTTAAAAAAAGAAAATCAAATTTGGTACAATGTTTTGATTTAATGTCCACTTCTGCCAAGAAACAGTGCCGACATTAATTTTACCCTCTTCTCTGCAGTCATACGACATAACAGCCCAGAATATGTACTGATATAGAAACTGGCATACTGAAAGTAATACAAACAATACCCGTGAGGTTTATTCAGATAAGACCTACCACGGTGCTCTTGAGGAAGACAGCATTCAGAGCAACAACCGTTACAGCTGATAAAAATAATAATAAAATGAACCTTGACATTCAAATCTCTTGTGCCAGACCTTTTGATTCGCAAAGTTTTCCACTGTGTTTTAATAGAAAGTTTAGAAAGTACATGCGACCTCACTTCAGACCATCAGTGGCATTTTGTTCTGTCACGTGTTTCTCTGCAGAAATGTTTCGGCCCTGTGCCACACAACTTCACCAGAAGAATATAAAACATGCTTAGGTGAGTCTTTGCAGAACATGTGACATCTTGACAGTGACAGTCCAGATGCTTAGAATTAGTCTCGCATGTTCTCCCTGTGTCTGCGTGGGTTCTCTGCCTTCCTGACACAGTCCAAAGACATACGTAGGGGCTGCGTTTATTAGTGATTCTAAACTCACCATAGGTTTGAACACAAACACAGGTTTGCTGTCTGTGTCTAAAAAATAAAATAAAAAATACAGTATCACCACCACTATCTTAAAACCACTGTTATTTCTAATGGCTTTTTAAGAGCTTGGCAGTTAGACCTTGCTAAGAATTGGCAATATCTCCCTGAACTCCAGATAAATAATTTCCAACAGATTATATCGGACAGGTTTTCAGAACAAACAACACATTTTGAAATTGTAGCTGCAGCTGGCAAATTTTATTACAGATTTAAGTTCATTTCAGTTCCCTAACAGGGCTCTACACTAACTTTCTGACACAGCTGCAGGCGCACCAGCACAAAAGTTAGACGCACCCAAATCTTTCAACCGCATCGCTTAACATCGCAGTTTTACATGTGCACTTCTTTGGGGGCGGAAAATTGCTGTCCGTACAGACAATGATTAACTAACAATCTTGTGCTTGTGCTTAAAGTGCTTTGGCAATATTGTAGACAATGTTAAACGTAATCATCATCTCAGCCTCCTCTGACGACCTGTTTGCTGCTGCCTGCCACTGAAAGGCAGTGGAGAGAGGGGACACTTGGGCGGTGCATTTATCACGACATATAATATGTTTTCTGGATACACTGTCCTTTTTAAGCGTTCAAAGACTGATGGCTCCGTGTCAGAGCACTGGCTATGAATTTCGGACGGATCAGGCCTTAATGAAAAACTTATCAATGGTTCTTTTCATCTTTTCTCATTACCCATAGCTACATCCACTTATGTCGGGCCTAGGCTACTCACTAGGGCTGGGTGTCATCACTGATTTCTATAATCCATTCGATTCTGATTCACAAGGTCCCGATTTGATTCAATTTTGCCTCAGACAGTCAGAAACATTATAATTCTGATCATTTAACAGTACTGACACTTGTGAGACTTCATCAGAATTGTGAGCATCACAGCAGATGCTTTGTGTCAAAGTAACTGAGAATAAAACACAGAAAAACATGAAGGAGATTTTCCTGGCCTGGCTTTTTATATAACAGATAACCTTCAAAATATTCTGCAATTTTGCATAATTTTAAAAAGTTTTCTTCAGTATTGAACAGCAGAAATTAGGCTTTGTCCGAGGTCATTTAAGAAAAAAATAAAAAAATTAAAATTAAAAAAAAAGGACAGCGGCTGACCGCGCTGTAAACAGCGGTAGACTGGTGGGTTATAAGCGAATGAATAATGCAGAAAACAGAGGTTTGAGATGCGTAGTTTGCTGCTTCTTTTGCTGGTGGTTCAGTGAATTTTGGTTGGAGAGAGACAAACCCTGCAGCGCAGAATCTAACGCAAAAAAGACGTACACACAGCGCGGACCTGGTGCATCAGAATCAGTGAGCTGTCAGCTTTCAGCCCCGACACCGTGTCCGTCTACGTGCCGTTGAGTGAGAAAGCTGATTCCGATGCATCAGGTCCACGCTCTGTGTTTACATCTTTGTGTGGAATCCATTTATCTGCTCTCATTTGCTGTTTGGTGGTCGTTGAAATTGTTTTATGAGCTTTAACCTGAGATTCTGGCAAAATACATTTATATTTAAAAGTCGATTCAGGATTTAATGAATCGATATCGCTTTATTCAAGCTACTCACCCCCATGTCATACTGTGTATGGTTGCGTGTGTGTGACAAATAAAATTTGAATTTGAATTTGAATTCTCTATCCGCCTGCACTTTCAAATGTACAGACGCACTACATGAATATCTGGACCATGACCAATCAGAGAGGTCCCGCCCCTGATTATCTCTGATTGGTTTACACCACAATAGGGGCATAATGTGTGGCTGTTGTTGACCACACAGAGACTTTGAGAGTTGCAGAGACTTTTTTTTCGTTACTCAAACAGTTGGTGGCACTGGTGCGACCTAAGATATTTTTTTTGTCGCACCATTGAAAAAATGCCTAATGTAATTGAAAACTACTTCTCTGGCTGTTGACTGTGTCTCTCGTGTTTCCAAGTTTGCTTTAAATAGAAATCTGTGCTGAAAATAAATGGATCTAAAGTTGAATGTCCAGGGCAGAAGTTCACCATCATCACTGCTGCTGGCCAGTGTTGTAGGATGATAACTAATCAATGTGTTAGTCAGACAGACACACTACATCACTACAGAGATCTGTGTAAGAACATAAAGAACATGTCTACTGAAACCGAATCAGCAGGAAAAGGGGTAAGAGTTTTGGTATTGGAAGCTGTGAGCTTGGTTAAATATTGGAATGTCGGCCGGAGCGGGAATAAATAAATAAAAGTGTTGAAATGCAAACTAATCCATATAATCTGATGATGATTTTTCTTTTTTTGATTTAAGTTATATATTTGTCAACAATGATCAGCACACAGAACATGAAGACTTAAGCCACATATACAGTGACTGTACCAGAAGTTAACAAATGATAGGCATTCAGTCTAGAGAAACATAGTCTGGTTTGCTGGAGGTAAGTTTTCTAAAGCCCATGTATAGGAATTTATTTTATTTATGTATTAATCACATTATTTTATTGTATGATGCCTTGGTGCTACTGGATTTAAACATATTTCACACTCATACTGCAAGACAAATGGTGGGGGTGTAGTAAGGAAGTTGGGGGAAGCAGACCACTCCCCAGGAAGAGTCTTTTGTCTCTTTGAGGACTCTGGGAGGTAGCAAGGGAGTGTGAACCTTAAGGTGTGAAACAGCTGTGTACTGCCTTTTGTTCCTGGAGAAGGTATTTAACTGAGAACCATGTTAGGCTCAGGAAGACTCTGCTGACCGTCTGCCCCGCGGTCATGCAGGCTCTCCACCAAGCTTGGTTTTTCTCTTCTTTGTGTTTTGATTAATGAGTCTTAGCTACTGCTCACCGCTCGTCTGCAGGCTTTATTTAATGGAAAACGTCCACAACACCCAACAGCCACTTATTTTACTTTATTTACTCTTAAAAATTCACAGTCTGGTTCCCACAGTGGATGTATTTGTCCTGAACAAGCATTCTGAAATATATTTCATACTTCATGATAGCATTCATTCGTTTTGGAAATATACATTGTGCTTTATTGTTTAAATTAGTTAGAAAGGCAAACATACATATAATACATCTCAGTTGTAAAAGACAACATAACGACTTCCAGCTACTATGTTTAGGAGAAACCAGTATCAAAAAGTATAGCTTTAAAGGTCTTCCTGCAGCTGGTTATTTTGTTATTATATAAAACAAGAACATAAACAAGCAGTCCCTGAGCGAGACCTCAATCTCACCTTCCTACCTCTGGCTAGACACTGGAGAGCCCTGCGATCAAACCCAGCTGCACAAAAAGCACAGGAAGGAGGCAAATCAATATACAACTCCAAGCGTATGTCTAGCCCCGCTAAACATAGAAATGGAAGGGAAGTGAGTTTTTGTCTGACTTCACCATCAGAGACACTTAACTCTGTGACTGTGTTTGAATGACTCAGAACCAGCTTCCTCCATCTTTGTTCCCTGTCACAAATGCATACAGTTTAGAGGAATATTAAGAAATTATGAACTTGAATAATGTTTACCCACAAACATGGGAAAAATACTTTGTAAGCAGCAAATATTAGGTGCAAGATGAATGTTTTCATGCTGTAGTTGCTATCTATCCAAAAAAATATAACCGACTTCCTCCCAGAGGGCAATTTATATTGTTACCATTTTCAGTTTTTTGTGCAAAAGTAAAAAAAGAAAGAAAGAAAAAGACGAGTCAGAAAGACTAGTACAATCGTGTGTGAACTGAGGTTAAACCTTTGAGTTCGGGGGAAAATTGTCACGGCTGGTGGAGTGAGCCGTGTGGTGTGGAGGAAAAGGAGGACCCAAAATGCAGCAGTGACTGATGATACGAATGATGTTTATTTACAAAGTGGTAGTGGCAGAAACAGGCAGTGAGGTATGACAAAACAACTGAAGAAACCTAAACTGGGAGAACTAACTGACAAACCTGAGACCATACAAAAGGGGCGATGGGCAGAGAGACGCAGAGACAGGAACACCATAGAACACAGCGATACACGGATAAATGCAGACGAGCCGACAATGAACACAGACCGACACCCACTAAATATACATACACACAAGGTAATCAGGTAATCACACACAGGAGGGAAGAACAGCTGAACCTAATACACATGAGGACCGGAGGAGACAAGCTGAACACAATGACAACAGACACAGACTTTCAGAACAAAACAGGAAATCTAGAACCCGAACCAGACACAAGGGGGGAGGGCACAGAATAACTAGAACAGAGGAAAACAATCACAAAACACAAAACGCTGGGTCAACGACCCAGGACCATGACAAAAATGGCCTCCTCCAATGTCACAAACTTCAGGCTATATTCAGGCTTTCAGGTATTTTCATGTCCCTCTAGTAATAAAGATTATAAATATCAAAAGTGGTTCCTAGTTTTATTATAAGCTTTATGCTTCCTTTTTCATAAGATGGCTCAAGATTACCATCATTACCAGAGTCTCTTGGACTTGCTCAAAAAATGTTCTTCCTCCAACTTGAAAACAGATTGTTTGCTGATTTTCTACCACTTTCTGATCTGTTCTAAACAAACAGTCAGCGGGAAAATGAAAGACAGATAAACGCTATCGGACTGTTTTTGTCTGGCATTAAGAAAAATAAAGTATTACCAGCTGAGCAGTGCATCTGATAAAAAACAGTGCTGGCAATTCAATGTGCGAGGTCAATACTCCCCTCATGTGATACAATTACCTGCTTTTCATGTTTTGCTTTACCCTCTTCTTCTCCTCCATCATATTTAGGCATTTGACAGACAAGTTGATCTGAGCTAGAGGGTCAAAATCACTTTTTCCATCTTCTAAGAAAGCGCAACTTCTCTATTCACTTAAAAATCCATTTCCATCTTACAATCGTAGAACTGTACAATCAGAAGTACCAAAGGTAATTAATGGGTCGTGATTCTGTGTATAAAGTATCTTTGTGCTTGTTTTTTTCTTTGCCAGCTAACACACTCTACAAAACTCACAGCTTTTAAACAACACTTTGAGCAACACTTCAGGTATCCACTGAGTTTTACTGTTATGTTACTTGAGTCCTGAGAGCCATAGTTACAAAATCGTACTCTGCTATTTCAGGTAAGTTGCAAAAGATCTAGACTATGCTTCTGGCTGATTAACCTCATTGTGACTCACATGCAAATCCTTCAAGGCTTCTGCTCTCTGTCTCATCTGAGCTAGACATGAGCTTGAGGCAGAGGACCTCCCGACAGTGATCCCTGCAGCGAGGCACTCCAAACTCCCCTTGCAGAGGAGCTCAGCAAGGCCACTGCACAGTCCATTATCTCCCAAAAGGAGTCATTATCCAAAGTCCTGCTGAGATGGAGAGAGCAGGCAGAGGACCACAGAGAGGCCAGAACTCCTGGAGTTCTCTGCTTCCTGTGGTTTCAAACTTTCTGCTCAGATATTGATGGATTACGACGCAAACACTGGTCTTACAGAATTTTTTTGGACCGCCTGCTGCTCCCACCAAGCAACATGAAGACCAAATAAAGTCTTGTGCTCCTTTCTTTGGTCAAATCAGAGAGAAATCAAAGATGAAAATATGTGGAATGTAGACAAAGGTTTGTTGTTTTTCCCAAAAGTAACATGGAAAAATTGGCAGGGACTTACTTTACTCTTTCAAAAAGTGCTTCAGTCGATGGCTTCGTTTGCAAAGAACAGTTATTTTTCTCATTATCAGAGCCTTATCTCACAAATATTATCGTGGCTAAATGGACATACTGTAGGCTGTAAGAAAGCCTTAAAACAACAGACTCATTGTAGAATTACATTTCCAAGCACCACAGGAGTCTGCCTGTATTGTCTACTACTTATTTCAGTGTGTAGAGTTTGTATCGGCTCATGTTTCATATTACAATGCAACAAAGAACAGAAAAAGGACACACTAGGAGATTCAAACTAAGATACAACGTCAGCTGGATATTTGTACACAGAAAAAGAACTTCCATAGCCCTCATTAAGAAACAGTTTAAAACTGTTCTGATATCACCAAAGAGCTGAATGCAGTGTTTTCCCCACACAGCTTAAAGGATGTTAATGTAAGCTGCTGACAGATCCAGCTGGTAAACATTTCAGATATCTGATTTTAAACTGCTCTTAATACTACTGAGCAAGTTAATATATTTTATGCATAAACTACTGCTAAAAGGTATTTGCTTGTTCCAGTGCTTGCTTCCATTCTGCTGTAAGCAGATGGAACTCTGGGCCAAATCAATGCTGCAGGTTTTTTTGGCTCTTCGACTTCAGAATCAGCAAAAATCTAAATAAATCGAGATGCATTACAGTAGCTGCCATCCACTGAACTAAGCTAGACAAGTCACTCTAACTGTGAGGTTCTATTGTATTAATGGGACTTCAGTGTGATCAGTCTGGTGCTTTGCAGTCTTGTCATTTTTTCTTAGCCGTTTGGCCCTTTCATGGCTGCAGGGTAGCTGGAGCTGAAACCAAGGCCAACACATAGAGACACACAGTCATTCACACTCACATTTATACCTACAACCAATTTAAAACCATAAGTTAACCTATGAACCTGGAGTCTGTTCACCTTCAAAGTAAAAGTGGTGCCTTACTACTAGAACCAAAAAGGTACCACTATTACTCTGAAGGTAAATGTTCTCTTCCCAGTTTGTATCACACTTTTTCAAGTTTCACCAACTTCAATGCAAACCACAGGTGACTTTGACAATCTGCTAGCGACAACTTCACAACAACATTTTTGGTCTAGCACCCTTTTTGTAACCAGTTCCACCCAGGGACAGCCACCAATCACTCACCAAGGATTAGACACATTTTTCCCTAACAACCAGAGATTGCCAGCAGGTCATCTAGGCCTGTGTAACTGAGGCCTAACATGAGACATAACTAGAGAGAACCCACATAGGCACAGAAAGAATATAAAAACTGTACACAAAAAGGTATCCACTAGCCCGCTCTGGATTCAAACCCTTGATCTTGGTGTAGTGGGATGGCAAGGCTAACCACTACTTTACAAAACAGTGGTTAAAAGTAATTCAATGAGTAATCAATTCAGTTTTATATATGTAAATCCAAATCACAAGAAACATCATCTCCGGGTGATATAAGGTACAAACAATAAAAGATAATTTAATGTCGTTTGTTATTTTTAACAGGATGAACTAAACTGTATTTATTTCCAGTGGTTTCGGTTATTTCAAAACCCGTTAGTTTTTGAAAAACTACAAGACAAATACCACAAAAATACACCCTGCATAATATGCTGGAAATGCTGGGATTGCAGCCTTCACTGGTTGTTGTGTGAATTCACATCAGCTGTTCATATAAGCTCCTTATTAAAATGTCTGAGGGAGACGAAAGCAGCAAAGAAGCAGTACTTAATGGTCACCGCACAGAATTTCTGGTCCTGCAAGCTCAAAGAGCAGCTTCCTGTCACATCTATAGCCAGAGGCAAAGCTGGCAGAAAGGCCCCAGTATCAGCCCCCAAGCACAGAACAGCACTAAGCTTCAGAAGTACACTAAAATGGTGAGCATGTTTGCCTCCAGGTGAGAAAACAAATGAATGTTCAACAACAACTGAAGAATTTCCACTACATTAAAGCTTAAATAATCACTGAGGTGAGTCCGTAACTCCGTTCTCACTACAAACTGGAATCTGTGATGTTTCATATCACAGAGGAAACAAGCAATAATTCAGCAATAAATAAGGAATGACACATGCATCAACTTTCCTGAAATACGCGAAGTGTTACACTGATAAAGAAAGAAAATTATTTTCATGGATGCATAGCACATCTGCAGTAATGACTGAGCTCAGGTTCAATTAAAATGTCACAATAAACTGAACCTCTGTGTCTTTGGTTATGAAGCTCAACGTTAGATGACCATCAGCTGCAGTGGCAACCCTGCAGTCCTCCATTCCACACCATCCTAAATATCACCCCGTCAGCAGAACTCGTACTACAGATGAGTAACTTTGCTTTGCATGTTGCCTTTCAGCTTTGCTGCCACTAACTAAAGAAACAGATGTGATTTGCACTGGCTTCCCTAATCCCACATGCTCTCTATCTGCCCCATTAGAAGCATCGACTTAGGCTGATTTGCAGGGCCACAGTCATGCTGGGTTCTCTTTTTTGAGCAGAGAACACAGAGACAGGTTGTTCCTTCCTTCACTACAGCGATCAATGCTCGGTATGGTTAAGAGGAGCAAATCAATTGGTTTAATAGAAAGAGCTGTCACTGTGCTGCTGAAAGGCATTTAGCCACACTGGTGAGTACAGTTATCTCAAGGCCATTTTGTTTTTAAATCAAACAGTGGATTTTTTTGTTTCTTTTCAGAATAAAACTTTTTCAGCATAGTAATAAAATGAAAATTCAACGCTACGCAACAAAGCATAGACAAAGTGCTGAAGTGCGGAACAACAGGTGCAGCCAAAGCTTTCAGTCGCATTAAGTGATTAGTCTTATTCAGCGCTCGGTGAAAGTAGGGCTGACGGTTCAAACACAGAGCATTCGTTCACACTGCATTCATATTGCATTTAAACATATTGCTTACATCCCAGTTTGGAAGAGTTTGCCTCATTCTCCTTGAAAACCACTCAGGTTCTCATGTATCAGTTTAGGTCACTGATGAAGCAGGAGACCACATGTTACATGGCTGAAATGTAGCAGCCCTTTGCTACATGCCCTCTCCCGCTCTCTCTTCCCCTCTTTCCTGCCCACTCTTCACTACTAAACTAGTAAATAAGAACAGGCTACATATTACTGCATTGACAACCAAATCTATAGGGAATAAAAATCAACATATCGCAAAAAAAAAAATGTTTTCAGAGTCAGTGTTGAGAATTTTTAGGTTAAGTCACATCAGTGTGCCTCAGCTTCCCCAAGTGTCTTTCAGTGACAGAGCCCAAGGTTGTCCATTTTTTACCTTACATTTTTACTTTCGGTTGTTATTGACAAAATTCTGGGATATTTTCAAGCGAATAATAAGCAAGGGTTTGAGAGGTTACGAACTGACTAAGAGATAAAAATAAGGGAAGAAGACCCACAGTAAGCATGTCAGTAATTTTCTGTTCAGTGTAAATCAAATGTAAGGCATGCTCCTTAAGTGGAAATCCTTAACCTTGGTGGTGCAAAGCTGTGGAAAGACTGTTGGCTTTAATTGTACCAGTTTGAGATATTATAGCTGTGACTGAATCTACACATAAATTGTGGAAATGAGTCCTGGGTCCGGGTAGTGGTTTGAGAATTCCCAAATGATGTTTTGTTACTCTTTACGGTTTCATGACTGAGGGTCAAGCAGAAATGCAAAAATGTGGATATGAAAAAGTGCAAATGAGGACATAGCACCAGAAAAGCCTTCTATGTCCGGCTCCCTGGGTAAATCCATCTAAGAAAAAAAAACAATAAATGTAAATGTTGTTCATTTATATCCTGTTATAACTAATACATCCGTGGGACAGATTGGTTATGAATGAGAATGTGGCTCACCCTTTTTGTATTGAATACACTCTGATCTCATTCTGATGGTTTAAGCGATGTGTAGTCGACAAGTGAAGCAGACAGAAACCAACAAGGGGAAGAAAATATCAGCTACAAACGTCTCTAACAAGACTTATGTGGGAAAAGCCTGAATGGGATTAGAGTATTGATTTTTATCTACTTCAGTGAAGCCATAACAGCCCACAGGGAGCACTCAGACGCCGAGCACAGACACACATATTGTTCCTTCCTTTTGCCCTTATTTGTTTTTTGTTCCATTTGTCTTTAGCTATTAAAAGTTTACAAGAAACAAACAGAAGACAAGATGAATGTTTGCAGCCGGTTTCCAACAGTGTAAAGGAGTTTCTGTGCCATTAGAGGTTAAAATAAGATAAATGTTAGGGTTGGATGATGATGTGCTGGCAGCCTAACCCGTTTGTCTCCCTCCTTTTCGCTCAGTCCATGCCTTTCAGTACACATGATACAGAAATAATGGCACTTTATGTCAAGTGGGAGTAAACTGGCTTCCTAATTCACAACAGCGAGCGTGATCGATGACTCAGATTTTTCTGAGCTCCAATACATCAAATGCATAAAAAGAAAAACAATAAGACAGCTCATATTAACTAAAATCCCTGATGAAGGGAATTAAATGCAAAATTAACACTTTATGCGCCTCCCTGCGTATTCAGGGTGTTGTTTAACATTCACACTACCAAATCTATAACTGCACAAACCTCTTAAGTTTCCTGATGTTGTAAATTCATCTAAGTGGCAAATGACAAGCTTTTCCATCTCTAACTTCAATCCCACATGACATGAACGCAGCACAAGTGAGTAAATCAGACAGCATTATTGTTCTGATGTTGATGTTCTCGCAGCATGATATGATTTTTTTTTTTTTTTTTTTTTTTTTTTTTTTAACAGAGGAAATACATTTTGACAAAAACCACCACAAAGAGATTCATATACCTAAATTACATAAAAATTGCAAATCAATATCAATCAATATTTTATTTCTATAGCACATTTTAAAAGGACAGTGTCCATCAAAGTGCTTCACACAAGGTAGCAAAGCAGATTAAAACAAAGGCAACAAAACAAGTTAAAAACAATTATAGTTACAGTTACATAGCACAACTGGAGACCAGGTGGAAGTCCAAACTAATTTGCATCAAAAGCTAGCTGGAACAGGTGAGTTTTTAAGCATGATTTAAACGACTGAATGGAATCTGATATGCGGACATTGATAGGAAGATTATTCCAGAGTTTGGGTGCGAAAGCTCGGTCCCCTCTAGTCTTTCGTCGGGGCCTTTGTTGCACTAAGAGCAGTTGGTTAGAGGATCTGAGCATTCTCTTGGGGCTATACACGTCGAGAAGGTCTGCTGGGTAACTGGGCACCAGTTAAGAGGCGTGCTGTGGCATTTTGAACTAATTGCAAATGCTGGAGGAGAGAGAGAATTGGAGGCCCATGTACAGAGAATTGCAATAGACCAGTCTCGAAGTAATGAAGGCATGGATAAGCTTTTCAAGGTCTTTATGTGGAATATAGGGCTTTGACTTGGAGATTTGACGTAGCTGGTTTTTACCACACTATATTAATGCACAAATATTCCCCATTAACTTGTTGCTTACATAGTTGCATATTACATTTTCCTTAGATGAATATATTTTATAAGTCAGGAATTCCCTTAAATTACAATGCTGTGATTGCAGCCATTCCCCAACTCTCTGTGAATGGTACTCATGGCCATTGATCAGTGGTTGTTGATCAATGGTCATGAGAATTTGCATAATTAAGATTAAGGAACTGACCTCCCAGCCCATTGTTCCTCAGTGGGCTGGTTTCAGTCATTATGCAAATGTACTGTTTCTAAGGTTGGGGAAACCTGCAGTCAGCTGAGACTGAAGAAGTCACGTGAATGAGTGACGAAACGTTTCTCCCACAAAACGCTACGTCCAGATGAACAGAATCAACTTTTGGAGATCCCTTAAATTAAATTCTTTTTTTTTTCTTTTTTTTTCCCACGGAGACACGATTAGGAAAGCACACTATTGATATTTATGTACGGAATATTTATGTACAGAACGTGTGATTAATATATTTCATTTTGTATTGCCGTTATAAGGTGTAGAAACATGAAAGGTGTCATGGATGTTTATATACAGGGGTGCACATAAGTGGTCCGCATGTGCGCATCCGTTGGAGGTGGAGGAACACCAAAGTAATTACTTAAAGGAGCTTGCTTCGACATCTTTAAGAATTCTAAACAAATGTCTGTCCTCCTCCAGAAAATCTTATGTAAGTGTAACCCAGATCATTGTTTGAGTATGGGATTTCTGATTATTTGTGGTCACTGAACGCACCACTGTGCCGTGCGCATAGCCACTCTCTAGTCCAGCTACAGAGTTTTTCCTTCCGTTCGTCCGATGAGGCGCATGCTGCTCTCGTGCCCTCTACGAGCTGGAAATTCGGGAAAAAGTCTTGTAGCAGTTACAAACGTGAAGCGGAGCTGAGTCCGACAGCATTCGCCATTACACGAACTCCTCTGGCTGGTTTGTTTGCCCTTTTGGTGCCCTGGATCCTACTGGATGAACTGCCTTGTGGAAGTCCTCATCTGATGACTCTGCCGAACCGTCCTGGCAAATAGATGGTCGTTGCTGCTTGCTGGATGCTATTATTGGATGCTACACCGTTCCAACAGAGCGGTAGGAATAATTCAAAGGGCCCCAACGATGCGCTTTATTTTTCCCTGAGCTCAGGTGATTTTCTTTTGGCCAAAGGACCTTAAAGGATACATATTTGTTTTTATTTATTTATTTTATTTTTCTTATGACACTGAGTGGAAAGACACTACAAAAAAAAAAAAAGGGGTTTATTATTTAAAATTGTGTCTAATAAATGTGTTTATGTTAAGTAAGTGTGGTGTCCATTGTGTGCTGGAAGCCTTATTGTTCCTGTGGTGGAGCAGCTACTACCAATCTCCTTTACGAAACTAGCCTCTGACAGGATACAGGTATTTGGGATACATTTGATTTCTTGTAACCTATTTTTAGAGAAACTGTGATTCTGGGTTAAACATCGGGGTGAAATTGATGACACCGACACCTAGTGAACTGCCCAAGGTCAACAGTCCTGATTTCCACGCATTAAAGGTTTGGCGTAAGTACAGATTGCGTTACATATGCAAACGCACATTGCAATTTTGTTCTTCCAAGATGGGTTATTGGAGTCTAATCGCCAAATACATTAATTCCTCTATCTCAATCAATAATGTTCAATTCTTCCACGTGATCTCTCCTTATTGAAATAGGGGTCTGGCTCTCTGTGTTCAGTCACTGGGAGGTTACTAAGTAAAAGCCGTATTTACTAAGTTCAGCATATGAATCCTTGAGTGAAAAATAAAAACTCAATTTTTTTTCTTAAGTAATTATTTTCATAAGTTTACAACTTGAATCTCTAAAATTCAGGGTTATAACTCATGTTATTATTATTATTTTAATCTTCAGTAGCCCTAATATTTCCCCTACTGTTTAGCTGTTAAATTGAAAAATGGAAAGGAAGCCTTTTCTGTCATAGGCACTATATAAAATGGACTGTGCTACTGTGAGATCACCCACTAGTTTTGAATTAGCAGTTTTGCCCCTGACATGTTGTTTTGTGAAGACAAAAGTCATGCTGCATCTACAAAACGCATAGGCACAATGCAGATGACCTACTGATCATTTTTGCAAACTAATAAAATAATAAATTTTCATTGAGTAAAACTGAAGCTCAGATTTCTTTGACTATAATATGAGACAGATAAGTACATTAAAAGGCTTCAACAGGTACCAACAGCACAGACGTGGCAGAAACATCCAGTTTATTCATTCATGTATCGGGACGGCTATCGGTAAAATGAGCCACAGCCCGCACTGCAGCATCCAGGTGGATGAGTTATAAAATTCACACCAGTCAGAGTTCTTATGAAGGGGAAAATATGCAGACAGGCCAAACTCTTTTTAGAGCCAGACAGTAAACAAGTGTTTTTAATGCTAAAAAAAAAAAAAGGGGGGGAACTTGCTCAGTTTTACATCTACTATGTGAACTTCAAATTTTCATAATTGGCACTGGCTACAGCCCAAGAGGTAGATTTCTCTGTTCAGTCAAAGGGAACTGAATACGTCAGGCAGTAGATGATCAATTCTAATCACTGGCTCTCATCTACTCCATTGCAACAGTGGGAATGGAACAGAAATTAATGCAAGCATCAATAACAGGAAAGCTGTGATTGGGCACCTTACACTGATGACTGAATGCAAAAACATCAAAAACATTAACGCAGGCTGGATTTCCACAAATCTACACATAAATCATGCTTAAGTGGTCATTTTTACTTCATGGTTTTGAATGTTGTTTAATCCCTCAGAGAAACTGAGCTGATATATCTTCATCACTGAGGGAATGTTAAAGAAAAAAAAAAACATTTCATGCGTTCAGTGTAAATTTGACGCTGAACATGTGGCTTTTCTTCTCACACATCAAGGAATGAATGGTTTTGTCAAAGTATTATGTACAGAGACGCTGGATATGTTGAGTCTAAATACTATGAAAAAGTTTTAAATGAATTTGCAATGTTGAAGCTTTTTTTATGACAGCCACTTCTTCTCACTTAAAGGACTACCAATCAAGAGAAAATTAATTAGAGCCAAAAATTTCATTGGACTGATTTTAAATTCCAAAAGCCTGTCAGCAGTATGAGCATTAGCAGCCTTCCTCTGTTTTCATTTTATAATTTACAAGAAAGAAAAAGAGAACCTCCTTGACACTACTGGAAGCTTGCTGCATAAACATTCGTCTTGTCTCTCTTATTAGAGGTGAGGCGCATCGAAGCGTTTGCCAATGACTGACGGGCAGGAAGCCAGTGTTGCTGTGCTCTTCACTCGATACATGCCTTCTACATATGATTCTCAAATAAAGGCACCTCAATGTCAAATAAGAGTGAAAAACAGTTTTTAAATTTACAACATCCTCCATGTTTATAACTTTACAACAATGCTGAATTGTAATGGAAGTGCCTGAAATGTCAAGCAGATGCCTCACGCCAGCCGCATACCTTTATTATTTTATTTTATTTTTGTACCCTGCCTCTCAGGTGTGGAAGCCTTAGTAAAATAAATATTGCATTTTCTTTTAAATAGAGTACAGTACAGACACTACAGCAACCAGGATCATCATGGTTTTAAAAGACAAAGCACTTTCACCAATCAGAAAGAATAGTCATGAATATAATTTTACGATCTGGTAGATGCTCCTTATTATTCTTCACATGACATGCCAACAAATTAGTTCCTTAATATTAATCAATAATGAGGGATTCAAAGCTGACTGCCAGGAAGCTCATGCTGAAGCACGTATAATCCCACAATGAAAGCATCTACATTTGTTCATCATAAAGAAAACTCTCAGTTCCACTACACTAAAACCAAGCTAAGCACAGAAAAACAATCAATATCCAGACAGTGAAGATGATTAACTTTGAATGCCAGACTGTTACACATCTCATTGTTTAATGTGTTGAAATAAAGCAATAGTGCTGAAATCGTCCTAACACCCAACAAACTTTGTCTTGCGATCCTTTAGGTGCCTTGGCTCTGTCCATGGTGCTGAACCTGAGCAACGCTTGTACGCTCTCCATGGTGCTGAACCTGGGAACACATGGGTTTCTTTATTCTATGTTTCTTTTTTAGATAGTGGTAAAAGAATGTGTCTTGTGGATATTCTCAATAGTTTTCTAGTTTTCTTTTTTTCATATTTCCCACTTTTAAAGTCGCCTATATGAATATTTTCTCTGTTTCAGATTTCCCTTTCTCAACCAGTCTACTGAAGCTACGCTCTGTCCACACTTTACAAGGCTTTAAAGTAAGGCGAGGGTTGCTTTGTAATCTCACTCTTCTGCAAATTCTACTGCACGTCTTACTATTTTGAGTGAATGACGGCTACCTTAAGCAACACTGTGCTACACTGTGTTTCACGTCTCACTACATTATCCTGAACCTGATCCTGATTTTACAACATATACGGAAGATTGGATTACATATTTTCCTTACTTGAAGTGAATTCTTACGCGTTTTCTGTAGTTTAAAAGTCTCCTGTATGAGAGTGTGTTCTTTGTTTCAGATGTCCCAGTCTCAACGAGAATAAACCGAGGCTATACCGTCTCCCTGCTTGTCTTTTAAACCGAGAACAAGTGGACACAGTGAGGAAACACGATGCATGTATGTTTTTTAAGACTGCCTTTAAAGTCTTAGCACCCCTGCGTGACACGGGGAGCGTTAAAGCCGAGCTTCTCTTACCTGTATCGGTGCATCCACTGTGTAGAGAGAGTTGTCAAACACTCGGTCCCTGTACAAAGACCACAACCCGACGTTAGGGAGGAATAACAGAGCCGCTATGAGCAGCCCGGCGAACTGCAGCAGCCTCTTCTCCTTCCGCCTCATCTCTGCGGGAGAAAGCGCGCGAAGCAACGGCGGTGCGAACAGCAGGGTCCCGTCTCACCACTTTTCCAAGCGGAGACAACTTTCGCTCTGACTCGAGGAGCGAGCTGCTTTTAAGCTAACTCTAATACCCCACCAGCCGGGACATCCGGGTGAGAGTTTCAAAATAAAAGCACACGACTTACGAAACGCTTTCACTTTGGTCTAACGACAAAAACTAACTTTCAAAGAGCGACGAATGGTGGCATTTGAAGATTATATCAAATGAATCCTTTCTCTTCTATTATACTCTGTCTTGAATGTCAAACCAGTTTCAAGATTTCAGCGACAGAAAGCCATATTTCTCTTTCTAGTTCATTCCATCTCTCAATGATGCACTCACAACACTACATTAAAGGTCACATTGTGGGATCTGAAAACGGTTATGTAGATGGCTTCTTGTGCCTTTGTAGTTTCCTGTGTGAAACGTGGACACAGGCATTTTATATCTGACATTGAATCACATCTTTAGTTTGTAAGCAGCAGATATGAATGTGACCAGACATTTAATGAGCATTTATGTCAGGAGTCTTTCAAGCTTGAGCACAAATGGTGCTTTTCTCTACAAAAGTCATAGTTTTTAGTGGAAAGACATAGATGGTAGAGCAGCTTGAGGAAACGTCTACTGCCTCAAAAGTCTCGTTTTTTTTTTTAACCTTTTTTTTTAACCTTTTTAACCTGAAGCTGTTGAACAATTGTTCCTGCAAGCTGGAAAATGGGGGTTGACTGGTGTTAAAAAAAAATCCACCAAATTGCACAGTGTGAAGACTCTCCGTGTGCGGTGTAGAATTACACAGCAGGAAGGCACACAGAAAATGTTCCACCTTGCATTTCTGAAAGACCCAAATTGGCTAAGCTTTCTTCTGACATTTCGTCCAGACTCTGCTGTCTTTATGAATCGCTGCGATATGTAGAAATATTTTCTTTGTATTTCTTTTTTAAGTTTACGAGTATTATATTTAATTGGTCATCGAGGTTAACAAAAGTATAGCAATCGGAGTCAGTAGGTCTTTTCAATACAGTAGATATGAATGTAGCAGAGCAGTAAACAATTAGCTTAATTCTTATTGACTGGATTGATGCTTTTGTTTTGAAAGGCTAATTAGCAATTTTCCAGTGGTTTCCTGCTCTGTAAAACCTGCTACACTTTATAAACCACGGCTTGGTGGGAAACCCCAGTTGCTCATGTTTGACTGTGTTTTAATAATCAGGTATGCAATAAAACATAAAACAAAAGATAAAACATCAAGAGCCATTTCAATTCTTCTTTTTGATAAACACAGCAATTTCTTTTTCTCACAGTGACCCTCTTATGTCCTGCCTGCTGATCTCACCCAGCAAACAAACTGGAAAGTCCCACTAAAACGGGAGCGCAGCCTTTAGGACTCATGTTATGATGTTCTTCAAAGACAATGGAAACTAAAGACCAGTAGTGACAGTAGTGAAGGATTTTTTTATTCTGTATCACTGGAATGGCTATAAATAGAAAGTCACTTCAGGCATATTTCATGTTCACATGTCATGTAATACATAGAAAATGACTAAAGCCTGGGGCAGGGTTCAGGTCATTTTCATGGTTTCGTAAAAGTGTGAAATGGCAGATGAAAAGGAAAAAAAATGCATAGCGTTAACATGTAGGGTGACTTCATGTGTACTGTTACACTATTTCATGGTATCATTTTTACCTGCTTCTGCTTTCCAACATGTACTGTGTTTTTGTCCTTTTAAAGTCCTGTTAATTCTATCAATCAAACAATAGAAACACAGGGCTGCTGCTATTTTAGTGATTTCCTTTGCAAACTCTTCCCGTATTCTTTCTTCCATTTATCCTTTTTTCTTAGTGCTGCATTTGCAGACAGAGGAAGTCAATGTACATAATTAATGCACTATGAACAAAGTCAGTCCCTCATCAATTTTCATTAATTAACACAAATGATGATTGAGCCTGGCCTGGTAATGAGACATTCCACTATTCTAGTTGAGCTCATGCAGAAGGTGACAGGTTTTTTTTTTTCTTTTTTGTTTTACCAATTACAGCAACCACAATCAAGAAACATGATCCCAGATCACTTTATGAAGCCGCATGAGATGAAATTAGATGAGATGTGATGAGATCTTGCCACTCTGTGTTCATCAAATATCCTGTATGATCTCATATTTAACTGTTTTGGTCTAATCAAACTAAAATGAGAGCACATTGCCTGTATTTTACAGTCTTCTTTAGCCCTTTAAAACCAGAACAATAAAATAACTGCCAGAAATCTTTAATTTCTTGATAATGGAGTTTTTGTTGAACCTTTAGACAGAATATATAATAATATATTAAATTTTAATCTGCATATATATGTTTTAATTAGTATCACATTTGCTACATAAGCCATATTTTTGCAATTTAGTCATTAAAATTGTGCCATGCAATTTACATAATTTTTCGGGGGTAAAAAACAAAAAACAGTGCCAAACAACTGTGTGACCTGTGTAGCTCCACATTGAGCTACACGTCTGCTCTTTTTATATGTTTTGTGGTATCTGCTTTGACTTTTTTTCTCCCTCTTTACAACATTTCTTTTTGTCAGAATTTTATTGTTAAGCTGGGTACACCATTTTTTTCTGTTTTCACTTAAGGCAGATCATATTCAATCAACAACTTCCACTGCATATAAATGTCAGGGGTAGACATTTGTTCAAACACAAGTAAGAGAAATGAGACACTGTAGACCGACTCAGAGAGTATTAGAAAGCGTGCGCACGGGTGTGAATGCCTCTGAGAAGACACACACACTGAGCGCAGGCTTGGTTCTTTATTTATAGTGAAAGTAAGTTACATAGTACTTCCTCTTTTAACAGAAAGGGGAGAGGTCAGGCATTATCTCAGCTTATCTGACCTTGCACACATACACTGAAAATAACGATGCAGAAGTATATCATGCTTATCTGACATCACACACTGAGGTAAGGAATGCATTATGTTCTCTTTTAACAATAAGCTTGGTTATGTGAAAACATATGAACACACAGAATATAAGGCACACTTGATTATATTGTATTATAGAGATTTGGTTATATTGTATAATGTAGAAAATCTCTTAACAACAGCATACAATAAATGCATAAATAATTAAATGTACTGATTTTTAAGTAATTTTTTTAAACACTCAAGCATCATTTTTGGGTGGCTGTAGCTCAGGAGGTCCTCTACTAATTGGAAGGCTGGAGTTTTGATTCCTGGCTGCTCCAACGTGCATGCTAAATATCCTTGGGCAAGATACTAATGCCAAGTTGCTCTACTATGCATCCATCAGAGTGTGAATTGAGCATTGAAAAATGTGCTTGTGTGTGAATGAGGCACGGTGTAGGCTATAGAGTCCTTTGAGTGCTCAGCTAGATTAGAAGGGCATTATATAAGAACCAGTCAGTTTTATACATTTGAGTTCATGTCACCATAGACTGTATGTTAAAGATGCATACAGTAGCCATCACAGATTGATTTCTCACACCTTGACTTGAGATGGCAAATGCTCCATGTGAGACTTGGACTGAATAGAATTTGATATCCTTAAGCAGTCAGATGAATCGCCAGTTGCTATATATTAGAAAGAATGCACTTTGTTGACAGTCCGTTCCTGTCATGTTTATTTATTTATGCATTATTTATTTCAAATGCATATGATGGTGACCAATGAAGGCAAGGAATGAAAAAAAAGACTTCTGCATGTGCCCCCCCCCCCAGGTTTGCCCTGCTTTGTTTTCTAACCACGTACGATTGTACAATAGTTAGTCATCTAAAGCCTCTCGACCCAACTCAACCAGCTAAACAGTGAAAAAAAGCTGGTCAGTACAGAAGTGAGAGTAAAGGTTTTCTTTTCAGTTGATAAACACTGAAATTTGTGACTGAAATTTTGATCACCTCTTCCTGACCTTAAACTGCCCCATGATCCCTTCTTATTTCAAACGTCAGTTGATGCTCCCTTTTTTAACCTCTGACACACACGATGAACAAATCCTCATTTCTAAGCTACTCTAATCTCCTATAACCCCCAAATTTGACAGGCACAGACAGAGTATACACAGACTGGAAAGAGCTAGTTTAAGTTAAATGAAGATTAGCTACATTCTTTAACAGAGTGGACTTGAAGCCAGGAGTTTGACCCTCTCTGCCCGCTAATCGCGTCCTTTGTATTCCTGATCTGGACGCTGAGAAAAAGGAGAACAGCTCATTCCTCTCTCGTTCTCTCCATCTGTACTGGCCGGAGTTGTGACAATTCAATCTGTTCTCCGTCTTCCTGCATGAATTATGGATGAACCTTGCAACCTCTCAATGTGGTGGGGATTTAGGCTTAATAACCCCTCCTGCTCATGTCACTCTCTCAGTGTGGATTTGAAAGAGGTTGGGGGAAAAAAATCAAGGTAATTTGGAGAGCATCAAAGCAGAGGAAATGGGGGTATTATTATCCTCTAATGGCAAACCACTGATTGACTCTTCCTTGCTGAAAGCCATTAACAAGGCCCATTCAGAAAGGGCTGGGCTATGACTTCCTTGATAAGCAATTACCGATGCATCATTCTTTTCCAAGGAACTGAGCCATGAAATCCGAACCCACAGGTCAAATAAACAGAACATTTTCAGCTAGATTTTTTTTCCCCATTGGAGCAACAACAAACAAAAGCCTCAATTACAAAATGCCACTACAGTCTTCCACCTTGTTATCAAAGTATAGGAAATTCTGCCCACAATTCCTCACTAATATAGTAGTGTTAAAGTGAGTTAACCTCCTGACCTGATGAATGTAAAAACAAACAATTACCAGATTTTTTTTTACCTAATTTTTGTTTCTAAGAAAAATGAGAGCCACAAATGAGGATATTTGTTTAAAATTTCGATAGGCTCCAGGCCCCGATAAGCGGTCGCCAAGGAGTGAGCCGGTGTGTACCTGGACGCCCATCCCCGGACACAAAGAACCACCAACGCACCGACGTCTGAGGGAGTCCGCCACTGGCAGGGGAAGTGGTGGTGGGGGAGATAGGCCTCCAAACCTTGGAGGGCCTGAGATGTCCCCACAGAGGTGGCGTCTGATACCCAACCTGACATATAGACACAGACATACAGGCACACACATATACAAACATCCATTCCCACCCTCATGCTCTCATATGCACTCACTCCACACTCAACCGACGTGGAGACAGACATAAAGAGACGCTGTACACACGATCACACTCCCCAAGCGTACTCTACAAACCGGGTCTAGGTACCCTTGCCCCTGGAGGGGGGAACTGCACCCAGACCCAGGTGGTGTTACCCTTTTCCCTGTGGTGGGGAGAAGCAGACCGCCCCGACTCCGCAGCAGCAGGGAGGCCCCACACTCCAGACCCCAGTCGGACGACCAACTCCTCCTCCTAGCCCCCCGCTCCAGCAGGCTGCAGAGAACGGGGGTGAGAGAAGACTCCAAACCTCCCTCCGCCTGCTCATTGTAGTGTCGATGCATGTGTGTTCTAAGGTGCATTTAAAACCCAGGAGGGCATGGAGCTACCTGCCAGAGAGCAGCAGGTAAGCGCATGGTCCCTCCTGCTAGCCCTCAATGTCTACGTGTATTTAAAATTGAAAGGTGGGCGACGACGCCAGGGGTGAGGTGTACACCCTGATAGTAATTTGGATTCCGTGTATCGTGCCCACCCCCAAGATCCTATATGTATGTGTAATGAGAGTGTGAGTAATGTGAATGTCTAAGTTGTGGGATAAAATTGAGGCAGAGGCAGCCAGAAGGGGACGGGGGGGGGGGGGGGGGGGGTAGCCTCCTCTGCACCCTGGTGACATACCCCTACTCCAAGGCCCTGCATGTGTGGGTGGATGTGGTGGAGCGGCAAGCGCGTACGCTAAATTGGATACGATACAGAGAAGATTAGCATGGCCCCTGCGCAAGGATGACACGCAAATTCGTGGAGCGGGAAGAGGGAGGCAGCTGGAGATGGGGAGGGAAGGAAGGGAGGGGCAGGTAACCCCTCCCTGGGGCCAGCTCCCCCTGCAGAGAGTTCCTGAGGAGAGGAAAGCTCCTGCAAGATGTGACAACCTGCCCCACCAGTTGAAGAGCCCCCCAGGTGGCTCGACGCATCGGCGGCACCCTGCACCAGGGCTGGGCCCCGACACACCCACCCGCCCACAACCCCGGCAACACACCAACCAGGACCCAAGCCCCCGAGGCCCGGCCAGGGCCCCACCCCAGAGACGGAGCGCCCCCAGAACCTCACGCCCATCCCGGACCCACCCAGGGGCAGCCAGGCTACTAGGTCAGTAACCCACGTCCGTCAGCACAGACCCTCCCCTAGCCCCGCTGCACGCAGCCACGAGGAAACCGTCACCTAAGAGCCAACAGAGCCCCTAATTGGCCATGACCGCTACCCCGGGTTGAGCCCCCCCAAGGAAGATGCCCCCAGGGAACCCCCCGACGCCCTAAGCCTGTCCCTACCCCCACACCAATCACAACAGTGAAGGTGGGACCAAACTATGACCCCCCACCCCCACTAGGTGATGGAGCTGATCAAAGGAGAAAAAACCGAAAAAAAAGCCAAACCGAAATTGCTAAAAAACAAAAGTGCAGTTCTTTAAATGGCCACTTGAGGCTGACTTTAAAGGTGCATTGGTTGCTGTAGACTCCCATGATAAACCATTAGAGGAAAAACAAATATTTATTGCCTGGGATTTTTTTTTTAAAAAAGTCTCTATGACAAATATATTTTATAAAACTATTTCTTTGAAATTTTACACACGATGTGTGACGCATTATCAGGTGCATCATCATCGCTTGTGGTGTTGGCGTCTTTTGACAGTTTGCTTTTCAATTGCCTGACAATTAATAATTCAAGGTTCAAGGTTCAAGGTTCTTTATTTGTCACATGCATAGTTATACAAGTATAACACACAGTGAAATGTAGCCTGACACACTCCTCGACATGTGCAAAAAAATTTTTTTTGGGGGGGGGGAGAGGAAAAACATATATATATATATATATACTACGATATATATCGGCATCGGTGGGCAAGAGACGAAAACAGGGCGTTGTTGGAATGCTACTATGCAAGTAACCCCGGCGGAAGGGGCTACATGAATAGGATGAGGGACCTATGGATTCTTCGATACCCAACATCCACAATGACGGCGAAACAACTAGTAGCTCAGTGTTCCAACATTCGAAAGAAGGGACTGCTCTCACAGCTAGAGATTGACGAGGTACAACACAAATGCTACGGCAAGGAGGAGTCAGGACGCCAGGTCAGGGGGGAGATATCATCACCCCCACCCGAGATTGGGTACATAGCACTTGGGGCTATGTAAGTGCGATAGGAGAAGGATCGTTGAGTGCGAGAGGAACTGACCTGAAAAATAGGATCATGGCCAAGCTTGAAACCTGGATCCCGCGTAGCCGGTTACCAAGATTACGTGAAGTTCCCTCAGAAGGTCTGCTAGATGATGTTAATGCAGCACTACGGGCAATACCTACAACCACGATTACCGACACTAACAAGCTGATCTACAATACGGCAACAGTGATCAGTGAGATGCTTGGCTACAAGTTGAACAGCGACAAGGGGCAGTACCCTCCATGGAGAAGGAGGCTAGAGGGCAAGATCAAAGTAGCACGGAGGGAGGTTAGCCAACTAACGGAGTTGCAGAAAGGTGCGACAAATAAGGTGCCTAAGAAATACAGCAAGCTGTCCATACTGAGGCCTTGGAAACTGCCAAGCAAAGACTCACAGCCTTGGCCAGCCGCTTGAGGAGGTACACCAGAGAGATAGAAGGCAGGAGAATAAACCAGCTGTTCTCCACAGAACCAGCAAAGGTGTACTCTCAGTGGCAAGGGAACAATAAGAGAACAGCACCACCAAGGCTGGAGACGGAGCAATACTGGAAGAGCATATGGGAGAAGGATGCAACCCATAACGGCAATGCTCAGTGGCTAGAGGATCTGAGGGCTGACCACAGCGACCTCCCTGAACAGGGTCCAGTAACCATCACAGTGGCAGATATCCAAGAAAGGGTCTCCAGTATGAAGAGTTGGACAGCACCAGGGCCCGACATGGTTCACGCCTACTGGCTGAAGAAGCTGACTGCACTCCACGAGCGTCTGGCAGCACAAATGAACCAGCTGCTAGTTAACGAGAGACACCCGGAATGGCTAACTGAAGGCCGGACGGTCCTGATCCCCAAGGACCCCAAGAAGGGACCGGTCCCCTCCAACTACCGACCAATAACCTGCCTCAGTACTACATGGAAGCTCCTGTCAGGCATCATATCGGCTAAGATGAACAGGCACATGGGTCAATACATGAGCGGGACACAGAAAGGAATTGGCAAGAATACCAGAGGCGCAAAACACCAGCTACTGGTAGACAGAACAATCAGCCGAGACTGCAAGACCAGACTGACCAACCTGTGCACTGCCTGGATTGATTACAAGAAGGCCTATGACTCAATGCCCCACAGCTGGATACTGGAATGCCTAGAATTGTACAAAATCAATGGGACCCTAAGAGCCTTCATCAGGAACTCAATGGGGATGTGGCGTACAACACTAGAGGCCAACTCCAAGCCCATAGCACAAGTCACCATCAAGTGCGGGATCTACCAAGGAGATGCTCTGTCCCCACTGCTGTTCTGCATAGGCCTGAACCCCCTCAGTGAGATCATTAACAAGACTGGCTACGGATACCGACTACAGAACGGAGCAGTTGTCAGCCACCTCCTGTACATGGATGACATCAAGCTGTATGCCAAGAGTGAACGAGACATCGATTCACTGATCCACACTACCAGGCTATACAGCAATGACATTGGAATGTCGTTCGGACTGGAGAAGTGTAGTCGGATGGTAACAAAGAGAGGGAAGGTAGTCAGAACTGAGGGGATTGAACTACCAGAAGGCAACATTGCAGACATAGAGGACAGTTACAAGTACTTGGGGATCCCACAGGCGAATGGGAACCATGAAGAGGCCGCTAGAAAAGCTGCAACCACCAAGTACCTGCAGAGGGTCAGGCAAGTCCTGAGGAGTCAGCTGAATGGTAAGAACAAGATCCGGGCCATCAACACGTACGCCCTGCCCGTGATCAGGTACCCTGCTGGGGTAATAGGCTGGCCAAAGGAGGAGATAGAAGCCACTGACATAAAGACAAGAAAGCTCCTTACCATGCATGGAGGGTTTCACCCCAAATCCAGCACCCTGAGGCTGTACGCTAAGCGGAAGGAAGGGGGCCGGGGACTGGTGAGTGTCAGCACCACAGTCCAGGATGAGACAACGAACATCCAAGAATACATTAGGAAGATGGCCCCAACTGACCGAGTGCTCAGTGAATACCTCAGGCAGCAGAAACCCAAGAAAGAGGAGGGAGACGAGGAACCATCATGGAAGGACAGGCCCCTGCACGGTATGTACCACCGGCAGATAGAGGAGGTGGCTGATATCCAGAAATCCTACCAGTGGCTGGACAAAGCTGGACTGAAAGACAGCACAGAGGCACTAATCATGGCAGCACAAGAACAAGCTCTGAGCACAAGATCCATAGAGGCTGGGGTCTATCACACCAGGCAAGACCCCAGGTGCAGGCTGTGTAAAGATGCCCCAGAGACAATCCAGCACATAACAGCAGGGTGCAAGATGCTAGCAGGCAAGGCATACATGGAACGCCATAACCAAGTGGTCGGCATAGTGTACAGGAACATCTGTGCCGAGTATAACCTGGAAGTCCCGAGGTCAAAATGGGAGATGCCCCCAAGGGTGGTGGAGAATGACCGAGCTAAGATCCTGTGGGACTTCCAGATACAGACGGACAAAATGGTGGTGGCTAACCAACCGGACATAGTGGTGGTAGACAAACAGAAGAAGACGGCCGTAGTGATCGATGTAGCGGTTCCGAATGACAGCAATATCAGGAAGAAGGAACACGAGAAGCTGGAGAAATACCAAGGGCTCAGAGAAGAGCTCGAGAGGATGTGGAGGGTGAAGGTAACGGTGGTCCCCGTGGTAATCGGAGCACTAGGTGCGGTGACTCCCAAGCTAGGCGAGTGGCTCCAGCAGATCCCGGGAACAACATCGGAGATCTCTGTCCAGAAGAGCGCAGTCCTGGGAACAGCTAAGATACTGCGCAGG
Organism: Rhamphochromis longiceps; assembly: GCF_057381845.1. NCBI lineage: Eukaryota > Metazoa > Chordata > Actinopteri > Cichliformes > Cichlidae > Rhamphochromis > Rhamphochromis longiceps. Next base: position 32,402,460 of record NC_140566.1, read on the forward strand.
ACCCTCAAGCTCCCAGGCCTCTGGTACACTGCAAAAACTCAAAATCTTACCAAGTATATTTGTCTTATTTCTAGTCAAAATTATCTCATTACACTTAAAATAAGACACAATCAGCTACAGGGCAACATTTCAGTAAGCTAAAGGAACTTGTTTCAAGACAGTGAATCTTGAAACTAGAGAAAAACTAGAGATTTTTCATTTGTTCCACTGGCAGATTTTTTCACTTAATATAAGATATTTTAGCTTAAAATAAGTGAAAAAATCTGCCAGTGGAACAAGTGAAAAATCTCTAGTTTTTCTCTAGTTTCAAGATTCACTGTCTTGAAACAAGTTCCTTTAGCTTACTGAAATGTTGCCCTGTAGCTGATTGTGTCTTATTTTAAGTGTAATGAGATAATTTTGACTAGAAATAAGACAAATATACTTGGTAAGATTTTGAGTTTTTGCAGTGTAGAGGACCCGAGCTTGAAAGATAAACCGCCCGCAGGGGCGTGCTGGGTGTTTTTATATATATATATATATATATATATATATATATATATATATATATATATATATATATATATATATATATATATATATATATGTAGTATATACATTGGGTGAATGTGCAGCAGTAGCAGCAAGCAGGTGAATTCTGTACATTAATATGAATAGACATCTGACTATTGAATAGACATATATAGACTATATGAATAGACATCTGACTATAATGTGGCTCATTCCCTGCTGAATTTTACTACAGACTATGCAAGAAGTACATTTCAATGCACACATAATCTTGTTGGATAGTTACATACTTCTGGTATTTTAATCATCATCATTGTATGCTATATTCAGTAGAAGCAATTGCAGGGAGGTTTTTGGTGCAGCATCCTGTTTGTGACTGATTTTACGTGGCAACAAGCAGGAACCTCACCCTTGTCAGGTGTTGAGGAATACACATTTCCCTCTACAAACCCAACAGAAAGCGTCCCTGACTGATCTGAAGGCCATATTTTTAAAAAAAAAATTTTTTTTGCCCAAGTTGGGTTGCATTAACTGATAGCCAATTAACCCAAATAACAATAATGATAATAATAAAGATGTCAAGGGCCTAAATGCTAAAGTAGAGGTTTCCAAACAAAGTTTCAAAAACAAATGAGTTGCATCCCATTGGCATCTTTTGTATGCAGTCTTTGTTTTTCATTCACTGTAGTTTTTTTCTTTTCAGTCACTGTAGTTCATTAAAATAGCAACTATGTTTCATAAGGACAATAAATTGCAGGCAAGCATTGCTGCCTGCAATTTATTGCTCCTGCATGAAAGACTACATTTACAGCACATAAAGAGAAGTTTTCCTCAGCTGCTCAGTTTTGGGTGACATTTGAGTCTTAAGCGCCATTTGAATCCAGTTAACCTCTAGTGGGATTTTGTGGTAGCTGATGATTTAAGTCATTGATCTGTATGTGATCTCGGCCTTGCCAAAATTACAGGATTTGGTCTGTGACAGAATTTCCACAGGAAAGTTATGTAACCTTTCACGGTTGTCATTTCTAATTTGATTGAGTAGTGAGTCTCATCCAGCATGAAGAAGAAGACTATAAAGACACTGGAGGGAAGATGAAAGTGAATGTCTCAACGCTGTTTCCTCTGTTTTACCCCACGTTTCTCTCTTTTTTTTCTCAAAAAAATCTGTTTTACATACTTTTTTCACCTGTCTTCACAAGCTGTGGGTAGTGACCAAAAGAATGAGATTGCCGAAACAAGTGGAGGAAATGAGCTTCCTCTGATGGGTGACTGGCCTATTGAAAAGCGGGCATACACTGTGTGATTTTTTTCAGTTGCGTTATTCAGCTCCTGCTCAAACTGTACGACTGAATTTCAGGGGTTAGACGTTCGTAGGTCACGATGCATGTTCTCACACTATACGGCCCAATGCTCTGATGTGACCTGAGTGCTCACCATGTCCATGACATGAAGTGATAACATGAAGGTTGTAGCACAAAATCTGTCTCTCGCTCTCCCTCTCTGTCTTACACACACACACACACACACACACACACACACACACACACACACAGACACACACACACACACACACACACACAATTTTCACAGTTGTTGCTGTTGTGATAATTTTAGGAGGCCACATCAAAAAGCCTCAGATGAGCTTGCCAAAGTTCTACAAGTTGGGCCTCCATCATTTGTGTCCAGATCACATGCTGCACTGCTAGTTGTGAGGTGTTAATCGCTTTTCATTACCCCATGTATACTACACGATGCACAACCCACACAATGGTTGCACAAGTGAAAAATGGTCTCAAAATGGGCCAAAAATTGTACAGTTTATGCTCAGCTTTAGAGATAGGGTGAGAAGTTCAGCCATTCTTGAAGGGCTCAGAGTAGAGCTGCTGCTCCTCCACATCAAAAGGAACCAGTTGAGGTGGTTCGCACATCTGACAAGGATGCCTCCTGGGTGCTTCCTGGATAAGGTTTTCCGGGCATGTCCCACTAGGAGGAGGCCCCGGGGGAGATCCAGGACATGCTGGAGAGATTATATCTCTCTGCAGGCCCCGGACAAGCTGGAGGAGGTGGCTGGGGAGAAAGAGGTCTGGGCTTCTCTGCTTAGGCTGCTGCCCCACGACTGGCCCTGGATAAGCGGAAGAAGATATTGAACCACCAACCTTCCAATAAGTAGATGACTTGTTCTACCTCCTGAGGTCATATCTGACAAGGATAGGCAAAGGAAGGAAGGAAGGTAGGAAGGATGGATGGATGGATGGATACTTTTGTTTTCACAAGCCATATCTGACCCACAGTTGGTAAAATGAAGGAGGACAGAAAACATTTTTACCAGTAAAAAAAACCCCCAAAAATACCACAGAGGCTGTGTTTGTTAAAATACACCTTCCTCTTATGAGATTTAAAGTACAGAAGGACCAGAGAACAGGAACACATTAAACAAATTGGGCTGCAGTTGTCTTTTTATATTTATATATTTTTATATTTGTATAAAAAAAACATTACAGTATACTGCGGCTTGGCAGCGTGTTTTTAATTCTATTTCATGCACATTGCATCCATCAGCTTATATTTTTATAGTTTATATATCCTATTAGATTAGGCAAGGCAAGGCAAGGCAAGTTTATTTGTATAGCACAATTCAACAACAAGGTGATTCTAAGTGCTTTACAGAGACATTAGAAACAAGAACAAATAAAAAGCATGATTTAAAATTGATTAAAACAAGCAAATAAACTAACTAACTAATTAACAAACAAACAAACAAACAAACAAACAACAGTATATAAAATCAAAACAGATAAAATCAGAACAGTAGATAAAATCAGTAGTTAAATGTAAGTTTTGAAATTTAAGCTTAAAGTGTGGATTTGGTGCTTTATTCAAATGCAGCTGAGAACAGGTGAGTCTTCAACCTGGATTTAAATAAACTGAGTGTTTCAGCTGATCTGAGGCTTTCTGGGAGTTTGTTCCAGATATAAGGAGCATAAAAGCTGAATGCAGCTTCTCCGTGTCTGGTTCTGACTCTGGGAACTGATAAAAGACCGGATCCAGATGACCTGAGGGATCTGGATGGTTCATACTGGGTCAGGAGGTCATTGATGTATTTTGGTCCTAAACCATTCAGAGCTTTATAGGCCAGCATCAGAACTTTAAAGTCTATCCTCTGACGGACAGGCAGCCAGTGTAAGGACCTCAGAGCTGGACTGATGTGGTCCACTTTTTTGGTCTTAGTGAGGACTCGAGCAGCAGAGTTCTGAATGAGCTGTAGTTGTCTGACTGATTTTTTAGGTAGACCTGTAAAGATGCTGTTACAGTAATCAAGCCTACTAAAGATGAATGCTAGGTCTGCATCCATCACTACACCCAAATTTCTCGCCTGGTTTGTGGTTTTTAGATGTATAGATTGAAGTTCTCTGGTGACCTGTAATCGTTTTTCTTTGGCGCCAAAGACTATTACCTCAGTTTTGTTTTTGTTTAGCTGGAGAAAATTGTGGCACAACCAGTCATTGATTTCCTCAATGCATTTACCAAGAGCCTGTACAGGGCCTCGGTCTCCTGGTGACATTGTGATATATATTTGTGTGTCATCTGCATAGCTGTGATAGTTTATTTTGTTGTTGTTTATAATCTGTGCCAGTGGGAGCATGTAGATGTTAAACAGAAGGGGTCCCAAGATGGAACCTTGGGGAACTCCACATGTGATACTTGTCTGCTCAGATGTGAAGTTACCTATTGATACAAAGTATTTCCTGTTTTCTACGTATGTTTTGAACCAGTTTAGTACAGTTCCTGAAAGACCTGTCCAGTTCTCCAGTCGTTTGAGTAATATGTTGTGGTCAACTGTATCAAATGCTGCACTGAGATCCAGTAAAACTAGGACTGACATTTTTCCACTGTCTGTATTCAGACATATGTCATTAAACACTTTGGTCAGAGCGGTTTCAGTGCTGTGGTTCTGTTTAAAACCTGACTGGAAGGCATCGTAGCAATTATTCTGTTTTAAGAAGTAACTGAGCTGTTGAGAAACTGCTTTTTCAATGATCTTACTTAAAAACGGGAGATTTGAGATCGGCCTGTAGTTGTTCATTTGTGTCTTGTCAAGATTGTCCTTTTTCAGTATAGGTTTGATTACAGCAGTTTTTAGTGATTCTGGAAACACACCTGATAATAAAGAAAAGTTGACGATCTGTAACAGGTCTGACTCTAAAGTCTTTGAGACCTTTTTGAAAAAACTTGTTGGCAGGACATCTAAACAGCAGGAGGAGGAGTTCAGTTGACCTAAGATGTCCTCCAGGTCTTTGCTGTTAATAGGTTGAAACTGTTTCATGGTGTTTAAACAGTTTTTTGGTGGACACAGTACATATCCTGGATCTGCTGTTGATGTACCAATTGCTTGTCTAATTTTTTGGATTTTTTCAGTGAAGAATTTGGCAAAGTCATTGCAGGCCATGGTCGAATGAAGTTCAGCTGCCACTGACACAGGAGGGTTTGTTAGCCTGTCAACTGTAGAAAATAAGACCCGAGCATTATGGCTGTTTTTAGTGATGATGTCAGAGAAGTAGGACCTCCTTGCATTCCTCAGTTGTAAATTATAATTGTGAAGTTTCTCTTTATAAATGTCATAATGAACCTGGAGGTTTGTTTTTCTCCATCTGCGCTCAGCTTTCCTACACTCTCTTTTTTCATTTTTCACCAGTGTGGAGTTTCTCCATGGAGACTTTTTCCTTCCAGAGATAACCTTCACCTTAATGGGAGCAATAGTGTCCATTACATTTAACATGTTAGCATTGAAGCTATTGACGAGCTCATTGACTGACCCTCTGGGCAGGTCAGGTGTTAATGGGAAGACCTGGTTAAAAATTGCACTACTGTGTTCAGTTATACACCGTTTTGTGATCACTGTTGTTGATATATTTGTGTGGGCTGAGATTTTACTTTCAAAGAAAACACAGTAATGATCAGACAGGCCCACATCAGACACAGTAACCTTTGAAATGCTCAGGCCTTTGGAGATCAGTAGGTCAAGAGTGTGTCCTCTATTATGTGTGGCCTCTGTTACATGCTGAGTCAGCCCAAAGTTGCCCAGAGTGTTACTCAGGTCTTTAGTCCCTTTGTCCTGAGGGTTGTCCACATGAATGTTAAAATCCCCAGCAATAATTACACAGTCAAAATCAACACAGATCACAGACAGCAGTTCACTGAGGTCATTAAAAAAGTCTGTGCAGTATTTGGGAGGCCTGTAAACATTAAGAAACACAACTTTGGATGGGGCCTTCAGCTGTAAAGCCACATATTCAAAAGACTGAAAAATTCCAGGAGATAGCTGCTTACATTGAAATGATTCATTAAATAAGACAGCAACCCCTCCTCCTCTCCTGCTCGCCCTGACCTCACTGATAAAACTGTAGTTAGGAGGGGTTGTCTCGATGAGAACAGCTCCACTGTTACTTTGGTCCAACCAAGTTTCAGTTAAAAACATAAAATCAAGGCTGTGCTCAGTGATTAAATCATTAATTAAAAATGTTTTCCCAGCTAGAGATCTAATGTTTAATAAAGCCAACTTAAGTGTTTTAGAGGTATTACTTGTCCCCTCGTGTTTGGGAGCAGTCTGTGGCACACAAGGTATGTTTACTATGTTTAAAGATCTTTTAGATTAGTGTATCTTTGTGAAATTGTGGGATTCCAACAATGCAGAGTGTTTGACCTTCAGAGATATAAACATTTCACACACATTATGTCTTTTTACATAGATTTCATACCTATACTATTTATTTGTTTCACTCTATTCAGTTAGAGTCTAGAACCGTGTTTCATGACCTGCAAAACAAATGAATAGGTGGTTACTTTTGACAAAGTTGTAGCACAAATATAAAACATGAGGGCACACACTGTTGACAAAACAAGCTCTCTTTTCTATAGTAGGTGTGTGTATGCATGTGTGTTAGGTCATTAATACAGCTATCGAACCACAATGTTTCAAATGATGAATGCTGCCTCTTGTGCCATGTGTGTAAAATTTTTGTGTCTGCCTTTGGAATTGACAGTGCTGTTTTTACTCGAGCCCAACAGTGATTAGCCGAGCATTACTGCTGGCGCTGTTCTCCGGGAGACAAAAGCAGATAAATGTAGGCAATTATTTCTGCTTCAGCAGCTTTAGCTAAAGTACCATCTCACCTTTCTGTAAGCGAGAAACTGAAATCCTACCTGGGGAAAATTAAAGATGATCCATTCGCTCGCTCCCTCTCTTTCCCTCCCCGGCTTGTAAAATATAACAACTGCAATGCACACTATCTGCAGGGATTCGATAAGGTTGTTGAGTGATACAAGTGATTCAAAAACTGCTTCTTTTGGGTAATGAGTCATCAGCTTTACTACCTCACTGTCTCCAGTCTGCAAAGTGCATCCTATTGTCAGCTGTTTACGATGTCTGCAGGCAAGCCAGTCTCACATTAAGATGTGTAATAGCTACATTAGTCCACAGGGTAAAACATATTAGTTCTATAATTGTTGCATTCCTGCAGTTTTTTTAATTGTCATTGTTACTTCACTACATCAACTTTTTAGTGACTGCCAAGATTATTTTGCTTTATAGATGGAAAGAGTCAACATTTCTCCAAACCCTGAATTGGACAAGCAGTCAAGAAAATAGTTCTCATTTATAATGTAATCGTTCTAATATAGAACTATTATTTATTTATTTATTTATTTATTTTCACTGTTCATTTTAAAACCTGCTCTTTCGTTAGATTTAAGCACCAAAAAGCAAGATAGCTTACATAATAATAATAGTAAATAAAAGCTATTGACAATTAAGCTATTACAAATTTAGGTGCAACTGGAGCTCATCTGCCAGCTCAGCTTGAAATCGATCGAATCAATACTTTCAGCAAACCTCCTTAAAAACAGACAAATGTACAAAGACACAGTAGCACGTATTGGCAGCAGGTATTACATTTGTTATATTTATCTACGTTTTTATTGCCATCTGGTTAGCTAATGTTTGCCTTGCCTGTAACAGTCAGTCACAGTGCTATTCCTTTTCTACCCCTTTATGCATCATAGTTGTTAGACTAGTTGTGTGTTTATAGCGTCAAACTTTAAATCACTGTTAAAATGCACATCATGACAATGTCAATACTGCATTTCACTGCATCTTTGCATTCTGCTAATCAGCATTTCACTGCAATGACATGAATTTGAATCAAATCTAGCTTTCATGTCAGAAGCAAAATCCATTGTATTTTATACATGTACAGTACAGAAAATGTCAAAGGCAAAGCTATTCAGTTTCTTGTGTGAGTGTATGTAAATGGGCAGAGGAATTTATTTCTCTTGCAATGGAGGGCCACCTAAAATCTTGCCTAGGGCACCAAAGTGGTTAGAAGCAGGACTGATGTAGGATATAGATGTAGGAGGACATCAAGCACCCATGAGTGCCTTGAAAACTGCCACTATTCCATTCCATTCTGTCCATTCAATCAAACTCTATTGGTCTATTAACCATGTACTAACTCTGTTGCCATTTCAGACCTGCCACTCCCACCTCTCTGCTTTCCCTCCAGTATGATCACCTTTGGGCTTTTAAACCATCTCCAAATCCTGGAGTTTGATTTTGTCTCATCCTTCAGCCCTGGTGGTTTTTTAGGCCCAATTTCCTGAATCATCAGAAAAAAAAGGTATCCTCTGAGCTTTACTCCTTAAAAAACATAGAACAGCACATATAAATATACAAAAGGCAATAAAAAACAAGAGACACAAGTAGTGAGACTGTTCATTAATCAGCAGATGCTATAATGATCCATTGACTGTTAGCTTATTTTCAAGCAAAGGTGCAAAGCAATAATTATCACGTAAGGTGCCTGGCTCCTTGAACCAGGGTTATCAGGGGTTTTTCTCATATTTCTCTCTTCTTCAAGTCTTGAATGAAGAGTAGATAGAACTGAAACAAACATTTATTTTTAGGTCCATTCTGCTACTGATACATACTTTAGGTTTCTGAATATTAAACTTGTTTCTGCCTTTCATAGTGTGTAACTTGAAGGCCCTGAGCACTTTCTCGCACACTGAAAACACTGGGATGATAAAAAAAATTTGAACATTACCTAATAAGACTGATTCAGGACAGACAGTTATTCTAAACTTTTCTAGCAGTCCTTCACAAACAGGGAACAGTCTGTCTATTCTCTCCATCTGTCAGCTGCTGCTGGCTCTTCCTCCTCCTCTTCCTCACACACTGCTGAGTTTTCCTGGTGGATCATCAGGGGTGCAAAGCCTCACAGATGATGTGCAGCAGTGGGTCCCTCAGTCTGTCCTCACTCTGGACACTTGCAGTTGTCACACATGGAAATCAAATGTGTGATAAGCTGCAGGATTAAAACACAAGTGTAACTTATAAACACATGTTCATACTTTTATTACACAATCAGAGAGAAAGAAACAGAGAGAGAGTGCAGGACAGACAGGTGACAGTCTCAGGTGTACACACTGCTACAAAACAGCACAAGAGAAGGAGGATTTAGTGTTTGTGTTATTACGAGTGCTAAACAAGAAGAGTTCCCAGATGGTACAGTGGACACATGTGACTCCTGTGATTAAAGCATCTTTCTTTCAGCTTAACGAGTGAACCGTCAGCTCGTTCAAACACACGTTAAAGTCCGTTTGGCTCGACACCACCGAACAGAGGCAGCAATACAACATAGCTAACATTAACAGTTTGGGGAAATTTGGGGAAATCGACGGTGCATTTGGCGACCACATTTGGAGTACACTTCGGATTGGGGGGGTGTCTAAACTCATAGGCTGCATCCTCCTGAGGCCGCATTTGTAGGCCGATTACGTCACAGTGACGCGACGAAGGCTGTCCAAATTCGTAGATGTCATGGTCCTGGGCCATGTTGGCCCAATATTCTTAGTTTGTGTGTTTTGTATTTTGTTCCCTATTTATGCCTTGGTTCCTAGGTTATTTAGTTAAGATGTTCCTTATTTGGTTACCTCCTGTGTGCCCCTGTGTATCTGTGAGCCCTCGTCTCTCCTTGTGTTTTATTCCATGTTTCCCCCAGCCTGTTATGTCTGTGTTCTCCCCGTGCTCTCTCTCCTCCTGTCTGAACCTCTGTGTACTTCCTGTTTTACTTTGACAGTCTCTCGTCAGTATGCGTCATGTTGTGTTCACCCCGCCCTGTCTCGTTACGATTATCTGTGTCAGCTGTGTTCCCCATGTGCTCCCACTTCCCTCGTTAACCCTCTGTGTATTTATGTGCATGTCTCCATCAGGTCAGTGTCGCGTCGTCAATGTCTTCTCCCCGAACCTGTGTGTCTTTCTGTGTTCCCATGGTTTTCTGTTAGCATTCCCAGTTTAGTTCTGTTCCTTTGTGAAACCTGCAATAAAGCAGTGATTTTGAGTTCAGTTCCTGCCTCCGTGAGTTTTGCGTTTGGGTCCTCATCTGCCTCCACACAGCCGGTTCATGACAGTAGACTCCTCCGAATACAACTGACAAATGCGTCCTCCTTTTCCCCGAATTTGAAGGATGGGTCGGGCGTGTGCTTCATGGCCCACCATATCCCAGAATTCATAGCGCGGCTCAGCCAATTCCAGTTTTCAACAATGCAACAGCTCCTAAGTTTTTAATATTATTCTTATTACTTTTTCTGGGGTCGTGTCCAAATTCATGGGTTGCAGGACCCGGCCTTCACAGTCTACGTGGGCCATGTTAAGTCAAATTGTTGAATGTTGTCATTGTGTTTCTTAAATTTGTAAAGTCTTAGTTCAAGCAGTATAGGATCAAAGACATTCCTTTGATCCTTTTTTATTGTAAGCGTCCTGCTTTTATGATCCTTTTGGTGAGCAGGAGGCCACACACACACACACACACACACACACACACACACACACACACACACACACACACACACACACACACACACACACACACACAGTGCCTTGTCTTTTGTAACCAAGGGGGTTCTACAATGGGAGGTGCTTGTGTTGTATTGTGTAAACTGTAACTGGGAATAAATAGCTGCCTTCCCTCGCTAGCAAGTAAAAGACCAGTTAAAGATGTTCTGTCTTGTTTTGTCCTTCACGAGAATAAGTTAAAAAAAAAGCACCCCTCGGACAGCCAAACCCATCTGTTCTCTGATTGGATTGTTACATTTGTGATTGACATGACATTGACCAATCAGATGAAAGGAAGAAAAATAGAGTCAAAATTCGTACTTGTAAATTGCAGAGGTTTTTTTTTGGCTAAGTCCACACACAAATCTTTTTTACACATACAAATCCTGATTTACAAGTACAAAATATTTATGACTACAGTTTGAGCCCATAGAAGCCACGTTAATGACAACGTGTACAACCATTGGAGATGTGAGCAGGACAGACGGAAAAAGTGTGGACTATACCACAAATTAAGAACACTAACAGTTTGTTTTCTTCCTGAATACTATCGTTGTTTATATTTACTACAGGAAGAAATGGTAAAAACTGTGTTTTATAAGGAAAACGCTCAAAAGCACTCATTGTCTGTGAGCAAAAACAACACCCCCAAAAACAACTAGGAAGGGGGAGGTTTTAGGAGTGACGGAGGTGTTTTGAGATGTGAGAGATTTGCAACGTTTAGTGCAAATCTTGTGTAGTTAGTGTGTAGTGTAGTCAGTAGTTTTGTTGTGTGTGTCAGAACAAAGAGGCGACTGCTGAATGTTACAGGTGTTACAGGAGTGATACATCTCCTGCTGTCAGGCCTGCAGGTATCAGGCTGTTGTTCTCCTTTATCTCATAGTGGACAGAAATTATTTTTTGGAGTGGCACAAATAATTTGTGTGGCATCAGATTTGATGCAGAACAGCTGATTGTTCTGTAAATAGTTTGAAATGTTTATTTTAAAAAAGTCTTGGCAGCATTTTTAGGTAAACAGCTGCAAAAAACTTTGTTTGCAAAACTTTTTTGAAGAAGTAACAATTTATTAATTGCCCAACATTGGTCATTATATACTGTATTTTACAGACAGAGAGTTACAGGACTATCTCCCAGACCACAGACTCATACTCATAATACAAGTCAGAGCAAAATAAATAAATAAATAAAGTTGTGTTTTCAAAATTGGAGTTAAAGTTACTTTTACTTCCAATAGTGTTAACATACTGCACAGGTCATGAACAAGATTTTTTTTTTAAATTTTCATTGTAGCAGTTAATTAAAAGTAGTCTAACATAAATGTAAATGCTGTAATTTAATTATTTTAATAAAACATGTAACTTGGATGGATTCGATGCTGGCGTGACCACAGTGCTCACGTCTGCTGTCGCTCACAGTGGTCCAAGGGACCGCTCAGGGAGTTTGTGTGTTTGCTCAATGTTAGCCTGATTTTGTTCAGCTGTGTTCCCTGGTGTGTCCTCTTGCCCTAATTACCTGGTGTGTATATTTTGTCTGAGTTTCCCTTTATCCTCTGTCACACGTTGGTTGTGTTCGCCCTTGCAGTATGGTTTAACTGAACATCATTGATTTGGTTTTTCCAAGTTTTCTGGCTCACATTAGTTTACCACCTAGTTTAAGTTAAATAAAACCACTTTTAGTTTACCCCTTGTGTTTCCAAGTCTTGTGGCTCCAACTCGGTCAGTCAGACTGTTGGTTAACCGTCAACACAATGGCATTTCTACACAAGTCAAACCCAAAGCAACATTATAAGTTAAAATTTGAGCAGCATATGAGTTTTGATTATTTAAAAATAATTAAATATATACAGCACCTGAGTCAGCAGGATTTGAAGAACTGATAATATTTGCTTTAAACAAAATGTATTTCATCCATGTAAACACAACTAATGAATGTCAGTGGTGCTATTGTAAATATTGTTTTACTGTTTGTTGTAGGCACATTAAAGGGGGGAAAAAAAAAGAAAGATTGAATTTAATCATTAATATTGCCTACATGACCAGAGCAAAATTCCCAGACTAAAACTGTCTTGCTGCCTTTGCTTTTTTTCTATCAGTGATAAAGAGGCTGGATGGAATACTCCATACACAATTTATGAAAGTGCCCTTTCTTAATGCCGTGAAAGGTCAAGAAGTGGTAATTCACTAGAGAAATTACCGTTGCACATGGCAAGACTGGCGAAATAATATCAGGCACTACTGGTATGCTGAGTGGAAGAGTAGAACTGAAGCAGAATTGTTTTATGGTTCCACTTTACTATTCTCATCTGATGCTTTCTATATAATTGCACAGCTTCCCCAGCGAAATCTGCACAGTGCAGCAATCTATCATGTGGGGAAGCTCAGAAGACATTAGGAAGAAGAATCTCTCCACAGAGGAAGCCATAAAACCTATACATACTTTAAAATACACTATTTCGTTTGAAACTATCTGTCCTGTACACCGGAACAAGGAGGGAAGGGACAAAGTCATCCACAAGATCTTAAACTCAAACAAGTGCAAAGAAATATACTGTGTGTGTGGAAAAAGTCTATAACCATTTGCAAATGAGATTTCCAAAACTGTCTTGATGACGTGCAACAATGAAATACAGCCAGAATAATTGACAAATTATTTAAACAGATTTAATAGAAAATGGTAAAAAGACAACATGTCACATTTTGAAGCATGAATTGTATTTATATTATTTTAAAACAGTGATTTTGAACTTGATCCAAAGCTTTCAAAAAGGTTGGGGCAGGTGTATGATTTCAACGGGATTGCATCACCGCTTTTTTCACTCTGTAAGAGTTGAAGGCTGAATGTTTTCCTATTCTGGCCTGATATAAGGCAGGTCAGTTTATCACTTGGTACCATGCTGCTGGTATACATGCAGAATGCAATGAAGTACTGTTGTCATGCTGTAACAAGCAAAAGTTATTTCTGTAAAAACCTTCTACAGAGTTCTAGTGTTGTTGTCCACTCCAGTCAGTATTGCATTTTTCTACGTGTTTTACTTTTTAATTCTATTTCATTGCTATCTTTAAAAAGTGATTCTAATTTCAGGTTCATGATATTTAAAACGCCATCATCTGTATAAGCTTCCCATATGAGTCGCTAAGTACGATATCAACACTTACACTAGTTTGAAAAATGCAGGAACTTGGAACTACCAAAATGCAATAAAAGGGGTAAAAGTGCTGTTCTCAGTGTGCGAGCTGTTAATTTTCTGGCCCAGTACCTGCCCCATTATTTGGCGTGGATGTGCGTGTAATGTAATGGCGCGTAAAGTGCTTTTTTTTCCCCACTCATATGTGCGTCTTTGGAATCAGAGCAGATGGATCAAGTTCTCCATGTTATGTAATGTAACATATACCTCTAATACCCTCATAGATGCTAGTTTTTGAACTGTGAGTTGATATCAAGTCAGGTCATTGGACAGACCACAGATCAGTTTTCTACTTCGTTTTAGTTCATCTTTAAGTTGTTTGCACTTTTTTCCCTTAAATGCATCATTGAGTTTTAACTTATATTTGTGGATCTTCTGCCACTGGTTTTCAAAAGCAACTTCTGCCAGTTATTTTCAAAAGCAGTTTTGAAAACCATGCTGTGATTTCGTGGAGGCCGTGGTGTCCCAAAGATTGCAGCTGTTTGATATCAGGTTTCAGCCTCATGTTCTGTGTACAGAGATTTCCCCAGATTTTCTTAATCTTAATGAAACCCCACAGGCCTGCTGTGCCAGGGAAGAGGATCTTAAACTATTGCTCAAAAAGCAGTGGATGAGGGGTGTTATCAGTGGCGCCACTACCAGGTGCTGAGAGTTATTGCAAAGGCTATCAGAACAAGGGTCTTTTTCCAGCAATGCTGCTTTTATCAAGGCTGGGGAGAAGATGCAACAAGACACAAACCCTACAGAGGTTTCTGGGAACAGCACAGGACTGACAGCTTAAGGTCGACCTGAGGACATCATAGCAAGGCTACCCTCAGGCCTGACATGGTTCTAATGTCAAACTTCCAGGCAGGTGGTCCTGGTGGAAGTGAGTGCCCCCTGGGAAAACTGGATGGGAGAAGCGCTTGAGGAGAAAGTGGCCAATTACGAGATGGAAGACCAATTGTTACCCCACTGATTTTGGTTGCTGAGGTTTTTCCAACCTGTCACTCTACCAGGCCCTCAAGTTGCTGAGGATCAGAGGAATATATAGCAACTTGAGGGATCCATCAGGTACATCACTTATATAGCTGGGGAGGCATCAAGCTGAACATGAGACAAAGAAGCTAGTGACTCATCGCCCTAAGCTGGCTCACCTGACCAGGTGTGTGATGTTGAAAAGACCGAAAACACCTGATAACTCATAGGGTATGTCACTGATGACGTGCGTAAAATCAATTTCACTTACATGCATTCACGAATGAATATGACCGTTGTACAGAAGCAAATTGATGGAAAGTTCAATAAAGTGGCCTACAACATTAAATTATGCCACAACTCTTTGATTGCACTGAATTCTATAAAAAAAAAAAACAAATTTGTTGCTTTAACGGATTCATTTAGGCACTAAAAATCTTCCAGCTGGACTTTTTGTTTTATTAAAACATTATCACTTTTGTTCAGTGGCGTGTGCCAGCCAAATTAAACATTTTCCATGCAGGGATCCTTCTGTGTTGACAATAATGGAGTCTGCTCTCTTTGTGTTAAAATAATTATCTGCTATGTGTGTTTCCTCAGGCTCATGGTGTAACTAGCAGACAAAAAAAAGATGAGATTGTTTCCTTCCTAGAGCTTCTCCTGGACCGGTGCCCTCTATATTCTCTGATCCCTCATCACTTACATCCCTTACATCACATTAAGTCTCTCAGTGTTTGTTTATATACCCTTATTTATAGCTCTGGCTGTAGTTCTCCTACCTTCTTTGGAAAAATCACAGGTGCTGCCAGGCAGTCATATATCTGTCTCTCCTAGTAGCTTCTGTTCAATGCCAGCTGTGGGATCAGAGGAGAGATCATCAACTGCAGCTTCTATTATTCCCATTCTCACACTTCTGTTGCCTGTAGTTGTTTTTTGGGGCTCTCCTGTGAGCCACTTCTGGACTCCAACCCAGTCATAAAGTGGTTCTCTCACCATGCAGTGTTGTCCAATGTTTATGTGTTTCTATATTAATGTATTCCAGTATTTCCAGCTTCTTTTTTTCCAGAATAATTTTGGTTCGCCCAGTCTTTGTTTTACATCATTGTGTGTTTGAATCATCTCTTTTCCATCTTTTTTTATGTTGTCTCACTGATTCATTAAAAAAATGCATTATCAGAATGTGTAACCTTTTTATTCCACATCATTATTTCTAGTAAGGCGAGTACTTTTGCAAAGAAACTTCTGCCTCCTGCTGCCAGTCATTCCCACATTTACAAACCTGCGTAAAAGGAGACAAACTCCTGTCACTTGGCCTGCCCAGCTCTTATTTCCCTCTCAGCATGCGTTCATGTACCTGTCATTTGTCTGTCTTAGAAATAATCTTTTCTTGTTTTCACACTTCCACCTTTGTCATCTACAGCCAAGTACACCTTGTTCTTGTAGATGGGGGAGAGCCGGTCTTTAGACCCTATCCTAAAAGTGAATGTAAATGGTAGAATAGGTGATGGGGGGAAAAAAACAAATGTGTGAAGCTTGACGAATCTTCGACAAGTCCCAGGAATCCAGTGATTTAGTCCTTTGCTCTGGCGCTATGTTTTCTGGTCTAGGTGCAGGCCCACTGAGGGGATGATGATATTTTTTGAGCTAGTGGGTATTTGAGTTAACTGAATCCGCTTTCTGGTGTCATGGCTGATCACTGAAATGATAGTGTGCATTGGTTTTGGCTCAGTGTACATATATTAATAACAGCTTCAAATCAGAACCTGACTTTTCAGCTAAAGAGTCTAAAGCTAGCCCCCTTATGGAGTGACAGGTGGAACCTCTGACATTGAGGATCAGGGCTGGTTCCTGTCTACTATAGTCAACCAGAACAAAAATAGGTGGGCAGGGCTCACACTGATTCTTTAAAAGAATAACATGACTAATATACACACTGAGAGGCAGTCTCTTTAAACCCTCCGAACAAAACCTTTCCAGCCTTTTGTGTCCAAATTCTTGCAAATACTGCTTTCATCAATGCTACTACAGCTGCAGTAAAAGCAAGGTGATAGTCAATGTTTAAATTTTATATTCACCCTCCAGTTCGCATAGAAACATAAGCATCTCTCCATGAGGGAAAATCAAGGTTCTCGTTAGAAAAGCTCATTTCCATATTGCTACACAAAAAACATTGCTTACATAAAAGTACATGAGAATGTAATGAATAACAGTTCAGCGCCATAATGCACATTTAATTGACACAAAGGGTTTCCTCTCAGTGGCTTCAGCACAGTCATAAAAAATGTAAATGAGGAAAAATCTCTGACTGATTTTTAAAGAACTCGTTTGTTTTTCTGACCACAACAGTAATGATCTACTGTTTCATGAGAAATGTTAACCCAGTGAGAGAGAGCACTGCAACACATCTTACAGCAACACAACTGCTACACAGGTAGACTGGTTCTACACAGACTGCACAGAGGAGAGTGAAAAATGAACGATCTGACTCAGCTGCTGGAGTTACAGCAGGTTAGATGTTTAAGCATGTCATTTTTTTTATTTTTTTAATGCATTTGTTTATTTTTTACAAGCCATATGTCTGTGCTTTTCTGGTCTTGCTCTGAGCTGAGAGCAGAACACCTCCACACGCTCAGACACACAACAGTCTGTTTTGGACCTCTTTGTGTTTGTACCTCTGATCACGTAAGAGTAGGGTTGCCAACTCCCTGAAAAATAAATAAGGGACACCTCGTGGCCAGGGCCGGGCGACCCAGTTGTCTTCACCCTTCCCAGTGTGGTGAATTTTCTAGCTCTTTTTTTGTGTGTGAAATTATTTTTTTAACCATTTGACTTGAAGTTGATTTAAGTAGATGTGTATTCTTTGTGATATGAACACATGTGAAACAAATGATCATTTAGCCATTTATTTTTAGCTCAAAATGACAACATTAACACATAAAACAGGTCTCTTTCTTAAACAGAAGCCTGTCATGCTTAACTTTTGAGAATATAAGTAAATCTTTCTTTAAAAGAACTCTGTCCTGCTTAACTTAAAATAATAGAAAACAATAGAAAGAAAAATATTCTTGTAACAGTGCACATTTAGTGCATTTAGTACAATTGGCTTCAGTTGAGGTATTATTTCAGCTTTTCTAATGCTAATCAGCTGCTCCTGTTTGTAAACCTGCTTGTTCCCATGATTACGCATCATAACTCATCATCATTATTCATCTATGTATTACTTTTATGTATTAGTCATCTATTTGTTGTAATCATCTATCCTTGCAGTCGTTTATTACACAAAATAAATTATATTATCACACTTCTGGCCACATAGCGCTGATATTCACTGCACATGCCCATATTAACGTTTTCCAGCCAGGTGTTTTCCTTTTCCCATTCTTCCCTTTCTCTGAGGGGAACAAACATTGCTGCTCTAATGCTGGGCTCACACTGTGCGATTTTTGGCCCATTTTGAGCCGATTTTTGAGTGATCGGACCGATTTTGGCCTTCATCGTGCATCGTGTAGTATACGTGGGGTAACGAGAAGTGATTAACACCTCACGACCAGCTCCCGATCATCAATCGCTCGTGAGGGTGTCACCACAGGCGCTCACACTGCTCACGCGCAAACGTAAACGTTGGTGAAAAAGACGGCGCAGCACGGCTGTGCAGCGTGTGATCTGGACACAAGCGATGGAGGCACAACTTGTAGAACTTTGGAAAGCTCATCCGAGCCTTTTCGATGTGGCATCACAAAATTATCACGACCACAACAACCGTGAAAACAGTTGGATTTACATGCTGCTCAATCACAGCTGCCTGATCATGTTTTTCATTAGCAATTTAGCAAAGTTGATGGTGGTGGCGTGTCTGTGTGAGTGTAAGACGGAGAGAGAGAGAGCGCGACAGATTTTCTGTTATAACCTTCATTTTATGGACGCACAGTGTGAGCACTCAGGTCGCATCAGAGCATCGGGCCGTATAGTGTGAGACCTGCATCGTAACCTATGAACTTCTAACCCCTGCGAGTCAATCGTGCAGTTTGAGCAGGAGCTGAATAACGTGACTGAAAAAATCGCACAGTGTCTGCCCAGCTTTAGGTGTACTGTCGTCCGAGACTTGCACCGCAGTGATGGCGTTTGTTTCCCTGTTGGCCATGCTTCTTGTTGTGGTCATCTGTTGTCTTCCGGTATTTTCTCCGTAAGCGACCTTTCCTCGACCAATGAGATGAGCGGTAATCTGAATTGTCATACTCGAATTGTCATAAGTGTGGTGTCAGCTCATTGGTCACAAAGCAGGAGAGGGGCTGGGAATTATGTTTTCAAACAAAGCGTTAATTCCATTAAAAGTTATAGACTACTTTTGATTCTCACTGTATTACGGGACAAAGTGCGTCCCTTATTAGCTCAATACGGGACGTGTACTTTTGTTTCTAAATATGGGACGGTTGGCAACCCTACGTAAGAGAGTGGGCGGCGGGATACTCCAGAGGAGGGAGTAGGCTGGCTGCCCAGTCGGGAGGTTTTTTTATGTTTAGTTTTCTCAATTGAGTGGACACGACACCCTGTTTGGGTGGGCTGAAATAACTGTGTTCTCCTAAAACCTCCCTTGTCTGGTATTCTCTTTGCTACCAGAGTGTCTGTTGCCATCATTCCTGAACCTTAAGAAAACAAACAAACAAAAAAACAGACGAGTTGGGGAAGTAATTTAAATATAAA
Source organism: Rhamphochromis longiceps (assembly GCF_057381845.1). Taxonomy (NCBI): domain Eukaryota; kingdom Metazoa; phylum Chordata; class Actinopteri; order Cichliformes; family Cichlidae; genus Rhamphochromis; species Rhamphochromis longiceps. The sequence continues at coordinate 32,421,701 of NC_140566.1, forward strand.
TAATTATTATTGTTACTATTATTGTAGCAACTGTTGTTATCAAAAAGGGAAAAACTAATTTCTCACTGACCATATCTGCAAAGATTAGACCTTGTAGAACAGGGGTGTCAAACTCAAATACACAGTGGGCCAAAATTCAAAACTGGAACAAGGTCGCGGGCTAACGTTAATATTTATTGAAAAAAAAAACTTCCTCCAGATTTAAGAATGAATCTCTTCTTATGGACTCAAACAAGTTTTGCTGAAAAACTGAATATGGAACAAGCAAAGCTTAATACAACAAAAAAAACACACCCAGCACGCCCCTGCGGGCGGTTTATCCTTCAAGCTCGGGTCCTCTACCAGAGGCCTGGGAGCTTGAGGGTCCTGCGCAGTATCTTAGCTGTTCCCAGGACTGCGCTCTTCTGGACAGAGATCTCCGATGTTATTCCCGGGATCTGCTGGAGCCACTCGCCTAGCTTGGGAGTCACCGCACCTAGTGCTCCGATTACCACGGGGACCACCGTTACCTTCACCCTCCACATCCTCTCGAGCTCTTCTCTGAGCCCTTGGTATTTCTCCAGCTTCTCGTGTTCCTTCTTCCTGATATTGCTGTCATTCGGAACCGCTACATCGATCACTACGGCCGTCTTCTTCTGTTTGTCTACCACCACTATGTCCGGTTGGTTAGCCACCACCATTTTGTCCGTCTGTATCTGGAAGTCCCACAGGATCTTAGCTCGGTCATTCTCCACCACCCTTGGGGGCATCTCCCATTTTGACCTCGGGACTTCCAGGTTATACTCGGCACAGATGTTCCTGTACACTATGCCGGCCACTTGGTTATGGCGTTCCATGTATGCCTTGCCTGCTAGCATCTTGCACCCTGCTGTTATGTGCTGGATTGTCTCTGGGGCATCTTTACACAGCCTGCACCTGGGGTCTTGCCTGGTGTGATAGACCCCAGCCTCTATGGATCTTGTACTCAGAGCTTGTTCTTGTGCTGCCATGATTAGTGCCTCTGTGCTGTCTTTCAGTCCAGCTTTGTCCAGCCACTGGTAGGATTTCTGGATATCAGCCACCTCCTCTATCTGCCGGTGGTACATACCGTGCAGGGGCCTGTCCTTCCATGATGGTTCCTCGTCTCCCTCCTCTCTCTTGGGTTTCTGCTGCCTGGGGTATTCACTGAGCACTCGGTCAGTTGGGGCCATCTTCCCAATGTATTCTTGGATGTTCGTTGTCTCATCCTGGACTGTGGTGCTGACACTCACCAGTCCCCGGCCCCCTTCCTTCCTCTTAGCGTACAGCCTCAGGGTGCTGGACTTGGGGTGAAACCCTCCATGCATGGTAAGGAGCTTTCTTGTCTTTATGTCAGTGGCTTCTATCTCCTCCTTTGGCCAGCCTATTACCCCAGCAGGGTACCTGATCACGGGCAGGGCGTACGTGTTGATGGCCCGGATCTTGTTCTTACCATTCAGCTGACTCCTCAGGACTTGCCTGACCCTCTGCAGGTACTTGGTGGTTGCAGCTTTTCTAGCGGCCTCTTCATGGTTCCCATTCGCCTGCGGGATCCCCAGGTACTTGTAACTGTCCTCTATGTCTGCAATGATGCCTTCTGGTAGTTCAATCCCCTCAGTTCTGACTACCTTCCCTCTCTTTGTTACTGTGATATTATTCTGTTATCATATGTTACCTTATATATGTAATCAAAAGTAGTTGAAGTATGATACTGCTGTAGATCATATTATACCCTTTAACATAGAGTGTGTGATCAGTATGTAGTCTTAGTTTGCATTATACTTCTGACCTAAAAGAGTGTGAAAATCATTAGATCTATTGGATTGACCTGTATTACTCGACACTGTTGAATGTGTTACACTGTTTCTTGACATTTCATACTGCTGAATCATGAAGAGAATGTTGTGTGCAGAGGACCTTGTGCCGATAATAGAAGAGACAGACCACATTCCACACCCCCACCTTACAGAAAGCAGAGAAACAACTGCCGAGGTCATAACTTAGGCGCTGTAACAGAGAAAGAATGTGATGTTTTGGCTTTTACGACTAGCTGGGGGCCACTAGAGACTATAAAAAGCTGAGCAACCCGTCACCATTTTGAGACATGTGCCTGACCCTCTGGTAGCATCTCTCCCGTCCGGACGTTGTAATGCTCTGACTGTTGAATTGTATGGAAATAAATGATTGTTGATTGAGCATTGATACACCGAGTATTGTCCTTCCTTCAGCCCAAAGATTCAAAGAATTGGGAGAATTCAACAACTTGGTGCCGTGTGACCCGGATCTTTGGTGTGCTGAGGAGGTGTAGATTTGGCCTTTGGTGAGATCGTGGGGCAAAGTGAACAGAAGGCCGGCCTAAAACAGAAAGGTAAGCACAGCCTGTTGTATTATAAATACCAAATGTGCATATTGGGCTTTCCAAATTAATCTGTTCGCTGAGTCACATGTATTTTCACAGTAAATTTGTCGGTGTCTGGTTTTTGGCGCGAGAAACTAATAAGACACTACGTTGAGCTAGTTGCAGTAAACTGCTTCTACCGAGAAACTAATAAGATACTACGTTGAGCTAGTTGCAGCCACTTTACCTTCCACATTTAATTTTGTCTAATACTGGCTTCTGTAGCAATAATACATTAGAATTTCTTCTGAAGACGCGGCCATTAGTTCAGTACATTGAAGTCGAGGTTTTGGAGTTGTTTATGGTGTCGGTAAAGTCCTGGCTCTTGCCGGCTATGAAATAGAAGTTGATTTAAGGAAAAGCAGATGCTGGCTCACGGTGCAGTTGAACACTGGCAACGCGGAAGCGAAACACGTCCGTAGGTTTGGTTTATGATACGGCCGTGGAGTGCAGTAGTGGTTGGTGCTAGTTTTAGTACATTGGATAGAGGTTTGACGGTGGTTTGTGGCGTCAGTCGAGTCTCAAGGGCTGCGGTCATAAAACAAAGTAAAATTTTACTTGCCAAGAAGTACATAGAGCAAAACCTGGTTTATGATGTCAGGTATAACTTCGGGGATGCAAGCATCACTTTTATGATGCGACTTTGCCCCGTTGTGGCGGTCATAAGCGCAGAGAAAGGGGTATTTTGGTCTATGGTGCAGTGTGCTTTAAGAAGATCTAATAGTTGAGCTCAGAGGTTTCTGTGCAAATTTCTGCTGATGAGAGGCGCTCTCTGTGTGTGCTTTTTGTGTGTGTGAAGTCTGAACACAGTGACAGTGACGGTTGATGTGTTTGATTAGGAGGACGCTAGAGCAAAGACACATTTTAGGATCAAAGGTTGATGCCTAGTGTACCTGTGGAAATAATTTTGTTCATGGTTTGGCAACCCCCCTGTCTGTAGATGTGCAGGCAGGTTAAGTGCCGAGGTGGCGACTTGGGAACTGAGGACTCCCGCATAGCTACGGAATAACACTGGGACCGCAGCGTAATCGCGGGTTCACATTTATTCCGGACTAGAACAAGACACATTTTGCGAACAAAGGTTGAGTCTAGATTAGTAAAGAAATATAAAAAGGTTGAATTCCTCATTTCAGTGGTTGAAATTGTTGTGTGCCTGTCCCCTGACGAGTGTGAAATTAAAATAAAGAGGGAATTTGGAGCCACATAGAGATAGACGGGCATAATTGGGTGTATTACTCTGTGGTGTAATAAAAATAAAAAGGAGAGATAGTAAGAGGTGTGCAGTGGAGAATTATGGAGGAGTAGAGAGAGGAATGTGTTGGGAGACTGGCGTACAGTTTACGCTGTCAAGGTAGGCGTGTGGCCTGCTTATCTGTTTAACATGTGATGAAAATGAAATTAAATAAATCTCTTAGTGTGTTAATACAGGAAGCTGCGGACCTGGACCAACTGCCCCCACAAGCACAGCGGCCGAAGCAAAATTATAGGTAATGGGAACCACACCCAGCACGAATCAGCAGCTGTGAAACAGACAGCAGCAAGGAGAGAATTAGAGGAGAAATTAAGAGAAGTTTTAACACATAAAATTGGGGCCAACGGACTTGTGGAGGTTGGGAAGGCGTCCGGAGCATCACAACAAAAAGGTGAAACAAAAACACGCACAAGCAGAGAAATCTGAGAGAAAGGCTCCTTTTAAGGTAACGCCTAGTTTGAGAAAAGATAAAATTAACCTGCCTGCCTACAAATGCACACACACGCAATGAAGAAACAGCTTACACTCATGAACACGTGAAGATTTTCCAGCAAGGCTAAAGCAGCGAAACTTAACATACACCTGTTGTTAAAGGATAAATACATTACTGACAAATAAACTCTCTGGGTTGCAGGACAACAATTTAACTTCAAAGAAAAAGACACTGGTCTGACCAACCAGTGAAGACATGACAAATTTAGTGGTAAAAGATTCAAATTGTGACATGTTTTCTGCTGATTGATTGATACAAGTGATTACTGAATGAAAGAAAATTTCTTTTTGGGCTTTTAAACATGATCTTAAGAATTTTAACAGGTGCATGTTGTCCTGTCAACTTGGTGGGTTAGGAGTTGATTATATCGGGAGAGAAAAAACAAAAAAAAAAAAAGGGGGAGAGAAGGCTGACACAGGGCCTGGTCCCGGTGTTTCTCCCCTCTCGTTGTAATACAGCCAACACAACATCATTTTCCTGTTCGTTTGCTTTTGTTTTTGCCTGTTTTTGTTTTTTGTTTTTTCTCTATATATATTTAATTACAGGCTGCTTTGCCGGCCCTGAAAGCCGAGGCTGACTGGACTCCTGCTCTCCCCCATACGTGACACTGACCAAATGCTGCAACAGCTGGACCCACAACAACGACCTGAGAATGTCAACAGACCTGCAGGAATGTGATCTCATGCAGCCGAGACGGAGAGCACTAAACCTAAGGCCCGTTTCACTACACGGGGGAAAATTCCCAGACTGCGTCAGCTGACAGAGCTCAGCTGTGACGAGACGCCCGCCAAGCCCGAATGAAAAGTAAGGCCGAGCGAAAGAATGCTGACCTTGATAACTTTGCATTCACACTGTGCAGGACAGTGATGGACCAACACGGATGATCGGGCGGCAAAAAGGGCGTGACCGAGACAAGAGGAGTAACTGAGGACAGAAGGCACCTCAGAATGGACAAAAAACACAGAAGAAGATGCAGGTTTCACCTGCGGTGAACATCGACACTGGAGAAAGGACTGCCCCAATTGGGGTCAGAACCAGGATGGACAGAACTTTGAGCAGCAGCAGCAGCAATGGTCGCAAACAAACTGAAAAGGAGGGGGGCAGGACCCCAGGGCATGCTTCAGGCAGTGGTTTACCCAGAACACCAGAACAGGAAAGTGATGAAAAAACACACACACACATACACACACACACACACATTGGAATGCTGATTCACTGAGAAGTGATCCACATACACACACACACGCTGATGCAATGAAGAATGCTTTGCTTATGCTGATATGCAAAATGCTGCACACAAACATCCCAATGCATAATTTTTATGAGGAGCCATTGATTTCCATTGATTACTTAGAATGTGTTATATGTCACCCAGAGGGCATTTGTGTAGATTTTAGGAATAAGGTCTAAAACGGTTTGGTTATGAAAACAATGTCTGTGCGTGATGTCTGTTTATGGCTCAAGGCCTTGACTGAATTCTTTGCTGTGCTTCACACAGCCCTGATGAGGAACAGTGGCACAGAGTGAAAATGATGAATTAATAGTGTAAGTTTAGGTTGGAGTACGGCATTTTCTGTGATTGAGATTAATTCAAGGAGGAACAAAAGGTGTTATGGCACCTGAGGTTCTCATTCCCACACAATATTGTCCCGGCAGGAAGCAAAACATTCCTGTGAATTTCTGGTTGATTTTTTGGTTTTGCTTAGCGCTAGCTTGATGTTATCAGTGAGCTTTGGCTTGTGTTCTTTCTCGTAAGCAAGAGAGGGATAGCTTTATGCTGGACATGTCTGCAACGGGCCCTAGTTTGTGTTATTTTAGTAGTATTTTGTTGGTTATGTCTGTTTTCGTTTTTGTTACAGTGCACTGAGATAAGAAAATCTGAGAGGTGTGATCCACCGGTGGTGATATGTTGATATTTTGTGAGTTCATGATTTAACAATCAGCTCTTTAAACCAGGCCTGAAAGATTGAAATTTAAAGCGCTATAAAATATTATTACTGTAAACAGTTGCAAAGTGCGCTTCTCCATGATTGTAATTGGCTTGGGAGAAATTCACCTATAGGGAACACTGATCTAAAAGGATTGCACCGAGTCAATCCGGTCCAAAAAACAACAAGGAATTGTTTTCCTTTTAAAATGATGACGTCATCTTGCTGGTGATGGAGGCTCGAATAGGTTGCGCGTGAGACTCGGTTATCAGCAACATCTGGTATGAATGTGTGTGGAGGTATGCATGTGAATGGACTGTGATGGACTGACGACTAAAAGCTTTGACTGACTTGATACTGAGACAATGACTGCACCCACTTTAGGATTAGTAAATGCCAATAAACAATTCACCCAGCCGACAAGAGAAGGGTGGATGCTTCGCTTTGTTTTGTTTTGTTTTTTCAGGAGCAGGAGGATAAGAGAGACTGGAGGAGGAGACTGTAGCTTCACATAAGTATGAACTGCAGACTTAACACTTTGGTTGCTGATTTTGAGTTACTGATGTTTGCATTAAGAAAACTGTGCTATATTAGCTGTGTTTTGATTAAGGTATCATGTTATATTATTGGGAATGCCAAATGCTACAGTGGAGATAACTATTGATATCACTCATGACTCGAATATGTTACTATTAACCACAGCAGGCCACTGTAAAAAAGTCAATTAAATTTTATAGAGGAAAATCGCCAAAACCTTAACAATACCTATGAATGACTGGCCACATTCAGAATAGAGATATGCCATAACAAACATTGGTCCACGTGATTTAGGTTCTCATTTGAAATAGTAAGTTATTAGATGTAGAATATAATTGACAGGGACATTTGATAGGATGTGGTACTGCAAAAGAACAAGAGCAAAGTAAAGAAAGAAAACCTATTGTGTTTAGTTTGGATAAATTCAGATTAAAATGTACCATTATGCTCAGAGGATCGATATGAAATTCAATATATGCTAATTTTGTAGGAAGTACATGACTGATAACTGTTCTGTCCTGAGCTTTTGTTTCTATAGCACCCACTTGACTACACCAACAGTTTCTCGCCACCAACAGGGGGTATTTGCAAAGAATAGGGAGGAATATCATCAAAACTGGGAAAGGTAAGCCCTGAAGGGGGTGATGACACCATAACTTTCACTTATGGTCAAATTCTTAAAATTTGACCCCAAACTGGAAAATTCTTCAAACATTTAGAGACAGAGTGGATAAACATAATGTCGCAAACCACATAAGGATGGAGCATTTGAATCAATAAGATGGTGAAATAACACGCAGTAAAATGTGGATCATGTTGATTATGTTTATTCCAGTGTGCAGAGGAGTCAATTCCCTTCACAAAGTTTATAAATTCACTTGAACCAAAATTAGGAGCACCCGGTGCTGCAAGAGTTAATAGTCACAATACCCAAGGATAAGCACAAGAGCATGACTGATATGATGGGACTGGGATTTTGCTACACTTAATTATTGCAGACACAACTAAAACTAGAACTGTAACTAATCAAAACTAAACTAAACTAGCAAACAATTGGTAAAAACTGATTAAAACTGATATAAAATTGAAAATCTGAAGTCGAAGCTAAATAAAAATAAAAACTGATGAAAATTGCAAAACTATTACAACCCTGGTCCAGACTAAGATGGTGTTGGACATCTTCAGGGCAGAAAAGGGTTGGTGTGACCAAGGTGTGGTTTGGCTTGTTGTATGTACATTTCAAAAGGTTACAGCTCTGGATGGACCAGTTACCTGGGCATGGAAGGATGACAGACTTTATTACATAAGGAGAAGGGAAATGTCCGGGATTGAAGATACTTTCTGAGATATGATGTCACTAACCTTCTCTTTTAAGTGCCTAGCTCCGGTGAATTGACACATGGGAGTGTGTCAAAAAGGGGGAAGTTGAGTCCGAACATCAAACAATGGTTTTATGAACATCTTAAGACGTTATTTCTGTGTTTAATAAATTAGCTATGGTAAAACTTAAGCTTATAATGTGTTAGACTTAGAAAGGGTTCATTAATTTTTGATTACTTTTACACACACATAGATTATGATTAGAATAGGTCCTGAACATAATATTTTAAACCAAATTTGAATCATTAGAACAACAATGGATAACAATATTAGATTATTAAGCCTAGGGAGAGAGGTGTTTTGGTTTTCTGTCTCTTGCAGAGAAAGGAACGGACACCAGACGGGGACACGGAGATGTGAGGACCCTTCACAGCAGAGACAGATGTGGGGACTGCCGAGACAGCAACTGGGGTCAAGTGTCATGACGTTTGGGCTCCTGGAGAAGATGGATCCCACAAACACAGCAATAACCATGAAGGGGTTGGCGAAAACCAGGAACACCAGACCAACGAGGTTCGAGAGGCTCTTGGCAAAAAGGGGGACACGGCGGTGACCCCAAAACACACAGATCTTTGTTTGAAATCGGGGCAGAATAATCCCCAGAACTGTGCAATGACTAAAGGGTGGTCTAACCCCGGAGGTCGAAGAAAGAAGCTGAGAATCACCCAACTGGAAGACACTGGTAGCTGCAGCAATAAAAATAAAGGTTAAAAGCTCCTTAGACAGAGGTTCTAGTCTAAGTACATTTGAAAGGTATAAGGGGGCATTAAGAAGGGGGTGGAAAACTGGAGCACCAAAATAAAGCTGTGGGAGAATTGGGGAGTGATGGGAGTGTCATCTGTAACTGCTGTTATGGTTGTAAATCTAACTTTGCTTGCATCTGAACTGCGTGAACACAGAGGTCATCCCACATATGGTCCACCCGTTAAAGGGGGACAGAGGGCCTCAGGACCAAGAAGAACTGGACCTTGCAATGCTGGAGTGTATGTTGTAAGTGATCTCTTTGAAGAAAAGAGATCAAAGGGGGAATTGTGATATTATTCTGTTATCATATGTTACCTTATATATGTAATCAAAAGTAGTTGAAGTATGATACTGCTGTAGATCATATTATACCCTTTAACATAGAGTGTGTGATCAGTATGTAGTCTTAGTTTGCATTATACTTCTGACCTAAAAGAGTGTGAAAATCATTAGATCTATTGGATTGACCTGTATTACTCGACACTGTTGAATGTGTTACACTGTTTCTTGACATTTCATACTGCTGAATCATGAAGAGAATGTTGTGTGCAGAGGACCTTGTGCCGATAATAGAAGAGACAGACCACATTCCACACCCCCACCTTACAGAAAGCAGAGAAACAACTGCCGAGGTCATAACTTAGGCGCTGTAACAGAGAAAGAATGTGATGTTTTGGCTTTTACGACTAGCTGGGGGCCACTAGAGACTATAAAAAGCTGAGCAACCCGTCACCATTTTGAGACATGTGCCTGACCCTCTGGTAGCATCTCTCCCGTCCGGACGTTGTAATGCTCTGACTGTTGAATTGTATGGAAATAAATGATTGTTGATTGAGCATTGATACACCGAGTATTGTCCTTCCTTCAGCCCAAAGATTCAAAGAATTGGGTGATCTCAACATTACCATCCGACTACACTTCTCCAGTCCAAACGACATTCCAATGTCATTGCTGTATAGCCTGGTAGTGTGGATCAGTGAATCGATGTCTCGTTCACTCTTGGCATACAGCTTGATGTCATCCATGTACAGGAGGTGGCTGACAACTCAGAGGATCAATATGAAATTCAATATATGCTAATTTTGTAGGAAGTACATGACTGATAACTGTTCTGTCCTGAGCTTTTGTTTCTATAGCACCCACTTGACTACACCAACAGTTTCTCGCTACCAACAGGGGGTATTTGCAAAGAATAGGGAGGAATATCATCAAAACTGGGAAAGGTAAGCCCTGAAGGGGGTGATGACACCAGATGACATCATGTACAGGAGGTGGCTGACAACTGCTCCGTTCTGTAGTCGGTATCCGTAGCCAGTCTTGTTAATGATCTCACTGAGGGGGTTCAGGCCTATGCAGAACAGCAGTGGGGACAGAGCATCTCCTTGGTAGATCCCGCACTTGATGGTGACTTGTGCTATGGGCTTGGAGTTGGCCTCTAGTGTTGTACGCCACATCCCCATTGAGTTCCTGATGAAGGCTCTTAGGGTCCCATTGATCTTGTGCAATTCTAGGCATTCTAGCTTCCATGTAGTACTGAGGCAGGTTATTGGTCGGTAGTTGGAGGGGACCGGTCCCTTCTTGGGGTCCTTGGGGATCAGGACCGTCCGGCCTTCGGTTAGCCATTCCGGGTGTCTCTCGTTAACTAGCAGCTGGTTCATTTGTGCTGCCAGACGCTCGTGGAGTGCAGTCAGCTTCTTCAGCCAGTAGGCGTGAACCATGTCGGGCCCTGGTGCTGTCCAACTCTTCATACTGGAGACCCTTTCTTGGATATCTGCCACTGTGATGGTTACTGGACCCTGTTCAGGGAGGTCGCTGTGGTCTGCCCTCAGATCCACTAGCCACTGAGCATTGCCGTTATGGGTTGCGTCCTTCTCCCATATGCTCTTCCAGTATTGCTCCGTCTCTTATTGTTCCCTTGCCACTGAGAGTACACCTTTGCTGGTTCTGTGGAGAACAGCTGGTTTATTCTCCTGCCTTCTATCTCTCTGGTGTACCTCCTCAAGCGGCTGGCCAAGGCTGTGAGTCTTTGCTTGGCAGTTTCCAAGGCCTCAGGTATGGACAGCTTGCTGTATTTCTTAGGCACCTTATTTGTCGCACCTTTCTGCAACTCCGTTAGTTGGCTAACCTCCCTCCGTGCTACTTTGATCTTGCCCTCTAGCCTCCTTCTCCATGGAGGGTGCTGCCCCTTGTCGCTGTTCAACTTGTAGCCAAGCATCTCACTGATCACTGCTGCCGTATTGTAGATCAGCTTGTTAGTGTCGGTAATCGTGGTTGTAGGTATTGCCCGTAGTGCTGCATTAACATCATCTAGCAGACCTTCTGAGGGTACTTCACGTAATCTTGGTAACCGGCTACGGGGGATCCAGGTTTCAAGCTTGGCCATGATCCTATTTTTCAGGTCAGTTCCTCTCGCACTCAACGATCCTTCTCCTATCGCACTTGGGGCTATGTACCCAATCTCGGGTGGGGGTGATGATATCGTCCCCCTGACCTGGCGTCCTGACTCCTCCTTGCCGTAGCATTTGTGTTGTACCTCGTCAATCTCTAGCTGTGAGAGCAGTCCCTTCTTTCGAATGTTGGAACACTGAGCTACTAGTTGTTTCGCCGTCATTGTGGATGTTGGGTATCGAAGAATCCATAGGTCCCTCATCCTATTCATGTAGCCCCTTCCGCCGGGGTTACTTGCGTAGTAGCATTCCAACAACGCCCTGTTTTCGTCTCTTGCCCACCGATGCCTTCTTGTTCCAGTAGCCCACTTTTCGTCAGGGTGCCCTGGTTCCTCAACACCTGACGCGGACCTTGTTGATCCGGGCGACGTCCGAGCCGGCATGCCTTCATATTTATCTGTCTCGCTCATGTCTGCGGTAGGCTTGCGTAGCATAGGGGGTCTAGCCTTAGGACCCTTACTGGATACAGACGCCCCAGGCAGTAATCGAACTTGCGATCCTCTGTTCCAAAGGCGTGTAGTCTAACCACTACGCTATCCAGCTGCTTATATATATATATATATATATATATATATATATATATATATATATATATATATATATATATATATATATATATATATATATATATATATATATATATATATATATATATCTTCTTCCACTTCAATGGCTGTGCGAGGTTGTTGGATATTCGTGGGAACTGGTACACGCTGTCGTATACGCCGGTCAAGCACATCCCGAACATGCTCAATGGGTGACATGTCCGGTGAGTATGCTGGCCATGCAAGAACTGGGACATTCTCAGCTGCCATCTGCCCTGAACAATGTGAACCATGATTCATCCGTGAAGCGCACACCTCTCCAACGTGCCAGACGCCATCGAATGTGAGCATTTGCCCACACAAGTCTGTTACGGCGACGAGCTGGAGTCAGGTCAAGACCCCGATGAGGACGACGGGCATGCAGTTGAGCGTCCCTGAGACGGTTTCTGACAGTTTGTGCAGAAATTGTTTGGTTGTGCAAACCAATTGTTCCAGCAGCTGTCTGGGTGGCTGGTCTCAGACGATCTTGGAGGTGAACCTGCTGGATGTGGAGGTCCTGGGCTGGTGTGGTTACACGAGGTCTGCGGTTGTGAGGCCGGTTGGATGTGCTGCCATATTCTCTGAAACGCCTGTGGAGACGGCTTATGGTTGAGAAATGAACATTCAATGCACGGGCGACAGATCTGGTTGACATTCCTGCTGTCAGCATGCCAATTGCACGCTCCCTCATTGCTTGTGGCATCTGTGGCATTTTGCTGTGAGTCAAAACTGCACATTCCAGGGTGGCCTTTTGTTGTGGGCAGTCTGAGGTACACCTGTGCACTACTCATGATGTCAGATCAGCATCCTGATGTGGCACACCTGTGAGGTGGGATGGATTATCTCAATATAGCAGATGTGCCCACTACCACACATTTGGACTGATTTGTGACCACTGTTTGGGAGGGATGGTTATATTGTGTATTTGGAATGAATTTTAGGTCTCTACGTCCATCCCATGGGGAATGGGAGCAGTAACAAAGGTGTTGCGTTTATATTTTTGTTCAGTATATATATATATATATATATATATAATGGATACTTTATTGATCCCCATGGGGAAATTACTTGTTTTTCTCTGCATTTGACCCATTCACTCAGTGAAGCAGTGGGCAGCCCACTAAGCAGGCGCCCGGGGAGCAGTGTGTATGGACGGTACCTTGCTCAGGGGTACCTCAGGGTAGCCGTTAAGTGGATTCGAACCGCCGACCTTCCGATCATGGGGCGACCACTTTACCTACTGAGCTATCCCTGCCATATATATATATATATATATATATATATATATATATATATATATATATATATATTAGGGGTGCAACGATACACAAAATTCACGGTTCGGTTCGGTTCGATACTTTGGTGTCATGGTTCGATATTTTTTCGATACAAAAAAAAAATGTTCATGCCTTTTTAATTTGTCATTTATTAAAATTATAAATATATATTTTAACACAAAAGTACAGTTTTTAAATTTAACCCTAACCCTTGTGCGTGTTGTTTTTTAGCTCGTCATATTGCAGCCACAGAAATTCTTTTGTCCATGAAACCATAAAGCTGCACTTTCTTTTTGCCTTATAGTCTGATTTGTCATAACTTCTCCGTTTTGTGGTAAGCTTTTCTTTGGCTGTCACTTCTTCACCCTGACCTGTCTTATTTGGCTCAGCAGAACTAAAATATATATCTGTCTGTGAAGGTTCTCAATCATCCAGGTCATCGTAGTGAAATATATATCCTGCCGCACTCACATAAGCTCAGCGATTCTCTGCGCGATCAACCTCTCACATGTTTAAGCTGCGGGAGATTTCACTTGTCATGTTTGCATAGTAAGCTAACGATTAATAAGACGATGTCAGAGGAATTGGTGCACAAATTATCATCACTCACAGATCAGTGCTGTTGCTCTCTATACACAGTTCGCGCGATTGCAAAGTGAAAGCAAAAAAACAAGCGCAAATTCAAACACGATTTCAACATGTCACATATTGACAGTGGCTCACCCAATGACATAATTACCCAGCTACATTTCTGAAAGAATGCAAAAGCATTGACATATATTTTTCCTTCCTACAATAGCCCGACAGGCAGGGGAGAGATAGCCCCGGGACGTCGGGCTAGCGATATTGCGAGCCCTGTATCTGATTGAGGAATCACTCATCTTTGGAAAAGAGAGTTTATTACAGAGAAATGTCTCTTTCCAAAATAAAAGCTATACTATCCGCTTCTTCTGGGCTATATTCTCAGCAGCATATTAAACATATCAGGTCTCCATAAGGAGAATCCTGTGCTAACAGCTGTCTAAATGACTCGGCTAAAGTTTGTAGCATGCATGCTTGTTGTTTTTGTCTTTGCACTAGGATGATGTCGGTGTAAATGTGCAGTCATATTCGTTGTGTTCCCACTAGTGCTTTCAGGTTAATCTCGTTGAAATAACCTTAACGCCACAACACGGCAAATCTCCGTTAACGAGCTACCCTATACAGAGGGGCTAGACGGCCAACACGTTAACGAGCTAACTGCGCTAACACACTAGCTCCCACCCATGTAATTGAGCATTGCATGGCACATCCAACATACTGTTTTACTTTAGTCCATGACTCGCTTACCTTCAGGGTCATACGTCACATGAAAACCAAAATAATTCCAAACGCCAGATCTGAATGAGGGTGGGGAGGTCCACTTCTGTCTCGCTAGCTTGCCCTGCGCTCTTCCTTCTGACGATGCTGTCTGTGTTGAGTGCTCAGTGAATCTGCGTTCGACTACTCCGCCTAGGCTGCACTCTCGAGCCTAGGCGGAGTAGTCAAATGCAGATTCACTGAGCACTCAACACAGACAGCATCGTCAGAAGGAAAGTTGATAAAATAAATTACAAATTTTGTATTGTTCTTTTTTTTTCTCCCCTTTGGTTTTCTTTCTTTCTCTCCCCCTCTTTCTTTCATTCTTTCCCCCTGTCCTATCCCACAGTCATGTCTGTCCCGTTTGCAACTGAAAATAAAATAAATTCATAATTATAATAAAGGTCAATCAAATGGACCAATATGATGATCCACTTAAAATAAATCCTCTTGGCATCTTTCTTGGCCTCAAGACAACAATTCTGATGGCTATAGATCCAAACGGGACACAAAAAAAAAAAAAAAAAAAAAAATTGAAAAAAAAAAAAATTGAAAAAAATTGTATTGTTCGATACATATGCGTACCGAACCGAAAGCACTGTATCGAACGGTTCAATATCGATACGAATATCGTTGCACCCCTAATATATATATATATATATATTAATATATATTAATTATATAATAATTTGGTATGGCTTCGCGGGCCAAATGTAATTAGGGTGCACGCCAAATTTGGCCCGCGGGCCAGAGTTTGACACCTATGTTGTAGAATAATACCTTATTCTGTGGTTATGCTAATCAAAGAGTTGCAACGGTTACACGAGGAACATTTGGCAGAGACCAAAGTGAAGAACTTCAGGAGCGTCTCTGCCTCAGGCACTGGGCAGCTTGCAGACACTAACTGAATTATTAATTTATTTTTTTTATTTTTTAAAGAATCCAAAATTTTATTTCAATATTATTGCACGATTGAACCATAAATGCTACACGTGTTGTTATTGTCTGTGACATGTTAATGTCATGTCACATCAGATTAAAGCTGATTCTGAGTGCTTGAAGATAATGTGAGGCCATCAGTCAGAAGGTTGAAGCTGGTTAAATGGACCTCTCAAAAGATGATCGTAAACATACGAACAAACCCAAAAGGAATATGTAAGGGGACAGTGTCTCTATAAGCGTTTCTATGGAGGTCTCAGAATGCTAGATGCCACAAAGATATGAAAACACCGTTTTCATATCTTTGTGGGGACATCTAATTGACATAATGCTTTCCCTAGCCACTTACCCTAACCTTAAACATCAAAATTGAAGGCCTAACCCTTAGCCTAAACCTAACCTTAACCTAATTGTAACCCTGAAACTAAAACCACATTAGAATGAAAAATGCTTTCAAACTCGCGAGGACCGGGATTTTGTCCCCATAAGGGCTTTTGGCCCCACAAGCATAGTAAACCCTTGGCCTCATCAAGAAGGAGAGAAAGGTTTTAAAAAGGGGCAGTACATGCAAAGTAGCCTTCAAAGATGCTCCAAATGAAAGAATGTTGTGGTGATCCCAGCAATTGGTGAATAATTGTGCAAAACATCTACAAGAAGTTGTTTCTCTCCAAGTGAGCGTTGTTACTTTTGGTTTAGTGTTGGAATGTTGAATGTTGTAGAAAGCATCATTGATTGTAGTGTTTGAATTGAACTATCTGCTTCATAACTCATAGTAATGCATGGGCTGTGAAATAAGAGTATCAGTGCAACCATCAAACAGATGCTTCTTTTACTATTGTCTCTTGGAGCTTTTCAGTGAAACAGCCTCACAATTACACTGAGAGCTTTTCCTGCTTTTTATTCCATAATACAGGCACCACTGAAAGTGATGCTCCCATTATGGGGGCTTGAGTTTCACCTTTGACAATAGAGGACCTAGAGTTTGATGTGAACAATTTCATCTTCCTCCATTAGGAACAAAAGTGAGAGTGCCTGCATTCAGCAACGTGGTTCTTCACTGACTTTTTGCAGCTCTTTTTGCTGTAAATCCTCACAATGCACTTCAGCCACGCATCCCCATTTTCAAAATTATAACCACCGGGGGAAAAAAAAGTGCAATTTCAACCGTGCAGCTCTAATACTTTGATCTTGCTGTGTTTAGAAGGCTGTCTCTCCCCCTCTGTTTGCTCATCTCTGTCTCCTTTGTTTGTCTCCTTCTAATTCTTCATGAACCACATTGAGTGTTGATCATACAGCCAAACAAATATGTCTGCTTCGCTGCACTCCAAACACCCTTGAAAAGCCTCCCACTCTTCTGTCGATCATCTGCTTTGTCTTTCATTTCCTAAGTTTTTTTTCTTCCAAGTGCTACCATAATACTTTAATCATCTGAAGAATCCGTGGCCTTAATGTAACTGGCATATAGTGTTTGTCAACTTCAGAACTGTGAATTTCCATAGGATGGAAAGATGCAAAGAGTTCTAACGCCTTAGATTAAGTCGACCTTAAAAGAAAATGGATGCACAGACAAGAAAGCATTGCATGGTTCTTTATCTGCACATCTATTGTTGTTGAAGGATGATTGATTGTTTATGATATTACCTCACCATATACATAACAGAACATTTATATTTGTGGGCACCAAATTTTGAACAGGCCTGACATCAGCAGTCTGGGGGGAAACATTGTGCACTGCCCCTGGGGCAGGAGGAAATTTGAATTTTACCGAGCTGAAGATGTCATGTTAATTTAAGTTATAGTGTGTGTGCGTGTGTGTGAGTGATGAGTTGAGCCGTATGGCATTTAGATGAAATTAATACTTAATTGAAACTCTGACAGAAAAGATACCGAGGCTAAAAAGTGCAAGAAGTTTTGGTGGACGTGGTATTGCTTGACTCAAAGATGACCTGGGACCTTCTAGGTGGTTCCAGGTCATCTTTGAGTTTCACCAAATTAAAAATGGTGCGCCTTGATAAAACCCCGCTTTGTTTTTTGAAATAAATGAACACATACACACATACACATTTTTACTCAGTTGTATATAGTATTTGTATTTGTATTCTATTTTTATCTTATTGTATATTTATTTTATTTTATTCTACTGTATATAGTATTTTATTTTATTCTATTCTGTACAGTTGTGTACTGTATTTATTCTTATTGTATTCTAATTTTTGCCTCATAACTTTTGCACTGTCCACTTCCTGCTGTGACAAAACAAATTTCCCACGTGTGGGACTAATAAAGGTTATCTTATCTTATCTTATCTTATCTTATAGTGAAAATCCACTGACTCCTGTTCTCTGTGAAACGTCCTCCTGACAGCAACTATTGATGCCATGTCAACTTAATTAAGACATTTTCCATACCAAATAAGGTGGCAATAATCAATAAACTGACATCCACATACAATACTGTTTAAAGTACCCATCAATTCTTTATATCATTCATCTTTTGTTCTACGAAAATTGGAAACAGTTGAAGTGATTTATTGAAACATGTGCAAGCATACATTGAAATCAGTAAATAAGGCACAAAAGGAAATTTCACATTTCTAATGAGGATGAAAATCAGTTTTTGCCTGAATTGTCTCAGACAAGCTTCGTACATTTCTTTTTTCTTTTTCTTTTTTTAGCCTTCAGGGATAGTTCTCCCATCCCAATCTTTGGATGTTAGCAGACTTGTCTTCAGTTCTCTGTCAAGATGATCCTGATGGTGTGATACTGCATGTGTTGTTGTTCATCTGAGGCTGTATTTGACTAGTTTTAACACCAGTTAGTGATCTGATCTGTTTTTGTAAAATATATTTATTACATCGTGATAGTCCCCTCTCCTTCCATTCTAAGGGTTTAACTTTCTCTTTGCTGAGACTGCATACAGCACATTTAAACATCCCAGACATCGTCCTGTGCTGCACAGCAAACAAATATAGAATAACACAGAACTAAAATATCTATGAAATAGGTTTAAAGATAAGACTTCACAGGTCCTTGCAATGTGTAAACTGATGTGTAAAATCAGCCAAGTGCCCTTTAACTAGATGGAGGAGCCAGTGTACCTGCCTGCAGCGAAATGAGGTAAATGAAGTGTTGGACATTTAAGAATCAAGATAATTAATTATCAAACCAATAATTGACTTTTCAGTCATGAATAACACCTCATTACTCACTTTAGACAGTGTGTACACCTCATGCGCTTCACAAACAGATCATGAAGAGCTCTTAGTGAATGAATAAAAGAGCATTATCAAACCTTTATTCATCACCACTTGTAGGTGAGAAAATCTGGGTTTAAAAATAATAGACTCAATAGATTTCTTTTTTTATCCCACAGTAAATTCTACAATACATAATTGATTTTTCAGTGTGTAAGAGATGGTGCTGCTTCTTGTATGGTTATACTTTCATAAGCTCGACAAGTTACCAGCTTCATTTTAAAGCCCAGAGTGACTGTGATTTGCAGTGCAGCTCTCTGGCATGTGGCTGTGTTCGCTCTCCGGCTGTCAACATATTTTAAAAAACAGCTGCGGTATAGGGCAACACATCTTTCATTGATTCATTGACAGGTGGAGGTACACATAATGCGAACCCTGACTGGGCATGTGACACAAGCACTGACAGGCTCGCACACTCAGGGAGAGAGACAAGTCGATTAAATGACATGTTTAAAAGGTATAACTGATTCGAGATTCATCAATGGCATTGTGACTGTTTCTCATCGATTTCACATGCTTTTAACCACCACCTGGCTGTTACTAGCCATTTTCAATCCCATACATATCAACAGTTGGTGGCCTCCTCCACCTACTAGAAGTACATTATATAACGATTAAATGGAGGCTGTGTCACCCTGCTGAGTGGAAATAGTACTGTACAATGTATTCTCTTGTTTTAAGCATTACTGGTTAGGTGAAGTACTTTGAGTTTAGGAAAAGAAATGGAAACAAAATACAGCTGTTACCTGTTGTTTTTAAATGCTTTCACAATCTTGCCCTGCCTTACTCCTCTGAGCTTCTTGGACTGGACTGATTCTTATATAGCGCTTTTCTACTCTCCCGGAGTACTCAAAGCACTCTATACAACACGCTACATTCATCCAGTCACACCCATTCTCACAAGCACTACCTCTATACTGAGTGCTTTCTAACTACACTCACACACATTCATACTCCGATAGATGCATCTTCCCTAAACACTCTGTCGGTCTGTTAGGTCAGCTGACCAGCTGTTCCTGGAAGTACAGAGATCCAGGAGGAAGCTCAGAGGGAACACGGCATTTTCTAGTGGGATAACTTGCACTTGCACATTAGAGAGGCCCCTCCATTGTCCACTCTTAAAACACGTCTTAAAAACCGTTTTTAATCTTTGGCTTTTGACCTCAGTGACACTTGGTTTTTTCTTGTAAATTAGTTATTAACTAATTGATTATTTTACTTTTTTCTTTTATTTGGCTTTTATTTAGTTCCAATATACACTAGTTTGCATCAGGTGTGGTTGTTTTTAAGAGAGATGGAACACGGGATAGCAATAATTTCTTACTGAATGAGCAAGAGCGACCTGGTGATACTATGTATGTCACTGATAACAACCAATAACAGCGATTATGCTATTTGTTAATCGTAAATTCTATTTAGCTAAAGTATTTCTTTATATATTATTTGCATTTGTATTTATTGACTGCTTGTTTGTAAAATTTCTACTAACAGTGCATTTACCCACTTACTGTCTCTGTGTTTGCAGGGACACTAAATAGTGATATACATATGCAAACATATATTCCATTCCATCTGGCAAAATTCCCATCATATCTTCTTTTTTACTTGAATTGACATCTTTACAGGCGCTCCTAAATCCTCTTCTTCTTTTTGATTGAGCATGAGAATGAAACTCATACTATCTTTTTTCTCTCGTGGAGCTTCTTTTGCATTTAACAGCTTTAGATCCCCATCTGCATGAAACCACATTAGGGCAGAGATTTGAATTGCACAAGCGAGGGAAGATATGGTCAGAATGAGTTCATGAATAAGGGAATTCTCCCATTCCGCCTTTTTCTTTCTGCCTCTATTTCCTTTGTGACTTTTTCTCATGAAAAATGAGCAAAGTGATCGTTTCCATATTGATTAGCAGGGAACGATTTAGCTTCTTATTCCAGTGGCTTTCATGTGCATGTGGAGAAGGGGCTGAAAATTACTTTGTGGAATTCGTGCCACAGACACAAGCATCCCTGCTGCTCTATCAGAAGTATTTTCACAATGTCTTTTCCATGTGTGTTCCTCTGTATTTTCCAGTGATGTGATTTTAAACATGACTAGATGTGTTTGTAAAGTAAAACATGTATGCATGTGTGCCTCTGTCTATGCATTTACATTTTTGCATACATAGTAAAGTGAGTTTCTTGCTTCAGTCCTGCAATCAGTGGATTGACATTTCAAGGAACAACTGCATTGACCAATGTTGGTCATTTTTAAAATGCTGCCCTTATTTTACCGAGTTTAGAAAGAAAAAAAAAACTTTTTCAAGGTTGATTTAAATTCAGTAAAATGTGAGTCCAATTAAAATCCCACAGTATACAACTATTCCTCAAAGCTTTGGGTTAAGCAGGCTAAAATTTTGTTTTCTGTCCTTCCCTGAAGGTTTTCACTTGTCTTATTTTCTGTTTACCCAAGCGTGTGTGTGTATATAGTTTTCTTCTCCCGTTGTATTTTTCAGATTGTCTTGGTCTTTGTACCTCATGTCTGATTTTCTGTTTGGGACTCTTCATGACCAAATATTGCTTGCTAGTATCTTGGAGAAATGAAAAGCTTTAAGAAATATCACAAGTTGGCATTTTGGCATCAGTGTTATTGTTTCATCACATATGAATGTTTCTTAAATCCTGCTTGGCAACTCAGTTGGTAATTATAGGCGTGTGCAGTATTCATTTCATTAAGTGGCATATTTTAACCCAATTATGATAATTTGTCCCAGAGACAAATGTAAATGTAATAGTTTTGGTGAATGAAAGCACAATTTAAATTCAAGTGAAAACCAATCATCAGGTGAAACAAAGTGAAAAACACTGAAAGTGGAAAATTGGAAAGTGGTCCAGATCGTTGCCCACCTCTCAATTTTAAATACACGTAGACATTGAGGGCTAGCAGGAGGGACCATGCGCTTACCTACTGCTCTCTGGCAGGTAGCTCCATGCCCTCCTGGGTTTTAAATGCACCTTAGAACACACATGCATCGACACTACAATGAGCGGGTGGAGGGAGGTTTGGAGTCTTCTCTCACCCCCATTCTCTGCGGCCTGCTGGAGCGGGGGGACTAGGAGGAGGAGTTGGCCGTCCGACTGCGGTCTGGAGTGTGGGGCCTCCCTGCTGCTGCGGAGTCGGGGCGGTCTGCCTCCCCCCACCACAGGGAAAAGGGTAACACCACCTGGGTCTGGGTGCAGTTCCCCCCTCCAGGGGCAAGGGTACCTAGACCCGGTTTCTAGAGTACGCTTGGGGAGTGTGATCGTGTGTACAGCGTCTCTTTATGTCTGTCTCCACGTTGGTTGAGTGTGGAGTAAGTGCATATGAGAGCATGAGGGTGGGAATGGTTGTTTGTATCTGTGTGTGCCTGTATGTCTGTGTCCATATGTCAGGTTGGGTATCAGACGCCACCTCTCTGGGGACATCTCAGGCCCTCCAAGGTTTGGAGGCCTATCTCCCCCTACCACCACTTCCCCTGCCAGTGGCGGACTCCCTCAGACATTGGTGCGTTGGTGGTTCTTTGTGTCCGGGGATGGGCGTCCGGGTACACACCGGCTCACTCCTTGGCGGCCGCTTATCAGGGCCTGGAGCCTGGGGCTTGCTCGGGCCCCTTCGGAGGTGGGGTGCCCCCGGCCTCTCGGCCTGGGGCTCGGTCACTCAGGCACAGCTGGCTGCCGGCGGAGCTCACGGGCGCGTCACTGCAACTCCCCCTGGCTTCTGCTCCGCGGCTGCTGAGTGAGCCCTCATCTGGGACTCTCCTCAGCTCTTACTGGGACAGTGGCGCGGCTGCCCCTCTGTTGGTCTTCCTTGGTCTCTTGTGCTCTGGGGGCCTCTGGATGTCTGGAGTTTTGATCTCCTCCATACCTGCTTCATACCCTGGAGGACGGGGCTGTGGCCCCCCCACACCCTCTAGCAGATCATTACATGAAGGAACCTTTTAAAAAAAACAAGCGCGTCCATGCTCACAGGTGTACACACGGGTGATCACACCCACAAACTACACCCTTTTTGGCTCCTACCTCAAAGCACACTGTGTTCTGTTGATCTTATGTGCTGCAAAATCATGTTTAATATTTAGTATTTACTGTCATATTCCCATATATCATTGTGATGTTGTTTATTCTATTACTCTTGTTCTCCTCTGCTTGTTTTCTTTTTTCTTTCTCAGCAGGTGATCGATATATGCATTTTTTTTCTCTGCCCGTTCTGTTGGTTTTTGTTTTTTGCCCTTCTCCCCCGTCCCTCTTCTCAGCTGTTTCTCTTTCCCTCTTTCTTTCTCCCCTTCTTTCCCCCAGTCAAGTCTGTCCCATATTCAACAAGTGAAAATAAAATAAACAATAAAAGGTGAATCAAATGGACCATTATGGCAAAGCTGGGATGGTCAATTTGGTAAAGTAAAAAAAAAAGAAAAAGAAAAAAAAAAGGAAAGTGGTCCAGATCAATCCCAGACAAGCCCCCATTCGTTACAGCAGGCTTAAATACTGCTACAAGTAGTGGGAGATGTGACAAGGTGGTAACTTGATAAATTAATGTATTTACTATTTACGTTCTAAATTAAAAAACAAACAAACATTGAACAAGACTCAACACTGAAGTATGTGGATGACTGGCAGCGTAGGCATATGATAAAACAGAACCCAAAGAGCTTGCTGTACTGTCGCGTGTTCAGAATATTGAGGATGAGAACAAAACAACACTGGTCCAGGAGGGTTAGGTCAAATGATGATTTTAATGAACACACGCGTGGGGAGATGAACACATCATTATCATTATTTCAACTTTCAATTCTCATGAGACTTTCACCAAAATCAAAACATACATTCACCGGCAATTTTACTGAATAAACATTTAATTTTGTCGTCCAATTCAGCACACTTCGGATAAAATCAACAGGCCTGTGCCTACCTCTCTTTATAAAGGCGCCTGTCCACTCAGCTCGATTGCCGGATCATGCCTGTCCGTCTGACCACCCTCGGACCCCGGATTTCTCCGTCCACACCTCCAAAATCCCCTCCTCAATATCACGTCGGGGATCACCAAAACTGTCGCGTGTTCAGAATATTGAGAATGAGAACAAAACAACACTGGACCAGGAGGGTTAGATCAAACGATGATTTTAATGAACTCACGCGTGGGGAGATGAACACCGTTACACACTCAGCATCGATCTCCACCTAACAATACACAAGCAGTTGTTTTTATAGCATCAGGGTATTCTTACACCCCCTCATGCGTCAAGCAGATACATCAGGTGGAAATCACAGCCATTTTTGCCCTTCCCCTTTACTCTGCATTTATTCATTGCACAGAACAGAAAAAAAGTCTCAAGCCAATCATAAGTCAACTTATTGATAATACAGTAGATTATTGGACCTAATTGATGGGCTACCTTTATAGTGTGTGTCCTCAGTCCCAACTAGTTCCATTTTAGCCTTTAAGCTGTATTGACTCCTTGAACAGATTTGCTTTCACTGTCAGATGTAACTTTACCAATGAATCTGACCAGGACCAGACAGAAATCAAGTAATTGATAATAAATTAGACTCTAGGATGATTCAATTCTGGCCCTTATAGGTTATACAAAGTAACACAATGTGACAAGCCCAGACCAGGTTTGATTCACAGCAAATGTGGGTTAATGCTTTGAAGTAAATATTTTACAAAAAGCTGTGGACATAAAAACAGTTAACAGCTTTGACAAGATTAACTGAAGACATTTAATAGTCGTGTTCAAACTAATAAAGTCGGGCTTGTTGACAAAAAATAAATATATATGGTGTATATATGGTTCATAAACCCATTGTATTTGTTTCTTAAATGAAAATGTGGAGCTTTTAGTTTATTTTCTGTTGATGTATTGGGTCAAGCACATATAGAGACCAAAAGAAGCATTCCATCCCCAGTTAAACATTTTGATATTCTGGGAAATAAGGTGGTTGGTTCTCTTTCAGAGTCCTAGATAACTATATTGTCTCCATTCATCATATTTAATTATGATGAATGGAGTCATATTTGTCCCATATAGTCTAGATAAAAGATGGATGAAGCTCCCAACATGCCACCCATTGGCTTTTGGACTCAAAATAAGCATTTTGATTCTTGCCACTTTTTAAAAATTGGACACGATAGGCAAAGAATTTTGCTAAAGCATACCATGTTTCATGATCTATTTTACACTACATGGATCCATCATTTACAAAATAAACATTATGTTGTAATAAATGAGACATCAGACCATGTCTCTCAGGAAAGTGTTTGAGGTCATAAATCATGACAGAAGTAGGTCTCTGTGTCATGGAGTCAGTCCATCCATCCGTCCATCCACTTCAGGAACATCCCAACTCTCACTGAGAAACATGCAGATACACCGTGATTGGTTGCTAGCCTATTGCAGACAATATAAATGGTCTTCTTTTCTAAACCCAGGACTCACAGGAAGAGTCACGTCCTGCCAGCCATTAAAAGGAATGAATTTTCAAGGCACTTGGTATTGGCTGAACTTTTCAGACCTGAAGATGTTCTATCTTTTATATATAGTCAATAATGTGTCCATTAAATATAAGGCTACATCTTGACTCAGTACAAACACTAGAAAATTGGGAGACAACCAGTCTTTACCTGTCCAAAGTCTGCATCTGATGGTTGCCAGCCAATCTTTGGTGACCTTTAGAAGTGCTTAGACAGGTTTTATTACCTTGTGACTGACGATGAGAGCATACTGTCATTATTCACGGTGTCAGCTGTGTTTTTAAGTTTGTGTCCCTTTGCAGAATTTCCAACACATTTTGAAGGAACAGGAGAAAAACAATTTCAAACCCAACATGAAGAGCACTGCATCACTTTGAATGAACAACGTGGAGCTGTTCAGCATGACAGATGGAGCAACCATAGAAAACACTTTACTTCCACAGCTGTACCCTCTTCAATAAAATGCAAAAATAAACCTTTGATGGAAGAGAGTGATGGAGTTGGGGGGGGGGGGAAAAGTATGATGGCATATTTCAAATCGTGGATAAATTCAGTCTTTTGTGGTCAGAATGTGCCCAGGTGTCTCTTTAGAGTCTCTCCTGTTGACTCAGATCTTAATTGCAGCAACATTTACTTAACTTATTGACACATCTGTGAAGGCAGCACAGACTGTAACTAGACTGTGTTTATAGCTTTTTGTGTGCATTATGCACACATGTCTACCTTCTGCCAAATTTCTGACAATCCATTTTAGTTCAGCTTCCATGCACATATTAGATTGTGTTTGTCACACAGTATGTAATCTGCTTGCAGAAATTTAGGTACTGCTGCTGTTTGTACTGTAGTTTCATGTATATTTGAGTGTTTCCTGTTGTGTGGTAGTGTATAGCCTGCCTGATTCTAGCATGGCCCTGTGCTGTGATGAAGGGCCAGCTGCCACCTCAGCTCTCTGCCATATGGAGGCAGACCAAGGCTGCTCCTGGATGGAGAGATTAGAGAATAAATGACAAGGGCCAGAGGAGCTCTGAAAGAAAAGATGTAAATCGCAGCCGACAACCACTAGGGGAAGAAATAAGTAAAAGTGTGGAGGTAATTGACAGATAGTGATGGGGTTGGTGTTGCATCAGCAAAAACTGCATTGTGAATTTAATTATTATGCATTGATATGGAGGCTGTAAATAACAAGGTTGTCTCCATAGACCTGGTTGATGCAAATGTTTATTTGATACATTTAAGTCTGCAACATGCTGAGCAGTCACTGCTGTATTGTCTAATTAATTGTGATAACGTAGTATACAGAACACTAAATTAGTTCTGTGTATATCTTCACTGATTGCTAGCTGCAGATGATGAAGGGAGAACGATCAAGACTGCTGAAAGGTCTCGACTGCCTCACTCTTACTTCACGTTCTGCATATTTTTTACCAATAAAGACCAGATGGCACAAGAACAGCACCTAAAAAAATTACTGGGCCTCACGCTGGAACCAGCACAACAGTTGTCATGGAAGGTGGCCACCCCAAGAAAAATGTAAAAGGATTCTCACATGTAGCCTGCAGTCTCTGTCAGCCATGACCAAAGTTTTTGTTATTGCTTGACAAACTAGCTTTCTAGCTTTATGGTCATTTTAATTGATGGGACTATGTATACAAATGTCTCCAATTCCTAAACAATTATTGCAATTTTTGTTACTTTTACGCTGAAAGTGTGCACTTCAATCGCATCTCAGTTGACTGATTTAAAAAATCTAGTGCAGTGGCACAAAAATGATCTTTTTATCCAAAAATATTTATGGACATTTGTTAACTGTGGTATTAACTGTGAAAAAATTCATTTTTAAATTTATCTTAACATTTATTTTTATTTGTCATAGTTGGTGCTTGGTTCATTGTTCAGCTTCGGTGGTTGCTACTGATGGCAATAAAGAAAAGCACGAGCTGTGAGAAACGTTTTAGTTCAAATAAAACCACGAGCTGGTGAGGTAGTAATATTATTGCATGTCTTAGCTTTGTATTTAGTCAACAGCATAGTTTCTACACTGAGTCAGGAAATACAAGGGCATGCATTCCACGCAGACAGCAATATAACAGTCCCTGCTCCATTCATGTTTGCCACTTCTCTCTGCTTCTGTGCTATAGAAGGAGAGAGAGCTGGCAAACTGCAATTTCTATTCTATTTGTTTTTCATTTCCTCACCTTTATCTTGTATTATCAGCTACGTTAAGGGACTTTGTTAGTCTGTTTCTTCTGACCGACAATATGTAGATCAGCTCTTGTTGATTTTTAATCGCTGTAATTGCAGAAGAAGAAATCCAGGACTTAATGAGGCATAAAAAAAACTAAACAAAATTTAAATCAATTATTAGTTTTATTATAAGGGAGTTTTTCCTTCCCACTGTCATCAACTGCTTGCTTACAAGTGGTCGTTTGATTGTTGTTGGCTATTTTCTGAGTTACAGGCCACTGAATTACACACAATTCTTAATTTTCCTTGTTTTTTTATAGCATTTGTCAGAGTTAGAAAACACATTTAAATGCCATATAAAACCAGTATGTTCAGTATACTGGTTCTAAACATCAGAATTTAACGTTGGGGAACAAACAGTTCAAACTTTAAAAACTACATTTTAGGTAAACTTTAAAGGGTCCTATCACCATAAAGGACTTTTACAAATAGATTTCAAGCTCATCTGTTTCTTCTGATTCCTTCTGTGTCTAAATATCCCCCAAATGTTAAACGTGAGATTCTTTTTGCTAAGACATCTGAAAAAGTTCCCTCTGATGCAGCCTACCTGCTGTCTGCAGGCTGCGACAGGCAAAGTCAACATTTGTCCAATAATTTGTAGTCCATTAAGTTTTTTTGGAGCTGAAATGCTAGCCTGTAAATGTTACAACCCAGTGGATTTGTTTTTTCAAGTTCTTTGTTTTACACTGGCCTTCAAGCTTCAGATTTACATCCAGTCAAAAAGTACTTGGCTGAGCACTGATTATTTAGAGCCAAGCAAAGATTTGTTTGTAGGACACAGAAAAACGTTATTTTTCTTTTATTGTTTCATTTTCCAATCTAGCAATGGCAGCACATTACGCCAGAAAGCATTACTTTAATTGGACCATCATAGAGAGATGTATGAGTGGGTGTATATGTCAGCTGGTCATTGCCATAATGGAATGGAGATATCTTTTTAGAGCCATCAGATTGCAGTGTTTAAGTGGCTGCTATTTTCAGGCTGATGTTTGCTGCCATGTAAAAAGCTTCATTTAACTGATGGACACAAAAGCAATGTACTGCTGAGTATTCAGTTTCCTCATTTAATCCTGTGCTTCGCCTGTGATTGGTAGATCCATAGTAAGCTGCCAGCATCAGCTTGTTGTAGTTTAGTGTATCTTTTTGTTTTTTAAAGAAATGAAACCTCCAGTTTTGCTTCCAGCATTGAACTGCAATTTTTAAAATCTGCTCTGTAATGGAGAGGTGACCTCGGTTCAAATGTCTTTACCCAGTAAGGCTCAGTTTACATCCCTTTTAGAATGTTTGTGGGACTATTAGAGTAGCTTTACACGTTTCCCTGTCCAAAACTCTCCTTATTTATACAGGACCGTATTTAAACTGGTTCCCAGTTCATCCACTATATGGATGTAGCCACTATGACATCACTTCTTGAGTCCTCATTTTAAAGATTTACTGTTAGCCTTTTGGCCATCGTCGTGCTGTTTTTATTTTAATTGCAGAAGCTGTCTCAGTAAAACTGAAGGACAAACCTCTTAGTCTGTGCCTCACAGCCATACTATCGGTCATTTAATTGAACAAAACACTCGTAACTAAAATATCCATTTGGATGAGTTTTAAAATCACAGAGTTGTTTAGGTGGCGACCATCCATAGAGACTCAATCCAGTGTTTAAACTAAGTTAAAAATATGATTTTAATGCTGTACAGTTAGCCGTTTTAACATGAGTGTCCATGTGGAGACTATTGGGATAGACTTCAATTTGCAGACAGCCTCAAGTGGCATCCAGAGGAACTGCAGTTTTTGCCACTTCTACATTGACTTTATTACTTTTTACTATTATACTTTAACTCCAGGCCTCAGGGGCTGGTGTCTGCAGGTTTTTGAAATATCCTTGATCCAACACAGCTGTTTTAAATGGTTAAATTATGTCCTCAACATGTCTTGAAGTTCTCCAGAGGCCTGGTAATGAACTAATCATTTGATTCAGGTGCACTGACCCAGGGTGAGATCTAAAACTTGCAGGACACTGGCTCTTGAGGCCTGGAGTTCCCAAGCCCTGCTCTAGAAGGTGTTTCTTATACCATAGGCCAGGGGTCTCGAACTCCAGGCCCTGAGGGCCGGTGTCCTGCAGGTTTTAGATGTGTCCTTGATCCAACACAGCTGATTTAAATGTCTAAATGACCTCCTCAACATGTCTTGTAGTTCTCCAGAGGCCTGGTAATAAACTAATCATTTGATTCAGGTGTGTTGACCCAGGGTGATATCTAACACCTGCAGGACACCGGCCTTCGAGGCCTGGAGTTCGAGACCCCTGCCATAGGCTAACGTCTGACCAAGTCTTTGTCCAGCTCTTTATCTATGGCGGTCCTACCCAAACACATTTTCACGTTCAGAGCAAACTCACACTAGCCTGTTGTAACCATGCCAGAATGTGTTTGATCTCCAAGGTTTATCTATCCATTTATCTATCCCACTTGTAAAGTCAGGCACAGGTATAGATGACTTGGCCTTGGGCACACTGCATATGTGGCATCAGCATGATGTGAGCATGGCTCTCTGCTTCCTCACAGCTGCCTCTGTTCTTTAATATATTTGTTAATGTCTTAACAACATGATTTCCACAATTAAGCCACAAAATAAAGACCAAGTTTGCACTTGACAGAGGAGTGAAACTGAAGTGTAGCAGGCCCAGAACGTTAATTGCAGTGGGGACAGTTGTGCTTGGTGTGCTATTTGTAAATACCGCCTTAAATGGTATTACTTTAACCAAGTTGTTTAGACGCCAATTCAGTTTTTTTTTTATCCATTTCTAAGTATGGGGCTACACAAACAAGGTATTAGTTTTGAGCCCTCATTATGTAACTCTACATACCTGCCCAAGCTAATGATGACAGTGAGTGACTGTCACAAAAAAAGGTCAATACTTTACAGCAATTTGCCAGGCAGACAGAAAAAAAAAAATCACACAATTATGGGAGTTTTAAAATCTCTTTTGAATCCTGTTGAAAAAGCTGAGCTGCTTTATGAGTTTAGAAATTACATTCACAGCCTGCTTTGTGCCACAGAAGAAATCAGCCACTGAATCAAACCAAAGCTTCGTCACAAACTTGTCCACTTGACTAATTAACATGTAGGACTTCAGTGATACGTTTTTCACATGCCGATACCCATTTCTCAAGATTTCAATGTAAATCAATGCTGACATTAGCAGAGTAATATACACACACAATAAAAAAAATGAATGGCGCATTTTAGAACATTTCTATTTAATATAAATAAATAAATAATCTGGGTCCTTGAGAAAAGTGTTCAATTCATTTTAACATTACAGCACATTATTATGGACCCCCAGGGTGACCTTAATTCCACAGTCATTCCCATTTGCAATTCAGAGATAAAATTCCACGCCTTTTCACAGAGAAGATACAGAATGACCTTCATTACTCAGCAAACCTATTTAGAAAGCACAAAATAACCTCTATTTTACAGCAAAACCCATCTGAGTTGTACTGATAGAACTTAATTCTCTTAAAACGGCACAAGGCTCAGCTCTGGACCGACAGAACGACCTTCACTTCACATTACAACTCTGCGGCCCTGCAGACAGAAATCTGGTACATAACTAAC
This sequence comes from Rhamphochromis longiceps, assembly GCF_057381845.1. Taxonomy (NCBI): domain Eukaryota; kingdom Metazoa; phylum Chordata; class Actinopteri; order Cichliformes; family Cichlidae; genus Rhamphochromis; species Rhamphochromis longiceps. The sequence continues at coordinate 32,452,607 of NC_140566.1, forward strand.
GCATCTGAAGAAACAAAAAAGACGGAAAGTCGTTTCAGTCTTCGGTCTAACAGCTGGTTCTCAGGGTGTAAAATAAAATATGCTGGTTTGTCAAAACCAGCAACATCTAAGAGATATGCACAAGTTGTCCTTTAGAGTTTACGACTCTCTGGTTTCACATTTAAATGTCCTGAGCACCCTTAAGCATATTTTTTAACATATAGGGTTAATAAAAGAGGGATGTTTTAAAACAAACAACCTTTGCTAACTAGCTTAGCCCTAACCTTTGTTGTGCTTTCATCTAACCAAGCTCCTGCCTTAGAGCCCTGTCACTTCCCTCTTCCATCCTCTTATTTGACTTTTGTTACACTTTCAAACAGCCTGAAAATTAAGATGCAGACAAGTGGAGCTTCTTAGATAGTCACTAGTGGCAGGCTCTGAATGATATACAATATAAAAGATTGAAGTAGCTGTGGAGGCTGAAAATTTAGGCTTTTGTGAAAGTGGATGTTTTTTAATGGCTACCAGGAGACCCTCTTGTGGCTGCATGATAACTTCCAATTATATAGAATATGGAAAAAAAAATCTTTCATCAGTTACTTTTGTCTGTGACCTTAGGAAACACTTTGAGTTTATGGGCACAATTGCTCGTTGGGGATTTTTATAATAAATTAAAAAATTTTGTTTTGTCACACAGGGGAATTATTTAGAGTTATATTAGCCGGTTCACCCTCAGATCCAACCCATCCAGTTGCAAAACACCAAGATAATGAGAGCAAGTTGTGAGTGCCTCAAAAGTGGATTAGTCCCCACTCAGTTTTGTAGAATTAAATTCTATTTTGGATGTTAGCTTACAAATAAGCAGTCTGTTAACCTAGTTCTTCATGCCACTTTCACACTTCTACCTCAATATGGCAGTAACTAAAACACAGAGGCCTCAAAGTTTGGAATCCGAAAAATATTGGATGATGTCAAATTGTCCTTCTTTTGTGTACAAGTTGTCCTTCTTTTAGTCTGTAGTATTGAGGCTTACTTGAAGGACCAAAATGCAGTAAAATATCAAAAAGTTTAGCAGTTTTAATTAGTCTTTAGAGAATGTATATATTCAGCTAATCGGGTGGGTAAGAGTGGGTGAGGCCCAGGTGGGTAAGTACACAGCAGGCTTTCCAACAGGCAAATAAGTACAAGGTCAACAATGACACAAAGTAGAGGCACAGTAAGAGGACTGTCACTACACTGCCTTAAAACTAACATAACAATCCGGCAACGATTGGAGTTGGAAGCCAGTTTAAAATGCTGTTGATTGTAGATCAGGGGTCTCGAACTCCAGGCCCCGAGGGCCGGTGTCCTGCAGGTTTTAGATGTGTCCTTGATCCAACACAGCTGATTTAAATGTCTAAATGACCTCCTCAACATGTCTTGAAGTTCTCCAGAGGCCTGGTAATAAACTAATCATTTGATTCAGGTGTGTTGACCCAGGGTGAACCTGCAGGACACCGGCCCTCGAGGCCTGGAGATCGAGACCCCTGTTGTAGATGATAATCACTAAACAGTGTCTGCTTAGGGTTTCCTGAGACCACACCCATCGCTCTAAGCTATTGGTCAGCTTCCATGCGCACCACCCACAACACTCACACAGACAGAGAAGAGAAAGAAATAACAACCAGATAGATACATAGAGTTATAGATATATACACTGAACAAAAATATAAACGCAACACCTTTGTTACTGCTCCCATTCCCCATGGGATGGACGTAGAGACCTAAAATTCATTCCAGATACACAATATAACCATCCCTCCCAAACAGTGGTCACAAATCAGTCCAAATGTGTGGTAGTGGGCACATCTGCTATATTGAGATAATCCATCCCACCTCACAGGTGTGCCACATCAGGATGCTGATCTGACATCATGAGTAGTGCACAGGTGTACCTCAGACTGCCCACAACAAAAGGCCACCCTGGAATGTGCAGTTTTTTGCGCTATTGGGGGTCTGGGGACCCAGAACCAGTCAGTATCTGGTGTGAACACCATTTGCCTCATGCAGTGCAACACATCGTCGCATGGAGTCTATCAGATTGTCAATTGTGGCCTGTGGAATGTTGGTCCACTCCACTTCAATGGCTGTGCGAGGTTGTTGGATATTCGTGGGAACTGGTACACGCTGTCGTATACGCCGGTCAAGCACATCCCGAACATGCTCAATGGGTGACATGTCCGGTGAGTATGCTGGCCATGCAAGAACTGGGACATTCTCAGCTGCCATCTGCCCTGAACAATGTGAACCATGATTCATCCGTGAAGCGCACACCTCTCCAACGTGCCAGACGCCATCGAATGTGAGCATTTGCCCACACAAGTCTGTTACGGCGACGAGCTGGAGTCAGGTCAAGACCCCGATGAGGACGACGGGCATGCAGTTGAGCGTCCCTGAGACGGTTTCTGACAGTTTGTGCAGAAATTGTTTGGTTGTGCAAACCAATTGTTCCAGCAGCTGTCTGGGTGGCTGGTCTCAGACGATCTTGGAGGTGAACCTGCTGGATGTGGAGGTCCTGGGCTGGTGTGGTTACACGAGGTCTGCGGTTGTGAGGCCGGTTGGATGTGCTGCCATATTCTCTGAAACGCCTGTGGAGACGGCTTATGGTTGAGAAATGAACATTCAATGCACGGGCGACAGATCTGGTTGACATTCCTGCTGTCAGCATGCCAATTGCACGCTCCCTCATTGCTTGTGGCATCTGTGGCATTTTGCTGTGAGTCAAAACTGCACATTCCAGGGTGGCCTTTTGTTGTGGGCAGTCTGAGGTACACCTGTGCACTACTCATGATGTCAGATCAGCATCCTGATGTGGCACACCTGTGAGGTGGGATGGATTATCTCAATATAGCAGATGTGCCCACTACCACACATTTGGACTGATTTGTGACCACTGTTTGGGAGGGATGGTTATATTGTGTATCTGGAATGAATTTTAGGTCTCTACGTCCATCCCATGGGGAATGGGAGCAAAAACAAAAGTGTTGCGTTTATATTTTTGTTCAGTGTATATAATTCAGACATATACAATAGAGGGATTTATTTACTCCTTTTAAAGATGATTACATCTATATTTTCAGCTCGAACATGATGTTTGGTACCAGCATTTATTATCATTATTATTATTGATTACATTTTCTTCTGTTTGCCTTTGCTGACACAATTAGGAATGGATTTAATGAGCAATCCAACTGCCTGTTATACGTATCTAGTCGGGGGGATATCATTGTTATGGTTAATTGAAAACATTGTCACCAGCTGACACAGACTACCCTAATTCTGGTGCAGCCTAATAGGAATTTTTTTTGTGAAATGGAATCCAATTCAGTACTATAAGAATTAAACTGGAGGGCTGTGACACTGCCTTGTCCTTAAGATTAATCATACAGAGTGGCATTGTTTCTTACTGTCATAAAGTTTTATAAGTTGGAATAGAGTTGCTGAAAACCTGTGCACATTGTTTTGGTTGTATTTTCAACTTCGCTGCTGTTACTTGATGAGTCAAACAGTTAAACACCCTTTCAGTGAGTAAATGTCATTAGAGAGAAATCTGTTTTTTTTTCCCCCCTTCCTTCCAGAGGAGATATTATTGGCTCGGTTCCATTGAGAAGGTGAAGATGGGGGCTTTTTGTAGGCCAGGTCTATTTTGGATTATGGAAATGTTGAGAACAATGTTTCTCCAATTTTTCATCTGACTAACAGATGGAGAGGGGAGACATGGGGGCAGAGAGAGAGGGAGTGAAACAGGATGGCTGGGGGTGGAAATAAGAAATAGAGGGCACTGGAGCATATCCAGAATGTATCATACTCAGCAGCAAAGGGTTGGTTACAGAGTGGGAGGGAAGAGGGTTTTAGGATCACTGCTATGGGCGTCTCTTCTCAGCTCAGCACTGTGTGGATGTACGTTTGCCGAGGTGAAAATACAGAGCTGACAGGAGAAAGAATCAGTTCATGGAATCCTCAATGTGTCCTCTCTCCTTTCCAGCTGTGCACATACGGCTTTTTAAAAGACAGAATGAGGTGGCGAGGAGATGAGAGCAAATCCCTCATCTACTGTGGAAATGCAGAGTGGCCTTCACAGTCACCTTTGAGTCTGCATGCATATTGAAATAATGGAGTTGGGGGCGTTTCAGAGTCACAGAAAAATCATTCTTAAAAGTCATCATCTTCATGCATGAAAGTATATTCAAAGTTTTGAGAATCACACAGATTTCTTTCTTTTTCAATCTTTAAAGAATCACTGATGTGATGCATGACTTTTTAGCTTCTTTTGCAATCTGAAAAATGGAAAAAAAAAATCTCCACATGAGACACAGCCACAAAAATAGTCCAAAAGTGCAAAATGGATGGCTCCCTCCGAGTCATAAATATTTCAGTGCTGTGATATATTATACCGAGCTTGATATGCTAGCGTGTGCGTAAGCTAGAACCAATGCTCTCGTTACATTTGATTTAAGAAACAAATTGTTCCCATGTTTTCTAACGCATGTTCTACGCTTGGTTGAGTTCATTCATGACTCTTTTTCACTGTATTCTTGCTTTGTCTGGACACTGATAAAGAAACACAGTCTGAGTTAAATGAAGAAGAAGTTATTTAACGTCAGGTCATTTGATATCAGTCAAATACACCAGAGGATTTATGTAATGCTACTGAGACCTCCTTTTAAATGAGAACAAACGACAACAGTGAGTCAGCAGGTGTTCACTTCACAGCAATACGCACTGACTCACGTAACATAACACAGTATTATCGTATGTGTAGATATAAAATACACAACTGTGAAGCCAGAATAACATAGAAAATAACAAAGAACACGACAGGAAGGTTAAATATAACAAAATTGGCATTACAATGTAAATGTTGAGCACAAATCCAACCATAGTGACTTTTTAGATTTCTTTCACTTTAGCGTAGAAAATGTAAACGTCATGAGTGAATGAAATACAGGAAGTATCTGTCTGCATTTACAGACAGATACATTGATGCATTGAGTTTTTCCTTTCCAGTCACCTTTCTCACTCACTATGTATTAACAGACCTCTCTGCATTGAATCATATCTGTTATTAACCTCTGTCTCTCTTCCACAGCATGTCTTTTATCCTGTCTTCCTTCTCTCACCCCAACCGGTCGCAGCAGATGGCCGCCCCTCCCTGAGCCTGGTTCTGCCGGAGGTTTCTTCCTGTTAAAAGGGAGTTTTTCCTTCCCACTGTCGCCAAAGTGCTTACTCATAGGGGGTCATATGATTGTTGGGTTTTTTTTCTCTGTATCTATGAAACGCCTTGAGGCGACTTATGTTGTGATTTGGCGCTATATAAATAAAATTGAACTGAATTGAATTGTAAAGGTGAGGCAGTAGACTCCAGTGTTAAAATGCCCAACTCTACTGTAGAAACAAAAAAACAATTTGCAGCCTGACTCTATCACCATTTCCCCTCATTAATGGGGGATAGATTATTATTTTACTCAGTGGCTGCATGAAACTTTATTGGAGGCTTAGTCAAGCAGCAGCGCAGTGGCTGACAGACGGTTGCTGATGCAGGCATTTTTTAGCTAGGCTTTGCTCTAACTAGCTTCGCTTGACTATATTTGTGACTTTTAAAGCATTTTCATGAATTATCTGACAAGTAACAGATAACATGTTTGTAGATAATAAAGTCTGTCAAAGGATCCACATTCTAGTCTACAAACCAATCTCTTGTATACACAGAAAAATAACATGTTTTCATCACATTTGTCTTTCCAATATGTCAGGCCAAAATGCCTATATTGTTAATGGTAGTCTTCATAGCCAAAACTATGTGATCATCCTCAGAAAGTGACGGAGAAATGCACCGACAACACACAGTGCCATTATGTTCTCCAACATCACCATTTTGGCCCCCATATGTCCCTTAGCAACATGTTGCTACCAGTGTCAGCCAAGCCTTAGGCCTGGGTGAGTAAGGTTTTGCAGACACGTGACCAGTAACCATGTGATGTCTTGTCCACTATGATGGGCATGTGACAGTCATGGTGACAATATAGGGTCGAGTGAATACAACCCCAGTCACATTGGCCTAGAAAGTGGTGTGTGACCATCTGGCAGCCACCGGTCACAAGAGAAAAACGAGTATTCACCAATCATTTACTGGAGGATGATTGCAGGCACTGCTAAAATGACTCAGAATGTCCTAGTCACACAGGTCTAGAGACTGGTCAGTGACCCCCTGGCAACCAGCTGTCACTAAAGGAAAATGTATATTCCCCTTGGTGTTGAGAAAAAGTTCCTTGGGATTATTTTAGTAGCTAGCATATTGCTATGGTTGCAGTTTGAAGTGACTGAAGGAAGATGATATATTGGTTTCCACAGTTTTTAAAGACAAGTCAAAGTAAAAGCTTACTACTTTTACTACTATTGCTCAGCTAGTACTTTGGAGTACTTTCAGAAAATATGTCGATCTGTAAATATGCAAGCAACCGAAGCAAGCTCCTTCTTTGGGGCGATCGTGGCTCAAGAGTTGGGAGTTCGCCTTGTAATCGGAAGGTTGCCGGTTCGAACCCCGGCTTGGACAGTCTCGGTCGTTGTGTCCTTGGGCAAGACACTTCACCCGTTGCCTACTGGTGGTAGTCAGAGGGCCCGGTGGCGCCAGTGTCCGGCAGCCTCACCTCTGTCAGTGCGCCCCAGGGTGGCTGTGGCTACAATGTAGCTTGCCATCACCAGTGTGTGAATGTGTGTGTGAATGGGTGGATGACTGGATATGTAAAGCGCTTTGGGGTCCTTAGGGACTAGTAAAGCACTATACAAATACAGGCCATTTACCATTTTTACCATTTCTTTGCATCCAATTTCACCCAGCGGCAGCCAGAAACCTCCACCACCCACAGCCAACCAGTTGGAGAATTCACATTTTTACCTAATAACTGGTAGCGGTATGCCATAAATGGTGGACAGCTCTTGAGCAACACGTGCATGACATCACATGAAAACCCACTTGCAACCACTTCCTGACTGTTTCCACTGGGAAAAGGTATTAATTGTTTTTAAAGCTTCAAATTTGGTGAATTGTTTACATTTGCATAAAAATTTGAAGAATTATTCTATTTTTAATTAGTAAATATTTGCTGCACTCTACAACCTGTCAGTGTTTTCTTACTAAACTGAAGAGTCTGAGCTTATTCTTATGGGCTTTGCAGCTTCTGTCCAGTCAGTCACAAGATTATGTTCCACAGCAGGACATTTCATAACTGGACAACATTTTTTTGTGTATTTAGGCTCTCTACAATAAGCTTTAAAAATGAGCAGATTTCAAAAGATCACAACCCTTTTCTACTGTCAGCACTCTCAAAGCATTTCTTACACTTAACTGTCAAGAAAACACCACAATTTTTCTCAAATTGTACACAAAAACAAAACCCCAAACCCTTATGCGTACACATAAAAAATGCAATAAAAACGAAAGAGACTAAAAGTGCAAAATGATGGCAAAAGCAAATGTAGTGATCCAGGAAAAGATGGAGAAAAAAGATGAAGATGACAGCAGAAGGAAATGGGTGGTAACTAATTCAGGAGATAGGTTGTGAGACAAAAATCTGCTCAGCCGCAGCAGAGAACACTTCATTTTGATCATATGGATGCCCGTGTGTCTTGTGAGTCTTGTCTTACTGTATGGCCATGTGTGTCAATCACATTCTGTTTTTAGCTCCTGCTCTGTTTTGGATTAAATCACTTGTCTTGAACTCTTGTCTTTTCACAGCTAGAAAAACAAAATATCAGAGGATAATGCATGCTTTCAGGCTGTGTTTACTGGCACTGTGGTGCTATTTTCCTGATGGATGTTACAGATGCAATCTGTCAGTTGCTTTTATTTGTGTGCAGTTAAGTAGCAGAGCCTTCAACAGGTTGGATGCAACTGTATATGGTTGTTGTTATTTTTCTCCCTGCAGGGTTGACTCTGCCTTCAACTGTCTGCAGTCAAACTAAACTTTAATACTGCTAAAGTCCTGTAGATAGTAGATGGTAGATAGTCGGTGTGTGTACATGTTTTCAGTTTAGCTTTAAATTATTGAAATTATTAGAAAAACCATGATATGATTCAAGATGATGACATACTGAAACGCTACACTGAAATTCATTATAACTGTACCTAACATTAAGATTTCATTATGTGTTGCTCCTATTACAACAGCAATACGGCTTCAAAGATGACTCACGCTGTATCAGCATTATGCTGTTCTGATTGGTTGTATTCAGGATTCAGCACTGTATCTTCAAACCCGTCTAACAGTCAGCTGTACCAACATTACTGCCAGGCATGTTCATCAACTACTGCAGGACTACTGCACTGGCATTCAAAAACAAAGAAATATATAAATCAGCTATTTACATTTTCTTTGCATTACTAAGTAAATTCAATACAAAAATGTATATACCCTAGAAATCAGCTGGCAGCTAGACGCCTAGGTTTCTCAGTGTTTTTGTGCATTTACCCAAAAGGGGAAAAATACGAAACTGAAGTTTTAATATATGAGTGAAAGAAAGAAGCAGGCGATAATAATTACCACTGGCAGACAAAACCAGAAGGGAGCCTATAAAACTGTGCGTTGAGAAGAAATTTAAAGCAAGTCACTGATTTTGTGAGCTTGATGACCTCAGGCAACTTGTTCTAAAGTCGAGGGGCCTGATGGCAAAAGTGCGGTCACCTTCAGATTTAAGTCTTTGAAACAGTAACAAGGGCCTCAACTGAGGATCTAAGGATGAAGCCTGCTCAATGGATTCAGTCTTTGTGCTATGTAGCTTGGAGCTAGATCCAGGAAAGCTTTAAAAGCAATCAGTAAAATCTTAAAATCAATTCTAAATTGCACAGGAAGCCATCGGCGTCAAACCAGGACTGGGGTGATGTGATGTTATTTGCTAGCACATCACACCAGCCGCAACCTTAGTGAGTAACTACACATTTTTTCTTTCCTTTCTTTCATTCAAAACTCAAACTGCTGGCATTTTTTAAGGCTGAAAAAAAAATCTGATTTAAGTTTTGCTAATTTACAATGCAGGCTGGTTACAGAGTATCTGTATAAAGAAGGACCTTTTCATGACTTTAAAATCTTTTTATGACAGGATTGTCAAAAATCTCTGTGGCCGATTGTTCAGTTCTTTTAAGAAGCAGACGTGTTGTTTTGGCTAATAATTTGTTGTTAATATTAAAAAAAAACAACAACACATTTTTCTTCAACAAGTGAGTCCCATCCCATAAGGTTGGTGCCATTTACTCTCTAACGTTTGTTGTATATAAAGCTGTCTGAAGTTCCAGGGTGAAATATTCACCCAGTTTACATCTTTGAACTTATAAGGCACCATATGGAAAAGTAAAAATTATTTTAATTGGCACAATATAAGAAAAAAAAATCCAATAAATTAGCTGCAAGCTGTGATTTTGTTTCAGAAGCGCTTGGCATTGATTGACAGGTTGGGTTTTTCACCACTTGAAAAAAACATATATGCTCCATTAGGATTTGTTTCCTTTTTATTTCTTTTTTCTTCAAGGAACTTTTGAGTTTTCTTGCACTGGGCTAAAGCAAGTTCTTCACCGTAAATGAAAACCCCGAGACACCGCGTGTCTCTCAGGGGTTTAAGTCTAGCGCAGAGATTCTAATTGGTCCCCGTCTAGCTCTTTCTGCCAACATTAGTGTGTGTGGGATGCTCCTTCACAATGGGTTTAGAGGAAGTCAGCACTCATGATGACGCTGCTTTCAGGTAGACAGACAGACAGTTCATGTGGGGGAGGAAAGTGAAAAGAGAAGTAGTGAAAATTGGCAGAGATGTGAGCTGTGATTGCAGTGGAGTGTGACTCTCACTGTAAGAGTGCAGGTGGGCCTTTATGTGCATTTTTTTAAAAGTAAGTAAAGATCTTTCTAAAGCAGCAGAGATACACTGTTCGTAACATTTGACTGAAGTCAAATTGAAGCTGCCAATGTAAATAACTGTTTTCTGTCAGACATTAATTTATAGTGTTGTGTGTGTATTCAAGGTCACTTTGAGATGAAGTGTAGAGTTGCGTTTTTCCACCATTATATACATATATATATGTGAGTATTTTACTGCATCTCTCAACACTCATAGGTGAAGCCAACCACAGTCTATTTTGCCCTTTCTTTAGAAAATAATTCCTCTACTGCTGGATTCAGCTCCATACGGCATCCTTTTACACACACACACACACACACACACACACACACACACATACACACACACACACACACACACACATATATATATATATATATATATATATATATATATATATATATATATATATATATATATATATATATATATATATATAGGTAACGGTGGTCCCCGTGGTAATCGGAAATATCCAGTGACGATTTGAGAAAGTGTTTTCTCTCACTGAGATGTGCCATTTTTTCCCTTGTTTGTTCTGAAGAAAAAAAAAAAAAAAAAAAATATATATATATATATATATATATATATATATATATATATATATATTCACTCGACCCTATATTGTCACCATATATAAGTGTGTGTGTATCAAAAGAATCATCTGATTTTAATTCTGCAGCTCGTCATCAGTGACCATTGAAACACATACTGTTAGAAAGAGGGATTCATGAGTTTCACATTGTTGCTGGTAGCTAGCTTAACAACAGTGACTGTCATATGGTCCTTTGTCTTGTACACACACATTGGGCACTTGTACACATTGTAAGTTTTGTGTGTAAAACTTAATGTTCAGCCATGGATTGTAAAATTTGCAACAAGCTTTTATGTCCATTACGCTAACAAATATAGCTGTTTGAAATAACATTATTCTTTTTTGATACACCCTGAGGTTGGTCCTCAAGAGTCTGAACTATGAATCACCTCACGTCTTTGGGAGATTCTTTGTGAATAAAGCTAAACTTGAAAAAATTTGTTTTTCCTCATTTGTGTGACAATGTTGGTCTGAGATGTGTTTTTATGTGCTGAACTGAACTGAATTGACATGTTTTATTTATATAGCACCGCCAAATCAACAGTAGTAGGTGCTTTATATTGGAAGGTAAAGACAATACAATAATACAGAGAAAAGCCCAACAATCAGATGACCACCTATGAGCAAGCACTTGGTGACAGGGGGAAGGAAAAACTCCCTTTTAACAGGAACAAACCTGGCACACCCATCTGCTGCTGCTGGTAATACTATTGATTCCAACGCTAGATGAACCCCAGACTCTGGCTCAGTTCACATGACTTCCACATCCACTCTCAGTGTCTTTATACTGGTACTTTTGCCTTTGTTCTTGATCTCCGACTGTGTGCTGTTGGGCATGTTATGGTTTTGATATTTGGTTGCTGTTTTGGTCGGAGAGTTTTTCTCTTGTTTATTTTTGTACCTTTTCTCCTTCCATGTTTCTTAGTACTTGACCATTTCCAAGTAGCTAGTTTGTTTCTTTGTTTCCTCGTGTGCTCTTCTTGTCTCTGCTTAAGTCTTCACATTGGTATTTTGTCGGTCACTTTCTTTGTGTATTTTGGTTACTTTTGCTTTTTGCCTTTGTATGCATCCCTTCATTCTCAATGCCGTGGATCCTGCTTGTTTTTTTAAGTGCAATGAAATGTGAAAACGTAACTTAAATCAGTATTTGGTGTGACCAACCTTTGCTTTTGAGCTTCTGGATAAATAATCTTTGTGATATTTTTGTTGGTTCTACTTTGCGATAAAGGGGAGTTCCAAAGTTGGCCATTGTAATAGCCTTCAGACAACTGAAAATAGCTCAGAATTATAGGTTGTGAATTCTGCTGAGGACTTAATTTTCTAATCAACCAACAAAAGAAAAAGCAAAAGTGTAGCAGTAGAAATGTGTGTGTGTGACCTGTCCACTGGCTGTTATATCGATTGAGGAAAGACAGTTTGTGGAAAGAAATGCCACCACAATTCCTTGAGAATTAATGTCCAAATCCAAGAGAGCAGTGGGTTACACATTGGGTCATGTAAGAGAGTTCTAAAACGGCACCAGTTCTCCCAAGTCATCTGAAGCTTTTTGGAGAGCTTTACACATTCACATGTTCTGTGGACTGTCTCAATGTCTTCTGTCTCATCACATACAAAGTAAGTGATGCTGAGATCAGATGCAGTCTGCTGCAGAACTAGCTGTTTGGTGTGTTGTGCATCAGATAATAGATCAGATAATGGTATTGAATGATGGATGACTATATAAACATCTTAAGTTCTTTAAACCTTTCCAACACATTCTACTGGGCCTCAAGTAATGTAGTTTACACTCCTGTATAGGCTGTAACACGACAACACAGACTGCATTTGGCCTTGACTTGTGGTTTTGACCAGAGGAGTAGTGCTATTTGTTTAAGTATGCACATACACACATACGTTTAAGTCATTATTTGTTTCTAAGGCAGTTTCACCTCTGGGGCAGTTTTACATACATTATCCAACTATAACTGTGGAAAGGTGTCAAATGTTAGATTTAACAACATAAGAAGTCATCTCTGACCAACTCTCTCTCTAACTTTGAGACCATCTCTCACCCTTACAATTCTCTAGTGAAGTCTTTCGCTTTAATGTCAGAGTTACAGAAATGCCTGTCAGGTGGAGTGCAGGATTCAGTGCAGAGTGGCTTATTACAAACTATTCCACTGAGTAAACCGGATATGTGTGTTACAGTTGTCCTAAAGGATGCGTATAAGAACACAAAATGTCATTTACTGTCAGATCATGTACTGAAGTTACATAATAACTGCATCATGTGCATAAAGGTGCACATTGCAGATGCCTTTTCGTCTGTATGCCAGTTGATGAACGATTCTTTTTGAGTCCCAATAATTGTACCGTTTTGACAGACATTTCAGTATTGTATATTACAGATATAGTCATATTTGTATTACAAGCCACAAAAGTCATGTGTGGTGTAGCAGAGCTGTTTTACTGCACTTGTATTAATTATGGAGCAGTTGCTATAATCCAACAAAAATCCATCGGCTCACTTTGAAAAAATATCGTAATTGCCTGCGTGTGGCTTGTATTGTGTGGAATTGTTTGTGGTCTCCATAGCTGTGGATGTGAGTCTGTGTCCCTGAATTATACAGTGATGGGCTGGCAACCTGTCCAGAGTGCACCCTGCTTTTTGGCCTCTCAAGCTCCTACAACCTCAACTTGGATGAGAGATTAAGAAAATGGATAGATGGTCTGCATTTACAGTATTTCAACTGAACCATAAATGTCCAAAGTACCGCAAATTAGCCCCAAATATATGTCATTGTTCTGAGGTAAAGCCAATCCTTTTGCAGTGTGCAGATTATGTAAGAGCTTCCAGCTCAATTTGTATCCATTATATTTGTTTCTCTTTGAAATGTAGTTTGATAATCTCTATATTTTAAATGTAACCAGGTTTGTGTCATTGCTGGAGTTCATCAGATCAAAGTGTATCTGTATGTATATATTAGAAGGCAGAGTGGTTCCCCAAAGCAACTGGTCGCTTTGTTTCAGCAACATGCTGCAAGGCAAATCCAATCAATTTCCACGCCACACTGAGCAAGAGGCACTGTGAAAATAGCTGCTTTCTATTCTACACGTCACATGACCATGTGTTGATTTAACTCTCTTTCATCTTTTCACATATTGCAATCAAAGCGGTTTCATAGCGCCTAATGAAACACAGATGGTAATCTTGGTTGATAATTTAGATGAAAAAAAAAGATCAAAATCAGCATATGTCGCACAAGTTATTGATTTATATAAAACGGAAGCCATTTGTTATTGGAAAAGGCTTTAATCTCAGCAAATTCCCCACATGCGAGAAATGATAGTGTTGATTCAAGCGTCGTATTTGCTGTGTTATATTACAATATCCATCCATAAGCAAATTGTGTAAACAGTCTCCTCAGCCATGCAGACACCAAAGATCCATTTAGATGCTTTAAAACTGCTTCTACGTCATAACGGCATTCCCAATGTGTTCTCCAACATTTTTTCTAGTTCCTCCGTCATTCCCTTATCTTGCTTTTATTTCTCTATCTTGTGATTGTGCTTGAAAATTGTATGCTACAGATGCTCAACAGTGTTCTTTCTGATGATTCTCAAAGTTTTTATGAACTTACTGTCAGTGTTATGCATGTTATTTTACAGTGAAAGATGTCACATGGCTACAGTGCTTGGGTACAGAGTTAAATCAATTAAATTCATAACTGTGGAGTGCAGTTTCAGTTTGATTATAGGTATTAAATGACCTGTTGCTGAGTTTTCCACATTAAGAAAACAGAAAAATGATTTCAGAGTTGCAAATCGTCAAGCCCCGCATGTGCTGTCATTCTCAGTCCCTAAAAGTTGACAAACTGGAGTATTTCACCACCTGGCTGTCAATTTAAGCAGAAAGTAAAACTCTATATTTGTTGTTTTTTTCTTCAATAAAATGCGCATTTATGTGGCAATGGCTTTGAAAGTTGTTCTCATTTGTACTGACAGTTCAGCTTAATGTGAGGATTACCAATGCTGATTAAATTGTGCCCTTGTCCTTTTCAAATATGCCACTTTTTCACTATTTGGGCCACAGCCATCATCCATCTGGCTTGTAGCCTACACCCCCCAGGCTATGTCTCTAGCATCTTATACGCCCCCTCAGTATGTTCAACATGCGCATTTGTCTCGCCCTCTAAAAAAAGAAGCAAACGTCTTTCGTTTTTAAACAACCCCTTTAATGCATCCAACAAGTGTGGGTCTTTTTTTCTTGTGTTTGCCTCCACAATTTAAATTATGTGTTGATGTTTACTGAGGTCAGAATTGTTTGCTCAACTGCTCATGTTAGGATAATGATGCATGCTCTTTTTGGTTTTACTCCATTAAAATGAGCATGATTCCTGAAAATCAACCCAAAGCAGACATTGAATGCATCGCTGCACATTGGTTGTGCAGAGGTATGTTTCTGATAACCATCTGAGCTATTAAAGTGAATTAATAAATCATTAAAATGAAAAGGTCACGCACACATATTTGAAGAGGTACCTTCCCCAAGCAAGGCACAGCCGAAGACAAAGTACATCATGTGTACATCATGGCTCAGGAGAATAAATATTCTACTGTAGTTGAATATTAATTCATTTCTTTATCTTGTGAATATCTCTCCCCCTCACCACACTTCAGGTGCAGAAATGTTTCTTGCGTAAATCCATCTTTGCTTCATTGATGCATCAAATTATTCAAAAAGACAGCTTGATAGCGATTTACAGCTTTGTTTTCAGGATGTGTGCAAAAGTAATTTCAAATAAACTAAATGCAGCTTCGTCTGGAGGCATTTGAGCAGAGCAAAGGTCATATCTACATCTACACAGGTACCTTCATCTGAAGTTCGTGTGTGACTAATGTAGCTTTTAGAACAAAAAAAAAGAAGAGGTAATTTGCTGAAAGAGGTTTATTTTAATGTTTCATTCTCTCTGGTCCATTTTTTTCTTTTGCTTCTTTATTCAAATTGTAGCTAAATGACTTCTCTCATGACTTCCAAATGTATTATGAGATGCCGGCACTAATCAGTGTTGATGATAAATTGTAATGTCAACCACTTAATATGCTGATATATTCCCAAAATGCCCTGGGATAATAGACTGAGCCTTGTGTGTTCTTACCAAAGATTGCTAGAAAAGTCGCATTAATTAACAGCAATAAATCTGGCTCTTAACTTTGATAATGACCTTGCTCTTTCTCTTTGTCTCAGAAGCATCATTGATTTCAGCATGTTATCTGATTGCGTACCAGTTCAGGTATAAGGGTATTATTAATTCAGTTATGAAAGCATCAAGCAGAGGTGATGAAAAACATACATCACAAGAGTGTGGACAGTAGCTTTGGATAATCATGTATTTCTTTTATAAAATCAGAGCATTCAGCTAGGTTGGCAGTTCAGCCTTTCAAAATGCAAATGGTTATTCTCTTGGAATTATTGTGTTTGCTAAATTTCTCAGAAATGTGTTAATGGGTCTGATGCTTCTCTGCAAGCAGGTCTGGAGGAAACATACGTATGATTAAGCAAAATTACAGACTCTTTGTTCATTCTCTGAATCATGATGCAAAATGCTGTCCTAAATTTCCAGGGGACTGTAGTAATGCTTTCATGTTGCCAGAAAACAAAGAGAGAGTGAATCAGAATGTCGTGACTAGTCATGATTTACTGAAATGTTTTTTTTTCAATTTCTGTTTTCAGCTTTATTGGGTGAACTTTTGCACCTGAGCCAAATGTAAACCTGTTTTATTTTTGTATGGCTTTTTTCTCATTTTATTTGATCTAAATACCAAGCAAACGAAGTGCACAGAAATGTACTTGATGCCATTTCAAGTGAATGCCCTGGAAATACTTTAATCTCAAAAGAATGAATGTATTTAAAATCTGAAGAATAAGATAAACAGTAAGTCACAGTGGAGTAATATTTGAAATCAATTGAAAATATTTATTTCATGAAACCATTATTTGGTTAGGACTCGCAAAGGCCCAGAGACCAGTCGACAACCCCAAGGCAAACTCTGACTGCTCGGAAAAAATGAGTATTGCCAGACCAGCTGGGAAGTGTTTGCTTGCGGTTTCTGGCTGCCACTGAGTGAGATCAATTCAAAGTATAGTGCTCCACCACAGACCTCCCTGTGAAGATGTTAACTTGTCTGCAAATACTTGCCAACTAACCACTAAGCAGCAGTGAAGGAAAAAAACGGAAAAAATGAAAAAATGCGACCATTTGCCTTCAAAGTAAAAGTGGCACCACTGATGTCAACGTGGTTGAGGAAGACACATTTTCCCCTAGTGACGAGTGGTTACTTTGCAGTCACATATTAATCTTTAAGCATGCCTGAGTGAGATTTAAGTTGGTTTCAGTGCCTGCTAACAGCCTCTTCCAGCTGGTCAAGGAATATTTATTTTTGTACATGTATAAATTAGGGGGTGATGACCATATAGGTCAGGGGTGGGCAACTCCAGGGACTCGAGGGCCAGTGTCCTGCAGGTTTTAGATGTGTCCTTGATCCAACACAGCTGATTCAAATGGCTAAATGACCTCCTCATCATGTCCTGAAGTTCTCCAGAGGCCTGGTAATGAACTAATCAGGTGTGTAGACCTAGGGTGATATCTAAAACCTTCAGGACGCTGGCCCTCGAGGCCTGCAATTGCCCACCCCTGATGTAGACGGATGCTGGGGTTGTGAAGGGGTCAAAACAGCAGGCAGCAATGCTTGGTCGCAGTTTTGCAGCTTAAAACAATATATTAAAGACAAGATAGTGGCTAAAAGCATATCATCTCTTTGCAGTTCCATCCAGATCAACATTAAATTCATATTAAATTCATACAGTATATTGTATAAATTGCGTATTATTGTGTAAATTTGCTACAGTGACTACTGGCTGACTTAGCAGGGAGTTAGCAAGGAGCACTCACTCACAGTCCTATTAATTACATTCAGTAAGAGAGAAAGACAGAGAATGAGAGATTTTGTCTTTTCCTAATCAGACAGCAGATGAGCCACGGTTTCAAACACCGTGTTAAGCTCTCACCCGGCACTGTTGCATCAGAATTTCTGCTCCGAGGATTTTATCCATCTGCCTGCGCAGAAGGCAGAGAAAAGAGGACAAATTATCTTGTCCTTTACATTTAGGAATGTGTTATGATGCAAAAAACGTTGTTGACAGCCCATGCAACGCGATGACCAATGTGTTGCTTCAACAATAAATCCCACAACTGTGCACTGCGCTTAAGAGAACAGAGCTTTTATGTCACGGTACCCTCAGGGTTTTGTGTTTTATCTTGCGTCACATTTGGATCAGATAAGATTATAGTAATCTCCTTCAAGCATGTAGATTTAACCCACAAATACCTGACATTGGGAGATACTTAATTAAGGATAATTAATGCAAAATCCTGCCATAAATCTCATAAATTGCGTTACATTAAAGATAAAAGGTAATGTTGCATAACATACTAAGTAGGAATGTTATATTCCATTGGTAAAATACTTAAGTGAGTAGGAAGCATATTTCAGCAAGTGAAGACCTATGAAAACAACATGAGAATTGATTTGGAGTATTCATAAACAGACAATGCTTCTCTGTGAAATTATGTTTATTTTGACATTCACTATTCTTTTGTCTTGATGGAAAGACCATTAGAATACAGGTGTTGTGTTGTTTACAGAACAAGCTGATTGCCAAGTGCCTCCACAAGAGAACATTAAATCACTATGCCATTCATCACTAATACATAGCTGAGCCGGTTGAGATGCCCAGAATCAATCATCTAAATGGGGCCATGAAAGCATAGAGTGTGCTATTAAATGAGTTGTATCGGCAGCAAGGCTCATGGCTTTCCTCTGCATAATCAGTGCCACTGCTGGAAGGAAGAAAAACACTTTAACATTACAACATCTGTCTAATCACTGAACTTGAAACTAGTTTTCAAACTACAGGGCGTGGTGATCTATCTTGAAGTGTTTTTTTCCAAACTGGTTAGCTCATGGTAAGTGAATAATGTGTCAAACAGAAGTACTTCAAGGAGCCATTCATCCTATTAGCAATCATCAATACATTAAAGGTCAGAAAAATAGTCAAATCTAAATAACAAGTTTCAAGATTCATGAGTTGGTCTTTGTGAGAGCACATTTGTGCATTAATTGCAGTACTTCCAGTCCGACTCGTGGCTGAACCACAATTGATTGGTAACCTGTCGATGACTGTAAGTGTTCTAAGGATGGGTATGTACAGTGAGTGCATGAATTCATGGCCACTCGATATATAGATAGGGGCCAAGAAAACCAGCCCTGTGTCAATGAAAGACAGAAAAAAGCAGACCACATTTCCAAACATGGATATAAACAATGCAGGTTCAAAATAATCAGCTTTACAAATACTATATGTTGAAATACAGAATACACCCTTCTGCTTGTTTCCCATAAAAATGCTTGTATACCTCTGTGTTGACTTTGATGAGAGACATATCTGTCATGGTCTGTGGGAGTGTCTGGGGTTTTTCTTACTGTGGCTGCCAGTCTCCTGTCCAGGAGATTCGTGTAAATAGTTCCCCAGTGTGTTGTTTCTGCATTTGGGTCCACTCCTTATGCAAACCTTCAGTTCACGACAATATCAGTCAGAAATATTTAAAATTTACAAAATATCAAACACAAAAAATACTCAGTAAGTGTCTTTATATGTGGAACACACATATGATAACAAAAGATGTATATGAGTATTATACGGGTTTGGCTGGATGGAGGAATGCTAAGGTTTTAATGCTAGCAAGCATAGTTTGCTAGCTGAACTGGAAACAAAACAGAAATACAACACTACAATTTCACTCACCAAAATTGGAGCACAGACAGTATGATGTCCTAACTAATCACATATCAGTCAATGCCACGTTTTTCAATAACTACAATTTTTCAAAAGGAAAGAAAAGAAAAAGGGATTTAAAAAGGACGAACAAACCAGATATGATCAAGAGGTAAAGGTCAGAATTAGCAGTGGTAAGGCCTAGGGTTGGCTGGCTAATGGCAGTAGCCACCTACTCTAATGATGAACACTTTATGGCTAAAGAAAATTTTAATGAATAAGCAGTGTTGGGAAGGTTACTTTTAAAATGTATTCCACTACGGATTACAGATTACATGCCCCAAAATATATTTTGTGACGTATTCCTTTCTGTTACTCAATGAGAGTAACGTATTCTAAATACTTTGGATTACTTAATATATTATCAAGATTTTTACAACTACATGAATGTACTATTGCTGTGTGATTTATTACTATTATTGAAGGATACTCACCATACCAATACCAACTACATTTTTAAATCTTAATATAAAATGAGTAACATTAGGGTGGACATTAGGTAAGGCTGCACTTTTTGCAGTGATCTCTTATAGAAAACTACTCTAGAAAACTAAACAGGTCCGCGGCTCACAAAATCCCTCTGAACAGTTGTTATAAAAGATAACTTCATGTAGTGAAAAATATATATATTTTAATATATATATATTTACTTCACACCAGTAAAATTTGTTGTTCTCTCACTGTGAATCTTGCAGTAGTTCCTTACCCTCCTTCTATTCTTGTTAACAGTGGCTTGGACTGGTGGTGGCAGTGGTGGATAGTGTCTCTGACTCTCAGTGTATTCGCAAGGTGAATGCGCAGTCAAGACACAAGGATTGTGTGTGTGTGTGTGTGTGTGTGTGTGTGTGTGTGTGTGTGTGTGTGTGTGTGTGTGTGTGTGTGTGTGTGTGTGTGTGTGTGTGTGTGTGTGAGTCATCAATCAAAACCATTCAAGTAATAGTGATAAGTGTCCCCTGGTTGCAGTGAAGCTGAGGTGATTGACTCTGGCATGTTTTATTATAAGTCAGAGCACTTTGCTCTCCACTTCACTACCAATTAGGACCACTCACCTTTTGAGTCCTGACCTCTGCAGGACAAAATATATTTCTCCCTTTGCACACTGATGAGACCTGAAACTGGCCTAAACTGACTTGAATCCTAATACTCTGCCCTCACCGCTGACACATTATATTCCTGACATCAGGTTATTGTTTCACCTTGACTTTAGCCTCCAGTTTGTGTGTTTTCAACCTCTGGACACACTTGGATGTAATATCCTGTAACCTGGCTGTGGACTGTTAACTGAAGTAGCTATTTATTAGTTCACTGATGAATCGTAATGATAAAGATATGATACAAACAAAGTTAAGTTCAGAGAAACATGGTGTTGTCTTGAAATTGCCAGACTCCATGATCGTAGACTCTGGGTCAAGCCAAGGTAAGGTCCTGTAGTTGGTTGTGAGTCTGGTTTAACACGTGCAGTAACCTCAAGGGGCTGAAAAAAATTAGCACTTTGACAGATGAGCTGACACGGGCAGCTGTAGGCGATAGCTGTCTGCTGGGCCTCACTTCCAATAATTCAAGTCACTGAACTGGACCTCCTGACTGTGTTTGTGCTCTGGGTGTCTACTGCAGCATTTTTACCAGGATTATCTGACAAATAATTTGGTCCGCTCTGTTGTACAGATGTCCTCTGTGAAATCACAGAGTTTGGGTATTTGCTGGTAAGGAGAATTTAGTGTTTTAAAACAATGTTAAGTAGGAAAGACATCAACAAAGGTTGCTGCCCATCAATTTGGAAAAAGTTGTTTTTTCAGTCAATTTGAAGTTCATGATTCTACAGTGAGAGATTAATAACATTTGGAAAACAAAGCAAGCACAGTTGGCAATCTTCACAGGAGCAAATTCACAACAGCTCAGTGCTCAAACTGCAAAAAAAGGCAAGTTAGTGTCAGCATCAGTTAGAGTGTTTAATGTTAAAGCTCACAATTAGAAAAAGACTAAAAATCAATGGTTTGTTCAGAAAGGTTGTGAGGGAAAAGCATCTTTTCCTCCTAAAAAGAAAATCACTGCACAAATTATGTTTGCACAGTTGCATCTGAACAAACCACAATACTTCTAGAACAATGACCAAACTGGATTGCACTGAGTGGAAAATAAAGCAAATATGATGTCAACAGCTAAACAGCAGAAAAAGAAAAGAAACAGGATATTGCCCAAAACTCCAGGACCTGTGCGAGAGCTGTGCATAAACAAATGTCCACAAACCTCAAATAATAAAAGCAATTTTGCAAAGTATGAACGATGTGTGAAACTGATAAAAATAATTCAGAAACTTATTACTTTAGGCTATGGTTGGTAAAACTAGGGTGTACTTGGTTCTTCACAGGATTATATCTAGAAATATTTCTGTCTCCAAAACAGCAAACATGGCAGCAACCAGAACACTAATGTTGAGCCAAGAGACCTATAGTTGGCATACAGGTGATCTCTGGTCTCATAAACTGGTTTATATACAGTCTACCGTCTGTTGGTTGCAGTTTCAACCAATCATCCACAACATTAAAACCCCTGGCAGAGTAAGCACGTCATAACAAGGCAATATATTACTGAGAATCCTTGACTCCTGGTTTTTTTTTGTAACCTTTACATAGACTACCCACACTGCAAGTATTGCTCAGTAACAGTACTAGGAATATGAAAAAGATTCCAAGGTGATGACTCCCCCCACCCCCACCCCAACTCCTCAGATATGTCCAAGCAAACATCCATGGAACAAGCCCCTCACAGGCACCTTGTAACCCTCAGCTGCTAACGTCCAAGAGCCAGATGCTTTCTCTAAATTAAAGTCTTGATTGTTGCAGTTAATATTTAGTTAATTTTCTTTGTAATGTATCCATTATATTTGCTGTCATTCAATCCTGTGTTTGCAATTAACCCGTGTGGTTCTTAGAGTAACTAAAGGGACTGTCTCGACAACAGTCTTAAATCTAAGTCTTATAATTATGATGAAAAGTTTTCGGATGTCAACTTCACTTCTGTGAACTTGTAATAGTCAGGTCCTCCCGTTTTTGTTCTTTCAGCACTGTTGATTGTGTAAAAATAAAAATAGCTTATTATAACTGCAGTACAGTTGTTATTCCATCTTGAGTAGCTCCGATAGCCAGCCCTCAGAATATGATGGAGCTCCAGGTCCAACTTAACAAGCTCATCAGGTCCAGCGGCCACTAAAATGATGAGCAGCTCCAGCAATAAACGTCTTTAACTGCCAGAAGTCCTTTCAGTGGGTATTTTTAACCACATCCGTCTGTATTCCATCATGGTGAATATATATTCTCTTTGCTACCTCATTAAGGAAAATTTGATAAAGGGATGAGTTCCTAAAGGACATTTCTGCTTTTCTTCACTTACAGATCTTATTTTGTGTTGCAGGGGAAATATGAAGTGCATACATTTAGCACGTAGAACGCCCCATTTGAACATTAAAATGTTAGTAAAAGTGCAGCTAAGTAATAAGAAGCCTTTGTGATTGTAACTAATGTTTATGATGCTATTGAGACTGGGACTGTGCCTTTAATTTAGATATTCAATCAAAAGAGTTTGGCTTTGTTAATCATAACTTAGAATTGTCATGTGTTTGTTTTGGTTTTCCACAGGTCATATAAACACTGAATATCAAACACAGACAGCAGCCATAGACATTGTCTGTGCGTTAACTAACAGAGAAATGCTGAAATGCACAAGAAATGTTTCATTTCCTCTGCAGTTGCTTATGGTAAGAGCTTTTCATCCCCTTCATTTTTCATATCATAAAAATCTGCTGTTGCTCAAACAAAGAGAGTTGCTCTCATGAACCTGCATTATGTTTGGCTATTTTTATGCTGACTGATTCAATACCATAACACAGCAATTAGACTTAAAAGCTCCCAAGGTTTGGCTAAGAAAGCAGCCATTGCTTTTGCATTCTGTGAATAGCTCTGGGTACATATTCCTTCAATTCTGCTCGATTTCTTTTCACTTCCTTTGTCATGCTTTCCTTTACTTCTGCTTTTATCCTCTGACACTAAGCAGAAGTCTTCCACATTAATGTATTAAATTGATATGTTTTCCTATGGTGCCATACGGGGCCAGGATAAAAGCAGCATCGTGCGCACAATAAAGAAAAAAAGGGCAATTCGGGTCGTGGTGTGATTGATCATTGGCATTCTGAGAAGCTTTGATAGCCTTCATGTTGTGGTCTACAGTTGCAGGCAACACGTTTTGATCTTTAATGCCTTTAGTGAGATGAAAAGAAACTTTGAATCACTGAAACTAGCTCCTTCTCTTTTTTTTTTTTTGTAAAGAAGAGGAATCTTACTTATATGTGAATTTTTTCCTGTTCCTCTCTATTCAAAATGTGATCTCACAGAAATCTACATTTTCTCCTTGCGTTCTTACAGTTCGCCACCTGGTTCACTCTCCTCTGGTGACATCCGAGCACAGTGGCACATCACAAACATCTGACATCTGCCGTAAAAAAAAAAAAAAACTTCCAAGACTTACTCTCTTATGTTCAGGGGCTGAGGTGGATAATGTTTAATTAATGACGAGAAGCATTTCTGTAAAAGGAAGGGGTTGTCTGTCATGCAGCATCTGGAGGAAAACAAACAGTGAAGGAAAAACCTGCAGCCTTGTCATCGTGATCTCTGGAGCCTCTTTGCTTCTGTATTGCACTCCACTCTCTGCCATCCATCACTGCTCTTAGCACCATGTGTTCATCTGGCTTTGTTTTCCTCTCCTGTGGATTTGGGTGCTGATGATGAAAACATAACTGTCCTCCTTTGCTTTATAAGGAATGCGTGCCGATGCACCGTGAATGTATTTACTGTGTGTGCATATGCATCAGGGAGAGGTGATTGTGTGTCTGTCTAAATGCGAATGCTTAAAGCTACATGTATTTCTCGGCATATGGCCCTGAAGTAAACAAAAGCTAGCAGGCCGTGTGACTTTGTGCAGGTGCTGCTGGGAGCTGAAGTGCCTGAAATCCTCCAGATGTCATTTCACTTATGTTGATATTTGTTCTAAACTTGCTGTGACAGCACCTAGGATGGAGTACTTAAACTTAACACTGGTACGCTGTTTCTCTGAAGGTACACATAAATGTCTTGACAAATCGACAGACAGACGGGATGTTACTGCAGGTTAAAGATGCTTCAAGGAGTGGTGGGCAGCAGACCAGACAAATCACGGCAACCTGTCATGCAGACTTGCATGTCAAGCAAGCTGGTGAGTCGAGGTCGAGCCCCTGTTGAAAATAACCAGCGTACATACAAGTGCTAAAGAGGCTAAAGAGTTTTTCATCAAACTAGCTGCAAGGCTTTGGAACAAGTTTAGTCAACCTGCCCACCCCCCATTTCCCCAAAAGGCTGGGAGAATGTAATTGATTCTTTTTGCTTGTCTGCTTGTTTGTTGGTTTTGTCTAAAGTTTTCAAGATATAATTTTCGAAAGTTGTGTAACGAATGACAACTCAAGCTGATTTACTTTAGGTGAAAATCGGCTCAAGGTCAAGATCACACCAAATGTGAAAATCAGTAAAAAAGTTATATTACTTATAATTTTTTTTATGGATCATCTTTAAACTTCACAATAATATACTAGGCCTTGGGTGACACGAGTACCTAGGTTGACCTTTTTGTTAGTGCCCAAGGTCAAGGTTGACCTTGAAGGAAAATTTCAAGAAACCATATTGAGTAATGTATCATATGAAAGGGGATGGAGACAAAGAGAGAACTGAGTTTTGTTTTGTTTTTTTAATGTATTCCTGGATTCAGGTGTAATTTTCCTCCATATTTATTGGACTGGATTAGCCTTCACTTCTCTCTCAGGTCAGGTCTTGCCACAGGGTCATGTGGTTCTTCTACCTAAACCAATCTGTCCTTAAACATGGATACCATGTTCCATGTTTAAGGACAGATGTCCTTAAACATGGAACATCACCAATGGAATGTCATTGGTGATGATGTTCTAAATCATCACCAATGACTCCAGACACAACCAACAAACATACTATTTTAAGAACATAACACTATTGTAGTATTATTTCTGTTAAGGTCAGACTTATCATGTATGTGGTCCAAACATGAAGGTTTGGGCCACTTCTTGCACTGTTCCAAATACTAAATTGGGGCTTCGGAGTTTGTCTTTCCCAGAGGTTTTCAAACTTTTTGTGCCCAGTGGACAAAAGACAAGCCAAATTTCACAGCTCATCTCTACTCATGTCTACATTTCTATGTCATCTGAAATAATTTTATATCTTTTTAATGTAATGTCAGATGAAGGCACTTTGGAGCATGACACCTTTACTTTGCAATAAGCGCCTTAAGCATATAACTTGCATCCATCACCTTGTTAGACGCAATCTTGCTGCTTCTGGTTAGATCCTGTGCTCTAGTTTCACTCGGAAGTAATGTTTCACTTCTATGCAAATCTGTTGTTCATTGGTTGGGAGAAGCTAACCATCTTTTGTTTGACTGTTTTCTTCAGGTAGATTTATGTAGTTGTCTTCAAAGAAGTGATGGATTTTAACTGCTGTCACATTATATGCTCCTCACTAATACCCGATTCTCTGATGTGTCAAATCAATTTAGAAAACACTGCTCTTATCCAACTCTAAACCATAAACATCACAACCAGCTATTTTCTGGAATTTTTGGATGTAAAGTTGGTCAGAGTAAGAACTGAATGTCCGGTCTTCTTTTATCTCTTACAGTGTTCAGCCGGTGTGCTGCTTCCTGTTTAACTACAAAGTGCAAGAGTTGTGTCCACAGCAATTCAGGAAGACTCTACAGAATCTTTGTCAGACCATCTATCGATTTATTCTCTTCCCCTTGTCCTTATCAGGGTCACAGGGAGCGTTGGAGGCTATCCCAGGTACTCAAGGGCGAGAGGCAGGGTACACCCTGGACAAGTTCGCAATTCTGACACAAGGCTAACACTGTCGTTACCACACCCCTCACAAATCAGTTAGTGTTGAGGAATGCAAAGCTGCAGTCTGGCAGCAAAGTCGCAACAGTGAGGGATATTAGTCATTCAAGCTGACAGGTATATGTTTCTGAATTATGTATATTTACAAAAAAGGATATATCTGCTCAAGCGGTCTGACTTGTTGAATACCCAAGTATTCAATTTTTCATTTAAAGGACTGAACATTGGTAATACTTTTCTGTTTTGTTGTGTTTTGCCATTGTAGACCATGGTGCAGTAACTGATGTGAATACAGTCTGTTTACACATGCAATCACTCACAAACTTTATGTCTTTATATTTTGTGCAGTTACAGTTCTGTGTTGTTGGGTTTTTTTAATCATTGGAAGGTAGTGGTGCACTGTAGCTCATGTATAATTAAACATTTGTAGGAGGATAATGGCTCCACTGTGAGCACTTGCCTCACCTGTTAAAGAATAGGTATTCTTGTCACAGGCCCTGTCAGCTGGAATTTTCCACATGCAAATGCTTGTCATGTCCACGACTATGAAAAAAGCAAATTGTAAGATCAAAAGATTTTGTATTTGCTCAGAGCTGTATCACTGTTTAAACTGACACATCTGATATGGATCTAAAAAAAAATGCCGCATGACCCGATCAAAGCAAGGTTTGCCTATTCTGATTAAGTCAGAGCCGCACAAAGACGAACCCGCAGTCCCTTCATCCGCAGGTAACCTACAGCCTTTTGAAACACAAGCTCTGCTCGGGACTTTACCCTAAATCTATTTAGGGCACCAAGCCTCATTAGTGCCATTTTTAATCCAGTTGATATCTACGTAACACTGGAAAGGGTAAAGGCTCCTTGAGGAACAATTTAATTCCAACATAGTGATGAATAGATTCACTTTCATAGAGAGAGAAGTAATACAGAGCAAAAACTGATGTGACAGAATAGATTTGCAGTCCTCTGTAGTCCTGTCTCTGGTGGTTTTCCATCAGTTAGTTTTTTCCTTATGCGTTCAAGTTCTGAGCACCATACATACATAGCTGGAGTGTAGTAGTTCACCGTGACCTCTCGTATCTGCTAGTTTTGAAGGCCCTTCCAAACTAAAGAGGGATTACACCACAAGGTAGTAAGATTCATTCAGCCTTCAAACAGGAATAATGATATTATATTTCTGACTTTGGAACGGGTGCACACTGTGCATTTTGTTAATGTTCTCCAGGTCACAGCAATCCTGTGGCTCCTGTGTAACAATAACATTTGTGTTTTCTGCATTTTAATTTCCCACTGAGACGTACACAGCTGAAGTTTTTCAGTAAACTTATTTCTTTTTTATGTGTATTCCTTTGGAAGACAGGGATTGTTCTAATGTACTAATGAGCTGTCATAGACTAAGTAAACAAACTTCTTTCAAATACCCAAGTGAGCTCAACATTAAGTTGAGGGACAGTTTCTCTGTCAAAAGATGCTATATTTTGCAAGGGGTGAGGTTTGAAATCATTATTAGAAAAAAAGCTAAGTTTTAAGACTGTCAGGCATTTTCTTTTCTACTCTTTGATCTGTATGATGTCAGTTAGGGGGATATCCTTCTTATTGGCGACTGTCAAGCCTTTGAGTCGCCGAGCAGCTGAATAGGGGAATAATGTTGACGCGCCCGCTGTTTAAAACGTAAGTCAAAGTTCCAGGTTAAAACTCCTTTATTTGTTATCAAATCATTAAAATCCGTAGAAAAACAGTGATCAAAAACATTCTAAGCTTGAGCGGTCAGCAAAAGTCGACTTCCCCCATCACCCACTCATTCACAAAAATTCCCTCGGGCCGTGAACAGGTGATATAGCAATCATTATTACCGACACCACGTGATCCAAAGCTACGCCTATCCACAACACTTCTTATCGTCATTTCAAGCACTTAGGTGTGACCACATTAACCCCACCCACCTCCTCCTATGTGTTTATGAAGTACAACCAAGAAAATTGAAAAAGGAGTGGCGCCAAAACCGCTTGTTTTGGGCAATGGATGAGGGCTCAGTATCAGATAAATAAGGATTATTTTGGACTGTGAATCAAGCAAAGCTGCTCTAGTAGAGTCCAAAATTGGATGTGGTTGGCTGTTGAAAAACTATTGAAAAATTGTTACACTAACTTCACTAAATCTTATTTTTATATAATTTGACAGTATTGTTTTTAGGGAATATCATGTCAGTATAGCACATTGGAATTTGAATTCACTAAACTGTTATTTGGTGTCAGTTTCCGTTTACCTTCATGGACTTCACAGATGCAACTAGTGCAACATCTTCTTATCTGTTTGCAAATTAAATCAGCTCAATGGTCTTAGCAAAGAAAGAATGAAAACGATAGTTGCTATAAAACATTTAAAAAAGTAGCTTGTAGCTTTGGTGATTTTTGGTCATTTACTGGCTGACTCCTTTAGGACAATGAAAATAACCTTCATCAAAAATTTGTGATGTTCATGTTTGATTTTTCTCCCTTATATCTTGTGTAAAGTCAGAAGCTGTAAAAAATATCATGTTCTTGCACAGCATTATGGTAACAGTTGCTAAAATTGCAGAATTTCTGCCTTACCCAAATCTGGGAACCCACCACAGTCTGCAGGCTACGGCCTATATTTTAGTGCTTCTGGTGTAGCCAGCAGATATCTGGATAGTGGAGAACAGATATTCTGGCCTGTTCCCTTTATGAATGCAGACAATTGCTATGTTTATGGGATGGCATATTGGCAATTGCATTGCCTCCTTTGCCCTCAGCACAGACTGTTTCCCTGCATGCAACCAGAGCCTGCTCAAACATGATTAGTTAACACTACTTGGAGCTACAAACAGACTACAAACAAAAACCAAAAAGCTTCCAGTACTGAAAATCTTGCATATTCATGTACAGGAGTACAGGAGCTGTGTATAAATTAGACTTACCCTTCTTAGCACTCCATGAAGCATCAAAAAGCAAAAAAGTTAACCTTTATATAATTCAGAGTCACTTTACCATAAACCTTTCTTTAAATAATCAGCACACTGTAGAGGTTTTCTTTGTGGGGATGCTTGCTTTAATTGGAGAGGTTTTTGTTTGTTTTTAACTTCTCTACTCCTGAGGTCAACTAGCTTGTACCTCACTAGCAGCTGTCAGTGGGAAATGCTATGGATGTGTTTTAATCTATATCACAACTACGGCTAAAAGGAGGAGGAAGAAAAAGTGATAAACGGATAAAAATGCGACATCTGAATGTCATATTGTTATTCAGAGCACGGGCCTCCCTCGGGCCGCATTCATAAATATGTTATGAGGAGGCCTGCCGCTACTATACAGTCCAGCAGTGATGGATATTCAGGGTGAAGGGGTTCTTGTGAGAGCAGCATGTAAAGGATGACTGGGCCGGAGTTAGTAACGCACCATTAACTGACTCACAGGATGCTCACAGACTGAGAAGAGAAGGAAACCCGGTTAGTCAGGAAATCAATATAAAACACATCAGTATGGGAGTCGGTGAGAAGCGGAGAAGACGTCTTTGGCATATTAGGATCAGTTTAAACACACTGTGCAACAAATACACTGGAACATACTTGTAGATGGTTGTACTAAAACAAGTTTGACTACATGTCGGCGCAAGGTGCTAAGACAACAGAGCCTTCAGTGCTATAGGTGAGCAGACAAGCTGCTTCTGTGCTTCTCCTCCAGGAAGACCTCAAAGAAACAAGTGGAGCTAATTTAAAGTTTTTTCCTTGTGTTTTGAATCTTGCAGGCAACAGTTGTAGTATAAATACAGGACATGACGGATGTAGTACTCTATACTAAAGTGATGGTACAGTAACTTATGGGGCGATCGTGGCTCAAGAGTTGGGAGTTCGCCTTGTAATCGGAAGGTTGCCGGTTCGAGCCCCGGCTTGGACAGTCTCGGTCGTTGTGTGCTTGGGCGAGACACTTCACCCGTTGCCTACTGGTGGTGGTCAGAGGGCCCGGTGGCGCCAGTGTCCGGCAGCCTCGCCTCTGTCAGTGCGCCCCAGGGTGGCTGTGGCTACAATGTAGCTTGCCATCACCAGTGTGTGAATGGGTGTGTGAATGGGTGGATGACTGGATATGTAAAGCGCTTTGGGGTCCTTAGGGACTAGTAAAGCGCTATATAAATACAGGCCATTTACTTATCATGTTTTATTAAGATCCCTACAAGAGAGCACAATGATTTGGGGCAAATTAACAAACCCCTGTAGAAAAATGACTTCCTACTGTGTCTTTTGTTTAGGCTGTATCTGTATTGTGCTCAAGAATACCAGAGGCGCAAAACACCAGCTATTGGCAGACCAAGCAGTCAGCTGAGACTGCAGGACCAGACGGACCAACCTGTGCACTGCCTGGATTGATTACAAGAAGGCCTATGACTCAATGCCACACACCTGGATCCTGGAATGCCTAGAACTTGTTAAGGTTCAAAATTGAGGAAGGAGAGTACTAACCACCCTTGGTCCAGAAGCTCTTGGTCCAACAATGATTTTAATGAACACACGTGTGGGAAGACACTCTGTACGCAGACAGCCAGTAGTCCTCGACTTAATCAAAGCATGAACAGATATTTTATAGCATCAGGGTTTGATTTACTGACGCCCCTTCATGCGTCACAGATACATTTTATACATAGATCAGATCAACACCACAATGACTTTTAACCCAGAAGATCATCTTCTATTTTCATGGCTGGTACTTTCCGTTCTTGTCTTAAAGTGAATTGTTCCTCTTTCTTGTCGAGACATAACTAATCTCTCCTCTAAATAAATCTAACTAATGTGTGTGTATGTGTTGACCTCACATGCTCTTTGTGTCACCTCTTCACCTACTAACTGTCTGTGTCTCGTCCTCAAATGCTCTTTCTCAATTCACCTGTTGCACTTCTGACCTTTTACCAGACCAGAGGCTCACTGAGACTATATGTATGTCTTCTACTAAATAAATGTTTTAACCAAGAACCTCTACTAAAACCTTAATATAAAATGATCTGATATATAAGTGTTTTGTAAGCATGTATTGCAATTCCTTCTATGGCTCCAAGTCACTTGCACAATAGATTGTCCGGACATCGCGCCGAACAAAGCTTCCAACCCCCAATTAATTGACCGAGCTCCAACTCTTTAATAAGCACAGATATGCATTGTGTATAAAATAGTCATAACTGCACCTGAAATACAAGGTCAACATAATAACTGTATGCATAACATCTTAAGGCCTTCTTAAAGCTATCTGTTACATTGTTAAAGCCTCGTCTTAGCCTGCTGCTCAAAATAACTTTCACTTCTGCAAAACTCTCCAAGCCTGTTTCCTGTCCTGTTACTTTTAGCCTTTCTGAAAGACACACTGTTCAACCCCTGAATGCAATATAAACTCCAGATTATATTATTAATGCAATGGTAATAATGATGATTATTTAACAATAGCAGTAAAATAATTTCCCTGCTCCACAAACTATATAAGATCAACAGGACCCTGAGAGCCTTCATCAGGAACTCAATGGGGATGTGGAGGCCAACCTCAAGCCCATAGCACAAGTCACCATCAAGTGCGGGATCTACCAAGGAGATGCTCTGTCCCCACTGCTGTTCTGCATTGACCTTAACCCCCTCAGTGAGATCATTAACAAGACTGGCTACGGATACCGACTACAGAACGGAGCAGTTGTCAGCCACCTCCTGTACATGGATGACATCAAGCTGTATGCCAAGAGTGAACGAGACATCGATTCACTGATCCACACCACCAGGCTATACAGCAATGACATCGGAATGTCGTTCGGGCTGGAGAAGTGTAGTCGGATGGTAACAAAGAGAGGGAAGGTAGCCAGAACAGAGGGGATCAAACTACCAGAAGGCAACATTGCAGACATAGAGGACAGTTACAAGTACCTGGGGATCCCGCAGGCGAATGGGAACCATGAAGAGGCCGCTAGGAAAGCTGCAACCACCAAGTACCTGCAGAGGGTCAGGCAAGTCCTGAGGAGTCAGCTGAATGGTAAGAACAAGATCCGGGCCATCAACACGTACGCCCTGCCCGTGATCAGGTACCCTGCTGGGGTAATAGGCTGGCCAAAGGAGGAGATAGAAGCCACTGACATCAAGACAAGAAAGCTCCTTACCATGCATGGAGGGTTTCACCCCAAGTCCAGCACCCTGAGGCTGTACGCTAAGTGGAAGGAAGGGGGCCGGGGACTGGTGAGTGTCAGCACCACAGTCCAGGATGAGACAACGAACATCCACGAATACATCACAAAGATGGCCCCAACTGACCGAGTGCTCAGTGAATACCTCAGGCAGCAGAAACCCAAGAAAGTGGAGGAAGGCAGGGTGCAAGATGGTAGCAGGCAGGGCATACATGGAACGCCATAACCAAGTGGCCGGCATAGTATACAGAAACATCTGTGCCGAATATGGCCTGGAAGTTCCGAGGTCAAAATGCTGAGATGCCCCCAATGGTGGTGAAGAATGACCGAGCTAAGATCCTGTGGGACGTCCAGATACAGACGGACAAAATGGTGGTGGCTAACCAACCGGACATAGTGGTGGTAGACAAACAGAAGAAGACGGCCGTAGTGATCGATGTAGCGGTTCCGAATGACAGCAATATCAGGAAGAAGGAACACGAGAAGCTGGAGAAATACCAAGGGCTCAGAGAAGAGCTCGAGAGGATGTGGAGGGTGAAGGTAACGGTGGTCCCAGTGGTAATCGGAGCACTAGGTGCGGTGACTCCCAAACTAGGCGAGTGGCTCCAGCAGATCCCGGGAACAACATCGGAGATCTCTGTCCAGAAGAGCGCAGTCCTGGGAACAGCTAAGATACTGCGCAGGACCCTCAAGCTCCCAGGCCTCTGGTAGAGGATAAACCGTCCGCAGGGGCGAGCTGTGTGTTTTTATTTTTTTATATATATATATATATATATATATATATATATATATATATATATATATATATATTATCGTTTAGTATTAAGCTTTGCTTGTTCTTCCATATTCAGTTTTTCAGCAAAACTTGTTTGAGTCCATAAGAAAAGATTGATTCTTATATCTGAAGGAAGACTTTTTTTCAATAAATATTAATGTTAGCCTGCGACTTTGTTCCAGTTTTGAATTTTGGCCCACTGTGTATATGAGTTTGACACCCCTGCTTTAGAGCCCATGGACACATGAATGACGCAGGAGCCGAGATCCCTGCAGGAGAGCGTCTGAGCCTGCCTCAGCGAGGAGTCGCATGCTGTGATTGGATGAATGGAAGTTAGGCAGAAGCACAGAGGACAGGCTGGCACAGAGAAAACAATGAACCTGGATCAGTTTCACTGTTTAAACTTTTGACCAGCAAACCAATCTTTTCAGCATGTGTTATCACAATATACAGACAAAAAGTGTCTTCCTGTGAGAGCAGGAGCTGCATTCAGTTGAAACAAAGCTTTTTCAGAGGAAAATGTACTAAAATATCATAGAAGGTATTAAAAAGATGGATCTAGCCACTGCTGTTGTAAAGCATTTACCTGGTATCAGAAGTGACCATATTCAGAGGGCAGACAAGTTATCACCTGATCCAGCAGAGACAGATACTTAACAATCAGTGCCAAGTAACATACAAATAAAATGCAAGTGTCGGTAATCAAAGATGGAGCTTTTTTTTAAGGAACAGCTGGCAGTTTTAAACACCTGGCACACCCCTAAAAATTACTTTAAGTCTTAATTCAAATTTAAATATGCTTGTTATTAAAGAAAAAAATCAACCTTGGACAGTTTTCACAAATAAAGAAAATGACTAAAGTGACAAAGACAGCTTTTTGTTTGTAGTTGGACAGTTTAACAACTCATCTGTAGGGATGAATTCATTTCTAAGGGCAGCCTCATGTGCCCATGAGCCGCCTTTTTATCAGTTTGTAAAATACCTACTATTCACACTTAAAGTGCAGCTTTTATGTCATTTTTCAAATGTCAGAAATCTTCCTCAACTAACTATACAAAGTTGTCTTGGATGTCTACAGCATTAAGATACGTCAGTATCTCTGTGCACATTTTGTGGTGGCAGATTTCTCTAGGTGTTACTGTTAAAATTACTCCACTCTACTATCACCAGGCTTTCACAGCTTGAAGTAACTTGTCTTGTCTCTCCATTACACTGGCATATCCAGACTCCTAATTGGTTTTCCTGTCTCAGCAGCTTAGTCGTCTGTTAATGATATCGAAACCTGTGGTGTGAAGATGCAAGAGACCTCCTGTAGGAGGGTTTTTTTTAAGAAAGTGCTTTTCTTGTGAAGCGCCGTGGGAGGTGGAGGGCAAAGGAGACGTGTTTGTGTTGGGAATATGCATGGGTTTGTGTGTGTGTGTGTGTGTGTGTGTGTGTGTGTGTGTGTGTGTGTGTGTGTGTGTGTGTGTGTGTGTGTGTGTGTGTGTGTGTGTGTGTGTGTGTGTGCATGTGAATGAGTTTGAGGCTGTCTGTTGTTTACGGGTGGGTAGTTTTGCTTAAGATTTTGTTTACACAAGCTGTTGCTCCCATGTGGCGTTTCTTCTCGTATAAAAGCTTCCTGAAAAACTCAATGTGTTAAAAGTGCTGCCAAATGAACAAACACACACTGACAGCATTTGTCTGCGGCACCATTCAGCTGCGAGACGCAAAACGATAAAATAAAACCATTACAGCAGATGAGATGGTCGTTCCATCCTTGCCAAGATCCATTTGAGTTTTGAGGGTATGATTTTTCCTCATTCGGGGAGTCAATGGAGCTCTGAGTCACACGAAAACCTCGAGAAAAAAAATGACGTCCTAACTGCTAGAAATCCGACACGCCGCGTGAAAGAAAAATGGGCTGATATTTTTCTGCACAAGCGAGCGGTTCTGGTCTTTTCAGCATGATTCATGTGAATCAGTTCTGACTTCTGCCAAATAAATTAATTGACACTAACAGACAGTGGCCTCCTAGGTTTGCAGTTGGACATGAAATAAGACGTTACATAAATTGTCAGTGTCATACAAGAGCAGCCACTCAGGGGAGCTTAATAAGAACATCAGAGAAATAAGCATGAGGCTGTGGAGGGTGGAGAAATGGGCCATTAAAGCGATAGGACTTCTCGTGGGAATGACGAGGACAAGACGGCTTTCTTTGTGCTCACTGAATGACGCAAGGGCACGCTCCTTTAATCCTAAAAACTCAACCTTCGTTTCCTCCTCATCTGCAGCCATCTTCACTGCATGAATCCACTCTAACGGTCCTGAAAGGCTACAGAAAGCCTTTCCTTTATAAAGAAAGAGATTTCTTTGACAGATTTCTGCAACGCAAGGTTTTGGGGGAAATGGCATATTTTTTATGTTTAATGGAAATGGACTAGACTAGTGTCGGTCCCTTAGATCCAGTGTTTAGATACAATGAAATTCATCAGATACCCCTCTCTTTGCATTTTTTTCACAAAACAAAAGACATGGCTGTTTCTCATCGTCAGAGTACAAAACACAAGTTGGCCTTAGTATCAGCAGCCTTTCTCTGGTGCATCTCATTGTGGCGCTACAGAGAGGAAAGGGACAAAACTGCTATATGCAGGAGAAATCAATCACTGTAATTATCAGCCTAACCAGTCAGTCAGTGAAGCCTGGCTTTTCAGACAGGAAGTAAACTCTCCATGTTTCTGTTTGCTGTCTGTCTGAAAACCCAAGGCCAAATAAACAACAAAGAAGGAAACCGGAGAAAAAAGGATTCATAAAAAGAAAGCATAAAAACTACAAACTTCAGAAATGGCTTAAATCCTTCAGAGCAAAGATTTCAAAGATTAAGCAAAAGCCAAGGATAGAAGTGCATGATGGACTGATTAGATTTTAGATGTTAAAAACTTCCCAACACTTGGTTTTTTTTGCCATAACTCAAGATTTCTTAAACTAAGTATGATTTAATTTCACACATGTGGTAGTAATTATAGTAGTGATTATTTTTGACATTTTTGTCTCGTTTAAGCCCCCACAGCCCTTCAGATTACAACAAAATGAAAGTAATTATGTGTTGACCATTAGCTGCAATTTATTTGTTTATGTTCAGCTCAGATGTACCTGAGCAAATATGACCTGAGTAGAAATGTAGTAAACAGCCACAGGGGACCAAAGCATAAGAGACAAAGAAAAAACAGTTGCTGATGAAATTATAAATGTAGAGCTTCAGTGTGAGATCTTTTGTAGTCAACATGTGAATTCAGTGACACACACATATCAGCAGACACAGAATATCTTCCCTGC
This sequence comes from Rhamphochromis longiceps, assembly GCF_057381845.1. Classification (NCBI taxonomy): domain Eukaryota; kingdom Metazoa; phylum Chordata; class Actinopteri; order Cichliformes; family Cichlidae; genus Rhamphochromis; species Rhamphochromis longiceps. The sequence goes on from NC_140566.1 coordinate 32,489,166, forward strand.
TGTAGCTCCATCAGGCTTGTTGTAACAGGCATATTCATGTGTTGTGCTTGTTTCACTGGCTCCGCCTTCAGTTTGGTCTGTTGCCATGAAACACGTGATGCGATTACGATCATGTGACTTATTTGGCCAGGAAACCAAGTCCCACTATTTGCCTAGTCTGTATGTTTAGGATATTTTTTAATCACAGTTTATCTAAATCAAAGCAAACTAAAACACAAAATCACCCCCTTAAATCTCAAAGCTATTGTTTATTTTAAACTGTAATATGCTGCAGTACTGTGGAGCACTGAAACTACAAGAAAAATACAATTTATTTAAAAAATAAATAAAATAAAGGGAGAAATGAATTAATTCAAATCAGTTTGCCTTTGTCTTTATCCACATTAATTTCACCCTGACACACTGTGAATGACAGACTGCATAGAATAGAAATGCATAAAGAAAAGTTTAGTGAAAGATCATAGTGGGGAAATGCAAAGTTTAAAAAGAATACAGGGAGAAAGTAACTAAAGAGAATAAAAGAGAAAGAGTAACTATAATATATAATGTAACTAAAATAAAGGCAAATGAAATCAAAGCATAAATGCATTTGTTTTTTTCATTGTTTTGGTCAGTTTAAATTGTGTAATAATATATGATAGACTTCTCTACATTACAGAAAGGAAACAAAACACATTACTGTTCAAAAACTTTACTGACTTTACTTCTCCATCACTCCCTTAGAGCCTACTGAAATCATGAAACATCACACCGTATATTGTAATAGTAATGTGTGATGTCTTTGAAGACTGAGCACAGGCTGTATAATTGACTTGCCATTTATTATGACCTAAATATGACAGAACGATATTGCCATGCAGCTCATATGGAGCCCATGTTGGCAAGCCCTGAATGAACACTCTGCAGCCTGAGACTGCCTCTGAAGGCTTGGTTTAGGCTGATTTATGCTAATATAACCCAAGCTAAAACCCTCCATTTGAACAGTGGCTTGAATAGTAACTTGCAGTCATTACAGTAATGTTATCCAGTAGATTCCAGAGTCTTATTTCACAGAGGAGCATATCCCACCTGTCTGACAAAAAGATGGTCAATAAATATTTCATAAGTTTCATTATTGCATATTTATAGAGTGTGTGGCACTCAGTAAATCTGCCTGAGTCTGTGCCGAGGAACGATCTTTAGCCCATCAGCCACATAGTCGAGACGTGCGGAGCGAGGAAGGCCGAGTCATCTAATTTACCTGCCCTGCCAAGTGAAGCCCAGAGAGTCGTCACTGCAGGCCTGATAACTACAAGGCCAGAATGTTGTTAGCTGAGCTAGTGTGGTGTGAAGTTTGTATGTGAGAGCACAATATGTGCAAAAGCAACAACAAAAGCTGCAACACAAAACCGACTGTCGAAATTCCAAATTACACGCCAGAGGTTGTTTGCTAAATGAAACTAAAATAAAAATCTAGCCATTAACATCACAGCTGTCACTTGAAGGACAATAGTTCGTCTCAGTCGGCTACACATGTCAGTTATCAGTACAAAGTTATTCAAAACTAGAATTTACTACTAAAGAATTTTAAAAAGCTATGTAATGTCTGTGTGAAAATGTCGAAATGTCTTGTGAAATTCAGTTTATGTGTCAGACACCGTTCACACATATATATATTTGTGTGTGTGATGATAAAAGCATGAAAAACAACATAGAAGCCCATTTGGTGGGTGATTTTCCAGGAAATGAAGGACTGGTATGTGACAGACTAAACCTAATCCAGGTCTTTTTTGTTTTGGGTCAAGAGTACTCAAAAAGAAAAAAATACATAACAAACATGTGTTCTCCAACAGTGACAGCTCACTGATGGCTAACTCTACAACCACTGTACTACAATAAAATGTATTTGTGCTGAAACAACGTCTTTGCATTTCTAAACAATCTGGAATTTTATTGGGATTTTTTTCATTCAAAAAAGAAAAATAATGTCGACGTGAATGGAAGCAAAGATCGAATAAGTATGAAATATGAATACACTTAAAACTGCAACTTTGTGGACGTGAAGCCTGTTGATTTTTGCCTGCTGGATGAATGCAAAAATAGCCACATGATGCATAAAGTATCGCCGTTGGCTGCTTTTAGGCTTTAAATTGTAGGCTTGAACAGACGTTACAAAAATTACTAAAATTACCTTTGCTGATTTAAAGAATGATAATGGAAAGGAACGGGCCTCTGTGGTGATTTCTCTACACCAGAGCTGTGATTTAATGCTCTTAAGTATTGACTTGGTAAAACTCACATAATGCAAGAAATTATAGCCTGCAAGCAGCCATGTTTGCTACTTTTGGGAATCAAATTGCTCTCGGTGCAAAAGGAGCGGAAAAAAACAAGCAAATTTCTTGGCTTTTGTTCTGTTTAGTTTTTTTCATTGCTCTTTTTCAAGTTACAGTATGTGTCATTATTAATACCTAAAAAGCACAAGTGAGGTCAGAATATATGTTTGGTTTTCTTTTTGCATCATTTCCTTATGCACCAACCATTTGATAAAGTTTTGTACTTCAAACAGAGAAAATGGATACAATGTTTAGCAAGTGTACTTATATACAACCCCTCATTACGAAAGTGGGTGATTGTATTTGTTTCTTTCATTCTTTTTGCAAGTTTCTAGAAAATGCTTTGGAAATTATAGCTCAAATAAAGGTGCGCTACTTTCTATCCATTCCTTGGGACATTTAGTTTTGGATCAAGGAAGGAAAAATATCAGAGAAATGACCTCTCGGACAAGCCCAGAAGTTTCTACTGTGACAGTCTTAAGGCGCAGTGTGTGTAGCCCAGACTGACCTACAACTCCCTAAAAGTTTCATGCGCACACAATCACTCCCACTGACTTCTCTCAGTGTGACCTTCATTTGGCCAACGTCATCACTCGCCACTTTCATGTTTTCCCTCGAGATGTTTTCACTTTCTGCAGATTGTATCTGTCAAAGAATACAAGGAGACATTGGAAGACGTGACCCCAATACCTTCACCCCAGTCCCCATTGAGCTGCTATGATGTTGCTTCTGCCATTATTTCCCATTAGCCCTTGACAGCTGTGTGGTTTGTTGCAGTGAGACCCTGCAGAGATTCGGGTCAGATATCAGTTCCCCTTCACTTTGTTACCACGTTTGCTTGGCTCCATTGCCAGGCTTCGACACGCTGGCTTTTTTTTAAATTATTATTATCTGAAAATAAGGATGTCTAACCTGCATTTGGGATGCTTTGTGTAAATGCAAAAACAGAAATACAGTTTAAAAGTAGCCTAAGTATAAAAGCTTCCTTTATGCAGCCCTTTGTTAAAATAAATAAATAAAAAAGCAGGACTGACAGAAAGTACAAGAAATAGCTTTCTCCATGGTGCAAAACAGTCTGAGTGTGGAGTGATGCACACTTCTCACCCTCATTGGTCATGCAAGGTGCCACCAAAGCAATGGTAGGAGGTAAATGGACTGGAATTGGAATAGTGTTTGAATAATAATCTTATGGCATGTTTGGTTATTTGGAAACTCACCAAATAACCAAACTTAAATGTCTTTCTCCCTATAACATCATCATGCAGCTAACATTGGTATTGGAAATGATGATGTTATAGGGAGAAAGACATTTAAGTTTAGCTGACAGTGTTGTTTGTTTGTTTGATTGATTGATTTAGGCATTGACATGATATGTTGGGGTCTTATTTAATTTTGTTGCCATTCATGTCTGTTGAATGATCTTGAATCACTGTGGTCAGAAATTCAATAAAATGCAAATGTTCATAAATTGTTAGCAACCTTTGTTGTTCAAAATTTACACAGTAAAACTTTATACATGTAGTTGCACCCGTTCAAATATCTAATCAGCCAATCCGATTGGCAGGGGTTTGTTGGATTTAGTCATTTAGAAAAGGTCAGGATGACCTGCTGAAGTTCAAGCCGAGCATCAGAAAGGGGGACAAAGGTGATTTTAGTGACTTTTAACATGTTGTGTTTTTTTAGCAGTAGGCTATTCTGGGTATTATAAACTGCTGGTCTACTGGGAATTTCCCACACATCTCTAGGGTTTACAAAGGATGGGACAAAAAAGAAAAAGAAAAACATCCAATGAGCAGCTGTTCCCTGGGAGAAAAGGCTTTGTTGATGCCAGAGGTCAGCAGAGAATAGCCAGACTTCTTCGAGCTGATAGGAATTCAACTGTAACTGAAAAAAACACTCAATACAACCAAGGTATGCACAAGAGCATCTCTAAACACACAACAGGTCAAGGCTTGAAGCAGATGGGCATCAGAATACTACACATGCTGCCACTCCAGACAGCTAAAATTGGGAAATAGAAGACTAGAAAAACGTTGCCTAGGACTTGGTGTAAACAACATGAAAACATGGATCCATCCTGCCTTGTGTCAATAGTTGGTGGGGGTGTGATCATGTAGGGGATGCTTCTTGGCACACTTTGGGCTCCTTTAGTACCAACTGGGCATCGTTCAAACACCACAGCCTGCTCTAGTTCTGTTGTCCATCTCTTAATGAGAACAGCATTAAGAGATCTCAAAGCTGGTTTCTTCAACATGGCAAGGAGTTCACTTTTGGGATGTGATAGAACAAGTGAGTTAAATCATAGATGTGCAGCCAGTAAATCTACAACTGTGTGATACTGTCATGCCAATACACACCAAAAACTGTGAGGAATGTTTCCAGCACCTTATTGAATCTCTGCCACATGAATTAATTACAAATACCGTGGTAGCATCACCTTAGTAACAATAGAGAAGCCACATTTATTTCCACAAATGTGCAGTATTTACCAAATGTGCAAACTGGAGAGAGACTCCTACAGTGTTCCTGGCTTACATTTCTCTGTCTTTCCAGCCCAGCATCCTGCTGTGTTCATTATCCATCCATTCATTGGAAAAACTGTTTCTGTCTTACATTCAGAACACTCTGAAGCCACATCTTTGCTACACAAGGATCACTTTTTCATATGTTTACCTCATCATTTAAAACTTTGACTATGTTTATTAGAACCACCCAACAGTGTGCCACTATACTGCAGATAATCTACAAAGATCATCTGCTCATGTTTAATAAAACTTTAAAAAGAAATCTCTGGATTTTGCTTTACGCTCTCATTTTCAGGTCAATGAGGTCACATTTTTTATAATAATATACAGATATATAATAGATCATTTATACCAGCTACTATAAATTAGCACCACATGGCCAAAAACGATGCTATAGACCACACAAATGTGGTTAATATTTTGCTTTTAAAGGTCTGTTCTACTCCATCTAATCTGCTGAAAAACACAAATGCAAAAGCACACGGTGACATTTTAGAGAACAGAGCTTTTAAACACGGCGATATCCTCACAGCATGAAGAAGCATTACAAATATTTTTTTTATCCATGTTGGTAACAATTAACTTGACTGGGATCCACAGAACCCTTACCTCACCAGCCATTAATATTAACGGGTGTAATGCAGGTAGTGAAGCTTTGATTGAGGCAGATCTGGAATGGCAGATATCCTTAACATGCTGTTATAAAAGTACAGCAGAGCAAAAAAGTTTTAAGTATCCTTTGTCCTTCAGTGTACAAGCAGCTCAAATCTGAGAGGATGCAAGATGAAGGGAAAGCACACATACACAGAGCAAATAGTAGAGATAATCATGCCTGCTGCATCTAATGAACAGATATAACAAGCACTTCTCTCATTGTGTCATCTAATTTATCAGCTATTGTCCTGCGCTCCTTTTTTCTGTCAAGCTCCTTCAGGCTGATTGCAAATAAAATAGAATTAGCAATCATTTTCTTCTAACCCGATTTAATGAGCAATTTAATTTCAAGAGACCCAGATTTACTGCATGCACCGGCTTCATTCGTTTAAGTATGTATACATAATCAAACACACATGCTCAAGTATGTGGAGGAATTTTTTTTTCTTTTGTATTTCCCTCACACACACGCGCACACGCAGAAAGTGCCATCCTTTTTGGTCCAATCGATTCATTTAGTTTACCTCAATGACACCGGAGCCTGCTGGAAATATCCTGTCCTTAAAATCTTCCTTCCCCCCTCCTTAAACGTCTGCTTTGGCCCGACATGATGAATGATCGCTCGGGCCAATCAATTCTATTTAGATAAGCTCGCCTCCAGATAGGACAGGAAAAGGAAGAAGGATGGATTTTTTTGAGTTATTCAACACGGAGGCCCAAGGTTATTGTTATTTGGGATGTCCGCCAAACTGATATTTCACGGGTAGGGCGGACTTGGTAACTGTACGAGCTTGAGGAGTCTCACAAAGATGATCGAGGTGCAGAAAAATGGCGTTTGCTTTTCTGTGATAACCGGACGGCGGATCTAAAAGAATAGACTTGGTGTTGTCTTTGTCTTAACAATCTTTAATTTTCACAACTGTCCACTCTGATGTTGGCTTTCCAAAACCTTTAACCACTTTTCCAAAGTTACTGCAAAAAGTTAGGTTTTCCTGCAAATTGTTTTCCTGAGCCATTCATTGGTAGATATGCTTCATCATCATCATCATCATCATCATCATCATTTTACTATTGAAAACACAAACCTATGGTTCAAATGCAACCTTTGGACAGATGGCCTCACATTTCCTTCAATCAGGTTTTTTGATATGAGACAGAACTCATAGCTGAATCAGTGACTGCAAGCTGCCCAGTCCCTCAGGCAGCATTTCCCCTGTCATGCTTCATGGCCGGTGTGAGGTTCATTTCCCGAAAAGCTGTCTTCGGTAGGTGCCAAATATGCCTGCTGTTATTGTGGTCAAACAACTGTCACGAAACTGGCCAACCTTAGTTTTCTTTAAATGTTCTTTCTGGAATTCTAAAGCTTTTTCCTGGACCTGCAGCTCATGCAGGTCAAATGTATGTCAGATCTCTTTGTACCTGAAGAATCTGCAGATCCTCTGATGGCTTTTTTGTTTTCAGGCCACTCTCTGAATTCAGTGGCCTGTCTGTCCTAGAAAAGTTGTCATTACCAGACCCATTCTAATTATGTGTTTGTGAGGATTTGATTAACGTAGGGGTGTCATTGTGTTTTTATGTGACCTGAGAACACCTACACCTTTATCTTTATACACATTTGTTCTTAAAAGAATAAAAAGTTTATTCAAATAATTTGCAAAAGTACTTTATATGGCAAAAAAACATATTTCTTTACTTCCCCTTTACCCACATATATGTTAGTCTTTTATATAAGCTGTGATAATTGCTTTAAAACTGTACTTGACTGTGCACCTCCACAAAATATAGAGTTCAATGCAAAAGTTTTGAGCCATCCATTATTTCTTTATATGTTGCTAGGAACATGAAACATGGAAATACAGCATATGAAGCAAAAACAGAGTTTGTGTAGTTCTAGTGAGCTTGAAAGTCAGTACTCTGTAACAATACTCCCACATCGCCTCAGTAATGTTGAGGTGTGGGCTCTGGAGAGGCCAGTCCACGGCTGATAGCACTTCCATTCTGGCATTATTTTACTGCATTGGGAGTGTGTTCGGGATCATTGTGATGCTGAAAAATGAAGCTGTTGCCAATCAGATGCTTTCCAGATGGTTCATAAAAAAGTTATGGTACTTTTTCTGTATTCAAAATTATTACAATTTTGAAAGATCCCAAGACCACTGGCTGAAATCCAGCTGATGACAGGGCCTCCACCATGTTTTACAGATCCATTCATCTGTCCATGATCTGGGTGGATTTCAAAAACGAGCATGGATAAATGTTCATACGTCTTCCCTTGTTAACCTGCACACCCCTGTACAGTCTCATTTATTTCAAAGTCTGAGGATATTCCAGTTATTCTAAAGATTTTAAAATAGTGAGATTAAAGTAGGCATCACTGCCTGGGGAACATTTGAATTCAAGGCCTTAAGTCAAGCTAACACACCAGATCAGCTCCATTTAAATAAAAATGGATAACAATCCAGCCTTATTAATTTACATGTGTCTGGATGATTTTACCAGATCTTCCAGCTTCACCCAGATGTAAAGACTTTCACCTAAAGTTCCTGCAAAATGACAGCGTCTGCAACAAGAACAACAGCTTTCTAAACTGGATCCGGTGTTTAATCCAAGCAAGACACTGACATATGGGCCTCAAATCAACACTTTGCCCATGAGATGTGACAGTTCAGCTACCAGCACTAAATCTCTCTCTGCTGGTATCAAGTCTTCATTGACATCTGTTGGCAAGCACAAGCTTCCTTCAGGAGTGTTACAGCTTGTGAAAGTAGCAGGGTTGGAGATGCTTAACCCAACAGCTCCACTGTGTGGCTCATTTGGAGCATTGCCTGTAAATAACTACCAGACATTTACACATTTTAATTGTGAATTACAGGCTTTTGCTTTCCCTTTATGAACTGCAGTAGAATTATGTGCAAACACAATTCAGGTTCTGCCACTGACTCAGTGCTGATTCATACTATATAATACAGGCTTTTATTTCCTTTTTTTTTTTAACATGCGCAGTAAAGAAGCCTGCAAAGCTGTAAATATTTTCACAGATACCATGGAAACAAATACCAATACTGGTGTTGGAGGCACACTGCCAAACACATTTCTGTGCTGTTAATAAAGTTTTAATGAAAACAATGAATTGTGCCAGGAGTCATTATTTACCTTTTGTACTTCATTAATCTGTCAACATGTCACACTCCTTAAATCAGTATGGGTGCCACTATGACTCACTATTTACTCACACGACACAGACGTGTGTTACAGACATGTAAGAAGCTCTATGTGAAGGGTTTTCAACATTTTCTTAACAGCTGATTTAGTTTCAGGGTGTGAAATCTCAGAACTATAAAACAGATTCTATGGAAAAGGCTAAAATACTGAAAACATCCTTAAGTTAAATTGTTTTTCAAATGGAAAAAATATATACATATTTCTACATACACGGGCTATGTATGTCAGTGAACATCTTGTACCAGACATATCAGTGCTTCCCTTCTATACTTGATTAATCTGAAGTTTCACAATGAAATAAATGACTCTGCAGATGCTGAATGTCACTATGCCACAGAAAGTTATAATAAATATAAACTGACTTCATAATAAAAATGTTTTTGCTGGCATAGAGAGATCGGGAAATGATTTATATATATGACCATTAAACAATCAGGAATTTTTCATCACAGCCACGATGATTGCATCCTAGATTTGCAGCTTATTCTAAAAAAAAAAAAAAAAAAAAAAAAAAAAAATTTAAAGAATCACATTTATGCTACTTTCCCTTTAATGCTTCATATTACTTATTCAATTTTGAAAAAACCCAACCTGCAATTAGCCGCTATCCTTACTCACAAATGACTACACAAACACATATGTGACACAGGAATAAGTCTTGGGATGATTATTTCTCCGGCTTTTACATCTGCCTTCGAGTTTCAAGTGAGTGACAGGAAGCGCTGACATGAAAACAATCGACACGGCGATACGAGAACATTTCATTGCAGCATTTTGCTCTGTGGAAGCTCACTGACTGTCAAAGCGAACGCAAGTGAAGAGTAGCAAATGATATCTGAAAGAGGATAATGAGCGCTTGCTGCTTCATCGGCTGTGTGCAGAAAAACTCAAAGAAGGCAAAGTTAAAGGTGAGCCAACACGCAGGGTTGAAAAAAAAAAAAAAAAAAAAAAAAAAATAGGAATACAATATATTCAAGAGGGTAAAGGAGGAAAAAAAAATTACTATTCTCTGCTGTATCAAACTGAGGCAAAATGAGACCGAGGAACTGTTAGGGAACAGCTTTTGATTCTTGAGAACAAAGCTGGACCTTTTGCACTTTCCTCATCATCACTAATTAAACAAACGTTAGTGTGTGTTTGTGTGTGTTGCATTATGTGCAAAAAGGGAGATTACTGCAAGCATAACGTAGGAATAGATGTGCAAAATGAAGGAAATTCAGTTTTAAGCAGGAAGGAAAACAGTATTTTAATGTCCACAGATGAATTCATAACTTATCATAAACAAGATGTTTCAATACAAGACTTGGTGACACAATTAAATAAGAAAGGGAGGAGATAAGAATGTTATCTAATAATCAGCTGCACAATTTAACAATTTCTTGATCACTAATTTGCAATCAGAAATTAGTTTTTGATGGGATTCACATTACTTATATCACACAGATGTTCGTATGCCTGGTGGGAGCACATGAGCGGGTCCTCTATCCTCACTGACGGTCTTCTCAGAAGTTGTATGGACAGACACTTTGACGTAGTCACCACCTCCATCATTCCTTTGCTTGAAAGCAGTGCCTGCTCCTCTGCATCCTTGTCGGGGTTGGGGGGGGCAGTAATCTGTCTGTTCCCTCTCGCCACAGTCGACTCTATGTGTTCTGACGCAGGGTTCCCGGTCTCCCCCGTCTCCTCTACCACCGCCCGGCAGTTTAGGATGAGTGGCGGCAAAGGCACGCTGCGGGCCAGCTCCTCGATGTGACGGGCAAACTCCATAGTTTTGAACTGCGTGACCTTGGCGAGCTCCACCGTCTTGGCTGAAGTGACAATGGGGATGCTCTTGGCAACCTCGAATGCCTTCTGCAGCTTCTCTGTGCCCTCTGTCCGGAAGAACTCATTGATGACCCTCTCCATCTCCTTGAGGTGGCTGCTGACCATGCACAGGCGGGCCACGTTGAGGATCATGGTGATGGTGAAGGCCACCAGGCACACAACGACGAAATGCAGCCCCAAGCCACTGTCAGAGTAGGCAACGCGAAGAGTCACCGTGTAGTTTTGGGTGCCGCCGCTGGCGCTCGAGGCAACGCAGGTGTAGCTGCCGCGGTCCTCAAACAAGACCTCGGTGATGTTCAGGATGCCTTCCTCTTGAATCTGCCACCTTCCACCTGCGGCAATAACGCACAACATATTTTTACTTTTACCACAAAGTTTCTCATTAAAACGTTCAAATCTCCTTCATCTCCTTAATCAGCAGCATTACCTAAGGCAATTTGTCAAAGACAAGAAATAGAAGGCAGTCATTCTTTTTCTCCAAACTCTAATCAGTACACATCTCTGTCACCTGCTGACAAATAGTTCAGCAAGTCAACCAGAATGACAATTTCTGGATTTCTTTAGTATTTGAAAATTAAAATACCTACAGAGACCTTTTGGTGACATGGTAACAAGTGTACAAATACAGAAGGTGGTTTTATTCAATGCCAGTGTCCTGGGTCTACAATTATTTAAATACAACATCGTGTAACACATTATAGCACATCGGGATGTTATGTTAAAATTCATGGAAGTCCAATTATTAAAATGGCAGCACGAGTTAGGTTTGCAAAGTTACATCTGAACAGACTCAAAGACTTCGGGAACAATGTCCTTTAGACAGACAAGGCCAACGTGGATGTGTTTGGCAATAATACCCAGCATCATGTTTGTGCTGATAAGCTGTATTTGATTTTTGTTAAACACCTCACACTAACTGTTTGCTAAAGGCCAACTGTTTGACAGCTAAAACTAGGCCAAAACTGGCTCATGCAACAGGACAATGATCCTAAGCACAGCAGCAAATCCACAAGTTGCACAGGCCCAGCCAAAGTCCGGACCTCAACCGGACTAAACTGCTATGAACGGACCTTCAATTTATTTCTGTTAAAGGTGGTTCAGCAAACTACTGAATCATGAGATGTACTTAATTCATCACACACTGCTTCTGCAGTTTGTGTTAGATAAATAATGATGCAGTGTGTCACATAGTGTAGGCCAGCAGGGGGTTTTCTACGGAAGAGGATTAGGGCCACTAAGTGGGTACGTCTTTTTTTTTTCTTCTTTTCCTGAATTCTGAGAAAAAAGTCAGAATTCTGACTTTAATCTCAGATTTTTTTTCCAGTGGCCCTAATCCTCTTCCGTAGTTTTCAGTGTCTGAACACACAAAATTTTATATATGAAATGAAGCATACTTCCTTTTTCCACATACTGTTTGTGACTAAAGTATTATTCATGGTAAAAACAGTAACAATGATTGACTAAGTGATTGATATGCTGGTTGAAAGGCAGTGCTTATGTGTCTTACTTTACATAAAACCTTTTTGTCACTTTCAGAATTAAATGCCACTGAAATATCAGCACGAGCACTAACTCTGAAAGTATGTTTTTCAGTTCATTTGATTGCTTTCAGATAAAAAAAAAAAAAAAAGCCATGCAGGACGAAAAGAACTCGAAGCTGATCAAAATCTCGCTGCTTCATTTCCTCGTCCTACCTGCGTCGTCACCCTGCAGGGGTCCTTTAGAGTTGTACCAGCTGATGTTATCATGGGTCCCGGTCACGTTACACGTAATCAGCATGCTCGACCCCTCCTTCACCACGATGGGTGGGATGCTAGCCCGCTGCATTGAGGTCACCACCTCTGACCCATTGTGAGCTCCACCTGCTTTCCAGCAATTGAGCAGTAAGAATGTGGCGAGCCAGTGAGAGAGGTGAGGATTATGAGGCAAAAACATGTTGAAAAGAGCCACAGGTTCAGCTCACATTGGGACGAGACAAACCTGCAAAACAGGAAAAGTCAACGGTCAAATCTGATGTAGCGTCATATGACAACAGGCCCTTAGCTCTTTAGTGTCTTTATAATATGTACGTCTGCATTTCACAAATTTGAATGTTTAGTATATTAGTATTTTATGCAGTAATCATCAGGACATAAAACCTTTACAGGACAATTTTAATTAAAAGGAAATCACTTGAGTTTAAATGTTGTGTTTAAGCTCTTCTTCCAGTGAGGTTTTTTTTTTTTTTGCTTGTTTGTTTGTTTTTTAATCTTTTTTTTTTTCAGAGCACTTTGTTGAATTCTTGATCTCATTTTTCTCCATGTCCCAACATTTAAGTTACAAAATCATCACCCTTTTATTTGAATAACATTATAATTCTTTTCTGAACCCTGTGTAAGTGTACTGAAAAGAAATCTCGGTTATAACATTAAGTATACGGCGAACGGGACAGGCGTGAGGCACATTTACAGTGATGCTTAATGAGTGCGCTAAACTAACAATTCAGAATAAATTATCGGAAAAGTGGGCAATTCCTTAATTCGTTTACAGACTGAAAGTATCAGTAAAAGGTACTGTGGTGCTATAATACACCGAGTTTTAAACAGAAATATAACATAGGTCAGACACAGCTTGATTAAATAACAAACTGGTTCTTGTTACCGCACTAGCGTCCCAGGCACGATAATGGTTTTCGAACTAAAACCATTCAAATTCCCACCTGTTGCCCACAGAAACCAAGGCAGCCAAATCCACCATCAGCAAGTGGCAAAAAACATCAGATATGTATAGGATTCAGTACCACGTACGAAAGTGACCCAGTTCGGATGTCGGATTTGTGCTGTTCACACCGTCATACCATGATCGGATATGGGTCGCATAGGGTCAAAAAAGTCGGATTTGATGCGCTTTCGCCTGCAGTGTGAAGTTTTACAATTATTTTAGTAATTTACCTTGAGTGTGCCAGCCAAGGAAGCACAATCCATCCGATCCATTCACTTCCTAGTACAGGTATGAGTGAATGGGCGTGGTTTTCTGTCAACTCTTCCATGCAGGTAGGTGAGATCACGTCACTGTCGCCTATTTATTTATTTTACATTTTTACACGATTTATAAGAAATAATCTAAGTCAAACAGTTTATGTACTGAACGTTTTGTTATTTATTCAATGATTCATTAGCAGTTTTTATCTTTAATCGTGTTTCTCTATTTTTTTCAATAAGTAATAACAAGGGATTTAATAGTCATTTGTATTTGTATATTGTTGTTAGAATTAAACATTATTATTATTATTATTATTATTATTATTATTATTATTATTATTATTATTATTATTAAAGTAGCAATACATTAACTAAGCGCATTTTATTTTGACGTTTCCGGAAGTCTTGTTTTCTTTTTTTAATCCAGGACGACAGACCCCCCTAATGGGACTGATTCATTTCAAAATAATATTGCAAAAACTGAACCCTAAACTACTAACCTAACTTTTCGGTTCGAGTTTGTACTTTTTGTAAATTAAACTTTGAGCACATTTTTTTTTCTCTTCTATAAAGATTAATACGTTTGACGTTACAGTCAATTTGTGAGCATCAATGTGCTACATACTTTTATTTTGAAGAGAATAACAGGAATTCGTGTTTTTCATTGTGGCTAACAGCTAGACTTTGAAAACAAAATATGACGTGGCTAATCCGGGTGGAAAAACCACAGCACGAAAATCTGAGCCATTGAAGTGTTTGTCAGAAAACTAGAAGTTGCTAAAGGTGTAGATACTAAAGTGCAAACCGAAACAATAAAAGGCGGATCTTAATTTTTAATTTGGAAGCGGAAACTACTACAACTATTAGCTGATTGAGCTAACGTCACCTGCTAACATTACGACTTTGACAGCTGAGCAGGAGAAAAGGTGAGTTAATAGCAAGGAACTTAAGGTAGCTTGTTTTTTCTCATTAAATTATTAGTTTATTATAGTTGAACCAGCAGTCGATGCTAGAAAAACAGCTGACGCTCGTGTAAAGGATACTTGCAAGACACGAACTCGATGTTCTCCTAAACTGTTAGCAAGCGTTTTGAAAGGGAGAACTTAACAGTAAATCCAGTAAACATCCAGTACGTATTGATCCCAGCGCTAAACTATTACCACGGACTACAAGAAAACGTGACACACACATTTTTATGGATTATCTTTATACTTGTACAAACTCCTACTTTTTCTTCTGTGTGATGATTGTTTTCTTTGTCACTTTGGACTTTCTATGTACTTATATATGATTCAGCATCACTACCTCCAGCTCCCATGGATAGCTAAAAGCAATGCAAAGTCGGATTAATGCATTAATCTCATATTGTAAGAATAATTAGATTTGTCCTGACAGCTCCACGATTTAACGCTTGGAGATGTGAAAAGCTTCTGCTTCAAACCCATAAGAAAATACATCTCCTTAGAGTTGGTTAAAGCCTTGGTTAAGGGCCAAGCTAAAGAAACATTTAGTGCACCTCGTTTTTATGAGTAGAACAGCTTATGAACAGAGCAGTATGTAGTGTTTCTTCCTCTTGTGAAGCCCCGGTCAAAATATTTCTGTTTTTATGAAAAGACGCAGAGATTCCCTCACAAGTTTGATTTACTGGAGTCACTGTTACAAGACTAAGTCTTTTGAAATTAGTGATTATCTCCCTGACATTAGAATGTATCACCCCCCCCCCCCCCCCCTTAAAACAGTTAATTTCATATAAAAGGTCTCTTTTTTTTCTACCTTTCTTTTCTTTTTTCATTTCTTTTGTACGTACATTTTGATAAAATCCTGATTTTGAAGCTGTGATTTTGTTGAAATGTTTCGATTGCAGATCTTATCCAAGTTTAAGTGTCGTTGGGTTTTTTGTTTTGTTTTTTTCTTTTTAACTGTAAAAACTTATAAAGTTATAAAGGTTTAAAAATTCTGAAAAAGTAACACAAATTGAAATCCCAGCCCATGTACATCAAGGGACTTTTAATTTGAAAATATTCATAATATGAAGGTAAAATTTTCAGTACTTTTTTAATGTGTGTTAGTGTGGGAAAAAAAAAAAGGAACCCGGACTCCTCTGGGAGGTGAACTGAATTTACTCATGATTGAAACTGAATACTACTACTGCTATCACTACTACTACTATTAATAATGATGATAATAATAATAATAATAATAATAATAATAATAATAATAATAATAATAATAATAATAATAATAATAATTAAACAAAAAAATTAAACTCACAAGTGAAGTTGACTGACTCAGTTGAAAGGTCGACTGACACGTGATGAGGTGAGAAGTGCACAAGAGAGTTAACTACAAACCAGTACCTGGCATTTCCGCTACTATCCAAAGCAACAAGCAAATCATTTTGTTTATTGCCAGAGTTTATGCAGTGCCTTTTTTTCCTCCTCTTTCTTTCCAGGTATGCACTGAGACATTTGGTAACATGTCAGACAGTGAAGCTTCTTGTGCAGCAGCCAAGGGTGCAGAGGCAGCGCCGGAAAAGCAGAATGTCTCTCCCGCTCGAACCCCTGACAGCTCCTCTCCATCCACACCTGACATCTCCACTGATGTAGCTCCGACGAGAAAAGCCAGGAGGAGGCCAGAAACCCAGCCTGCGGCCAAAGTTCAGGAGACTCCAAAAGAGGATGAGCAGCCAGCAGAGGTAGTAGAAATTGAAGTACTGCTCATACTCGAAGAACTAAAGATGATTGCAAAAAGAGAAGAGCTGAAGCCATAATTTCCATCATGACTTCTTTTTCATCCTGCAACATATCATGTCACATAAACATCTTCAAAAGAAGCTTGTGTGTTTGGTCGTTGACACTGTAAAGCTATCTCACAGGGAAGTGTGATACCTGATGAGCGTGGGTGCAATAACACTTTCACATGAGATTCTTAATGACCCTGCTGATGTGCGATGTCATCTAATTATCTATTGGATGATTTAACAACCTAATGGGCTTAGACTAAATGGTCTGATGTGTTGGATAGTTATTCTTGTGTGAAATGTGAGTTTTAAACAAGCTGCGTTTGTCATAATCTTTAATGGTTTTCTGTGAAACCACTAAAAGGCACTTGTTGAAGTCATCTTTCTGTTTTACTCATTCACAACATCTGTTTTGTGTCTTTTCTTCTTTCTCCTTCTGTCCTCATTCTCAGACATCCAATCAGTCGACCGTGTCTCAGGGTGGCTGGGGTTACTGGGGCAGCTGGGGCAAATCCATCTTATCCACAGCAACAGCTACTGTGACCACTGTGGGTGAGTATCCAACACATCACTCAGTCTTTACAAGTACACAGTTGGCTCCTCTGAAAAATAGTACAACACCAAGTCATTTGTTGTTTAAACGTAGTCTTGCTTTGGCCTTTTTCATTCTGTTACTGTTAAAGCTTCTCTGCTATATGTACTGATGTCTTCTGTCTGTTTAGGCCAAGGTATCACTCAGGTGATCGAGAAGGCTGAGACATCACTGGGAATCCCCAGTCCAACCGAACTGTCAGCTCAGGTGGAGGAAGAAGAGAAACAGAAGGGTAAGGCCGCATTATTGTGAATATGAAAAATGTTTGTTAGAACCTGGAGGATCAATAAAGCCAGGCTCTCCAGTCAAGATGATCAAGATGTATCAAAACACTTTAATGGGCACATTTGATTTGACTTTTCATCTGCTGCTAATGAACCAATCAGATGTTGATCACTTCAGTCAGAGAGGACTGGCTGATGGAGATCTGCCAAGAATTCAAAATTAATATAAAAGCAAAATGCAACACCGGTACTTCAGATAAGACAGGAGCTGGCAGAGTGTGGCAGAAAATTGTTGATCCTGTAGATTGCTAAGTGGATATATTTGCTTTAGTACTCCGTTTCTGATGTTACAGCAGCAAATTAATAGAGTTTTACTTTCATTTTGATTTAAACATCTTTAGGCTACTGAGTTCCTTCAAGTCCCATAGCTTTGTGAAGGAAAGATTTGTCCAAATGAAAATGAAATTAATTGAATTGACCCATTTAAATTATTATTTTTTTCTCTCGTGTAATCCTTGGACATTGATTTTTATGTCGTTAGTGTCTTCTCCTGTAGATGGCACCAGCATGGAGCCCGACAAAGCAGTAGATGAATCGTCAGCAGTGGGAAGTGCGATGGGAATGTTGTCGTCACTCAGTAGCGTCGTCCAGAGCACGGTAAGCTGATGCTTAAAACTAGAGAGCACTTGTGTGTTGGTGCGACTGTTCTCACTTGACAAAAGTTAGGAATTTATTTTAGCTCATATTTTAAAGAAAAGTTTAAACTGGGCTTCCTCACAGGGTAAGACCGTGATAACAGGAGGTCTAGATGCTCTTGAGTTCATTGGGAAGAAGACGATGGACGTGATAGCAGAAGGTGATCCTGGCTTTAAAAAGACCAAAGGACTGATGAGACGGAACGCCACTCTCTCTCAGGTAGGTAGTAAATACAAAACCAAGCTAAAATCCTAAAATCTCACTCAAACTTAATGGACAAGAGGGAACATATATATATATGAAGACTTTAAAGCTTAGTGGATGACATAGATTTCTGGAGCCGTGTCCCTTATCATGTGTCACACTCTCTCAACTCTGTCACTCTTTGTTTCTCAGGTGCTGAGGGAGGCGAAGGAGCGAGAGGAGCTGCAGTCAGCAGACAAAGACTCGGCAAATTCAGACAAGAAGGTGGTCGCTCACTACGGGATGCTGTTTGATGAATTTCAGGGTCTGTCACACCTTGAAGCTCTGGAGATTCTATCTCGAGAGAGTGAGTCAAAGGTACAATGAAAGTCTCTGCCAAAATATCACTTCTGCTGTAGCTAAAAACATACAAAGACACTGTTTCTATGCTTTACATTTCTGGGGAATCTAGTAAAGTATTTTCTCTTGTGTGTGCTGTAGGTGAAGTCGGTGCTCTTGACTCTATCAGGAGACGAGCTGGTTGAGCTCAGAGATGAGCTCGACCAAATCAAAAGCTCCTTCTCCCTGGTGGAGTTCGATGATGAGGAAGTTGATGAGAGTAAAGGTAATGTCTTTTAAATCAGCTATAAAAGTTTCACAGCTGCAAGAAGAACCTGAAATAAATGATGGTGCATTTCTAATTGCAGATGAAGACGGATTAGAGTTTGAGAGGGAGTTAAAGGAGGCCATGGAGGGCCTCAGTGTTTCTGCAACTGCAGACAAACTGAGCAAGGTACAGCTCAAACAATTCACTGTGCAGAATCATATTCCTGCCAGTTTCTGACTCATTATTCGAAATGTTACAAGGACCTTAACTTGTCTCCCTTGTCGTTAATTTGATGGGAAAAGTAACAGAAATATGTCAGATACACTCATAGCTTTTAAATCTATTAGACTGGTCTCTTTCTGATTTACAGTAACTGCTAATTCTCAACTCGCCAATTTCCTGTTAAAGTATGATTGCTAACATCCAACAGGCCTGTAAGAGCTCCGCCAGCCTGATTAGTGAGCTGACCAAACAGCATGTGGAAACAGATGTAAATGAGGAGGATGTGAAGAAGCATAGTGTGGAGGTATGTCTTACTGACATCATCAACATATATATATTTTTTCAGTGTCCAACATTGCAAGTATTGGACGTTTGAGGGTAATACTTGACTGCAGGATTTGACCAAGTAGCAATGGTGTGTGTGTTGGATCTTGTCAGGAGGTTCATGCTGCAGCTATCAGGAGTCTGGCCGAGCTGACGGCCAGATCCATCGAGCTTTTCCACAAACTGGCTGAGATGATCCTTTTCTCCAATGGCAGTGCAGAGGCCAGCGTCCTGTCACAGTAAGACAGCATGAGCGGGGGACTCAGGGGTGGGGATATTTCACTTTTTCTGTGCACTTTAATTAACTGTATACCTTTTGTCATGCTGTCTGTTCTCAGGTTAACTGTTGTCCTGTGTAAAGAAATCTCACTGCTGTCCAAGAAGTTTACTTCCTGCCTGACAGCAGCAGGGGTAAGTTTCAAGATCCTATCCATCTGTTTTAACGTCAGGGCGTCACTGATACCTGATGCTTGTAAAGCATTTGTCCCACCACACTTAGATTTTCATATTTACTATGTAAATTTAAAGTCTTAAAAGTAACAGATGTTTTATTTTCCACTGATGTCATTTATTGTTAATCTGACCTCCACGTGTTTATTATTTCTTCATATTATCACACTGTTGATAAGGAATCATAGTAAGCAGTTCAGCTGATGTCTCACAGTTATTATATTATAAATATCATTTTAGAAGGAGATCTGCATTAGCCACAAACTTCATCATTTTGTTTCCATCCACATTTTTCTGTTTTTATGTCAAACCCTAATTTATGCTTCTCTTTGCAGTGTTTTCTCTTCCAAACCACTAATTCTTTGTTCCACAGAGAGATCATTTTAATTTAATTTTTTTCTGTTTTACAGTCAAACGAGAAGGGAGAAGTCCTCAACCCCCTGATAACAGGAGTATTTTTAGAGGTTTGTCATATTACTGCAGCCAACATATGTTCATTAATGAATTGTCCAAAATGTTTTTGTTTTTCGAATACATACAACACACCAGGGGTTCTGGCACTGTCTACTTTATAGAGATCCTCATCTTTTGGGATTCTTCGCAGTTCAGTATGTCAGTTAAAGGTCCGTTCGTGTAAAACAAGAAGCGTTCTCGTCTTTCCTTTTAAATTTGATTTGGTGTCCCACAGGGGTCAATTCTCGAACCTTCTTCATTTAGTCTGTATTTCCTTAGTTGTGTTGTCTGTAAAATTCCTGATGACTTACTTTAGATGTCTGATTTTTCCAGCCAGTAGGGTTCTGGAGAAACCTCAATATAATCATTTCCTGTAATTTAAAACTAAGAAGTCGTATCAGCTCATTGCTTCAGCAGAAGAACAGAACAGAACAGAATCAGTTATCTGACTGTCGTTGTTACTTAATTGCAAGAAAAGTATATCAAAAATATTTACTATAGCTAAAATAAACAAAACAATTTATTTATCTGCTGCTCAGAGCACTTTAACTTTTGGTTGTCTTGACAAGGACTGTGCTACAATGATATTAGAGTAAATTAAGACTTTTGTCAAAGAAATATTATTTCAGCTCATGACTGAAACATGACTAGATGTCAGGAGAAGATTTACAGCTATTCAACACGAAAGCTACGTTCTAATAGTCAGAGAAAACTGTGCTGAGACTTGATTTTATGGTGTTTTATACAAAGTGTGACCAAAAGCAAAAGCTGATTTAAAATTGGTTGGCTAGTTCCTCCACACCACTTCATCCTGCTTCATCAGGATCTCTGCTTGTAGAAGTTTGAGTTTTAAAACCCCATATAGATTAACAGACATTAGTATGGACATTTGGAGATTGATATTTCATACTAACGTGTTCTTTGTTTTTTAAATCCCACACAGGCATCCAACAGTGCATCTTACATCCAGGATGCCTTCCAGCTCCTTATGCCAATACTGGAGATATCTCACATCGAGAGGAGAGTTCAGCTTACGCAGCAGTGACCCGCTAACCTGACCTCTGCACTCCACTACAGCCACTAAGCTGGGGCTCAGAGTCTCAGCAGAGAACTGACATATCTTT
Source organism: Rhamphochromis longiceps (assembly GCF_057381845.1). Lineage (NCBI taxonomy): Eukaryota > Metazoa > Chordata > Actinopteri > Cichliformes > Cichlidae > Rhamphochromis > Rhamphochromis longiceps. Next base: position 32,510,278 of record NC_140566.1, read on the forward strand.
AAAATGTTTAAGTTGTCTGGTTTTTCAGCTCAAGACAAAATCTACTTTGAGATTAGGAGAGAAAATGTTTTCTTGTCAAACAGTGTTACCTTTCTGCGCATTGCTGGTTTATTTGGACTGTATGTTATATGAAGTCATTGGTGTACAGAAGAAGAAGAACAGTGTGGATTTATAATGAACGCAGAACAATTTTTACTTTCATTGCACAAAATACACTACCTTTTCTTGGGTGTTATTCATTCACTTAGTTCAGGCATCTCATACAGGATACCAACCAGTGATAACTTGTTTCCAAAAGAACATCTTAACAAAATAAATGGTAAGATGTAGACATGAGGCTTCACTCTTACTGCAAAGCAAATCATTGCTGGTCCTGGAGCAGCTGGACTCTAAGTGTGTTTGCTAAAATCTTCAAGACACAATAATTTTAGTTTTTGGCAACTTGTCCTTAAATCAGGGGCAGACTGAATGTGATAAGCCTACAGTTCTGTTGCTTTTTGGCTAACTGAAGGATGATATTTGGAGTTTTCTTTCCCTTTGTTTTAAACCCACATCCTTCTAGGTTTACATCCAATATCAATTTTAAATTTTGCACCATCGCATGTCAGCACTCGTTCTAGCCAACGTCTCTTTTTCTCTATAGACAGCCTCAGATTTAAAGAAGACTTTGAGCCAACATTTCTTTTACGACTGCACCACTTTTACTAGATTTGATAGAAAAGTCGTGGAGCATTTAAAAAAAAAAAGACCAACAAGCTGGTCACATAGCTTCAATAGTTTACATTAATGCCCTTGCATTCTGTAAGAGCATTTTAAATAAACCTTTAAGAAATCGTCTAAATGTTTAAGCGATGCTGAGTTGAGATTCAGAGTTGCAGTTTGTTTAGGAGAAATAGAATAATAAATCTTGAAAGGGACGTATTATTTTCATTTCCTGCTCTATACTTTTGGTCTCTTTTTAAGCAGCTTTGTTCACAAATTCAAAATGAACCTCATTTTTCTTATACTGTACAGTTTATCATTTAACTTGAAACTCCCGTTGAACCAACTTTATATTGATTGGTTACCTCTTGTACAAAAATGTACAAGCTCAAATGTTGACAATCAAAAAAGTTTGAACATCCTGTCCTGCCACAGCTTATAATTTACTCCATGTCTGCTTTGTCCTTACTGTCCATCCCCAAAGCCTGTAGGTACCATGTAGAAAACCATTGTTTCATCAATTTTTCCATCAATGAAATAAAAAAGCAGTGCACAGCAAAATAAAACTCATTAGTGAGGTATACAAACATGATGATTGTAAGTGTCAGTGTTATAAGCCTGCTTTCCCCTTTTGTCATCTATCCAACATGAAAACTTCTGTCTGCCAAGAAGATAGAGGACTGCTAACAGCTGAGTGTTGTGGGCATGTAAATTTATGGTTTCGGAGTAATATGGAGCAATATACTGTACGCTATGGCATATTACTGAGATGAGATTCAAATAAATGTGCTTCCTTCAAGCTTTTTGTGTTTAAATTGCAGGGTTACATGTTGTCAGTGGTTTTTGACTTTTTGTGTGCGCACATACTTTCTTTGGCTTCTCGTGACTAAATTAATCTCGTGACAGAATCCTTGGTCTGATGAGAAACCAGACATGTTTTTTGTTAATCCTTTATAGAAATTATCATTTCAATTTTTCAGTCTGGCTAATTGACTGTTTTCACTGTGGTTGTGTCTTTGGTAGAAAATAGTTCTTATGGTGGAGGGATTATCCAGATCAATGTAAAAGCACCTCTTTCACAGTTTACAACATTACAATTAGATTACCAGTGAAATTTATTAATGTATATGTTATAAGAAGTAGATATATGAATATCTGAGTTAAAGCACAACAAAAAAATTTAAAGGTAATCCTGAAGTGTCTGAAGTGAAACCATCTAGACGTTAGGGAATTCAAAGTAAAAATATATTTCAAAGCAAAAAATAAATAAAGATGAAAATATCCAAAAATGGAAACAAATGTACCCCAGCATGTCATCTTATCACTTTATATTCTCCGGTTCGATGGGTGGCGCAGTGCCCATTTGAAGGTTCTCACCTAATAAACGCAAAGAGGAAGAAGCAGCAACAGCAGAAAGAAAGCGAAGAAGAAGATAGGGGTGCTATCACCTAGCTTGGAAGGGTACGTTGAAGAAATTTTCAGGTAAATTATTTTCTTTATTCTTCCACAGCAGCGCTGTGGTGTAGTTGAAGTGCGTTCAACTATAGTGAGACTATGAGATGTAGAAAAGCAGAGCTGCTTTTATGTAATCTCCGTTTCCGTGATGGTAGCTTTCCCGACAACGCGAGGCTTAGCTCGTAAACGTTAGCCATTCGTGCTAAACGCCGTGCTAGCTTCAATATTTTTTTTTTGCAGTGTCGTCAGTTTTATTAAAAAAAAAATTAAGCTGCACGTTATTAAAAGCTCTCAAACTTTTAGCAACAATTTCCCCCAAAAAAGACCCTTGTGCTTTTTTCATTTTAGCATTTAGCATTTGGGTTAGCTAGTCTAGTATCGTAAACAAAAGCCAATGTGAGTTCTTCATGATGTCATGGTAACACAAAGGCGCTTTATACCTGTCACTGTAACAGCAGGCATCACTATAATGGGACACCTTTCAGTAACAGGTCCTTCAAGAACAAAGTGTCGCCGCTCGTTGGTCAGCACAGGGTACTTATATGGGTAGTTATTTTGGAGCATTGTCTAAGTTCATGAGCTCGATACTTCTAAAAACTGGATGTGTAGAATAACCCACACTTAAAACGGGTAGAAGGCTGAAAGAGCCTTCAATTAAAATACCTTTGATTTGTTCTTAGTGCTGCGTGTTTAAACGGCACATCCTCGGTTGTTTTTTCGTGTTTCACACCCATATGACTATAGTACTGATTACTGTTTTTAGTGGTTATATTAATTTTTTTACGTTACGTTGTATACCGTAGTCTTTGTAGTAAAGTTCAGGATTTTATTTACGTACTTATCTATATATGTATGTATTTATTCTCTTTATGTCCACCAGTGAGATTTTGACCAGGAATTTGCTACAAACAAACAAACAAACAAAAAACCCCCACTGATTTTAAACATTTTTTTTAAAAGTGGGTTTAATTTACTAACGTTTTACATATTTCAAAACGAAGTTTGTGATGACATATGACTAGCTGAAGCACCGTTTATAGTATTTATTTCACTATTTAAATTGTAAGAGGAAGTATAACTGCTGAACAGTTTTTTACTAAAGTAAAGTAACCATATTTTTTCAGGAGTTGCACAATGTTTTTAGAGATCCACTTGCAACTTGAAAAATAGAGGAATAGGTGCCCCTCTGTCACCATGCAACCGTATCACTAATTTCCATCCACTGTTTGCTCTTCCTGTCATATGGATTGTTACTACGGAGAGCTCAAGCTGTGCTTGATGAAGAAGTCATTTGTTTATTTTTGGGTCACACATTTCCAGCTGCTAGTTTCTCTCATGTACCTTCATATCCTGGTTGTATACAACAGCGTATGCGCACTAAACGCATGGGATCATCCTGTGCTTGATGTCACAATGTTTTTATCACACAAAAATTTGTACTGGCTTCATCGGATATGGTATAACCATCGTACCCATTTTATCTCTTTTGTGTGGATTAATTTATCTAATATAAGCAATCTAACTACCGTATTTCCCGGACTACAAAGCGCACCTGAATATTAGCCGCACAAGCTAAAATCAGGGGAAAATCCTGTTTTGTACATACATTAGCCGCACCTGACTAAAAGCCGCAGGTGTTTCAATGTTGACTTATCATATGTAAGAGAATATGCACAAAGGGAATTGTCAGGAAAGAGATGGCTGTTTGGAGACACACCCCTTTTATTAATATTTTGAAAAACAAGTTATGAGTACATATTTGCATAACCTTTTAGGTATATGTACAAGTAGCAGTAATTACAAGTAGGAAACATGTACTGTGCTTCATAAATGAGTAACAAATGTAGTACATAACAATAACCTACAGCACACCAGAAAAATAGATTCAGACTACCTTTTAGGCTCAGGTGCAGTGACACAGCTTTAACAAGAAGAAAAGTCAGTCATTCACCATCATCTTCCTGCCCACTAAAACCACCAAAGTCCTCTTCTCCAGTGTTGGATACGAACAGGCTCAGGGTGGCTTCATCATCCACTCTCAGCTTCTTTCCTTCGTTGTCACTTTCAAAACCAAAGAAATCCTCGTTGTCAGTGTCAGAGTCGAACACCCTCAGAAGGGCCGTGGCGGGGTCCTCCTCTCCATCATGCAGCAGTCCAGCCCTTCGAAATCCGTTGGTGATCATTGATGTTTTCACACTTTTCCACGCTGTCAGAATCCACCGGTGGAGTTGAGCATAACTTGCTTTTCGCAAGTTTATCGCCGCACATCATCCACGACTCCCGCTGAACGTGTAGCGCTACTTTGAAGTTTGTTTTTCGCGCTACTTGTACGGCACTATGTTGTCTGGCGGATGGACACGTGACCAACACACCACTCTTGAACCCCGATACTGTGTGTCTGATCACATGCCCTTCCGCCAGGCAACGTAGTGCCGTACAACAGCGGAACAAACAAAACAAATCGTCTTACGATATGACAAAAATCATGGATAATCCATAGAAAAGCCGCACCTGACTAAAAGCCGCAGGGTTCAAAGCTTGTGCAAAAAGTAGCGGCTTATAGCCCGACAATTACGGTAAGTGGTCGGAGGTAGTTATCAACCCGACAAGTTTACCCAGGGTTTCTCTATCTAGTTAAAAGCATGTTTACATAAAAAAGCTGGTGGAGGCAGCATATAACCAATCATACTGATGAATAAGCAAGAGAACAACTAATTTTCCAGTGGAGGTCATAACTATACTATTAGAAAATGTGAACACCGTAAAAACTTACTACAAGCTGAAAGCGACAGTTTCATTGTTTCACTTCTGGTTTTTATAGGTAAATGATAATTATGAAAACAGAGTTCACACGTAGACTTAAACCTATGTGCAAATTTGTAATTTGCAATAAAGTTGTGTCAAAATTTTGCATAGCTGTCAAGGAAAAATCAAGAGAACCCAAATTTCTCATCACGGAAACACAAAAACTTGACTCTTCATGCACTGAGGTCTGGTGGATCTTTAAACCTTTTTTTTCTGTTTGTTTATTTTGGTTTTCCCAAAGATTTTTCCAGAGAATTGATTGAATTGGTTGAACTGTCAGTAGGCGTGGATTTCATATCTCAAACATACCCTGTTGAACAAATTTGGCCGTGAGTTCTTTAGCACTGGACTAGCCTCATAACACTGGAAAGAGTTAACCCTGAAGTTGTGTTAATAAGACCCAATCCTGCTTTATAAGACCGACCTCAGGTGTCTGACTGTCTGGCAACCCTACGATCATGAACTGATGTACAAATTGATGAATAAAATTTACCAGAATACAGATAATTAAGTGACTTGACTGCAAACCTCTCTATTAATGTGAAAATGAAAAGTATTCCCATATGTGTGTGTTCTTTTCTCGTGTTACAAGCATTAATTGGCCTTCTCTTCTGATACCAGTTTTCTTTTCATCTTCCCCCAGAGTTGTGTTTTTTTTCTTTTTTCTTTTTTTTTTTCCTTTTTCGGTGTACTGCCGCCCGCCGCCTCGGTAACGAGTGCTTTTGTTGGGCTTTTTTCACCTGACCTGCCAACATGCCAGCCGCACTTACAGATTCCAGTCAGATAATCTGTGAGGTCTGGGCGAGCAATGTTGAGGACGAAATGAGGAAGATTCGGCAGATTATTCAAAGCTACAATTACATTGCAATGGTGAGTCTCTGGCGTGATGGCCTAATTTCTTTGTCCAATGTTTTTACACAGTTGAATTTGAGGTGAATTTTGTGATATAGTCTTTTTTTAATTTAGTAGCTGTGGTTTTACAAATGACATTTGTCTCTAGATACCTGCCCTATTGGTATCTTTTTTTCCTGCTCCCATTTATTTATTTTTAAAATCTCTGTTTATTGATGTTTTCTGTGGGGGGGGGCAGTTGATCTCAAATATTATTTTCGTATTTAATCGTAAAATTTACCTAAATGTCCTTAAAAGACTCATGGCTACTCATTTCCTTAGCTTTCACTGCTCTCAGGCTCTTATTTCAGTGAGTAATGACAGATTTCTGAGTGAAGAAAAACTGTAAACAAACACTTGTTGATATTGTTCACCAGGACACAGAGTTCCCCGGAGTTGTTGTCAGACCGATTGGAGAGTTTCGGAGCACAGTGGATTACCAGTACCAGCTGCTGAGGTGCAATGTCGACCTCCTGAAGATCATCCAGCTTGGGCTCACGTTCATGAATGAGGAAGGAGATTATCCCCCTGGCACAACAACGTGGCAGTTTAACTTCAAGTTTAACCTTACGTGAGTGGACTCTCTTTAAATCCTCGTTCTTTTCATTGTGTTGCAACCATCTGAACGTTTTAGTGTACTGACTGTGACTGAATGTAGAGAAGAAGGGCTGACTTAACCACCTGCTGCATTATAACTTCATCTCCACCATATGTCTACATGTCTTTGGAACTAAGTTGAAATCATGTTAGAGCAATTGTAAATTGATTGTTGCACTCAGACTGTATGTAAAAGATGGACACAGCTGGCTTTTACAGCACCTTCTGGTTAAAGTCCTGTAGTTAAGGGTCAAACTGCACACTGACAGTTTCAGACATACCCTGCTTTGCTGCCCTCTTTGACAATACAAAATGAGCATTATGTCATATTTGGTAAGTTTTGAAATAGTAACTGACAATTTGCTCTGTGACTTCCTGATGAGATCAAAAGAGCCAAAGGGTTGTTTTTTTTCCCCGTAGATGTCTATACAACCGCAGGTCTTTTTGCAGCTGCGGGATTCGCCACCTGCTGGCTGTTTAAAAAGGCACATTTCAAAGCGTGAAGCTTTTTTAAACAGTGTGAATTTACTAAATGTGTTTTTCTCCGGTTCTCCTTCCAGAGAAGACATGTACTCGCAAGACTCCATAGACCTGCTTCAGAACTCTGGCCTCCAGTTTAAAAAACACGAAGAGGAGGGAATCGACACGCTCTACTTTGCTGAGCTCCTCATGACGTCCGGCCTGGTGCTGTGTGAAAACGTCAAGTGGCTCTCCTTCCACAGGTCAGTCGTGTGTTTGCACCCTACACCACCTTTTAGTTGTATACAATAAAAAAATGATTTTAACAATAAATAAATGGTGTAACGTTGCTCTCTGCAGACCTTTCTAAAACCATGAATGAAGCTCAGCATGTGTAGTGTTAAAGCAAACTGAACCGTTTTCTTAGAGGTATTTCTGTGATATTTCTGTGATATTTCTGCATCTGTGAGGTGTTCAACGAGTTTCTGAATCTCTGTTTCTTTTAGCGTTGTTTCTATCCCAGGAACTTTAACCAAAGAGTAGGAGGTTTGAAGGAAATGGATTCCATGGCCACCGGGATCTAAATTAAACTCTGAGAAATAATTTTAGTGTCCCAAAGAAGCAATAAGCTGAAAGAAGGGAACATTTGACTTCCTTTAAAGCTCCTGGGACTAAAAGTTGTGGATACTGGTGGAAATGAAAAGGCTGAACCTGATCAGTTTAGACATCTGTTACATTCTCCAAGACACAGTCCACCTAATTTCTCAATTTCATTTCGGGAAATAATTTTAAATAAGTCTCGTTCCTGCAGAGAAGACTGTAAGTAATTCTTTAGACATCATCAGTGTAACCCAGCTGTCCTCTTGTCCTTTGGTCCTCAGTGGGTATGACTTTGGCTACTTGGTGAAGCTCCTGACGGATGCACGCCTTCCCGAGGAGGAGCACGACTTCTTTCAGATCCTCAACTTGTTTTTCCCAGCGATCTATGACGTCAAGTACTTGATGAAAAGCTGCAAGAACCTGAAGGTAAACCTGGATAATTGAGTCACTACATCTGAGTTGGTGCTTCGGCTAGACTTGAAGCTGTTAATGGCTTCGCTTTTAAATAGAAGACATCTGTCAGATCAGATCAGGATGAGTTTTGACAGATATCTGACCGTGGTGTGTTTGCAGGGAGGGCTACAGGAAGTGGCAGACCAACTGGAGCTGAAGAGGATTGGACGGCAACATCAGGCTGGGTCCGACTCACTGCTTACAGGCATGGCGTTCTTCAGGATGAAGGAGGTACGCTCTCACAGATACCGGTTTGATCTCTGGTAGAACTCACGATGGCATCTGCAGCATTATTAAATGCTCATGTTTGCTCTTTATCCGAACTTTGAGTTACTTTGGAGATCTGAGTCAAAAGATCAGATATTACAGTAGTTTAATGTAATTTACCACTTTAAATATTTAATGTTATTCACTAAACTCAAACTGGACTTATTTAGCATGTTTGTGAATCCAAACGTCCTTTCTTTGAAAATAAATATGAATTTAAACTAATGGAAATCAGATACAAATTAAGCAAGTTTTGATCAAACAACATTCCTGTTTGCACACCTGAGACAGTGTTTGAGTCATGTCAGTGAAACTTTATATTTTGTCTGCAGCTTTTCTTCGAAGACAACATCGACGACGCAAAGTATTGTGGGAGATTGTACGGCCTGGGCTCGGGCTCCACCCAACCCCAGAACGCCATCTCCAGCTCGGGCCAGGAGGAGACCAACAACAAGCACTGACTGAGCGCTCGACCCTCCAAGTGGAACATGCACTTGTTTTAAAACCCAACCAGCAGACCCCCCACCACATGCTCTCAGACGTCCCTCGGCAAGACTTTACTAAATGCATATTTGTTTGAGCGTCGCCCTGCCAAGTGACAGTGGCTCCTTCACCGCTTTCTTTTTAGTCACTTTTATGAGTATATGGCCATATATTCATAAGACTTTTTTAAAAAAGCTTTTTTTGTTTTCTTCTCTCTCACAGCATCAGTGACATCTTTCTTTACAGCATGGGACCAGCTGCTCGATCTTACTGTGATTTTTAGACCAAACATTGACACGAAAGGTCGGGTCTTTTTCATCAGCCGGACTCTTCTCTTGTTGCAGGGATTTTTTTTTCTTTCCTTCTTTCTTTTTAAGTTAATGCTGGAAGGGCCTGTAAATTAAAATGTATAATTTTGATGCAAATAAATGTTTTAGCTCTTTTCCACTTTGAGAAACTTTTAACAGTGGGAGTTGGAGTGTATAATTGTGCTTGGGTACTCACATGCTTCACTGGCCAAACTGCTGTCCTTCTGTACATTCACCCTCAGATCAAACTGTCCACGGTCACTTGTGCAGGTGTTGTGGTCACTTTTCTTTTTTTACATTCTTCATTGTTTTAAACAGTTGTACATTAAATTGTTTTGTATTTTCAATGCAAGCAAAAAGCATTTGCTCTTTTCTTAAGTAGATTTACAGAAACACAGTGTGTGTCTGTGTGTAGAAGGGTTAATGATATATAGATGGACTCCATCACAGTTTGTGCTCATAGAGAAAATTCTGATAATTTTGGAGAGAGAAGATGAGCATTTTGCACAAATGTACAGCTTTCTGAAAACAGGAAAATCATCTCCTCCTAAATTTTGCTTCAACTCCTAAACCATTTGGTGCTACAGAGAAAATTCTGATGGTTTTTGAAAGGTGAGCTTTAATTTTACAGGCAAAATTAAGAAATACGTCCAAGCAGCCTGTACGATACAACAAAGACTTCTGTGATGTTCTTTTGAAGATGTTCATTGAAAACGAAATTTGACATGTCAGTGTGTATATCAAAGGTGTGCTAAGACGACCATTAGTATGAGTTTTTCTAAGGGAAGCTGTGTAGTGAGAGACCACCTTCACTACCTTCTGATGCACACACAGTTCTAAAAGCTTTTCATGATCATTTTAAATCAGTTTCTTTTTTTAAGACTTCAGTCTCTAGAAGCGGCAGATATTTTATGCATCGGTTTTTACAGTTAGGACTAAATATGTAGAAACACCAGTGAAAACAGTGTTTGGTTATTTTGCTCCAAAATAAGGCTTTAAAAACTTTCCACACAGTCACCTCTGCCATCATCTCTTTTGGTGAATTCTCCACTGGGTTTAAACTCAGGGCTCTTGTTCAGTCCGGCTGGACATTTATGTTCTTATGCTTTCAAAGGTAATAGATATTACTCCATCCAGCCCAGTTCTTATCAATATACAGTAGATCCATCAATCTGTGATTGTAACTATTATAGAAATAATTTGACCTTGTCCGGCTTCAGAATTGGTGAGACTCCTTCAGGCACTTTTAAATGTGGAATCAAGCTGACTCAGGACTTTTTATTAAGTTTGTTTTTATTGTAGAAAAAAACTGCAGAAATGCTGCTTTGAGTGTATCAGAAAACTCAAAGAAACATATCAGAGTGTGTAAAGTCTGCAGTTTGGAACCACGTGCTTTTTGAGGTGTCTGACTGAACACATCTGAGCATGCTTTGTGTGGATGCAGGTAAACAGTCAGTGTAGCAGCGGAGACATGAAGTCAGACCATCAGGCGGGTCCCCAAACTGCCAGCAAATGAATCAGATGAGGAATCGCTGCGAGGCTTTCAGGACAGAGGGACTTGTCCCATATTTACGAAGCAGATCTTTAGCTTCTTGTAGGAGCGAGTCCGAGAAAGACATTGAAGATTTGCTGAGATGCAGAAGAACCAGACAGCATTCCACAACATCTGGGTGAGGGTACACCTGAAAGACAAAAACATTCATTCTGTAGCCCTGGGGATCAGTGTTTCATCCTAATAATATATTAAATTGCAAATATAATAATACATCTAAAAACTGAAGAGCATCTTACATCACAATAAAGAGTTCCTGTGACATGTGAAGAGAAATCTGCAACATAGTGAACTATTTGTGCAACTTAAACTCTTCATACTAAGCACTTCTTGCTGTTAAGATGTCAAACTGTCTGGTTGTGCTAATCAGAAATGGAAAAAAAACAAGGAGCATGATGGGATAGCCAGCAGGTACCCTGAGGGTAGAGCTGTGAGCAGAGAAACAGGTCAAAACTGACACATGAAACTTCTCCCCTCTCTCTCTGTGATCTCTCTCTGTAGGTGGGAGATCATAGAGGGAGCACAAAGGTCCTTGGTATATCTTACTACTTGACTGTCATGTTGAAATGACAAATACTGCACGCACAGAATCAACATTAACATCCTCTCTAAAAGGTTTACTTCCACGACTGCCTTCAGGATACTTTGGGAGAGACGACTCTCTCTTGTAAGCTTTGGTTATACCTTGAGTGTGTTTGGCAGCTCAGCCAGCTCTTTCTGATGCTTGGACATCTTCGAGGATAATGACAGCAGAGTCTCCGGGTCCTCAGAACTGGGGAGAAGAAACAGCCGCCTGATTCAGCAATCAAAGTTAATCACAAAGAAAATAAGACCACGAGATGGCTGAGACTGATGGGAATGAGGTTAGTTTTAGACATGGCCCTGCCAGATTTCAAAGAAAAAGTGATGCGCAGTAAAACTAGTTTTATAATCATGGCTATAGTGCTATGATCATGGGTCTGATAATCACATATAAACAATAAAAACATAAGAAGCTGGCACAAAGCTCTCACCCCTGCTCAGCCTCAGCAGAGTCCTGACTGTCTGAGGATTCCCTGGTGGTGGAAATCACTGCAGGGCTGTCATCCCGTTTCTCCCCAGAGTCGAGCTGCCCTCCCTGGGTCTGGCTGTGCTGCTGCACCATGGCGGCGAGCTGCTGCTGGATCTGTCTCACAGCTCTCTGTGTGGCCTGGCAGGCAGCGTGAGGCTCACACAGAAGGAGTGATGGATCTAAGCCCAGTTTATGAAAACCCCCACTCACAGGACGGTGGGTCTCTGCCGACTCCAACAGCCCTCCGTTTGACACCTCATCCTTCATTTCATCTTCAGGAGACGAGTCAGCCAACGACAGGGAGAGGCCGTTCTGGATCTCCTGGCTGCCTCCCGAGGTCCTCCACCAGCATTCATACAGGCGGTGGTAAAGGACAAAAGCCTGAAGACTGCTGGCAGCAGCTTTGGCTGCTTCTTCCGTGTGATGAAGCACTTTGGGATGTTTCCGAAAACTAACACTGACATCGCCTGACCAACAGAGAGAAAAGCAATTTTCAGGAAATGTATTCATTATTAATGCAGATTAACCTGTTTATTCCTTTTATTTATTTATTTACTTAAAAGCAGAAAAGAGTACAACATACAAACTGCTCACAGGGGCTCGTCTGATTGTTTCTCTGTATTCTTTCAGGGTCTTTTAACATTACAATATTTAAGTGCCCTGAGGTGACTGCTACGATTTAGTGCTATATAAATAAAATTGAACTGGGTGGCTTTGCAGTATCTGCAACAGCTACAGAGCAATGCAAAAGGCTACCACTGCTACATGCCCAGAAAGGCCGCTGAGCTCAGTGTGGTCACCCTGTTCACATATATACAGAGGCTCCTCCCTCTGCTACCACCAAAAATACAGTCTACTCCTGTGAGAGACACTGCAAGGTAAAGCTGCTAATGCCTGTCAAACACAGTTATTTTACATTGTCCTAACATTTAAATTCATGCATAAAAGTCTCATGAATCTAAGCTCAGATGTTACAACACTTATCACCACAAGGTGTCGCCAAAACGACTGCGACAGAACTTAAGAAATGCTCATCTTCTGGCTAAAATGTCAGTTTGCCCTTATTCTGTCTCAGTAGTGCAGCCACCACATTTAGGATTGATATGATGTACCCTGATGGACAGATGACTTCACTGTTCTGTTAATAGGACGTACCATCTGGGAACAGCAGCCTGCAGAGCTCTGCAGAGACACAGAAGTGTCCGGCCTCTCTCGGCCAAGCCACTGCGTGCCACAGCTCTGTCACCAGCTGATCATCATCAGCCAGTAACCAGCTGAGCACAGCACAGGTCAGGTGGAGGGATGAATGCAGCAGGACCTGCAGATGGAAAGGCACATGGACAAGATTTTAGTCTAAATTCATTAAAAGACTTCCTTTAGTTTTCTTTCAGTTCTCTGCTTCAAATATGCTTCTACGTCATATTTAAGCTGTTTTTTATATCTTCTGTTGTGCATGCTTCAGTTCTTCTATACATAATACATTTGTTTCCAGCCGTATCATCAATTATGTACCTAGTTTGTGTCTGTACCTGTCTGAGAGGACTGTTAGCAGTGGGCATTGGGCTCTCTGCAGACTTGAGCTCCTGCAGAAGAGCCCCAACGCTCTGATGTGAAACAGCAAACTGCTCCTCCCACACATCTCTCACTCGATCCATGATGCTAATGTGACGCTCACCCGGTGACGCCCACGGGTGACGGGAGGCGCAGGATGCTGCAGGACTAACTTCAGAGTCTCCCAGCATCTCAGAGAGCAGCTCAGCCACACAGAGATGCAGCCTGTGGACCTGCAGAGGGTTGGAACAGGTTTCACAGACTTTCAGTTCATCTTCTAAACCCAAATTCACACTCCGACTACTAACCAGGAGGCTGTCTTGCAAACTCAGAACCTCCTGTGCTCCGACCCAGTCTCGAGCGGCTGCCAGATCTTTGGCACATCTCAGCGACAGAGACTGAGCCAGAGAGGAGTCTCCTGAGATTCTTGCTAGACTGGCCGCGGTCCTCAGTGACAAGACGTCATTCTTCCTGGCGATGACCTTGGCGGCGTCAAAGCTGGCATCGGCAGCGAGGTAGCTGGGAGATGATGTCAAACCAATGAGAGAGGACCCATTTAACAATGTTTGCAAAGCAATTTAAATAATCATTAAGAGCAACTTTAAACTTTCTAAACACTTCTCACCACTTAGCTGCTGCAGAAAAATGCCCATCTTTCTCCAGCACTGCAGCCCAACACGTGTACAGCTCCTTCAGGAGAGGTTCGTCTGCTGGCAGCCGGGCTTTAACCAGCGCTATGGCCTCCCTGATAATAACAGATGAACAAAACATATCACCAGAATATGTAGCAAACAAACCTGGAACAGAACTTTTTTATTTAGAGGAACAAAACAAAGCAACAGTAAATAAAGCAAACCTGTAAAGCTTGTGGGAGCGCAGCAAGTCGACTGCCTCGTAGAGTTTGTTGATGGACAGCAGGTGGGACGCCGCTTTCAGGTACTGCTCCTGCAGACACAGCTGCTTGACGAAGGCCTCCACTGTCCGGCTCCACACCACGAACCCAGCTGGAGGAGCAAATAAAACACTTCCCATTACACCAAAAGCAGAGAAAGTGGATCAAGAGCTGAGTAAAGAAACCGAGCCGTTTATATTTTTAGCAAATATCGACCCCATTTGTTGACATGGCCATAAGATGACATTTACCCTGTCAGCAGCTGATATTTATCCCTTGGCTTACATACATTTTGCACTGACTAAATGTTCAAAAACGAACCCTTCAGCTGATCCAGAAAGCTGCAGCGAGTGCGTTAACAGGGACAACAAAGAGAAAGCATATTTCCCCCCACACTGGCTTCTCTTCCTCCCTCTGGAAGTCACAATCAAATTTATGTCAAATCAAATGCTTCTCCTCACATACAAAATCTTATAATCAAACCGTGTCATATGTAAAAGACCTCATAGTACCGTACGATCCTAACAGAACACTTCGCTCTCAGACTACGGGTTTACTTGTGGTTCCCAGAGTATTTAAAAGTAGAATGGGAGGCAGAGCCTTCAGCTTTCAGGCCCCTCGTCTGTGAAACCAGCTCCCAGCTGGGATTCAGGAGACAGACACCATCTCTACTTTTAAAATTAGGCTTAAAAACTTTCCTTTTTAATATAGTATACAGTTAGGGCTGGATCAGGTGACCCAGAATTCTCATTTAGTTATGCTGCAATAGGGTCTAGGCTGCTGGGGGCATCCCATAATGCACTGTTTATTCTGCACTCACCCTTTTCACTCACTCTGTGTTTATACCCCGCTCTGCTTTTAATCTTTAGTTATTATTATATTTCTCTCCCGCTAAAAGGGAGTTTTTCCTTCCTATTGCCACCAAGTTCTTGCTCATAAAGAGTTATTGGATTGTTGGGTTTGCCCTGTATTACTGTATTATACTACATCGCCTTGAGGTGACTATTGTTGTGAACTGGTGCTATATAAATAAAACAGACTTGAAATGAATTTTTTTCTTAGTTTCTTCAGAAAAATAAAAACAAAAGAAAAATAAGACTGAAATAAATATTAGCATCAGTTGTATAACTGAGACTACATACGAGTCACTGAGCCTTCAGTAGGAAGGAGGAACCAGGGAACAACTACCAGAGTCAAGAAAGCAAACAAACGATGGTGGGAATGAAGAATGAAGACTTTCCTCAGAGTCTAAAATAAGAAAATTACTCCCCCCCCCCCCAAATAAATAAATAAAACACAGCACAGAGAGGGCCCAGCTGCAGGTGGCATGAAGAGGACACTCTCCATTTTTAACATTTTTCTTTTAGTGGGCTTCTGTTGATCAAAGTCACTGACACTGTGGAAGTGGTCACAGTTGAAAAGAATAGAGAAGGTTAAAAAATATATAAATGAACAAACATAAAATAATAAAATATGTTAGTCCTTTTGTTACGACGTTATGGGTCCCAGATATAGTATAAACACTTTGATGATACACCTGAGGACCAATACATTTTTTTCTCTGCCTACATCTGTGCCAGTGTCACACACTCTGCAAAGGCTCAGTCTCAGGTTAAGTCAATATTCTTGCATTTACCCATGGGAGCGATGGAGAGCAGGTGGTCGTTCAGCTCTCCTTTCTCTGTGGCGAGCTGCAGCGCCCCCTCCAGGTCGCCACTCCACAGCCGCAGGTACACTACGGAGTCGAAGTGACCCGCCTCCACGTGGCCCTCCTCTGAAGGGCAACATCAACGTCACAACGGATGAGTCATCCAACACATCATGTAAAAGAACTCCTCTCCATTTAAAGCTTGTTCCGAGAGCTGAACACGCATTCACCACTTTAACTTTAAAGACTCAGACGAAAAACTAAAGCGCACCTTCTGCATCAAACATGCGGTACAGAGCCTGTCTGTCAGCAAACAGGCCCAGATGGATATGATCTCCCTGGCCTGGGACACAGCCTGTGGGAGGTGCTGGAATATAAATGCACACGCTCATTGAACAGTCCAGATGATATTTGCTTATCAGCTTCATTTTGCTTTCATGCAAGCAGAAAAAAAAAGGTTAAAAGGGTTACATTTTTAAATAAAACGTTATTAAAAGTATAGTCTTTACAGTAATCACTGTCTAAAACGATAAACTGCATGGTGGTCTTACTGTTGTGGTGTCTGACAGAAGCCAGAGTGATGCAGTCCTGCAGCAGCTCGTCTTTGGGCCGGTGGTCCATGGATGTACTGAGAGGCAACATGGAGCGAGGCTTTTTCTTCTTCAGCCCAGTTAAGTCTTAAGATAGACACACGCACGGTTACATACAGAAATGTGCCAAACACCCGTTTCAAAAGGACATCTGTGCATACCTGGCTTGTCTTTACTCTTTACAGCAGCCGAGGATTTTCTCTGCATCTCAAATGTGGCTGAAAGACAGAAAATATTTGGAGCTTCAACGCAAAAGTAGCAGAAAATCTTGAAATGGCAACTGCTGTTTTCTGAACTGCTACCTGGTGAAGGTGCTGGGCTGCTTGTTGAGCTGGCTTCATCTTCGTCATCTTCACCTGACACCCCTTGTCCCGTCACTGCCCTCTCTCCGATTGTCACCGGCGCTCCATTGACCTCTGGCTGTGCAGCTCCCTCAGCCCCCGATGGCCCAGCCTTCTTGTTCTTCTTCTTCTGCTTCGTATTGGCCTTCATCTTCTCTTTCAGGTCGACCATCTTTTTCCCTGAAAGCATATGCGTGTCACGGCCTGCTGGTCAGACAGAAAGGCCGTTTTGTGCTGGTTACGGTTCTGGCGTTACCTTTAGGCGGCTTTGTGAACTCTTGTTTGGAGACGCTCCACTCCTGCAAGGTGAAGTCCTTCCCTCCAGTCCAGATCACATCTGGATCCACAGGGGACCAGTCCACACACAGCAGATAACCAACGTGTCCTCTGTAGTTAGAGACAGCTGCTTCCTCCAGAACATCCCACACCTAAAGAACAAGAATATTCAACAATAAAACCCAAAGATGTGTCGACATGCTGAGAGCAACATAAAAACACGTCTACCAACTGAAAAGCCAACGTGTTGAGGTAGAGATTCTTATGCATCTACCACCATCATTTACAGGTTTACACCCATCCACTGACCTGCGCTGTGCCATCATATGAGACAGTGACGAGCCGAGCGTTGTGATGCGGACTCCAGGCCATGCTGGTGATTTTAGCCGTATGGCCACACAACCTCCGATAGGGCTCCGTCAGCACCACGGGGCTTTCTGGAGGATTTTCTGCACAACAAACAAAACACTGATGTAAATACAACCACAGCCATCAAAGCCTTAAATATGTCATTTACCTTTTTACTCGCTCTTTACTGACAGTTTAGATTCTTCCAAATTGACATAATGAGGATTGCAGTACAGTTCGGTTGACATACTACATGTTAAAGAGGACTCACCTATAACAGAGCAGAGATCGTGCACGTAAACGATGGCGTTGCTGGAGCCCGAGGCCAGGAGGCAGTGCAGCTCAAGTGCAGAGCTGTGGTCGTGATGCCACCGTAACGTGTTAATGATCTTGTGGTGCTGCTGGATGCTGCACAGCAACTTCAGACTGGGAGCCTGATATACGTCGATACACCTGCAGCACAGAGCAGCTGGTCAGCTGGTCGCAAAAAGCACAAAAACACTTCAAGCAGAAATGAAAAGCAACTGTAGTCCCGAGACGACAAGCAAACAAAGAAGGCAGTACGGGATGCAACGTATGAGATTACAGAAGAAATATCTGACTTTGTTCACCAACCAGCTACCAGCTGTGCTTTTCATCTATTGGCAGGTTGTGTACAGTGGGTTTACCAGCTGTTGATATGCTTTTTTAGACATCAGCTACTTCAACGTAGCCAAGATATCTGCAAAAAATTACATTTTTACAGCTGAATATTGACCATTATTAGTTACATTACAGCTATTGAAAAAATGCTAAAGTGCATCTCCTGACTTCAGGAGTGCCCTCCTGAATTTTTATTATCTTAAACACACCATCCATACATTCTAACACCTACAGAAAACACATTTTATGACCTCATCCTTTGGACTTTTTAATGACCTGTGAGAACTTTGTGCAGAGTTGTGCAATAACTCTGTAGGTTCATGAATCCAGTTGCTTGTGAAGACGTATGATGAGCCACAAAGTGAAACAAACAAGCTGCAAGCCATTTTCTATTGCATCTAATAAATCAAATGTGGTTTGCTTTGAACCTGGCTGGTTCAGGAAGTGTAGACATCTACATGTGTCAGTGTGGCACCCAATCATAATCCCTGAGAGCGACATAGATAAGAGGGGGCAACAGTTCAAACAGAACAAAATTCATTATTCTGTAGCCTCGAGTCCAGACACTGTCAGCAGACAGTTGGACCCTCAGAGGACTCCCGCCGGCTGCTGATGGTGTGTTACAAGATGGGTCACGCCAGACCGTTCACTCACCCATCCTCGTTGCCGATGGCAACAACTTTCCCATCTGGCTTCCAGCTGAGGTCGGTGTGTGGAGACAGCTTGTGCTGTTGGGAAGCAAATTTTACCTTTGTAACTTATTCAAATCTCCTTTATTTACATTCAGCAGCAGACATGAAACAAACTGTTGCAGGCATGAAGGACCTGCAGAGTGAACTTGTGCTGTCAGCTTTCTTAGTGTGTCAGGTTTTATTTTGCCTGACATGTTGTTGGTTCACTGAGGGCTTAATGAAATCTCTGCACAGATAAAAGTCCTGCTAACAGACTACAAAGCAACAAAAACACGTCTCTATACATGTGACTGCTTTACTGTCCATCTTACCAACTGCACACAAAGCTCTCTTTGCTTGGTGCTGGAAGTGAGATGATGGTGAGGAGGGTGTCAGGCTGGGTTATTTGTGCCTTTATCTGCAATGTAGCCTATAACAGAGGCTTTTATTTCTAGAGTCCTGTTTGATAACTGATCTTATTTCAGTACAAAGTTAGGTTGTTGGGAATTACATCAGGAATCAGTGACCACCAAAGTGATTAGCAATAGATTGCTGAAGATTTGCTTTATTATATTTTAATCTCAGCAGCACTTATTCACCATCCTCTCGAAACATGAAAAAAAAAAAAGAAAAAAAAAAGAAAGAGGGAAATTCTAGTTTTAAATCATCCTGATTTATCATCCTGATTTAAAACTAGAGGTTAAATTAACGGCGCTTTTGCAGAAAGGCTAGTTTTTGTTTCACAGGGCGTCCACGTTTGTCAGTGAAGGATTTCATCGTATTGGGAGCACACGACAAAGAGTGGAGGAGAGAGAGGTGAGCAATGTTGTGCATATAAAAACAGATTAAACAAGTTTGTAGAACCAGGAATGTGCTACGATCCTGCAATTAGCTCTAAGTGTGTCCAGTGTTAACCAGTGTTACAAGCTAGCATTATCTCAGGGAGGTGGCGAATGAGATGAGCCCTCATGTGCATAATATTTCCAGAATATTTTAATTTAATTAATAAAATATTGGTATTTGTCATCCCTGGATCCATACAATATCACCACATAATCCTATATCAATTTTTTTACCCCACCCCTTACAAATATGATCCGTTCATGTGCGTGACAGTGGTTTCCACCACTGCATTATGGGTAACTACGTGTTAAAGAAAGAATCGTTAGGATCAAAAAGGATCAGTGAGTAATACTTCTGAGTTATTTATCTGAGGATAAAGGGACTGCATAATTACATCATCATCATCACATCAAAGCCCCTCCCACCTTGATGTCGTTAGTATCTCTGATGAGCTTGTCGATGTCCGACGCCTCTCCGTTCAGCTTGTATGGATCGTGCTGGAGTATGACGCCCTCGCCGGCACAGCTGTACAGACTAAAGGAAGGTTTTCCTCCTGCTGTCCCTGAACGCCACACAGAACATAAAACTCAGTGTCTTCATGACGGAGGTCTACTGTGGACAAACTGTGGGTTTCAAGTGTTTTTTGATAGCGTTTACCGCTACATAACAGTGTGTTAAAGCCAATTACTTAAAGACATTTTACTGCATTACAGTAAATACTTTTAGTTTTTAACTAGAACTTAAATGATTAGTTAATTGGACACCTCATTAATTCGAGCAAATCGTAAATTTGTAATGGCATCTTTAACTTGAAATGACTTCACGACTGCAATCTTCACACAGGAGAGCTGAACTTAAACATTTTAAGGACCACAAGTCTCAAAGATATAAATGAATTAAAGACTTGGTTACTATAACTACCCATTCAATATATACACAGGCATTATTATAGGTAATATAGATAAGATAGACTAATCTGTGAACACCAGGTATGTAGAAGCCTTAATGTAAAGAGCAAAGGAAGCATGGCGGCTGACAGCCCTGAGAAGCAGCTGGTCCTGATCTACTCTGCACACCTATTGTAAGTCATCCTGACAATTTGAACCAATCACAAGTCCACGAATGGAGCTGAACTGGTGCCAATGCTGTGGGTAAACTAATTAGCAGCTACTTTTGTTTGTTTAGGAGCCATCAGCAGAATTTTTGGCAGTGCAACAATTACATTTATGGCTTTGAAGCCCAGTGACTGATACGCTAATCAAAATGTCATCTGCCGACAGCTGGTAAAATTAACTTCCTACGTCTTGATTTCCCCACATGCGGCTCAAGAGGAAGGAGGTGAGGAGTAAGTGTTTTCTCAGCTCACTCAATTACAGGGTCGATTACGAAAAGGCGTGCAGAGATGGTCGGGCTTTTTCGCTGACTCTCTGCTTATTTGGTGTCCCACTGCCAGGCTTTTTGCTGGGTCAGAGCGTTCAGAGCAAACAACAGCAGTTGCTAAGAGTTCATTAAGAACTTACCAAATGACATTGGGGGGACCGGGGGCCCCCAGGCCAACGTGTACACCGTTTTTCTGTGATAGGAGCTCGATATCTGAGGAGGCCTGGGAGGAGATGAAGCAGAACAAACGCTCGGTTAGGGATGTGTGATGTGTATAGCTGCAGGAAAACAGGCCTCAAGGGAGTATAAGAAGAAACCACAAGACTCGCACCAGAAAACAAGCAAAAGATGGACTTTGAAAAGTTTTCTGAAAGTCACAAAGTCAAACTCCAACTGAAATCACAACAGTTCTGACGTTTTGCATAAAAATAAATAAATAAGAAAGCAATTTTCTTACAAATTATTTAAAGTTCTGTTTGTTTCTTCAAGTTGATTTATTCTGCATTTCCTTTTTTTTCTGTCAAATGCTGGTATAATACTGGTGGATGAAAGTTAGCAACACCACAGATTCAAATAATGAGATCACCACAAACCTCTTTCACATTCATTTTTACAGGTGCTTTTTTCTAAGCATAGCATTCATGCACTTGCTCTTGGAGAGATGCATCACAGGAAACGTTTGGAGTTCGGCTTTTTGCCCGCAGACACTCTGAGATGCAGGTCGGAGGAGCCAGACCGACCTTCGGATCAGCAGACAACCTGCTGTACCTCCTGAACTACAGCTGCCACATTTTAAATAGGTGTTTTACTTGTGCTTTGGGTCTTTTGGTTGATGGGATTTCACTGTATGGTCATTTCAGACACTGGTAAAGCCCTGTAATCCACTAAATGATGCCCCAAAGATTGGTACCAGTGCCAAAATCAAAACACTTCTGAAATTACTTCTTAGGAGTATAAGCTCTTTAATATGTGCAAATTTGATTAACAATTAGGCAAGTCTGATGCAGTTTGTAGATCACAGTATCAGTTTTATTTTGTTTTGCTTTCAAAGGAAAGGCTTGAAGTTTGTTTTGGGAATCTCGGAAAAGGGAAGGGGAGGTGGTGTTCCATACAAGCCCTCAGTTCCGGTTGTGGAAGCCAGACGAGGGGCAGCCAATTAAAAGAAAGTGAGATACATAATGATGTTTTGAAAAGGGAATCAAGCAAAGATCATATTTTACAAATGAACATAAATGATCCTCTGTGGAAAAACACAGCATGGATCACCAAAGTTTAACACATACGCTTCTTCATAAACAATGAAAGTGTTTTGAATACCACCGACACACACTGATATATGCTTCTGTACGTGCTGTCACCGATCGTCTATCAAGGCAACAGCATGAAACAAGCACAAGCAATAAACACGATAAGCATGGGGCGGGGTCAGACAGCTAATCTTAGAGAAATGAACCTTACTTGTTGGAGAAGACGTCATAGATACCAACTTTCCCATCATCTGTTCCAAAAGACAAAGATCCCTCTTTTGTCGGATGCCACGCCAGCTACAACAAATGAAACCCTTTTTTTATGCACTTCATCTTTTGTGTCAGCGAACAGCAACAAGCTTGTAATAATTTAGCCACTATCATCAGCCTCAGACATGATGGAAGCTTGAAGAACAAAATAAAATTTAAAGGCTGCTTAAAGCCGATAACATAAGTCTGACTTTAATGTCCTCTCAAAGTCTCATCAGCAGCTCCGCTGGATCATTTTTTAAAGCAGACACTCGGACAGCCGACAAATTGTTTTTTCATCCGAGAAGTTGTTTCTTTACTGATCTGAGATCTCATCCTTTAACGTCTTTCAGAAAACTTCCTCACACACACAGACTTTAAAGTGAAGTAAACCATTTATATTCTTCCTGGGTATAAACTGATCATGTCTCTTATTGTCCCTAATAGTTAACCATAAATCAGCTGTGCTTTGCAAAAAGAAACTCCTTACCGCTGTGACTTTGGACTTGATCCCCTGCCAGAAGGACCTGACGTCGTACTTGTTCTGAGTGGTCAGCGTGTTCCACACCCGGATCATGTTGTCACCGACACCGAGCGCCAGACATCCAGTACCCACGGGGGAGAAGGTCAGGGCGTAGACGAAACCGCCCAGGGTGGGCAGAGTCCAGCAGCACTCCAGAGAGGCCAGGTCCCAGCACTTAACCTGGAAGAATGAACCAGCTTTCAATGAACTTCCCTCTTTAAAGGCAGTTTAATAATAAATGACAGAAATCCTTATTTGCTTTCATGCAAAATTCCCACTTTAAAAAACAGGCCAGATGAACGCTGGAACACAGCAGTGCACTCATGGCTAAAAAAGCTTCTTCGAGTGAATCTTAACTAGTGCTGGGAGATTAATCAGACCGTGGTGTCAGACGGTTGTTGCCTTTGGCTTTCGTTCTCCCTCTGGCCACCAAGGAGGTCTCCTGATTCGCGTGAGCCCACTGCCAATTGGGTTTTGTTGCTCGATTACTTTCCACAGAGGAGGATACGGGCTGGCAGCAACAGCTGTCCTCGCAAGAGCTTTACAGTTAAAAAACACCCACTGGCCTGTACTGAATTCCATACTGGCACAGGCCATGTACTGTAAGTTCAAAGGTCACTCACCTCTCTGTCCATGGAGGTGCTGATGAGCAGCTCTCTGCCATCCTGCAGGTGAACCGAACTCATGTTAAAGACGATCCTGCTGTGGTTCTGACCCTCTGAGGATGTGCCGAACAGGGTCCACCTCTGCTTCCCTGTCTTGGTTAAATCCCACATGACCAACTCACCACTGGGGAGACACCAAATTAAGCCTATCAACTCAATTATCAGCCAAGCTCTTGGATACAGCTAATGAAGAAGCCCAAAAAAAAGGAAACTAAATCCAGCATTGACAAAGCACTTTACCGTTTTACATTTTAATGGGTCTGTTTTATGTTCTATTTTGCTTTGTTCCTGACATTTTGCCAAGAGACTTTCGACAAACACACCTCCAGACAATATCCTGAAAATTAGAGGCCAAATAAAAAGGTCTAAAAAGCAATTACAAGTGATTTTGCTCCCAATTGTTACAATCCTGAAATAACAATCTTCAATTTCTGCTGCTTGCAGCTACATCACAGTTTCATTGAAACAGAGAGAAAAAAAAGTCTGTGTTTTTTATACTGAAGGAAAAAATATTAAAGCAGGCAAGTTATGTAAATGTTAAAGTGATGAGGAAAAATTCAAAACGGGCCACAGTTTTACAATCACTTCTTGTCGTGATCATTTTGTTACTCAGTCAACAACCAAAAAAATCTTCTTTAAACCGTTTGACTGATTGCACACACACTGTACCTGAAGCAACTGGACACGAGCTGCGTCGGCCGTCCCTTCGGCCAATGAACGCTGAGCCAGAGACGCTCTTTCACCCCGGGGTCGACTGCGGTGCCTCTCCTCTTCAGGTAGGGCAGCTTCAGAGTCATGACACCTGCAAGGTGAAGGTGAAGATGCTAAAAGGATTACGTCTTACACCAGGTATGATCTAATCACCTGCGGTAAACCTTTGTCATATCATGGAGTTATCAAAAAAAAAAAAAAAAAAAAAAGCTTTTTATGCTGCGTGTGGGGAGGGAAATAAAATCTAACACGAGCTTCAGAGGTGATCAGAATTTGTATACACTGTGCTTTTTTTCCTAAACTCTAACCCTCGTGTTTAAGTGAAATTTTAAACACTCATAGTGAATGAAACATTTTCTTCTTCAAGGCTGATTTCTGCAGCATCAATTAAAAAAGAAATCTTAAAAATGAACATAAATCCACCTTTTCCCTTGGCTGTACTCCAGAGCCTTACAGTCTGGTCTTTGCTCCCAGATGCGAGATAGCAGCCACCTCCTCCAGACACTCCATTGGTTGCTATTACATGAGAGGAAAAAAAAAAGTCTCATATACTTGTGTTGAATTGGCTTCTTCGTGCACAACGAACATATTTTAAAAAGAAAAATAAAGAGGATAATTTAAATACTGCCCAAATCACAACAGCGGTTGCCTCAGGGTGCTTTATATTGTAAGCTAAAGACCCGACAATAATACAAAGAAACACAACGTTACCTTCACCGTCTTCAGGTCTGGTGTAGAGGGCATCTTCATGGGCCAAAGGTGACCACGCCAGCGCATGGATCTCATCGTCGTGTCCACGGAGACGGTGAATCACCTCGCCTTTCTTACTCACATCAATCAGCACGATCATCCCATCTTTGTACCTACAGCAGCATTGTCACAGTTACCGACATCATGTTCACTGAATTTAAATTTTGATTCATTTACAATCAAGACTTCAAATGATCATGAAAACATGTTTATTGAGATTTTTGTCTGTTACCTACAGCTTTGTGAAAGACTTTAAAAGAACTGTAATCTAGATGCTCGACTGATCAAAAATGTTTCTTCAGACATTTTTTTCCTCAAACAAACCTGAGCTCAGAAAGTTGCCCTTCACACGAGTAAAATTTAAAGCGAGTTCTCTCTTTTATGGATAAAAACTACTTTGAAACACTTAGTAGTAGACCCACTTCACTCACTTTATAATGTTAATGTAACCTTTGACAGTCAGTTTGGTAAAATGCAGAAAAACTACCCTCGTTCATGCAAAGCGCTTTAATGTTCATGATCCAGCAGACTAATCTGTCCAGCGGTCGTCTTTCTTGGTATCCTTACCCAACAGCCACATAGTTCCAGGTATGAGGAGAGCAGGTGAGGCAGAAGATGGTTCTGGGCTCAGGGAAGAAGCTGGTCGTGTCACCCGTGTGGTACCAGTGACAGACCACCACGCCTTTCTCATCCCCGGACACCACCAGGTTTTTATCCACAGGGGACCAGTGCAGCGCTGATACGGAGCTCTGTGGACAAAAAGAGACCCGAGTGAGTGCGTGTCACAAGTTCTTCTTAGTCAGGTGTGTGCTGACGGGCAGTGAGCTGCTTCCAAAGACATTTATAGCAAATACTAAACACCAGATACTATTATCTAAATGTAAAACCCTTTGTTAACATTTTGGCATGATGAATCAATATACTAACGTTTTTTTATGCGTTTCATGATTTGTCAAATAAATATCCTTTCTGGGTTTAAACATCTTCCCAATGATATTTAACCAACATGTCATTACATGCAGTTTATTATTCAGATGAATCCACAGACAAAATACTGCTTTAAGGCATCTGCTCAAGCAAAGAATGGAAAATAAATATGCAATGCCCTCAGTAACCTTGACGACTGTTTTAAAAATGCCCTCGAGAGAGAATCACAGAGCTGCTGCAGACGATGTTTTTGCTGCGCATCCCACTGAGTCCTGTCGAGCTCTGATGCTTAACTTTCTTTCTCCAGACCTGGTCAGGGGTCCAGTCTCATCAAGGAGATTGGACCATTTCATATAAATGTGAAAAAAACAACATGAGACGGCACAACACACATACAAGCTGCTTCCAAGTTGGTGTAGAGCACACAACATCCTGTAGGGGGCGCAAGCACGACACAAAACCTCTTTCTGTGTTAGTGGACACAGGACAGGACACTCACCTGATGAGCTGTGTGCTCCCTAATAAGAGTCTTGCTGCTGGAGTCCCAGAAACGGACACTGCCATCGCTGGAGGAGCTGACACAGATGTGACTCTGCCCTGCATGCTGGCAAAACGAGAAGCCGGACACCAAGTCCTTATGGCCCACGAGCTCACCTGAAAAAACACACAGAAAAGGACACTGATTTCACTGCGACTGGAGGATTAATCTGTTTAATTTCAATTATGATTTTAGCTTCCAACAGTTATAAACCCAAGACAAACTGGAGAAAATATACTAATAATTATTACTTTTTTGCTTTCAGCTTCTAACTTAATCTATAATAGTAAATCATGAGGTTTTACTAGATACAAACTTTACATTAGAAATGTATAAAATAGAGTACAGCTACTAAAGCTCTGAACTTGATGCCCTCTGTGCCCCCTTTAGACTCACCCCTGCATGCTAAAAGTATCACTGCTAGAAAGAGAGCACAGACTTGTGCTGGATTTAAAGTGCCAATCTAAATAAACAGTCCATCTGCATACACGTGCCTTTATTTTTGGCTTCTTCTTAATTTAGTTGTGCAGGCACTTTCGTAAATCAGTGGTGAGTGGGAGAAGTGGAAAAGATTGATTTTCTTCACATTTAAGTGATCCAAATAGATGATTTGATGAAGGACCTTTACTGGTATTTCAATAAGAAAATAAAATATACAATAGGTCTATTTTAGTGAGGGCTTTGTGGTGAAAAACAGCCAGTATTCTGAGCCTGCCTGACCACCCTGTGTCCTTCATCATCCTGCACACCCTCATTTAACAACAACAAAAGGTGAGGCAACAATGAGACAAACTCAAAACAGGAGTGGTTGTACAAGTGGAGGCCAATTACATTTTTCCCGCTTCATCTTTTTTGACTGTTTTGGTTTTTGTTTTTTTTTTACTAGCATTGCATTTGGCTGGGGTCAGTGTCAGTAGAAAACAGTGGACCCTATAGAACCTGGGCAAGTACTCCAACTTCTCCAGGATGGCACATCACTAAGTTTCACTGCCAGGAGGTTTGTAGTGTCTCCCAGCACAGTCTCAAGAACGTGGAGGAGATTATAGGACACACAAAGATACTGTAGGAGAGCTGGACACAATGCTCGGCCTCTTGTGGTAAGAGTATACAGGCAGTTCCTGGAGAATGAAGAAACCACACTGACTGGCCCGCACCTAAATCCAATAAAACACATTTTTGCCATTGTGTTTTCTTCAACCTGACGCCACCTGGGTGTACAGACTAGCACCAGGACAAGCTCCTGGTACAGATCACAGAAAAGATCCCAAAGGATATCCATCGTCTCATTAGGAGCATGCCCTGACATTCTCAGAAATTAATACAAGCACATGAGGGCCATACAAACTACCACAATCGATTAGCCTGTCACTACATTTTTTCACACTGACTTTTGTGGTGTTTTTGGTAAGTTCATCATTTTTATTTCCATCGAATGTTGTAAAATCCTTTCATTGGTTACTGCAGCCCATCAAAGCCCGAGATCCTCTAATCTCTCCGATTTGGTCAGGCAGATACGTTGTACCTGAGTTTAACGCGGTGTTTCTGGCTGCGGGGACTAAAACATGAATGCCACGATCAAGTCTGTGCTATGTGTGGTGTCCAGCGGTGACTGCTCACTCACCTGCCACTCTGCACGAAGATACAGACACATCTATCAAGTAGATGATGTTTTTGGCCCCGACGCCCAGCAAACCGCTGCTGCTGACATCACTGCAGCGCGAGCAGTACCAGTTGGGAGAGGCGGGAAGCGACCGTTCCCGCATGACGCCCTGGATACTTTAAAAATATTTTTTTTTCTTTAATAAAGTCCTAGAAACCTAATCCAAACTTCTCACATGTTACCTGCACTATCGTAGCTACAACACTTATGACCGTACACACAGCGTGGTGTCGTAAATCCTACCGGTGCTTACGACGGAAGCCTAGCTGGGACAATCTAAAATCCCAGGTTGTCGAGTTAAAAGCAATAATTTCCAAAATTTATTTTGAACAAAAACAAAAGCTATTTATTAATTTCCCTTTTAACACGACATTTAAATGACGATAAATAACTACAGTAAAGGAATTACATGCGTTGTGAAAACGCAATAGACTAATATTGACACTGCCATAAAGCGAAGGCATGAATGTCGTAAAAAACCAACATGGCGGCTGCAATGACAGGACGTGGTGAGAGAAATGCAGATATATTAGCCAATAGTTGACCGTTTCGTTGTATTTATAATAAACCTCGTCTACAGTTTAAGTAAAGTGATGTCTTCTCGTTTTCAGGTGTCTCTTTTATTAGGAG
Source organism: Rhamphochromis longiceps (assembly GCF_057381845.1). Taxonomy (NCBI): domain Eukaryota; kingdom Metazoa; phylum Chordata; class Actinopteri; order Cichliformes; family Cichlidae; genus Rhamphochromis; species Rhamphochromis longiceps. The sequence goes on from NC_140566.1 coordinate 32,538,983, forward strand.
TATACCTTCGGTGTTACTCTCACGGTAAGTGCATCAATACGAGTGGCAGGTTAGCTGTACCGCTAACGCTCTCTGCAGAAGGACAAATTCAGCTCAGATTGGCTTTTTATGTTACCCAGTCCTGCATCATTAGAGTGGGAATTCCGGGTATCAATTGAAGACAGTGTAGGAAGTTATCTTAATTTTACAGCCGCTATTTCTTCAAGTTTAGGTAACCAAGAAACTCAGCATAGTTAGTCTTGGGAGAAAAAGAAGGCTATTGGATTTCTTTAGGTTTGTAAAGACGTTTCATCTCTCATCCAAGATGTTGCTTCAGTTTATAAAAAAAAAAAGAAAAGAAATGATGTATAGTCCCGCTTATTTAATTTTCTAGGTGGGTTTATATCCTTTGAAGGTAGTCCTGAGGGTCGTTGATCTATTTTTGATCACCCATCACGAGACCATGACTATTATGTGAACACTGGCATCACTGAAAGAGTGACCTTCATGCTTTTGGTGCACATGTACAGTTGGGTCTTGTCCTGTTGTGAACCGACTGTTGGGTTTCTCCTGTGTGCAGATCTGAGCACTCCTTGCTGTACTGCATGCACTATGTGGCTTAGCTTGTGTGACAGTTGAGATAAACCAGTTTTTGTCTCAGAGAAAGTCACAAATATTTTCTACAAATAGGACATCCCAGTGCTCTTCAGAACCAGCAACACCCTTACTATTTACTCCCCAGTCAACTCTAGCGTGCAATATAATGCAGTTAATGTGGAACAGGGTCATTAAACTGAAATGTCTGATTTAGAGGATATGGAAAACAAAAATCTTAACCTTTAAACCTTTAATTAGCGTATTGAATTTATGTGTTCACAAAAATGTCAGCTTAATGATTTGAAAAAAAAAAATGTTTTTGTACATTTGCTTACAGACTGCATGTGCTGACTTATTATTATTAATGATGATAATAATAATAATAATAATAATAATAATAATGATGCAACAAATAAGGATCTTTTATTAGGATTCGTTATGACGTATTATTTTCAGTCAGGTTTGTTGTAGTTGTGATTGTATGATATTTGTACCACAATTTATTTGCTTAACAGTTAAAATATTTGATGGATGTAAAATTATTAACAAGCTGAATATGGCAAACACACAGCAACACCATCGAGTTCAGCTAAAACCTTCATATGAAATTATGAAACAACAAAGAAGAATTCTGATGAATGAAGAGACTGTTCTTCCCACGAGCAATTCCTTATAGAACTTTAGGAAATTCTTACAGTGTAACACCAGTGACACAACTCCAGGGGTCCGTTACTTTCTCCTGATATTTTCTAATATTTTATATTTCGTGTTGTTATGTTTATTGTATATTTGATCGTTGAATGAAACTGATGAACCAGTTTGTAAAAATGCTGCAACTTCAGTGGTGTGGAACTGGTTTAGCTTTCGTCCGTCAGACACACAACAAAGCACTATTTTTGGTAGAGCATGCTAGCAGGCCGTTGTTGTTACAGTGTTTTTTGGAAAATACAGGGAGTGCAGAATTATTAGGCAAGTTGTATTTTTGAGGAATAATTTTATTATTGAACAACAACCATGTTCTCAATGAACCCAAAAAACTCATTGATATCAAAGCTGAATGTTTTTGGAAGTAGTTTTTAGTTTGTTTTTACTTTTAGCTATTTTAGGGGGATATCTGTGTGTGCAGGTGACTATTACTGTGCATAATTATTAGGCAACTTAACAAAAAACAAATATATACCCATTTCAATTATTTATTTTTACCAGTGAAACCAATATAACATCTCCACATTCACAAATATACATTTCTGACATTCAAAAACAAAACAAAAACAAATCAGCGACCAATATAGCCACCTTTCTTTGCAAGGACACTCAAAAGCCTGCCATCCATGGATTCTGTCAGTGTTTTGATCTGTTCACCATCAACATTGCGTGCAGCAGCAACCACAGCCTCCCAGACACTGTTCAGAGAGGTGTACTGTTTTCCCTCCTTGTAAATCTCACATTTGATGATGGACCACAGGTTCTCAATGGGGTTCAGATCAGGTGAACAAGGAGGCCATGTCATTAGTTTTTCTTCTTTTATACCCTTTCTTGCCAGCCACGCTGTGGAGTACTTGGACGCGTGTGATGGAGCATTGTCCTGCATGAAAATCATGTTTTTCTTGAAGGATGCAGACTTCTTCCTGTACCACTGCTTGAAGAAGGTGTCTTCCAGAAACTGGCAGTAGGACTGGGAGTTGAGCTTGACTCCATCCTCAACCCGAAAAGGCCCCACAAGCTCATCTTTGATGATACCAGCCCAAACCAGTACTCCACCTCCACCTTGCTGGCGTCTGAGTCGGACTGGAGCTCTCTGCCCTTTACCAATCCAGCCACGGGCCCATCCATCTGGCCCATCAAGACTCACTCTCATTTCATCAGTCCATAAAACCTTAGAAAAACCAGTCTTGAGATATTTCTTGGCCCAGTCTTGACGTTTCAGCTTGTGTGTCTTGTTCAGTGGTGGTCGTCTTTCAGCCTTTCTTACCTTGGCCATGTCTCTGAGTATTGCACACCTTGTGCTTTTGGGCACTCCAGTGATGTTGCAGCTCTGAAATATGGCCAAACTGGTGGCAAGTGGCATCTTGGCAGCTGCACGCTTGACTTTTCTCAGTTCATGGGCAGTTATTTTGCGCCTTGGTTTTTCCACACGCTTCTTGCGACCCTGTTGACTATTTTGAATGAAACGCTTGATTGTTCGATGATCACGCTTCAGAAGCTTTGCAATTTTGAGACTGCTGCATCCCTCTGCAAGATATCTCACTATTTTTGACTTTTCTGAGCCTGTCAAGTCCTTCTTTTGACCCATTTTGCCAAAGGAAAGGACGTTGCCTAATAATTATGCACACCTGATATAGGGTGTTGATGTCATTAGACCACACCCCTTCTCATTACAGAGATGCACATCACCTAATATGCTTAATTGGTAGTAGGCTTTCGAGCCTATACAGCTTGGAGTAAGACAACATGCATGAAGAGGATGATGTGGACAAAATACTCATTTGCCTAATAATTCTGCACTCCCTGTACGGCACACTTACAATCAATCCTTTGATTTTTCTGAAAATCAACAGTGCCCCTTATAATCCCATGTGCCTTATGTATGAATTGTAGTTGTGTTTACTGACCTCGAAACTATTTTATGTACACGGTGCTCGAAAATCTGTCAAATATTTAGTACGACTTTGCTAAGCTACGAAGCTGAACTGCTTGATGGATTGTCGGAGCATTACGGCTATCGTAGGCAGGAGCCTCGCGGAGTGATACGTACTGTGCTTCAACATAATATTACCGTATTGTGTGTGTATAACCTCTTTTTAAGTTTTGTGGATATTATACATGGTTATGCTGAGGATATGTTGGCCAGTTTCCACTGGAAATGGCTTTTGGTTAAACTGTCAGCGAGGAATTTGCATTTGCACTGTTACATTTTTATATAACTTTGATGCACATAAAAAAAAAAAAAAAAAAAAAAAAAAAAAAAAAAAATTTAAAAAAAGCTGCTAGTTTAAGTAAAAATACATTGATGGGTTTGTTTTTTGGTTTTTAGGGTTTTTTTTGCACTAATAAAGTTGTTGAGTTGTAAAGTATTTTCAGATGTATATCGTGATAAATATTTTTGGTTATATCACCCTGCTCTAATGTCCACTATCATCTCATTGGTCTTATAGGCATTAATCTTGAGATTGTTCTCCTTACAGCAGTCAACAGGTGGTTAATCTCATCCTGGCAGTCAGATTTGTCATAATTAAAAAATTACTGTGAAGGCTAATGAACTGCAGGCTATTTTATTAAAAAAAAAAAAAAAAAAATCCATTCTTAAGCCTCCCATAATTGTCTGACTGGGATTTGATCTGAGTGAAGTTGAGTGCAGTTACCAAAGGGAAGGAAGGGGGGGAGAAAAGTAAATAGCATACATAGGTTTAATAAAAGAAAACCCCAAAGCACCAAAGACAGGATCCATCTCTTACCGGCTCAATAGTGGAAACAATATTAACAACACCAGAAAGTCTTTATTACAAAGCATCACTTTCCAGTTCCTCCAGGGGAGTAAGTGATAAGTGGAGTGTTCCTTCCCCCTCTCCTATCCTCCTCATCTCTCTTCCTGGGGAGAATGATGTCAGGACTACCCTGCTTGGCCTGCTGCCACAATGACTTGACTTTAAATAAGTGGAAAATAACAGATGGACAGATGTGGTGTACACCTGCCTCACACTACTGGACTGAACCCACCTCAGAAACATTTTCTCCACGTTCCCAGGTTACAGATTCTAGGTGGCTCCCAGCAGATCTCATGTCTCCACACCAGCGCATCCCTGGAATCCAAAACCTGGGAGAGGAGGAACCTAAAAGTGTATCCACCTCAGCTGCCTGATGAGCCTCGCAGACCAGCAGTGAGTCTTTCTGCCAGTGTGTGATGCAGAGTGAAAAGATGTCCTGAACAGGAGCTGATAGAAGTCTTTTCTTCCCACAGGAGATTCACCACAGTAGGAGGCAGATTAAGTACAGCAAAGACAAAATGTGGTATTTGGCCAAAATGGTAAGACATACTATATATTCAAATCATTCAACAGCTCCATCCTGATCTGTAGTGTACAGCCATAAGTAATGACGTGAACTTAGAGTTAGCATCATATTTTAAAGTTGTCATCTGATCAGAAATGCTCAAGGAGCTATTTCAGCTTCTTTATTTAAAACACTGTAATTTTGAAAAATCACTTTTCTTGTGTCATGATCATCATATATTCAGTTTGTTCTTCATACTTCACATTAGTCCAAGACAATTGGATTCTTTTAAATATGTTCTATCTCAAAACGCTAGACTGTGTATGTGCACACATTCCACTGTGTTTGTGGCACATGTTCTCATAGACTTGCTCTGGTTTGTAGGCTTAAGCTCAATGCCAGAGTTAAAAAGCAGTCCAGCATCTTGCCGTCCTAACAGCTGTTCAGAAACTTTGATTTGATTATTTAGTCCAGCCTCTTTTTAATTTTTTTTTCCCAGATCAGAGGGATGAGCATCGATGAGGCCATTGCACAGCTGGAGTTTAATGACAAGAAAGGAGCAAAAATAATGAAAGAGGTTTGGAGCTGCATGGTCACCCTTTTAACTGGTTGTTACCGTGTGTTTGTGTGCACACAATCTCAGAGTGAAGATTAATCAAATTCCTGTTGGATTAAAGCGTTCCTGGTTTCACTGCTTATGCTACAGATGTTTGAGCTGTGTTCACACACCATTCTAACATCATCCTTTATGAGCTTGAAGTTTATGAATAAATGTTTGCCTGTGTGTTTCAGGTCCTTCTTGAAGCTCAGGAGATGGCAGTGAAGAATCACAATGTAGAGTACAAATCCAACCTGTTTGTAGGTGAGTGTGAACATCTGCACATTAGTACCAGAGCAAAGCCTCTAGGTAGATGGTCTGCTGTGTAAATGCAGTGTGCTAACCTCTATGAGGCTCTTGTGTCTTAACATAAAGTTGTCAAGAATAAAAACATGCACTAAATATGCATGCTTTTAAGTTAAAGATGCAATATTGTTTAAATATTTTATTATTATTTTTGGGACATTTTTCAAAGATTTTTTTTTTTTTTTTCTGAAACTACTTGAAAATGTCAAATCAATTCACACACTCTCACCAAAGGCAAGAAGATGCCTTTAAAAGTGAGCAAATGACCTTTAGTAATGGAAAGCAGGTAGCTTGTTTCCTTGTTTAAGATGAGATGCTGTGCAGAGTAATTCATGTGGAGTTGCAAACATTATTACAGAGAAGCCTGAAGTCCACCGGCACAGCCTTCATTACTTTGGCCTGTTTTCGTCGCGGGGCACTCTTCCAAATTAAAACTTATCCCTTCTCTTTCTCTTCCTCCAAATCTTTTGCCCTCTTTCAACTTCACTCTGTTCCCATCCTTTCTTTGCTCCTGCAGCCGAGTCGTATTCTGGCAAAGGGAAGTACCTGAAACGGATCCGTTACCACGGCAGGGGTATGTTTGGCATAATGGACAAAGTTTATTGCCACTACTTCGTCAAACTGGTGGAGGGCGCACCACCCAAAATTGAGAAGAAGACTAGCTTTGACCAGGCCAAAGAGTACGTCCAGTCCCTGAAGAACCGAACCATCATCCACAGTCTGTAGAGCAGACATCTGACACCATTTCAATCTCACTGTAACCATTTTTATGTGTATGTATCATTTTTTTTCTGTAAATAAATACATGAGAATTTCTGAGCCTTATTTTTACAACAATATTTTTTATGAAAAATACAATTAGCGTGCAGAAATAAGAAAAGACTTAAATTATTTATTTTTTATTATGTTTCATAATCTGCCTAAAGTAATCAAGTGTATTATCAGGAAAAACAAGCTTTTATTTTGTAGAAAGAAAGGGCTGAATTTATACAAGTGTGTATTATATAACTGAAGGGGAGTACATTTCAGTTCCTGCCATTACACATTAAGAATTCCCACTTCTTCAACATCTGCTTATAAAGTCAAAGAGTTCAGTGAAATGTGGGCTGATACAGTCAGAAGTTTCAATATAACATCAAACATATTGATGATATATTCCAGTAGGGTTTAAATTACTAAAATACCTGATTAACCCCAAATATTTTATGTAAATAAAAGTATTTTTGTGTCTCGTTCTTATGACAAATAGGCATCCCAAATAATATATTTTAATGTAGATTCTGTATTAAAATGCTAATTCAAATCAACATCAGTTTGAGGGCTAGTACCAACTCCAGTGCTCGTATTGGTTTCGGCTGTAACTGTGCTGAGCTGAACACGCATTTCAAACTAAGTTTTGTGCGTTTTTGATTGACCTTCTTTTCGTCCACACCTGCAACCTCATAATAAATAAAAACTCTGTTTTAGAATTAAAGGTTTGCTGCTGGGAGACATACAAATGCAGTTTTGCAGGATGCCACAATAACATTTAAAAACAAAATATCAGAAGCTTGTCAGCGATGCACATATGATCATTTCTATAGAATTATTTTCTATTATTTTATAGAAATTGCCTTTCAGTGTGGGGTTTGCATGTTGTCTCTGGTCCTGAGTGGGTTCTCTTTGAGAAGTTTGGTTTCCTCCCACAGTCCAAAGACATGCATGTTACATTAACTGCTGACTCTAAATTTAAGTGTAAATGGGTGTGTGTGTGTGTGTGTGTGTGTGTGTGTGTGTGTGTGTGCGTGTGTGTGTTAACCCTGGGCTGGTCACCTGATCAGAGCGTACTTAGCTCTCACCAACCCCACAACCCTGAACAGGATAAATTAAATATTCTAATTATTACTTTATAATGAAGCAGTTAGCTCTACATCAAATATATTGCTTTAGATTTCACAGTGTTTGTTGGGGGCAGTGTTGTGCCACAGCATCTGTTAGAAATAATCTGTTGGTGCTGTAGCCATCTAGAGCTGAAAACCAGCTGTGCAGCCAATTTAAAAGTTGCACATTCCTGGAAGTTTGTGAGCAGATGTAAGAAAAAAAAAGAGGATTTTTTACTTTTAACAGCTTTGCACACACCACAGCAACGTCTGACATGAACACTGCAATTTGCCTCTGATGTAGCAGTGACACTCCCTCAGCTGTGCCTTTCATCCCACTGCTGCCACAAAATGGCTGCATGTGTGGAAAAAGCATCCTACAGCACCTCAAGAAAATCTCATAGTTCCTGCAGTGCATGCCCAGGTGAAAACAGACCCCAAGTGTCACCCTGTCACAGCCTTCCTCCTCTGTATGTGGTAAGCATGTTTGGGTGACAGCAGTTGCTACGGCTCCTCCCCTGAAGCAAATCTGCCAGCATTGCTGGTTTTCATCCCTTCACTTCGATGCCAGCTCTGTGAGAGTCTGACTCGCAGACACTATCAGAGCTGCAGGAATCCATAAGCTGAAAGTGAGTTGCTTGGCTGGGAAGCCTCGTCTGAAGAATGGAGGAAAAATATTCAGTGTTTACAATGAGATTTCACAGGTAGCAACAGGTGTCTTTATAAAGCTCGGCCTCGTTGTTAACTGTTCAACCTCAATTTGCTACTTGAATCCACTCCTCCGCTGCCTTTGCTTTCTTATCTAAAGCTCCCAAGGAATGCAATTATGTTTGCTTAATGCGGTGTCTTTCATGTGTTCATCTATTTATTGCTTGCCTTTTTCTTTTGGATTTCTCAGACACGCTCGTCATTAATGTCTGTTATTCTCCAAAATAAATTGAATTGAATGCGTTGGAAATGACGCTCAGGAGGAGACATCAAAGTGTTTCCTCATTGGGAATTTGTACTTTCGAAAGGTCGCAGTGTTTTGTCGAAGCCCAGAGCCTTGGTCTCTGCTGTTCCTAATTGGCTTTTATGTTCCTGTCCGTGATGTGAGTTTGTGTATTTGCCTGTCACCGTCCCTCCAAAGCCCACATCAGGTCTGAACAGTTCTGAGTACATTTTCAAATAAAATGCCATTTGCTGGCCCCAATTTCAGCAGACAAGTGCCCTCAATCTCAGGTTGGAGGCTGTCTTGGTCCCACAGCACACATACACAAAAGCACTGACTTCAGCAAACAGCAACAGGCTTTATCTCCTTTTTTTTCTCTTCATTCTCTCTCAGCTGAGGTTACAACCTGAATGTTCTTTTTTTACAGTGTACACACACACACACACACACACACACACACACACACACACACACACACACACACACACACACACACACACATACTGAGTTTTTGTGATGGAAACCAACATTCATCTTTGATTTTTTACAATATCAGACAATATTCATTTTTGACACTAATCAATGACATTATCCATCCATCAATAAACCTTACTGCTGATGCATCTTATGACAGGTTACAGGAGCCTATTCCAGGTGGTGGCAAACACCCAGACAGCATCAATGCATCTAAACATGTTATAATCAAATTTGCATTTCTTAGATAAGCTGATAAATACATTGTTTACCATTTACTGCCCCGCAAAGACCTTTCAGCACCTCCCAGTATCAGCAGCTCTCATTTTAACTCTCAGGAATTCACCTGTCCATTTGCAAGTAGGAGGCCAGCGAGGTGTTCTACAGCCCAGGTCAGCAGTACATAAAAGAGGCTAAGCTGTTTCATTTGAGGAGGAGACGTGAGGGCTTTAATGACCCAGAAGGATGATGCAGAGCATGGAGAGCAGATCACAGTCTCTGGAGAAGCTGGTCCTCTGAGCAGTGCATGAATGTAAAGAGTCAAAACAGAAGTACCATCTAAGCAAGGAGTTGTTTTAATGATTATGTTTTAAATACACTGAAGAAAGTTCGGTGAATTGAATTTATCCACACAGTCAGTTAATTAAGCAGCGATCATTAGAGTCGCTTCAGGAGTACAAAATATTTGATAAGATTTCGCCTGGTGACCCGAAGAAGATCCTCTGGTTCTTCTGAGCTTTCTCAGTGTCCTGGTGTGGTAGTGCCTTGGCCAGATCTACATGCAGTAGCTGTTGGGTGTCAGGACTCTGGAGATTTGTTGAATTCCCACAATTCCTCTGTTTGCTTAGTCAAACAGACACAAACAGTAGACCATAAATCCCTCATTAGAGGTAACAGGTAACAACCGGTGACTTTCATTTGCATGACAAACAAGTGGATTTAGCAATATCATCACTTATAATTATTATATGAGTGGGAATGCTTGTCTGTTTCTGTGTGTTGGCCTTGCAGCAGACTGGTGACCTGTCTGGGGTCCCTGTGAACCAGAACTGAATCAGCTGATCCTGTTTCTGTTACTGTTAAACATTCTGGAAATGGATGCTGGGGACGATACTTCTTCCACTATGTCAAAGTCATAGTATATAAATGTAGATCTGTTTAAAAAAAACATATAAAAAGCTACATCTTTGCAGGGGTGGAGCTAAAAGTGCAGCTGGGGTGGCACCGCACCCCTCTCATGTACCTCACAGTGGTTTGGTCCACTGACTGTGTTTGCACCAATGGTTTGCACAGGCAGTGGACTTCTTTCAGGATTTGTGAGGCACTGCTATTTGCTTCTACCACTCAGTAAAACAAAACACATTTAACCAGGCCATTTTTTATCTGCTCCATTACCTCACTGTTAAATCTTGAGCTTCAATGTCCCCCCCCCATATTGTTGGGGTGGATTTTAAAACACATGAGCCACACGTACAGTCTTACATTCATTCCAACATACACACTTCCATACATACATTAGATTTAGACTATGGGTAAATAAACCAACAGACAAAGACTTTTAATCCCACGCTGGGGAAATGCGCATGTTACTGCGAGGGTCATCAAAAAATACAAATAAAAAGTAAAAAATAAATGAAATAAAAAATTCATCTTACTGATGTCAATGTGCAAGTAGGATTGAGATTAAGGAAATGCTGATACAAAAATGAGCTTTTTTATTGAACCAGGAAGTTTGCCTTAGTTTGTCTTTCTTTTTGGGTTTTTTTTCCCCCCATTCCTGATAGAGTTTTCAGATTCCCCACGAGCATGACAGAATTTCTTCCCCTAGTTCCCAGAAATAAACTTCTAATCAGTATTTATGATCGTGAAGACTAACGTGTGGAAAGGTGGTGGTGCAGGATTACGCAGCATACCAGGCTCATCAGTAACAGCAGTGAGTGGACTCTGCTTGGTTTGGTGATTTAAATAATGTTTGAACTAAACTGCATGTGAATCAGTTCAGACTAGTCTCCAATAACCACAACAGCACGCAGGGTAAGTCAATGCAAAAGTTATGCACGGTTTCCAGAATCCTAATACCTTTTGTCCAAAGTGACTGATATGATGAAATATTTATGAGGGTTTTTTTGTGCGCTGTGGTTTTCACACGTCACATAAATAAATGATCAAAAATGAGGAACTATGATTCCATACAGCAACACCTCTCCCGTCACCCCTCCACAGGGATGCCATGTTGGAGTTCGGTGGTTACATGGGGTGAATTATGTATCATATCTTTCCAAGCATGAACTCATCCTGCAACAAGACAAGCAAACGTGCTGCCAGCACTGGGAATTAAGTTGAGGAGAGATTTAAGTTGTCTGGAGTTCATTATTCATGACGGGTGAAATTGTGCATTGAAAACACTTCTGTACACAGGCGTATGCGCTACACAACCCAGACCACCTCACACACACACACACACACACACACACACACACACACACACACACACACACACACACACACACACCTTGATGAAAGAATGAGATGCCATGATGCTTTCTTTCATTTGTTTTTAATGTTTGTTGTCGGTCAGTGTGCTGGGCGGCTCAGCAGAGGCTCGGATTGAGAAACAAATAGAAATCAGAAGCCAGTTGTGTGGGGAGTGCCTGAGGGTGTTATTCATTTCCTTTTAACTTTTCCATTTTATGTTTTTTTCCCAGCCTCTCTGCGGTGGCAGTGTGCAGAGAACGACAGCCGCAAAATAGTGTTAGCTCCCAAATGAAATCTTCGGCATAAAAGCGGCAGAGCAGGCTGCCTGCTGGCCGGCGCTGGATGCTTTGCCCTTGAGAAACAAATCCAGAAATGGAACACTTTGTTAGCTCTCTGGACAGCCTCCAATGAAATGACGTTCACCTCTTTTCCCCTAGAAGAAGAAGACAAAAACAGCAACAACATCCTTACCTTATAGTCTTTATCTTTGTGATTCTGTGACAGGGACGCATCTGTTCTTAGAGTAAAGAGAGGAAGCAGAAAGTGAAGTACTTAAGTCCTCATCTGTTCTGTTGTTACAGCTTATTTGTTTTTGGAATGAATAGGAAGCTACCAACACAGTCTCCTCACTCTTCAACATGAATGGTAAATAACATGAGGGATACTCTACTTACAATCTTATGATCTTTTGAACATTAAATATTCCCAGCAGGTTAGCAGCGGGCTGAAAAACTGCACCGTGAGTGTGGTCACCTTGAATCCTTGTCAGCTAGAGCGCACTCTGGTGTTTTCCACCGTTGAAAAAGTATACTGCCATCATTTTTTTCTAATTGTAGTTTTTTTTATGTTCCTGTAGACTTTTTTACTCTAAAAACACATGAAATACAATAAATCTGCATCCACAAAAATAATATTGGTGATGCCTCTGAGTTTGTCATTTCACAGCCATGTGGAAGATAAACGGTGAACAGATTTACTTAATAAGTACCACAGACTGTATGTAAATGATGGCAGTGAGAGACATCACAACCACATGGCAGGTGTGAAATAGTGAAAGGCTAGCATGCACAATCAAAGGCTAGCGACTTGTCAGTTGCACAGTAGAGCATATCCTGGTTTTATACATTTAAAATGTACCATGATTTACGAAATGAATATGTGTTATGTTCAATGTTACTTGAGACTAGCGAATAAGCTCATAATGTCAGCAGGAAAATTGCTAATTGCAATTAACACATTGCAGGGAAGGCATTTTAGTATACGTACAATCAGCTGTCCTGTTGCTGGTTATACAGATATCTGCGTCTTGTCCTACTGACCCTCATAGAGAATACAAGTTTAGCGCACTTATGCATCTGTGGTTGTAATGTCATACAGGCTAAACTGTATAAAACCATATCACACACCAACAGCAATCATGGTCTAAAGCAGGGGTGGGCAATCTCAGTCCACGAGGGCCGGTGTCCTGCAGGTTTTAGATCTCACCTTGGGTCAACACACCTGAATCACATGATTAGTTTGTTACCAGGCCTCTGGAGAACTTCAGGACATGTTGAGGAGCTAATTTAGCCATTTAAATCAGCTGTGTTGGTTCGAGGACACATCTAAAACCTGCAGGGACACCGGCCCTCGTGGACTGAGATTGGCCACCCCTGGGCTAAAGGCTCCATAACTAAAATAACCAGCATAACATTTCTCATCTTACACATTTATATTCAGTCTTTGCACTTGTCAGGGAAAATGTGCCTCACTTGAGTTCACAGTAAGATAAGATAAGATAACTCTTTATTGTCATTGCACAGTCATACATAGTACAAATTGGAAAAACTGTCCTACGTCGGCACTACATATAACACAACACGACACGATATGACACATCACAACGTAACAAACAACACAACACAGTATATTAACTTAGTATAAAAAAGAAGAATAAGTGTATGTGTATTGCACACTGTTATTATTGCACATTAATTATTATTGCACCTTGTTATAAATATAAATATTATTGTTATCGTTTTAAACATTGTTACCTCCCCCTAAAAAGTCCAGGGAGGTATCCAGTCAGGTCAGCTATTTACATTGATCAGGGCTACTGCCCTGTTGTAAAAGCTGTCCTTGAGTCTATTTGTTCGGGACCTCAGCAGCCTGAACCTCCTGCCAGACGGCAGCAGCTTAAACACCCGGTGTCCTGGGTGTGTGCAGTCCCGTAGGATGCTGCGTGCCCTCTTGAGACAGCGAGTGCTGTACAGGTCCTTCAGGGAGGGAAGAGGATGTCCAATGATTTTTTGGGCCATGTTGATGACCCTCTGGAGTGCCTTTCTGTGTGCTGTGGTGCAGCTGGAGAACCACACACCGATGCAATATGTCAGCACACTTTCAATGGAGCAGCGGTAGAAGACGGTCTAAATAAAGTACTAAATAAAGTGATTTTGTGCTGATGAATTATGAGGTCATTGCAATACTTCAATATTTGTTGCTTTTGAGAAATGAAATATTAACAGTTTTGCAGTATAGTGAACTATATAGAATAGTTTAGTATATAATGCAGATGTGGGAGTACAGTGTGTTCCTGAGTCAGGGACAGTCAAAAACTTCATTCCCGTTCTATTCTATATCACTATTTCCTCCTTTATTCTCCCATTGAGCCAGCATGTGTATTTGGATTATTATGAGTCTGATCCCAGTTTAAATCATATTATATCTGCCTTCAGCATAAGCACTCTGGCTATTCAAAGGTATTTGTTTTTATACATGATGCAAAGGAACAGCAAATGAGAGCTATATTGCAGTCCTCTCTTTTCTTTAAGTGTTTTAGAAGTGATCACATCGATTTCTAACTTTGTCCACAGTGTCAGTGATCTACTGTTTGAATATCATTAAACACCTAGTCGGCCCAACATAAGTAACCCCTCTGCTAGCCGGCCCTTTAAAATAACCCTACAATGATTCATTATGGTGATAAAAGGTATGGCCCACTTTTTATTTTCATTATAAAATCTAGTCACCCCCCCTCATGCTTAAAGTGCTCAAGCATTGGATGTTTAAATTACTATATGATTTAAAACATGAGATAACTTTAACATTATCAATAATTTCCATAATCCACAATGATCAGTAAATACTTGATGTGTTTCCTCCAGTATTTTCCTTGCACTGGGTGTCACTGTTGCATCATGACTGACTTCACCTGCATATTGCAACTCAAGGCCTGAGAGTCACGCTTCACATGGGGCAGAGGACAGCTTCCCTCCGTGTGTTTTCAGGCTTCTTCGAGCGATCGCATCCCACATGACACACCCACCGAGCGACACACAGAAACCAATCTGACAGAATCCTACTGGGTGTACGCACCGCATGTCTTTCAATTCATCAAGATGAATTTCAATATTTCAATTTGTCACCCGTGCTGCAGCTCTCAGCACAAAGTGGTATAATACAGAGACGATGAGCATCAGGCAGAGACAGAGAACATACTATTAAAGACTGTTACAGTAAAATTGACTTGAGGTAATTCAAATAGTGTGCATGTGCATTGGAAGATTTCATTACAGCTCCACAATACTTAATCAAATGTCCACACAGATGCTCTACAGTTCATTGTTTTCTCCTTTACTGAACAGAAACTCGCATGTATTTCCACATGCAAGAACTTGGCATGCACGCACAGTGTTGTTGATTCATTTAATGCACGACAGTCAGTTTTTGTATCTTTTTCTATTGTACTTGTGAAACGTGTTAATTATCTGTCAAATGTTGGTGCAAAAATGTGATGAGAAGTCGTTCTGCTGGGGGTTTTTTTGTAACATTTGACTTTCTCTACAGGAGAACAGTCAAAGTGTGCATCTGCTGTGTTTTCTGTCTTTCTGTGCTTTGATAGCTGATGGAAGGGAATGAAAACAAGTCATTTGCAGGAGGTCCCTGGGTGACAACAGGAATGCAGTGGTTTGATTATTTACAGACCCCCAGAACATCAAATCAAATCAAATCACTTTTTTATTGTCACATCACATGTGCAGGCACACTGGCACAGCACATGCGAGTGAAATTCTTGTGTGCGAGCCCCACAAGCAACAGAGATGTGCAAACACAACAACACAAACGAGCAAAATACAAGAATGGCCAACCTGAAACTAATAAATATATGTACAATATATAATAGTGTATGCATTTCTGGATGTGTATACTAAATATTTTCCTACGTGTGTGTGTGTGTGTGTGTGTGTGTGTGTGTGTGTGTGTGTGTGTGTGTGTACACATTTTTACAAATTAAATAGTAAAAAAATAAAATAAAATAATAATAATAATAATAATAATAATTATTATTATTAAACATGACAGTATTTATTTGAAATCTTGGTGATAGAGCTTTTGGAAACATGTCTCAGAAACTATAATTAATGCTTGTGGAAAATAATAACGCTATAAACGCGTGGTGGTGAGTCATAATGTGTTTACTTTTTCTTCCAATCTACCCTTGTCTAAGAAGGTATTTCCACAGCAACAGGCAATTCATCAACACTGTCACAAACAGAAGGAGAAATTTGCATGTCTGCTACTGGTTCTCATTTTTCCTCTTATTGGATAGATCCTGGTCTGGGAATACTGCAGATTCTTTACCCTCTTGAGGAGACTTCATGATATGTGGGAGTTTTCCCATCTACATGATGTGTTTTGGAATATTCATATGCAGTGTCCAATGGAAGATGCTTTCAGAGTATGGGGTATTTGGCATTGAGCCTTTTGTTAAATGCTATTCAGACCATGTACTATTCAGACTGTGCTCAGAGCATCTGGTAATAAGTCAGACTTGTTTTTGAACTTCACCAAAGCTGCACTTTGTCACCAGTTCTGCTCATAATTTTTATGAGGACAGAATTTGGAGACACAGCCAAAGATCAGAGGATGGTGCAAGGAAGTAGTCTGCACATTTCTGGCTTGATTGAGTGATATCCTCCAACTCATACCTCAATAGTGTGCAGCACAAGCTGAAGTGGCAGGAATCAGAATTAGCACCTTTAAGTCTGAGGCCATGGTTCTCAGCTGAAAAAGGGTGGAGTGCCCACTCTGGGCTATGGATGAGTTGCTGTCCCTCCAAAGTGTAGAAGGTGAAATATCTGTGGGTCTTGGGAACAAGAGTAACAAGAGTAATTCAGGAATTTGAAAGATGAACTGGTGCAGTAATGTGGACGCTGTGCTGATCTGCTCTGGCAAAGAGAAAGCTGAGCACCAAGGCAGAACTGTGGATTTACAAGCCCACCTACGTTCTTATTCTCTCACCTAAGCTTTAAACTGTTCCTAGTGAACAAAGAATTAAGACAGCAGATACAAGCAGTGCATCTTTGTTTCTTGTTCTTTGCTTCTTTTGAAATCACCTGCCACTTAACCCCCCAGAAGAAATAAAATTAAAATAAAGAAAAACATTACTGTGTTTAGGTCATGGTTCCCATGGCTTTGAGTTTTAGGATGTTTACATTTTCTCTAACTTGCTAATTTTTATTTTGACATCTGTATTATGGTTCTGCATTCTGTGTTCTTGATATTTGTCTTTGTGTTATTTCTTAGGGTTTACATGTCTTGTCCCCCCCTTATCTTATACAAGTTCCCTCTGGTGTAATTTAATGCTGCTCTGTGCTCCTGCTCTGAAGTTCTTTAGGTTTAGTCTGTGCTTTTGGTTTTCAGATGGCCTGGTGTAATGGTTCTGTTCCTGTTATCTGTGCCTTTAGTTGCATGGATGTTTTATTTTTCTCTTTTGTATTCCTCTTCTGTCCTCCAACCTTGTCTCTGTGTTTGTTTATCTTCTGTCTCTGTGTCAAGTGCATATGTCCTCATCCTGGTCTCAGTGTTAGTAATTTGCTGTTTTATTTTGATAGTCTCTTGTGCTTTGTATTAAATTCCGCTTCCTCTGTCTCATTATCTGCGATTGGTTTCAACTGTCCTCCCACCTGTTGCCTGTTCGCTCGTTGTCTTGTGTGTGTGTGTGTGTGTGTGTATTGTTGCATTCTCCCTCATGGCTGTGTCCATCCTCATATTATGTTTTCCTAAAAGACTCTCAGTTGTTTGATTATTTGCTCTTAACCCTCTTTTCTTTGTATTTTGTAAGAGCTCAGCAATAAAGCTACTTTTAATTTTTGTTTCTCATCTTTCTAGTTTTGCGTTTTGGGGCCACACAGCCAACCCTAACAATGTACACTCTTAGAGAGATACTCCCATACAGCTTATGACAAAATTTAATCCGAAGTGATTGATGGCCCTAATCATGACCTTTTGACCTCCCCCCTCCCCCCCGGAAGTGTGTAATGAGCGTGACGAATTGCATCCGGAGAAGGGGGGGTGAACCCCGGAAGCGCGCCATCTGTTGCTAAGCGTGTCGAATTGCATCCTGAGAAGGGAGGGGGAAACCTCCGGAAGCGCGCCATCTGTTGCTAAGCGTGTCGAATTGCATCCTGAGAAGGGAGGGGGAAACCTCCGGAAGCGCGCCATCTGTTGCTAAGCGTGTCGAATTGCATCCTGAGAAGGGAGGGGGGAAACCTCCGGAAGAGCGCCATCTGTTGTTGGGAAAAAAAAGTTTTTAGAGGGAGGGAGTGCAGCGGGGGAGGAGAATAAAAAAGCAGAGAGGTGGAGTCCGTCACAATTTCTAAGGCACAGACACAAGATGGATTTCCTTCTGCAGCCCAGCAGCGTTCCTGTGTCCGATGAGATCTGCTCTCCCAAAGAAGAAGGCTTTGAATATGACATATTCAAATACAGCATATTTACTATGGAAGGCCTCGATCCGGACCTTATGACCCTACCGGAAATACTCCGGAAGTGTCTAGTCATTTTCAGACCTGATGCGTCATGTTCCCTAAGCACAGCGGTGATGCAGCAGCTGATTCTGTGCTGTATAGAGAGACAGAGCGGCAGCTAGTTTTCCGCAAACTCATAGTCTGAATTCTGTTTCAATATTATGACAATTTTCTCTGTTTTTTTTTACAATAGCGGGTGTAATTTTACTTTCTTAAGCTGCACCGGCGTTTGTAATGGAAATAAAGAGTGACTTCCTGTAGAGATTTCAATAGTATTTTATTTTCCTATAATACAGACGCTGTAAAAAACCTTTAAGATACACCATAGCTTGTGATGAAAAGAAGAACTTTCTATCCGCTTGTAACCTACAGGCTGCCTATGTGTAAAAAACGAATAAATATTCCTTAGTGAATACTACTTTTCCTTTTGAGAGACTGAAAAACAAACCATAATTGCAGCGACAGGCGATCTTGTTTCACACACACACACACACACACACACACACACACACACACACACACACACACACACACACACACACACACACACACACACACACACACACACACACACACACCGCGGGTCAAGGAGGAGTGAGACAGCGGAAGAGTTTTTTCCTTCATTACTTTTACAATGGGTTTTCTCAATAGATAGAAAATGATGACGTTGAGGAGTCAACAGCCGATATTATCATTGCTTGTAACCCGGTAAATAATTTCGTACATCTCCTCCCCTAAAATAAGCCTTAGCGGAAAAAAAAGCTCATATTCGAATAAGTTTATTAAAGCACCCCCCTCTGTGGGAAAGAGTCAACCATGAGGCGAGTTTTGTCAACAGCAAGAACAACTGTTGCCCATAAAGTAAAACAAATATCCGCCTCAAAGTCGTATTTTACCGTTGCAGAATGTGGAAAACAGACAGCCCTCACAGGAGGCACCCAGGGGCCCACCTCACACACCATAGTTAAAATATTTAAATTTCAACTAAATTTGTAGTAATGATCGGATTTCCTCACTTATCTACACCACACTCCTTGTCCTTGATTTCTTATCGTTTCTTATCGTTCCTCTGTCCCTTAATAGAAACCACATATATAGAAACTATCCTCCCTTTCAGTTGTCTTTTGCACTTCCATATCGCAAAGCAGTTACTGTAGGTTATTTTCTGCTTATGCATTAATGTAATTAATTAACTTATTTATCCTTAAGTAAGGTAATGACTTGAGTTCTAATGCTTTTTGTCTCTTGAGTTAGCTGTCAATGTGGGATTTTTTTCCCCTTTTGTCCAGTTAAAGCTGCCTTTCATTCTTCAACACAGCTTAAACTCTAATAGGTAAGCTTTCTTGTAATTTCTTAGTTCTGCAGGCTTCTTGAAAGACATCCGAGACTCTTCTTTGGATGCTGGCTGCCTTTTGTTTTGTTTTCTGTCAAGATGATCCCACACCGCTTCGATTATCTTGAGGTTCGAACCCTGGAGAGATCAATCCATGACTGATGCGTTGTTTCATCCAGGCATACTTTGACTACATTGGCAGTATGTTTGCGATCATTGTCGTACTGAAAAATGAAGTTGAAGCCAATCAGACACTACGTGGTATTACATGGTCGATCAAAATCTGGTGGAACTTTTCTACATTCATAATTTGATTAATTTGGATAAGAGCTCCAACAACACTGGCTGAAATCCAGCCTCAAAGCACGGTAGAGTATCCACGCTGTGTTAAAGACGGCTATAGACATTCACTGTTGTATCTCTCTTCGGACCTCTTCCATGCATATTTCAAATTTGGATTCATTACTCCATAAGACATATTACAGCTGATTTCTTTTTCCAGTCAATTTCTTGTGTAATTTGGCACACCTCAGCCTTATTTTTCTCTGTTCTCCTTCCTTAAGAATGGCTTATTAACAGCCACCCTTCCAACTCAGATAACTTTTGATGAGGTTTCATGAAATGTTTACAGCACTTGAGTTACTCGCCACGGCCATCCTAAATGCTAAAAACACTAAACTTTAATTCTAAATTACGTAATTAACGTTAACCAGAAAAAACAAGCCAAAGTCGAAATGTTGCTGAGCTGACCTGTGGTATGCTATGTCTTCTAAAGCACGTATAATGTAAACAGAACTGGTCTTTGCACAGAAGCCTGTGGAGCTTCATAATTAACCTCAGTGTGTGAAGAGGACTCTCCATTTAATAATAGCTGTAATAAAATGTTCTGGCCGACGGTGTTAAACGCTGCACTTGGGTCTAGCAGGGAAGATTTCAACTTTTCAATATGAATGAAGGCTGAAAACTGATTAGATTAATGTCTGATGATCTTTTCTGTGCTTCTTCAAGTTTGTAACACCAAACATATTAAAGGATGATGTAAGGCTCACAGGAAGAGTTTAATTAGACACACATTTACTATTTTCTTTATACTCTTTCTTTCTTGACATGTTTAATATGATTACTATCAGAGGAGAAAATGAACCTTGTGTAGTCTAAAAACTTTTTTATTTAATCAAACTGTAATGTTGTTGAACTCTGACGGACGTGTCTTTTAATCTTGTCAACAAATCCTTAATCATCTAAATCTGCCATTTATCATCTTGTAAAATGTTCCCTCTGCTTCTGTTGCACATCTCCCCCCGACACTCTCTGCTTCACCAGCCCTGTGCAGGTGGTCCAACCCCTGCCTGCCTCCTTAAACTGGGGTGTTTAAATCTCTTTACCTCTGTTGTGAACTTCACACAAAGTTTGTGGTAACAAAATCAAACTGACGAGGATCTCGTTTGAAAAACACACACACTCACGAGACAAAATAAAAACAGACTGCTCAAAGCAAAAGCAGAGCCCTCACAGCTGGTAGTACAAACACAGTGACAACATGCGTATTAGATACCCTCAGTGCCAAAAGCATAAATATGAAAAAATGTGATCACCAAGAATATCCTAAAAACGGCATTGAGGTGCGTGTTACAGTAAAGAAAAAAAAAAAGTAGCCAAATTTTCATCGGAAAATGTTGAATTTTAGTAAAAACAATGCTCTGTAGTTTGATACTGTCGTTACAGACAAAGCAGATGTTTAAAGCCTTTGGACGCACATTTGAAACGCACTCATTCTCCTTATCAGCTGGAAATATTAAAGCCGTAAAATGACTTTTTCAAACGGATAAAAACTATTGAACAGCAGCAATGTTGAGCCTGTTCCAAAATTTGAATGTACATGTGTTGAAGGTGCGGGTCTTGTTGAATTATTAAACATACTTTCTTTAATTTTTCGAGCCACAAAAACAACAACTTTTAATTTTCTTCTGCTTGAGTCTCGGCCTCGGGTAGCTCTACTTATCATTGCTCAGTCAGTTGTCTGTTTGTGCTACTTTTTTTCAAGGAGCAGTGGATTATTGGTAAGGGTGACTTTATGTGTTTAGTTACTTAAGTGGAAGTACTGTGGAAAGTTTTACCTTACATACATAGATCTACCAGTACAGCTTCTGAGGTATCTGTTTACAAAATGTTATATTCTATTCAAAGGTTCTTTGCAATTTTACATTGATAAACATTATCCTTAACACATTTGGCCCACATAAAGTACTATGGCCATCACACGGTCATTTAGAACTGTTTAAATAACTCGTGTCTTAAGTCCTTCCATCAAACAGAAAATTTAAAAAAAAAAAAAAAAAAAAAAAAAAAACATGGTTCACTTTTATATCACAAAATGTTAGAAATATAAGCCGTTCATAACAACCTGAAAGGCTGGGAGTTTAAAATGCAAACCGATGGAAGCAGAAGTAGAAGACTATAATGTCTCAGAGCACACGGTGTCTATTAATGTGTAGACATGTATAAATAAGAGCTTAATAAAGATGCTTAATTTCTTAAGAAATAAACAGGTGGAGTGATCTTTATCAAAAGTGGATGTTGCATCTGTGGCTAAACCACTGTACCCAAAAAAACTTTAAAAATCTGCTGTGTGTGAGGCTGTGTAAGTAAAGCTTGCCCTTCACACCTGCGTGTAATAAACCATTTGTTGGGGGTTGTGGATTTGTCACCTCAGCATTGTGAAAGTGGGGAAACATGTTTCTGGCTGTGCATAAGATTCCTCCTTACAACTTAGAATCTCAGTTCTAAATGAAATTCAGATGTTTTTTTAAGTATGGCTAATGTATTATTTGACTTCTAAGGCACGCACACACACACACACACACACACACACACAAGAACAACACAGAGAAGAAGAAGAGGGGGTCGTTTTACTACACATCATAAAAACGCAATCATTCATCTTCCAACTGTATCTTTCTGTTCTGGCTTTAGAATCATAGGTTGTTTACTGAGCCGTACTTTGGGAGTCATACTGTTGTGATACTGAGGAGAAAAGGGTAAGGTTTGATAGACTAAACCATTACACACACAAAACTTGAATAACCTAAAGAGTGTGTGAGACTGCTAGCTGTGTTGTTCAGCATTAAACTCATCTACAAATGTGTTAGTAAAGAGCGACTTGTACTTCTGTCCCATTAAGCAACGGTTTAACAAATTTCACTGCAAACTATAAAAGGAATCTGGATTTATATAGAACATAGTAGTGATGGATTAAGTGCAGGAAACACTAGTATAAGGTGTCTATTGAACAAATCTCCTTCAGCGTTCAAAATGACCAAAGTGAGGCCTACAGGCGTTTCTCTCGATTGGTTGTGTTCAGGGGAAAAAGCAGCTAAATACACTGAGACTGCTCCACATTGTTAGCGAGTTAACTCTGGATATCTGTAGGTTTTGTCAAACTTGGAGTGAACAAAAGCAGAAAAACAGTAAAAGATGCAGACAGTGAAAGTCTGGTTTATTTCATGAACACAATGAAACATTTTACAGTCCACAGAGCAAAGTAGCATACATGATAAATAGATACACATAACATGAGAAGTAAAACTCGTCGTCTTACCACATGTTATATTCTGTAAACTTAAAATAACCACAGAAATTAGAGTTTAGTGTTTTAAGTCATCTATTAAAAAACATGAGTCAACATTACTGAAGTGACGCTTTAACGATGCGTCTTATCACCGTGTTTATGATGATAAAACATGTTCTCTCGTTAGTAGTTGTCTGCGCTGTCACTTGTCATGAAAATGTCCAGAGCCAGGGTTCCTCTTTAATTACCATTGATCATTAATAGGGTCACAAAAGATTTGTCACATTATCCCCATAAACAAAATTGCTTTTATAGAAATCATTGTGATACAAATATTTAGATTCTTGATTCACAATGTGCACGAACTCAAAATCTTTAGAGGTTCATATTTATAAAGTATCGCAAATAATACATTTATACCATTGTATGAGCTACACTTCTTGTAAAAAACTGATTGAAAAAAGCTCCTGTCGTGACCTTCCTTCTGTGAGGACACACACACACACAGAGAGAGAGAGAGAGGAGGAGATCATTAGGATTGGAGGCGTTTTTGGATTTTCACTTATTGTTGGCTTTACAGTCACATAAAATTCATTCCAATTTTTTTGCCTTTGCTTCAATTAAGGTGTTTCTTTAAATCTACAGCAGCTTCCTTTTCAAAAAGTTTACTGACATAGTAAGGAAGTAGCTAGGGAACTCAGTAAGTATGAGCAACAACAGCTTAGGGACTGTTTCTACAATAAAGAGGAATTCATCATCATCCGCAGTTCATCAAAAAAAAAAAAAAAGTGCCATTAAAAACAATTCAGCAGATCCTCAAAGTATGGATACAATCTGTTTTCAGCTGTAGAGGTGCGCTTCACGTACTTATCAACATGCAGTTTAGAGGCTTGCATTAGAGTGCTTTGGTACTTGGGCCTCTTTTATTTAGCACGGTTATACCATTGTGTATTTAGCTATATAAATATGCTCAAGAGTCTATTGTATGTTTGTCATGCAATTAAAAATTCAAAAATATAATTTTTAAATCAGTAACTTTGCAAATTTAGAGGAAATGTTTTTGGATAACAAATGTGTCACATTTTCAACAGGGTTTGAATAATCAGCGTTAACACAGAGACATTTATGCGCTGGGTATAACAGACATCCTTACCTTGGAGCAGAGAAACACGGTGTATTGTTGCTTTTCTCTATTGTATAAGCAGCGCCCGACTGTCAGAAACGCTCTGTGCGGGTAGCAAAGTCGGATCCGACGCACATCCAGGAATCCGTGTGAAAGAAAGGTCTCGCTGCAGCTAGGCTCTCAGGATAGTCAGGCTTTTATTTATATTTGCATTCTGGTGCGTTAAAGCAGCCTCTGTGTCCCGCTTGGATCCTCATTCCGAAAATTCAGATATTTAAATAAAATGGTGAATTGGCTAGTGATGAGGAGCCACTTAGATCCATAAAATGAGGTTTGATTAAATTAAACTCTTATGAACAGCTATGAACTCTACCTCTCTGCTGATGTGTTCCAAACAAGCAATGTTTTCTACACGTCCAAACTGTGTGCTAACTACCTCACACCGCTGTGTCTGGGATCCGAAAAAATAAAAAGTTAAAACGCTATACCTTGGGGGGAATTGTGAAGTGCTGAGGAAACTACTGTGTGTCTGATGGGGTGTTTTTATATAGGTGGACTTGGTTTCAGTTGGCCTCTGACATGATAAGATAAAATAAAGGAAACTGATTGTAATGGAACTACAGTGCTGGGATGCTCTTGATAAGGCAGCCTCTTTTATTGTTTTATGACTTGTTTTGCTGACTGTTGAGGGCCTAACTGTAACCAACTCTGTCTAACTGTTGCAGAGTTAAGAATCTGTAGTTTTTAGAAGTAACACAAGAAAAGTTTATTTCTAAAGGAATACCTGTTGTTTGTGGTGCTCTATTTAAAACTATTAGTGTCATGAACCAAAGTTCAGCGCACAAGCTGGACCCAGAAGCAGAGCCAACACACACAGGAGTACGAGAAAATAAACTTTATTTTAACTGAAGGTGTCCCGGGAGGGTAGAAGGAAAACACGCGTGAAACTCGAGAAACCAAGGGACCGGGAGATGAGTCGCGCAGGAACGCCGAAAACGGGACTGTGGGAGGCTGCAACAGAAAAAGGACAAGAATTATTGGGGCGCGGGGAAATAGCAGCATACGTGGGGGAAGAGTATGAGTCTTACGGTGACAGCGGGGCCGTGGGAGCCGGAGGGAGGGGTGGGTGTGTGTGTGTGTGTGTGTGTGTGTGTGTGTGTGTGTGTGTGTGTGTGTGTGTGTGCGTGCCTTAGAAGTCAAATAATACATTAGCCATACTTAAAAAAACATCTGAATTTCATTTAGAACTGAGATTCTAAGTTGTAAGGAGGAATCTTATGCACAGCCAGAAACATGTTTCCCCACTTTCACAATGCTGAGGTGCCAAATCCACAACCCCCAACAAATGGTTTATTACACGCAGGTGTGAAGGGCAAGCTTTACTTACACAGCCTCACACACAGTAGATTTTTAAAGTTTTTTTGGGTACAGTGGTTTAGCCACAGATGCAACATCCACTTTTGATAAAGATCACTCCACCTGTTTATTTCTTAAGAAATTAAGCATCTTTATTAAGCTCTTATTTATACATGTCTACACATTAATAGACACCGTGTGCTCTGAGACATTATAGTCTTCTACTTCTGCTTCCATCGGTTTGCATTTTAAACTCCCAGCCTTTCAGGTTGTTATGAACGGCTTATATTTCTAACATTTTGTGATATAAAAGTGAACCATGTTTTTTTTTTTTTTTTTTTTTTTTTAATTTTCTGTTTGATGGAAGGACTTAAGACACGAGTTATTTAAACAGTTCTAAATGACAGTGTGATGGCCATAGTACTTTATGTGGGCCAAATGTGTTAAGGATAATGTTTATCAATGTAAAATTGCAAAGAACCTTTGAATAGATTATAACATTTTGTAAACAGATACCTCAGAAGCTGTACTGGTAGATCTATGTATGTAAGGTAAAACTTTCCACAGTACTTCCACTTAAGTAACTAAACACATAAAGTCACCCTTACCAGTAATCCACTGCTCCTTGAAAAAAAGTAGCACAAACAGACAACTGACTGAGCAATGATAAGTAGAGCTACCCGAGGCCGAGACTCAAGCAGAAGAAAATTAAAAGTTGTTGTTTTTGTGGCTCGAAAAATTAAAGAAAGTATGTTTAATAATTCAACAAGACCCGCACCTTCAACACATGTACATTCAAATTTTGGAACAGGCTCAACATTGCTGCTGTTCAATAGTTTTTATCCGTTAGAAAAAGTCATTTTACGGCTTTAATATTTCCAGCTGATAAGGAGAATGAGTGCGTTTCAAATGTGCGTCCAAAGGCTTTAAACATCTGCTTTGTCTGTAACGACAGTATCAAACTACAGAGCATTGTTTTTACTAAAATTCAACATTTTCCGATGAAAATTTGGCTACTTTTTTTTTTCTTTACTGTAACACGCACCTCAATGCCATTTTTAGGATATTCTTGGTGATCACATTTTTTCATATTTATGCTTTTGGCACTGAGGGTATCTAATACGCATGTTGTCACTGTGTTTGTACTACCAGCTGTGAGGGCTCTGCTTTTGCTTTGAGCAGTCTGTTTTTATTTTGTCTCGTGAGTGTGTGTGTTTTTCAAACGAGATCCTCGTCAGTTTGATTTTGTTACCACAAACTTTGTGTGAAGTTCACAACAGAGGTAAAGAGATTTAAACACCCCAGTTTAAGGAGGCAGGCAGGGGTTGGACCACCTGCACAGGACAGGTGAAGCAGAGAGTGTCGGGGGGAGATGTGCAACAGAAGCAGAGGGAACATTTTACAAGATGATAAATGGCAGATTTAGATGATTAAGGATTTGTTGACAAGATTAAAAGACACGTCCGTCAGAGTTCAACAACATTACAGTTTGATTAAATAAAAAAGTTTTTAGACTACACAAGGTTCATTTTCTCCTCTGATAGTAATCATATTAAACATGTCAAGAAAGAAAGAGTATAAAGAAAAATAGTAAATGTGTGTCTAATTAAACTCTTCCTGTGAGCCTTACATCATCCTTTAATATGTTTGGTGTTACAAACTTGAAGAAGCACAGAAAAGATCATCAGACATTAATCTAATCAGTTTTCAGCCTTCATTCATATTGAAAAGTTGAAATCTTCCCTGCTAGACCCAAGTGCAGCGTTTAACACCGTCGGCCAGAACATTTTATTACAGCTATTATTAAATGGAGAGTCCTCTTCACACACTGAGGTTAATTATGAAGCTCCACAGGCTTCTGTGCAAAGACCAGTTCTGTTTACATTATACGTGCTTTAGAAGACATAGCATACCACAGGTCAGCTCAGCAACATTTCGACTTTGGCTTGTTTTTTCTGGTTAACGTTAATTACGTAATTTAGAATTAAAGTTTAGTGTTTTTAGCATTTAGGATGGCCGTGGCGAGTAACTCAAGTGCTGTAAACATTTCATGAAACCTCATCAAAAGTTATCTGAGTTGGAAGGGTGGCTGTTAATAAGCCATTCTTAAGGAAGGAGAACAGAGAAAAATAAGGCTGAGGTGTGCCAAATTACACAAGAAATTGACTGGAAAAAGAAATCAGCTGTAATATGTCTTATGGAGTAATGAATCCAAATTTGAAATATGCATGGAAGAGGTCCGAAGAGAGATACAACAGTGAATGTCTATAGCCGTCTTTAACACAGCGTGGATACTCTACCGTGCTTTGAGGCTGGATTTCAGCCAGTGTTGTTGGAGCTCTTATCCAAATTAATCAAATTATGAATGTAGAAAAGTTCCACCAGATTTTGATCGACCATGTAATACCACGTAGTGTCTGATTGGCTTCAACTTCATTTTTCAGTACGACAATGATCGCAAACATACTGCCAATGTAGTCAAAGTATGCCTGGATGAAACAACGCATCAGTCATGGATTGATCTCTCCAGGGTTCGAACCTCAAGATAATCGAAGCGGTGTGGGATCATCTTGACAGAAAACAAAACAAAAGGCAGCCAGCATCCAAAGAAGAGTCTCGGATGTCTTTCAAGAAGCCTGCAGAACTAAGAAATTACAAGAAAGCTTACCTATTAGAGTTTAAGCTGTGTTGAAGAATGAAAGGCAGCTTTAACTGGACAAAAGGGGAAAAAAATCCCACATTGACAGCTAACTCAAGAGACAAAAAGCATTAGAACTCAAGTCATTACCTTACTTAAGGATAAATAAGTTAATTAATTACATTAATGCAT
Source organism: Rhamphochromis longiceps (assembly GCF_057381845.1). NCBI lineage: Eukaryota > Metazoa > Chordata > Actinopteri > Cichliformes > Cichlidae > Rhamphochromis > Rhamphochromis longiceps. The sequence goes on from NC_140566.1 coordinate 32,567,190, forward strand.
AAGCAGAAAATAACCTACAGTAACTGCTTTGCGATATGGAAGTGCAAAAGACAACTGAAAGGGAGGATAGTTTCTATATATGTGGTTTCTATTAAGGGACAGAGGAACGATAAGAAACGATAAGAAATCAAGGACAAGGAGTGTGGTGTAGATAAGTGAGGAAATCCGATCATTACTACAAATTTAGTTGAAATTTAAATATTTTAACTATGGTGTGTGAGGTGGGCCCCTGGGTGCCTCCTGTGAGGGCTGTCTGTTTTCCACATTCTGCAACGGTAAAATACGACTTTGAGGCGGATATTTGTTTTACTTTATGGGCAACAGTTGTTCTTGCTGTTGACAAAACTCGCCTCATGGTTGACTCTTTCCCACAGAGGGGGGTGCTTTAATAAACTTATTCGAATATGAGCTTTTTTTTCCGCTAAGGCTTATTTTAGGGGAGGAGATGTACGAAATTATTTACCGGGTTACAAGCAATGATAATATCGGCTGTTGACTCCTCAACGTCATCATTTTCTATCTATTGAGAAAACCCATTGTAAAAGTAATGAAGGAAAAAACTCTTCCGCTGTCTCACTCCTCCTTGACCCGCGGTGTGTGTGTGTGTGTGTGTGTGTGTGTGTGTGTGTGTGTGTGTGTGTGTGTGTGTGTGTGTGTGTGTGTGTGTGTGTGTGTGTGTGTGTGTGAGAAACAAGATCGCCTGTCGCTGCAATTATGGTTTGTTTTTCAGTCTCTCAAAAGGAAAAGTAGTATTCACTAAGGAATATTTATTCGTTTTTTACACATAGGCAGCCTGTAGGTTACAAGCGGATAGAAAGTTCTTCTTTTCATCACAAGCTATGGTGTATCTTAAAGGTTTTTTACAGCGTCTGTATTAAACTCATGGACTGAACATACACACACCCACAATGGACAACTGTACCCTCAAACACAATAATAACATGGAGTGAACCACCACTCACAACCACTAGCACTTTATATAGCCTCTGTAGAAACTATCTACACCCTCACTTATCTTAACTTCACTACTGTATAGCTCTGTGTAAATAATCATTCTGTACATTCGATAATCTTTAATCCTACAACTGTTTACAACTTGCATAGTTCCCATTTCTGTATAGCTGTATATCCCAGATTCTGTAAAGTTATTTATTTCATATTCTGTATAGTTTTTTCATATTTATATCCTGTTCATATCCTGTACATAGCTTGTACTCACTACAGCCTGTACATACTTATAGTTATAGAATATTCACAACATACTTCATACCGTGTACATTATAACATACCATAATAGACCCATTTCTGTAATATACTCACATATCTATATTATTGCTAATATATATTGTAATATATCTATATCACTAAAGCACTTCTGGATGGATGCAAACTGCATTTCGTTGCCCTGTACCTGTGCATGTGCAATGACAATAAAGTTGAATTCTATTCTATTCTATTCTATTCTATTCTATAGGAAAATAAAATACTATTGAAATCTCTACAGGAAGTCACTCTTTATTTCCATTACAAACGCCGGTGCAGCTTAAGAAAGTAAAATTACACCCGCTATTGTAAAAAAAAACAGAGAAAATTGTCATAATATTGAAACAGAATTCAGACTATGAGTTTGCGGAAAACTAGCTGCCGCTCTGTCTCTCTATACAGCACAGAATCAGCTGCTGCATCACCGCTGTGCTTAGGGAACATGACGCATCAGGTCTGAAAATGACTAGACACTTCCGGAGTATTTCCGGTAGGGTCATAAGGTCCGGATCGAGGCCTTCCATAGTAAATATGCTGTATTTGAATATGTCATATTCAAAGCCTTCTTCTTTGGGAGAGCAGATCTCATCGGACACAGGAACGCTGCTGGGCTGCAGAAGGAAATCCATCTTGCGTCTGTGCCTTAGAAATTGTGACGGACTCCACCTCTCTGCTTTTTTATTCTCCTCCCCCGCTGCACTCCCTCCCTCTAAAAACTTTTTTTTCCCAACAACAGATGGCGCTCTTCCGGAGGTTTCCCCCCTCCCTTCTCAGGATGCAATTCGACACGCTTAGCAACAGATGGCGCGCTTCCGGGGTTCACCCCCCCTTCTCCGGATGCAATTTGTCACGCTCATTACACACTTCCGGGGGGGAGGGGGGAGGTCAAAAGGTCATGATTAGGGCCATCAATCACTTCGGATTAAATTTTGTCATAAGCTGTATGGGAGTATCTCTCTACTCTTCAGTAGTGCTAGCTGGATGCTTGACCTTGACCACAACCTACTGAGGTGCTGCACTGAAAACCTCCTTAGTATGGTTTTGTTTTTTAGCAGATTGTATTTTGCATAGAAAGTGCAAGTTTGCCTGCAAGCATTCACCTGCTTCTATACAACCTACAAACTAATAACTGAACTGTGGCAGTTTGCTATTTATCAAAGTAATCACAAGGAGATTTTTTTGCAGCAGCCTGTTTGGTGGATTGATTTCACCCAGCGACACTTGTCGACCAGTTGGAGAATACACAGTTTGACTTTGCACCTGGTGGTTGCCTCAGGGCTCACTGGCCAGTCTCTAGACCCACGTGACTAAAGATTCAGTTAACAAGACAATACTGTTGTCTAATTAAGACAGCAGATACAAGCAGTGAGATTCAGCTTCATCCAAAGTGGTAATTTGTGGTTATTGTGAAAGATACGCTGAGCAGCTCGGGTATTTGGGAGGAGCTCAGAGCAAAGCGGCTGCTCCTCCACGCTGAAAGAAGCCAGTTGAAGTGGTTCGGGCATTAGGATGCCTCATGGAACCTGCCTAAGTATGACGTCTCAGGAAGATAAAATTCAGAAGAGACCCCAGGGCAGACACAGGACACGCTGGAGAGATTATGACTCTCAGCTGACTTGGGAACACCTCTGTATCTCCCAGCAGAGCTGAAGGAAATGGCAGATGGAGCCAGAGACCCAGCCCTGACATTAGGCCTGATAAGAAGATGGGTGTATGGATCGTTCAGCAGATGTACATGGTGGATCAAGCATATCATCATATGACCTTAAACACACCTCAATAACATTTTTAAAAGCAGAAATTTAAAGACATAACCTGCAGTCAAATAGTTCATAAAGAAGCCAGTTTAAATGGGATTGACTTGCCAACTCGTACAGTTTCATTAAATCAGCAGTCAAATCATCAGGCACATTTTCCCTGTGCCTGCTTAGGTTTTCGCTGCATATTAGGTTAAACTGGTGATTCTAAATTGTCAGTAGGTGTGGGTGTTGGCATGAACTGTGGCCTGTCTCTCTGTGTTATCCTGGTAATGGACTTGCAGCCTGTGCTGGGTGTTTCTCGCCTCTCACCCACTGTCAGCTGGGACAGGCTTCAGCCCGACTGCAGCCCTGTTGTTGGTGGTTAAGAAAATGGATAGAAGGGTGAATCTGAATGCCGATGTAGCTATCACAGCGGTGTGTTTATGCGATGCAGCCCCTCTTACCAGTTAGAGATGATTATTAGCTGTGGTCATGAATCTGACTAAGTTTACCAAAATTCTAAGTACGCTAATGTAGTGCAATGAATGCAGTGTCTTAAGCTAATGCTGTTCTAAACGTAACTCTGTAGCTACAGTGTTGCATTTTCTCTGACAAGTAAATAGCTCATATTTGTTTTCTGACTTGCCACTAGGAAAGTCACCGGATGCCTGGCGATGCTGGACATCAGACACCAGTCATAAAAAGGCCCATAAGTGCAGAAACCATAAGAGGGAGGATGATGCATGTGTGAGACTGTGTACTGGAGGGGTAGCGAATATACTGAAAGTGTGGGAGGCCTGGTCGAACATCAGAAGCTACAGTGCCTCCTTCCTAAAATTCACTAAAGCTAAACATTAACTCTGTGCTGAGCCAAACCTTCTTTATTAACAAGGAACATTGCACCTCTATCCAGTTAATGAAATATTGATTTGGAAATTGTATTGTAAGACGATGGAAAGCTTTTAAAGGGCTTAGTGCCTTTGCTCTGAGCCAACTTCATCAATTATTATTTTTTAATGGTATTATTTGAAAAACGCTCCTAAAGACGAGAGCAGTTTTCCCCAGGCTTTGCATGCACCGTGTCCATGATTAGCGTCATGTTTCCATACAGAGGGAACACGGGACCCTGAAAGGCTGCATGTTTTTTTAATGAAAGATGTTGGCGTCAAACTGAGTTTCATAACGATGACAGTGGGACATTGCTGATTTAATGATGTGTTTGTTCCTATTCCAGTCAAGCTGTTAAAAGAAAAAAAAGAAAAAAAGATGGGAATTAATCACATTTCCAAATGCTTTCCGCAATCAGCGACTCAGTTTAATGGGATTGTGTGTCCCTGGTGTCCGAGCTGGGCCAATTTTACGAACCTCGCGAATCAAAAAAATGGCAAAAATGTTGAATCCATCTGTACATTACAGATAACAAAATAATCCAAACCAAATGGAATCTACTTGGTGCCAGAATTTAGTTATTTTGGTATCTGTGTTGAGCAGCTGACTTTGGTGAACCTTACAATTCAAACTGTGCGATAAAAGCATCAGAGCATTGATTTTTTTATTTTTAAAGCTGGAAATACATAAAAATGTGCACATGAATACCAAACAACTCAAAACAAATGCTGGTTCAGTTTAGTCAGTAAAAATGTTCAGAGTACAAAATTGAGCATAACGGCAGTTGAGGCAAAAGTCCTGGCAGAGCAGGGACGTCTAACTCATTTTACACCGAGGGCCACATACAGCCCACTTTGACCTTGAGTGGGCCGGATGAGTGAAACTCCACTTTATATCAGTGAAAGGACATTTAATGACACATTTAATACTTGAGATGTGCTAATATAAGATAAAGAAGCTGAAATTTCAACAACACATCTGAGTTCTTCTACATGATAAAAGTGTAAAATTACAGAAAAAGTTCTGGTAGCTCTAAAAAACTTGTCCTGCTTTTGACTGAACGCAGATAATAATATCAAATCTCTTCCAAAAAATGACTTAACCAGATGAAAATATACGCCAGATCTCTCTGAATAGAAGTAAAAATACTAATGTTACATTGGGAAAAACAAATCATTTGTATTTATGTTTGTGATATTAGTGACCACAACATAAAATAACATTAACATAATTAATAAGAGCACACAGTCAGTTTCTGATATGATGATTATTAAATTTTTGAGAAAACCTGATCTTGACTTTAGTTTGGCCGACTGTTACAGTCAGGCTTTTCACTTTGAGCCTGACTAGAGGCCTGCAGCTGACAGCCTGGTCACTAGGCAACAATGTGTAGTCCCCCATCTGGCTGGGATGTGGTTGCACGTAACTTAAATAGAAGAAGTGCAGATTAAAAAGTATTCTGGTAAAAACAGAAATACAGAGTCAACTTCTTTAAGTAGGAAAGTGCAGATTCTGAAGACTCTATGTACCAAAAGTAAAAGCAGCTTTTTGGATGATTTTTACTACCAGTTATTTTTGTGCAAAGCTAACTGAACTGCACGCCATATTAATATAAGGAAAAAAAAAAATTAAGCCTCTCTTTGATGCTTTATTTCCTCTCTCTGGGAGCAACTGCAGCTTCAACTTGCAGACACATGGTTGGTTTTCTGTTAAGCAATTTTCTTCGTTTCTTTTGAAATCACCTGCCACTTAACCCCCTCCAGAAGAAATAAAATTAAAATAAAGAAAAACATTACTATGTTTAGGTCATGGTTCCCATGGCTTTGAGTTTTGGGATGTTTACATTTTCTCTAACTTGCTAATTTTTATTTTGACATCTGTATTATGGTTCTGCATTCTGCATATTTGTCTTTGTGTTATTTCTTAGGGTTTACATGTCTTGTCCCCCCCTTATCTTATACAAGTTCCCTCTGGTGTAATTTAATGCTGCTCTGTGCTCCTGCTCTGAAGTTCTTTAGGTTTAGTCTGTGCTTTTGGTTTTCAGATGGCCTGGTGTAATGGTTCTGTTCCTGTTATCTGTGCCTTTAGTTGCATGGATGTTTTATTTTTCTCTTTTGTATTCCTCTTCTGTCCTCCAACCTTGTCTCTGTGTTTGTTTATCTTCTGTCTCTGTGTCAAGTGCATATGTCCTCATCCTGGTCTCAGTGTTAGTAATTTGCTGTTTTATTTTGATAGTCTCTTGTGCTTTGTATTAAATTCCGCTTCCTCTGTCTCATTATCTGCGATTGGTTTCAACTGTCCTCCCACCTGTTGCCTGTTCGCTCGTTGTCTTGTGTGTGTATATTGTTGCATTCTCCCTCATGGCTGTGTCCATCCTCATAGTATGTTTTCCTAAAAGACTCTCAGTTGTTCGATTATTTGCTCTTAACCCTCTTTTCTTTGTATTTTGTAAGAGCTCAGCAATAAAGCTGCTTTTCATTTTTGTTTCTCATCTTTCTAGTTTTGCATTTTGGGGCCACACAGCCAACCCTAACAATGTACACTCTTCAGTAGTGCTAGCTGGATGCTTGACCTTGACCACAACCTACTGAGGTGCTGCACTGAAAACCTCCTTAGTATGGTTTTGTTTTTTAGCAGATTGTATTTTGCATAGAAAGTGCAAGTTTGCCTGCAAGCATTCACCTGCTTCTATACAACCTACAAACTACTAACTGAACTGTGGCAGTTTGCTATTTATCAAAGTAATCACAAGGAGATTTTTTGCAGCAGCCTGTTTGGTGGATTGATTTCACCCAGCGACACTTGTCGACCAGTTGGAGAATACACAGTTTGACTTTGCACCTGGTGGTTGCCTCAGGGCTCACTGGCCAGTCTCTAGACCCACGTGACTAAAGATTCAGTTAACAAGACAATATATGTGTTTAACCTAGAGAGGTTAGAAGAGGCTCTATCTAGGAAGTCTTTGAATCTTTCATATCACAGACAGTGAACATGGCTAGGAAAAGCTGAGCTCCACTAACAGGATCACTTCCACTGTTTTGCTTACCCATCCATCCAGCCTGAGCTCCTCACTAGCCAACTTTCATAACATCATCTGAATTCCACTTTTGTCCTTCTCTATCACGTTAATAAAAAATTGATTTGGACGTTGTATCATAAGGTAGAAGCTTTTAAAGTGCTTGGTGCATTTGCACAGAGCCAATTTCATCAATTTTTTTCTTTTAATGGTATGTTATTATTTAAAAATGCTCCTAAAGCAAAAAGCAGATTTCCCTGGGCTGACTGTGCATCGTGTCTGTGATTAGTGTCATATTTTTGTACCAAGGGAACGTGTTGTTTTAATGAAAGCTCTTGTCATCAGTTTTATAATGATGATGACATTTGTACACTGCTCGTTTAATGATGAATTTGTTCCTGTTCCAGTTGAGAATAAGTTAAAAGAGAAATTTTAAAAGCATAACGAATTAGTCACATTTCCAAATGTAGTTCACAATCAGTGATTCAGTATAATGAGATGGTGTGCCCCTGGTGTCAAAGCTGGGCCAGTTCTGAAGCGTGAATCAAAGAATGGCACAAAATTGAATGTGTCTGCACAGTTGAACCCAGCTGTACAGTACAGATAACAAACTAATCCCAACCAAATGGAATCCACTTGGTGTTTACATATGGTTATTTTGGTATCTGTGCTGAGCAGCAAATTTTGGTGAATTTCAAACACTCAAAGTATCATATAAAACTAACAACTACCAGTATGAATAAAAGCTGAAAACATTTACTGTATGTTCTGTTCATGAATAAGAAACAACCCAAAGCAAACACTATTTGAAGGATTTTATTGAACCAAACTACAAAATATCTATATGACTAAAATGCTTAAAAAATATATAATTGTAACTGGGTGATGATAAACCATTAAACTGACCTAACTGGTTTTTTACTTCACATTTCTGTACTTCATGTTTGCAAAGCAAACAGTGATATATCACACAAACAGTGCACAACTGGCACTAAGCAGACTTATAGCTACCTTGATGAGCACCTGCAAGCATGGATTAAGTATTTATGTTTTAATCCACCCAGATATTTGGTAGATTAAAACTGCCTCTAGCCTGGATTGATTTAAGAACCAGCGATGAACTCTATCCCTCTCCTGCCCGGTACACTGCTGAGAATATATGCCTGCTTCTACCGACTACTCCGAGTGATCAAACTCTGTGCAGAACCTTAAAAAAATATGTTGATATGTACACCGCAATACAGCAGTACTTTTTAGTGAGCTTACCTGAATATTTGCCTTTGACTGCGCTTCAGCAGTATAAAACACTGCAACACAAATGACCCAAGTCACAAGAAGACAGGTTAGTCACTTTTGGGTTTATTTTGTTTGGTTTTTGAAATACTGCCTGATGCAAATGCATTTGAATTACAAACGTTAAAGAGCAAAATACCTTTTTGGCCGAACAGATTTTAGCGGACAATTTTTTTCTTTTTTGTAGGGCAATTAAATGGTATAAGTTGAAACTCATCTCACTTATAGCAAAACTCAGTCGAATTATATCAGAATAAAAGGCCACTAAGAAAGTGCGTGCTTCATCAAGGCCAATGACCTCCTGTATGTAACAGTTTTAAAGAAAATGATTTGGATCACCTCCAAATTTTAATGGATTCACACTGAGCTCGTGCTCACTAAGTTTAATGAAATCTTCCATACAGGTAAGTGGAAATACAAACTGGCAGACTCTGGAAATGGCTATATTGATACATTAGTGCATTGGTCACATCTATACTGTATGTAAAACAATATGGGGGCGGGGGGTGAGGCTTCATGCAGTTTAACACTTTAGCCCAGCGGTCCCCAACCCCCGGGCCACAGACTGGTACTGGTCCGTGAGTCGTTTGGTACTGGTCCGTGAGAGTTGAGGCTCGGGTGTGAAATTTATGGTTTTCAGCGTTATTATTTTTTTTTTTTTTCGTTTTTATCGTTAACTCAGTTTCCCTGGGTCTTTTCCCCTGTGTTATGAATAAATCTTATATTTTTTTTTGTACTGGTACTAGTTTTATTTTGTTGTATTTATCTGCGACACCTTTAAGGCCGGTCGGAATATTGTCGAACGTAAACCGGTCTGTGGCGCAAAAAAGGTTTGGGACCTGCTTTAGCCAACTATTGTCCAACCACTGTCCGACCTTAATAATGATTTTGGTGCTCAGAGTACATTAGAAGAAACCAATGTGTAAAGTCAAGATCAGGGTTTGCTTACTAAGCAATAGATATTTACTACAAACCAGTTCTCGTAGAAATCAGCTTCACCATTCCTGGAAATCTTGTCCTGGAACCTGGTTGCAAAGTGGGAGTTAGATGATCATATGAAGATATACATTCACTGGCTACATTGTTAGCTACATCTGTTGAAATACTTGTTTATAGATATGTCTAATCAGCCAGTCACATCAATGACATGGGAGCAACTCAGTGCATTAAACGTGTTTACATGGTGAAGAAAATCTGCTGAAGTTCAAATTAGACATCACCATCAGAAAGACAGGTGAAGTGAAAATGGCAAATTGAACAACAGAAGATGGCCAGACTGCTTTGAGCTGCCAGGAAGGCAACAATAACTCAAACAACCAGTTGTTACAACCAAGGTATGCAGAAGAGCATCTCTGAATACATAACATGATAAACCTTGAAGCAGATGGGCCACAGCAGCAGAAGATCACACTTGGTACCACTCCTGTCAGCTAAGAACAGAAACTGAGGCTACAGTTCACATGGAGTCACCAAAACTGGACAATGGGAGATTAGAGAAATGTGTCTGGTCTGAAGAGTCTCAATTTCTGCTGTGACATTTAGATGGTAGAGTAAGCATTTACTGTAAACACCACGCAATGGTTTTCTTGGCACACTTTGCACCCCTTAGCACTAATTGAACATCATTTAAATGACGCAGCCTACTTGAGTGTTGTTGCTAGCCATGTTCATCCCTCTATGACCACAGTGCACCCACCTTCTTATAGCTGCTTCCAGCATATCACAAAGCTCAAATCATCTCAGACTGGATTAGAAGAACATGTCTTGAACATGACAGTGTGTTTGCTTTACTTCAGTGGCCTCCACAGTTACCAGATCTCAATCCAGTTGATCACCTTTGGGATGCTGTGTTATATTATCATGTCAATATGGACCGAAATCTGTGGGGAATGTTTCAGCACCTTGTTGAATCAATACCATGAGAAATTAAAGCAGCTCTGAAGGTAAAGGGAGTCCAACCCTGAATTAGCCAGCTGCAACTAATAAAGTGTGTATATTGTTTATGAAGTGTGCATATTCCCTCTACAGGGAACTGCAATCCTCGATCTTTAAATATAATATAGCAATATATTACTAAAAGCGAGAATGATTAATGTACTAAAACCTTTTATTTGTTGAGCTCATATGATTTGCAAGAGAACCACCGACTGAACTAAACAATATTTTTTTAATATATCTGTTGTGTCCTCGCTCCCAAGACCATTTAACAACAATAGAGTTGCAGCTGTGTGCAGCACAATTAAATTAAATACACAACTGCAGGCTAATTACAGCCACATTTACTTTCATAATTATTAGCCCTGTCAATATTCATATTCACACAGTGGACACCTTTGTACATTTATCTCTTAGAATTGGTTGACAATGATAGTTTCTTTTGTTCATGCGAGAAATTTGGGCTATAAACCTGTTTACCTTTGCACATGTATGTTTTAGCATTTATGATTGTTGCAGTAGTTAAGATTTAGCGAAAATGAGGAACTTGACTCATAGTATACCCCGAAGGTGCGTTTAAACTGCATGTAAACCCAGTTTCTACTTTGTTCTGAATTTTATCACCAAAAATATGACTTCTATAAAAATAAGGATCTGTGTACTTTAAAAATCTACACCTTTAAGTCATTCCATTACCTATGATAAGAGGATTGAGTGACTTTGACACAAAACGGATTTTCATTGTTCCATCCATTAGAAAAATCTTGAACTTCACATGTTCAAAGTAGGTAGAGAGTAGCTGCTGGACAGGATTTCATCTATTTCATTGGTGCTTTAGAGGGTCTGTGCTGCAGTGTGTGAATTAGCAGGAGGTCATCATGGTTTATTACACCGAGTCCATCAGAGCCATTTCCACTCAGCTGACTTGTAACACGCGTCCAGACTAATCAGCAGCGCGGACAGCACCTCTTACACTTTACTCTGCTGAACCGCCACTTCACACCATTAAAATGCACAGCAGCTTTCACACTCCTGTGCTCTCAGCTCTGCCTTTGTTTTCACTCCGTGCTGCAGAAGCCATCCACCGTTTATTAACCATTGCAATATGAGCTTTAATCAGATTCGTACCACACAGACAAGTTTGTTTCTTTGCTGTCTTTGACCCTTTGAAATGCTGCGTGTTACTGCAGTCAGAAAACATTCACAGTTTTCAACAATGCTGTGTTTTAAGTACCAAAGAGAAGTCTTTACACACCCTGAGGTCAGCTACTGTAGAACCTATCATTGTGAAATCTGCGCTGCAGAGTAAGATTTTCTTTTAATATATTTAAACTTTCTATATTAAATGTTATGTTGAACTTTACACATGAGTTCCAATAATCCATTAGATGACATTTAGATATATAGATCACTCCCCTGCAGGATTAGCATTTTTTCAGTTGTGTTTTTTTTTCCTCTGGAAAGATTTCTACATGTTCGTATGAGCAGTATAAGTTTAACATGTGAGTATTTTCCACAGCTCTGGACAGCGGCGGAAGCAGATTTACTTACATAATGTTATTATTAACCCGATTTTATTGTTCATATTCACACAGTTGACACTTTCTTTGGACCTTTATCTTCTAGATTGGGTTAAAGATGATGTTTTTTGTTCCTTTGAAAAATTTGGATTATAAACCAGATTTTATTTGTAAATGGCGATCTGGTGCAAACAACCCATTCTCAGATAAATACACCGATATCTACATTCACAAAAACTAAATACTAAATACATTAAATATTATTCTTTTTAAAACACATTATGGAAAAAGTAATTTGTAACTCTACTCATTACATTACTTTTTCTCCATATAATGACCTGAAATGAAGGGTAATAATTGCAACTGTAATGTAATTGCTACATTTAGTACAATAGTGGGTTACATTACAGCATTACCAAAAAGGTAATGTGATTTCTGTAGTACATTACTTTGAAAAGTAATGTTACAAAGTAACACTTTACACCAAACTCTTTTTAGCACTATGCTTAATTTAGGAAGCCAAGATGTCTAGAACAAGAGCTGTTACAAGCAGTTCTATTATATAAAACAAAATATGGCAATAAATTAGTGGATTAAAGGATCAAGTGGTTCTGCTAAGTAACAAGTTAGAAAAAGAACATCACCGAGTGAGCAACTGTTTATAATTTAACACTTAGAGAGAGAATTTGATGGAGAGGGAGCTGTTGCTTAGGTAAACTGGGGGATGAATGGTTAACTGAGCCAGTGAAGGTTGGTCAAGAAGGGATAATCGTGCTTAACACAGCACGTCTTTATTGAACACAGCCCACGACCACTACAACGCCAGGTGCCACCATAAACCACAGTCCTGAGTGTGGACTAGCACATTTTCTTAAGACATAAGACCCTCACCCCAACAAATTAGATAGTCAACCAACATTAGAAAAAAATAAAATTCAAGTGGAAAATAATTGGCACTTAAGTGGCAATGAACCATTAAACTCAAACATAACATAATCTAGAATGATTAAATCTGTATCTTGTTCATACTCAATAAATTTTACAAACCCAGCAGTTGCAGGTTTGTGTCTGAGAAAATGTTCTGTTACTAGTCTAATCAAGAAAAATTCAAAAACTGAAGTATAAATGAAGCACTGGCTGATTTACTAAATCGTATAACATACCTCTGGGGTAAACATCAAGCCCCGGGCTATCAGCTAATGAGCTAAACCAACTCATTTAGCCTGGAAGAAATACTGTTTGGTTTAGCATTCATATCAAACACCAGGACCTACTGTAGCTAGTGCCAAAGAACAATCTGGAATGATTAAAGCTCAGAATATGGCTACCTAATGGTACATATACTGCAAGCATGTTCCTTGGTGGCCTTAGTCTTGGTGGGTCTCTTGGTTAGGCCAGACAAAGCAGCCTACATCTAATGCATGACTACTGCCTTAAAAGTCCCAAGCACAAGAAAAAGTTTGCGTTTTATAGAAGGAGGATACGATTCATTGTCTATTATGTGCGTTAGACAGCTTTAGAGCGATTGTCTCTCTTTTGTTTGTTTTAATTCTGTTATAAAATCATCTCTCACACAGAGCCGTGTCGGAGTGTTGCAGTAAGCGCTGATGCATTTGAGTGTGCTGATCATCTAAAACTGCAGAGTCATTTGCTAAACAGAAAACCCTTTATTCTAAGAAATGATCGAGTATTTTCCCCACTCCCTTCGTACGGGACCACCACTGAGCCCAGAAGTACACGAGGTCTTGATACAAGACCACATGTTGTTGTGTTGCCTCTGCTGCAGAGTGACTAACATTTTCATTAATCACTATCTCAACACCTCCCCTCCTCTTAAACAATTGAGCATATGGGCTGCCTTGTCTGCCACAGAGGCCACAAAAAAAGCGGCACCCGCCCTGCGGTGCATCAAGGTCCCACATGATGAAGAAACACGAGCTGCTGATCTCCCTCTAATTTAATGATAACTATCACCTGTTCTCCTAGCGAGGCACCATACTCTCTCTGATTTCTGAGTAATTGGTCTGTGCCTTTTGCTTGATTAATTTGATTGCTACATTTTTCACTGTCCCCTCTCTTGTGATTGTCGTGGCACTACAGGTGCTGGGTTTCATTAATTATGCCCGTAATTGGTTTGGAAATGCTGCATGCAAGTTTGTTTTGGGGGAAGGTTGCGGTTTGTTGTGAGCAGCGAAACCTCACAGAGCAATTTGTGTGTCTCTGTTACTTAAGATAAATGAACCTCATCTTTCAGCAGATTGCGGTGAAGATTCCAGGAGGATCGAAACTCAAGGACGACAAGTTGTTGGTGTGGCTGGAGAAGCAGTGGAAAAAGTGCACGCTCTTATTTCCTTTCCTTTTGCTCAAGGCTAAGTATAAGCAAGCATGACTGCCTATTAGTTATGAGAGTTAATGTACAATTAGCACCTGAACATGTTTTCCAGATGTAGGCTCTACTCCATCAAATTTCATCATCAATGAGATTGTCGTGGCTTGTTTGAACGGCCTACTGTAATATGTTTAGAGCATAAACTGTACATAAAAATGGACATAGCCATGTCACATGACCCACTGAAGTATAAAGTCTTGTTCTTGATTCTACAACCTGAGTATTTTTGTCATCTTAGCTTTTTAAAAACCTGAGAAGAGGGTAGATCTGATTGCTTTATCAGCCTTTTTGAGGGCCACAATTTACAAAACGAATGTCCTATTTAACTCTGTAATGCTTCACACTACTGACTGAGACAATATCCTTAGTAGTATGTCTGGAAAAAGTATGGATAACAGGGAAAGTAGGAGCATTTCTGTACAATCAGGATTCAAAAAGTAAATAAATCCAGAATTGGCATTTACTGGCCATTACAAAGAAAGCATGTTTATGTCATTTCTGCTCCAGTTTCCCTTTTAAATGTTGTTGTCTTCACTGGTTTGCACTTGTGTTTTGGTCTCTCACTGAGGTCAAGAATTGGTTGGGCAGGCATGGTTCCACCTCTGGTTGGAGCTGTGATCTCCCACTCTGTACCTGTTGCCCAACCACTTCATCCTTCAACCCCTTAACACCCAGCTCCTACATCCAGTCTCTTCCAGATTGTCTGCACACCTTGTGTAATAATCAGGCTCCATGCTTTTCCTGCATCCCCTTGAGTTCGCTAGTTTAACATCTTTGTGTTGATGTATTTGGAGTGTTCTCCACATGGCCGAGGAGCGTCCCCCTTTCATGGATCATATCACCTGCCAAACCAAGGTGTAATTCAGTGCTGAAAACTCTCAACGGTACACTCTGCCTTCGTTACCTGCCCAGCCTCCCTCCTGTGACCTCCAGCACCCACTGTGAGCAAACCAATGCCCCTCCCTGCAGTCACTCTGTCTGTGAACACAAACCAGCTCTCCCACCTCCTGAGCAATATTCGGAACTCTCCCCCGAATGTATCACCTGGACTAATCGCTCTCCCCCTCTTTCAGTGAACTCCTGTTAAAATCTCTGTGCGAGTAATTCCTTTGTGTACAATAAAGACTGAGCTGTCTCAGTCCACTCACTCTGCAGCATTCCTAGCCCTTGGCATTCACACAAAGAAGCTACATCCATTTCACTGTCTATACTGTCCATAGTTTGAGGCCTAGATGGCAACTACCCTGAGATCTCCTAAAATACATATGATGTATTTGCAAAATAGTGCAAAAATATATACATTTAGTGAACTTTTTTGTTATTGTATATAGAAGATTACATCAAAAGTGTCCTCTGGTGCATCTGTAGATGAATTGCAGGCAGTTTCTGTAGACTGTAGAGTAGGACTGATGGGGATAGCTCTCCTAGATCTGCTCTGAGGAAACTCTACACTATACAGCAACACAGAGGCATGACCAAGGGTGGGAAGTGGGATTGTTCCAGTGCTTCCCTGTAAAAAAAACAACAACAACGAGAAAAAAAAACAACTATGCTTGTAAGCAGTGTTGGGTAAGTTACTTTAAAATAGTAACTTAGTTACATTACTAGTTACTTCTCTCAAAAGTAACTCAGTTACTTCAAGTTACTTGTTACTTTCAAAGTAACTAGTTACTAGGAAAAGTAACTTTGGTTTTACTCAGAATTCTCTTGTTAATGTGTTTCTTCCATAACTTTGCCAGTCTTCTAGCTTGCTTACTTGCCACAAGTGCACTGTGCCACCTACCAATAGAAAGGATATGATAATGTGCATATTTCCACGAGAGAAATCCCACGCCTGGACCGTCATTGACTGCTGCCATGATTCTAGCCTACGTCACAGAGTCATGTGCGCCTTTTACATCCAAAACAAAAACTGCAGTCGTGGTGCTTTCGATTGTACTCAGAACTCAGAAATTCTGCCTTCTGAATAGGAAGATGTAGGTAACACCAGACTGCAGATGAGCTGCATACAGGGCTGGACTGGGAAAGAAAATTGGCCCGGGCATTTTGACTAGAAACTGGCCCACCATTATAGGAAAAATCATAAAGCCTTTGAATGAAAACAAACACTGTTGTGACAGTGATGTTCACTGTTCTGATGGTATATATGCATCAATCTATCAATCGTTTGTTGTAAGATTCAGATAATTATTTTTTAAAAGCTAGATATTTTAAATGAGAATAAGAAAGAAAAGTATTTCCTTGTGCCCCCCATTCCCTGTTAATGCCCTACATGCCCCCTTGGCCACACTTTGCTAGATCCGCACCTGCACAGTTACCAGCTGTCAGCTACCTAAAAAAGGATCCTGGTGTTATTTGTCTCTCAGAAACAGTTCATAACTTCCCTTCAACTCATTCATGTCACCTAAAAGGTAAACCTGTTTCTCCATCACCTGTTCAGCTCTGATGATCCAGTAAGGACATCTCCTGGTTTCATCTTCATGTTTCCCTCTCACCAGATAACCAAACCATATCATGACCAGCAGCTTTTTTGCAGCTGTGGCTCCAGCAAACATCAGCTGATACTAGAAATTAATATTAAATAAATTCTAACAACAGCTGATCAAGCTTAAACGTGCTGCTGTTGTTTAGCGCGACATCCGCTGGTTTCCTCTTTCGGCGCAAAGTGGGCGATAAACAAACAAGAGAGCCGATCAGCTGATCATTGATCAGTTTCATGATTGAAGTAGAAACGGGAGAGGGAGGGGGAGAGAATGAGAGAAGAAGAGGCAGCTGTGCAGCAAAGACACAGAATAACTCCAGCTTTGTGCCTTTTTCATTGTAGCTGAATTACGGGACAAACTGTTCCTTTTCACCTCAATAAGAAACGCGTAATATTTTCTCTGAATACCAGACGGGACGGTTGGCAACTCTAATAACTTATGAACAAAATAAGGTTCAACATCATTAACTTCATAGCACCCACCCAGCTGTATAGAAACTCCGTCATGCTAGCTAGCACGCAGTACGGAAAAAGTCAGAATAACGAAAATAAACTCCACCTAAACTTGGTTCATATCTGACCCAGAGAGACTGCAGGTCATAACTTCTTACCTGAAGTTCAGTTCACACTTGGACCGGCGGCCGCCTCGGGTCTCTTTTCCTTCTGCGTCCCTTTTCCTTCATCCACCTGCTGCCTCCACCACTTGCTAATGTTACTGAATCTGTGGAAACTCCGCGATGCCACCACACGAAGTAACGAGTAACGACCCTATCTAAATCCCAGTAACGAGTAACGCGTTCCTGATTTTGGCATAATAACTAGTTACCGTGCTCGTTACCACAATAATAACGTAGTTACTGTAACGCGTTACTTAATAACGCGTTAGTCCCAACACTGCTTGTAAGTAATTGCAAACGAGTTTCATGTTTACATTTTGGCACTTGATATTCAAATTTGACATCAGCATTAAAAAGTTAAAGTTCCAGTGCAGAAACTTGCCACCACTAGTGCCAAGTCTGTGATAGTGCAAGACACTGAACAAAATTAGGAAAATTTAAATATTCTTCTCAGCATATTTGTGTTTGGTACTGTTAGCCTTTTAGCTTTTTTTCATCAAGATCTTGTGAATATAATTTGCAATAAAATCCTTTGAACACTTTTGGTCTTTCAGTTACTAAAGGTGTTAAGAGAGCTCATAGTGAAACAAACAAAGGGAGGAAAAAAAAAAGAAAATGAGGCCAGACAACAATTAGGGTAAATTCAAAACGGGAAAAGCAGAACAACTGGAAGAAACACAGATGAAATTAGCAAATGCAGAGCAAACACTGAGCCATTACCAACATCCACACTCAGAGACTCACAGATGCTGAGGTGTGCTTCTGCTTATCAGCCCTTTTTGAGCCCTTTCTGCACAGTTTCCATTGACTTTGCCTGACAGAATTACTCAGAGCACAGTGACAGTGATTTTGATGTGGTCAGACCTTTAATCTACTGATTCAGGTTGCTGGACTTGAGTTAAGTTCCTGAACACAACATTTATTTTGTACTTTTCATCAGTCCATCCTCATATGTAATCATTAAAAGGCCAGTAAAAGCATAGCATTTTAACTCATTCACTGCCATTGACGTCTATAGCCGTCAATGGCAGTGAATGAGTCAATGGGTTTAACTCATTCACTGCCAATGGCTGGCAGTGAATGAGTTAACACTGGATGAGTGCTACAGTAGAGAGCTACTTTACCTTTCATGCCCAAGTTGACTCAGTTCTTCACATGAATTTCAAATATGTTATTATTCACAAATGTGTTGCTTGCTTGCTTATATATATATATATATATATATATACATACATACATACATACATACATACATACATACATACATACATACATACATACATACATACAGTGGGGCAAAAAAGTATTTAGTCAGCCACCGATTGTGCAAGTTCCCCCACTTAAAATGATGACAGAGGTCAGTAATTTGCACCAGAGGTACACTTCAACTATGAGAGACAGAATGTGAAAAAAAATCCATGAATTCACATGGTAGGATTTGTAAAGAATTTATTCGTAAATTAGGGTGGAAAATAAGTATTTGGTCACCTCAAACAAGGAAAATCTCTGGCTCTCACAGACCTGTAACGTCTTCTGTAAGAAGCTTTTCTGTCCCCCACTCGTTACCTGTATAAATGGCAGCTGTTTGAACTCATCATCTGTATAAAAGACACCTGTCCACAGCCTCAAACAGTCAGACTCCAAACTCCGCCATGGCCAAGACCAAAGAGCTTCCGAAGGACACCAGGAAAAGTATTGTAGACCTGCACCAGACTGGGAAGAGTGAATCTACAATAGGCAAGCAGCTTGGTGTGAAAAAATCAACTGTGGGAGCAATCATCAGAAAATGGAAGACATACAAGACCACTGATAATCTCCCTCGATCTGGGGCTCCACGCAAGATCTCATCCCGTGGGGTCAAAATGATCATGAGAACGGTGAGCAAAGATCCCAGAACCACACGGGGGGACCTGGTGAATGACCTGCAGAGAGCTGGGACCAAAGTAACAAAGGTCACCATCAGTAACACACTACAACGGCAGGGAATCAAATCCCGCAGTGCCAGACGTGTTCCGCTGCTGAAGCCAGTGCATGTCCAGGCCCGTCTGAAGTTTGCCAGAGAGCACATGGATGATACAGCAGAGGATTGGGAGAATGTCATGTGGTCAGATGAAACCAAAGTAGAACTTTTTGGTATAAACTCAACTCGTCGTGTTTGGAGGAAGAAGAATACTGAGTTGCATCCCAAGAACACCATACCTACTGTGAAGCATGGGGGTGGAAACATCATGCTATGGGGCTGTTTTTCTGCCAAGGGGACAGGACGACTGATCCGTGTTAAGGACAGAATGAATGGGGCCATGTATCGTGAGATTTTGAGCCAAAACCTCCTTCCATCAGTGAGAACTTTGAAGATGAAACGAGGCTGGGTCTTCCAACATGACAATGATCCAAAACACACCGCCCGGGCAACAAAGGAGTGGCTCCGTAAGAAGCATTTGAAAGTCCTGGAGTGGCCTAGCCAGTCTCCAGACCTCAACCCCATAGAAAATCTGTGGAGGGAGTTGAAAGTCCGTGTTGCTCGGCAACAGCCCCAAAACATCACTGCTCTCGAGAAGATCTGCATGGAGGAATGGGCCAAAATACCAGCTACTGTGTGTGCAAACCTGGTAAAGACCTATAGTAAACGTTTGACCTCTGTAACATAACCTTTGTTGGCAATAACAAAGTATTGAGTTGTATTTTTGTTATTGGCCAAATACTTATTTTCCACCCTGATTTACGAATAAATTCTTTACAAATCCTACCATGTGGATTCATGGATTTTTTTTTTTTCACATTCTGTCTCTCACAGTTGAAGTGTACCTCTGGTGCAAATTACTGACCTCTGTCATCATTTTAGGTGGGGGAACTTGCACAATCGGTGGCTGACTAAATACTTTTTTGCCCCACTGTGTGTGTGTGTGTGTGTGTGTGTGTGTGTGTGTGTGTGTGTGTGTGTGTGTGTGTGTGTATATATATATATACACATATATATATATATATATATATATATATATATATATATATATATATATATGTGTATGTTCTTCCTCTACACCCCCCCACCCCCCCAATTTTTGCACATGTCGAGGAGCGTGTCAGGCTACATTTCACTGTGTGTTATACTTGTATAACTATGCATGTGACAAATAAAGAACCTTGAACCTTGTTAAAATATAACAGTTGCCAACTTTGTTAAACTTTTAACTCCCTGTGCTTTTAAACATGAAAAAAAAAGACTTGTGAAAAGTTTGTGAAATAATCACGAAACCCTTTCAAAAACAGCCGTGAGACCGGGCTGGACGTTGGGTGGGGACTCGAAGAAGCATTATAAAAAAACAAACATCAAACAAACTAGCAAGTGAGGAGATGAAACCTGAAATTTCACAAAGTCTACATGAGTCGTACGTACAAGGATAAACAGGATCACCCCCCTTAACTATTTCTTATTATTGTAAAAATCATGTTAAGCTGTGTTATTAACATCATCTTTGATGTAAAAGCAAACATCCTGGAGTCAAACCAGTGATCACAAGGATACATGAGGGGACCCTCGTGTTGTAACTGGTAATTACATGATTGGTGTTCTTACTGGTGTTTTATTTTCAATGCTGTGTTCTTTAGTAAATCTGAAAAAAGTCATTCCCAAAGGAGTGTTGTCCAAGGGTTATGAGATTAAAGGCCGATTTTGTTTTCTACATCACCCAAAAGTCTAAACACTGTTAGAGGAATTTATTCTTTTTAGTGGTTCAGCTGAAGGGACTCTTTCAGAAATCATTCTGTCTGGTGGGATAAACTACAAGTTGCTGCAATA
The DNA here is from genome assembly GCF_057381845.1 of Rhamphochromis longiceps. NCBI lineage: Eukaryota > Metazoa > Chordata > Actinopteri > Cichliformes > Cichlidae > Rhamphochromis > Rhamphochromis longiceps. The sequence goes on from NC_140566.1 coordinate 32,588,128, forward strand.
ACAGCAGAAGTGCTTAAATTTGACCTGGCAGAGTTCACACCATTCCTTCCTGCAGTTAGTCTAGTGGAACAAAAATCATCAGACAGACGATGGTCACTCAGGCTTGTTGTCATACACGCAGTAAAGCCACAGATGGACGTGATCGATGGACCTTTTGCTGGTGACTGTAAAATGGACCAATGACTTTGAGTAAATTCGGGTGACTTCAGAAGGCCCAGATTGAGATTGATTTTTCAGACACAGTCTTGACAACGATGAGCATGTCAGATGCACAACAACCGACAGGCTCGTAAACGGAGGCTTGCTTATATTGGTTATACTCGTAAACAGAGCTTTGGCTGTATTGGTTATATGAGGGACTGTTTACTCTGAGGTGTTTTTAAATGTCAGAGCTTGAGAGTGATAAAGGTTTATGTGTGATTTCATAGCCAGGGAGAATTTTGATGTGCGTTATTTGTCTAGGCATGTGGAGCATCTCAACAAGGAAGGTTGGGTCATTCAAATCTGTTTACAGGTATCTGTATGTTCTCCTTTACTTCCCTTTGTCCTTCTGCTTCTCTCCCCTCTAAGTTTCCTCTAAATTTCATTGGTTTTACTTCTCTCTTCATGGTTGCATCTCATTTCTTCTTTAACCCATCATCCGAGTTGCCAAACAAGCATGTGACTACATTCTTAAAATGATTCATTGAGTGAAAATGTGATACGTATCACATCCAGTAAATCAAGCATGATCTTGTAATTGCCTGTGGGAGGGACCTTTTGGTGTTTAACAGAACATAAACAAATCCATTTAACTGTTATTGACCCTGGGACAGTAGCAGAAATCAGCAGACAAAACCATGATTATCTTCACAACTACAAAGCACAATAATGCAGATTCGTCATTCTCAATTTTCCAGTTAGTTGCAAAATAAAATGTACAAATAAAAAGATTGCAGCTACACTGGTTCTTGGTCATAAGCAGTGAAATTCAACCTTCAAGTCTGATAAATGTATGGTATCAAAAGTTGCTGTTCTTCAACTGGCCACTTGGGGTTGACTTGAAAAAGAGAGTCAATCCCTCCTATGTTAATTTGCCCAAATTTAGGGCTCAAATAAACATATGGTGTAGCCTGTGTTGGTCTCTAAAGCTAATTTCATTCATAAAAACTTAAGGGTAACAGTAATGTTTTAAAATTATTATAATTTTTAACAAACCACCTGCTTAAATTTTATTGAGCCTTAAAGTTTGCACTATTATGCAGGTAGTTGTGAAGGCTTGATTATGCTTTCTGCACCCATGAGGTCAACTAGCGCCTTAGCACTAGGGTTCATGTAGTGTTTAGATTATCCTCCTAGGACCTGGTGTCCTGACGGCCACTTACGAGGACATTGTACTGACACTGTTCTATCAACATTTAAAACGAATGTCCTCATATGTGGATCTCATTTTTCTCAGAAACAAAAATCAGGTTAAAAAAAAAAATCTGGTAATTCTTTGCTATTTGGGCTGACTGGGACCTGATGAATTTAAAAACAAAGAGAAATTGTAATTGCATGCCATGAAAGAGTTTGGGTCTTGGATAGGGATGGGTATTGATAAGATTTTAACGATTCCGATTCCATTTTCGATTCTGTTTAACGATTCGATTCTCTTATCGATTCTTTTTTTTTTAAAAAGGAGAACACTAAAGTCGATTAGCTTAGAACTGTGTTTTATATCTTCTCTTTGAACAAGATAGAAATTTAGGAGTAACATGGCCTTACAAACCCAACAGTGAGATCTTAAGAGATCCACAGCCTACGGCTCTTCAATGGGGTGTCACAGGGTCCCCAGGAAAAAAAATGTATATGTAAAATAATAAAATAAATATTCTCCTGTAGCAATAACAAAGTTTAACATAAATTATTCTGTAGCAATTACACAAGAATATCCAGTAATGTCCTGCCTACAATTAAACACATTCACTTACCAAAGTGAAATCGGGGGCATCTGCTGTGGCAAATGGGTGCAAGCCTTTGACCACAAACTTAGACACTGCTCGGTGACATTCGTCTATCCTGCCTGAAAGGAGACGCTACCGGTAGACTGCAGCGAGAACTGCCAGCATCTGAGCCAGCCAGACTCTGTCTCTCTCATCATGGTTATCTAAATGCAACGCACAGTAATAGCAGGTTTTGTAATAAGGTAAATCGCGCTAACATAATGTGCAATGCTAATTGATTAGTTACCTGCAGTATTAACGGGAGAGGACGTGGAAACACTACCGCTGCTGCTGGGTTGAGCTTCGCTAGTCTGGAGCGGATCAAAAACACGACATTCGTTGAACGCAATCGCGTGTTTTTTGAGCAAATGCTTTTGCATGTTCGTAGTGTTTCCTCCCTTTGATGAAATCTCTACTTTGCAAGTATTGCACGTTGCCCTGTTGTCATCCTTTCTCATAAAGTGTAACCAAACTTTTGAGCGTTTGTGCCGCTCAGGCGCCGTGTTTCCTACTGGGTAAAAGACGCTACTCAACGTGATGACGTCATTCGGGGCGACTGGAATCGATAAGGGAATCGTTTATAAAAGTGGCAAACGATTCCAAGGAATTGAAACAGTGGGAACCGGTTCTCAACAAGAACCGGTTTTCGATACCCATCCCTAGTCTTGGAGGTTAAAATGCTCCAACTATCTGCACTGCACTCGCAGTGGAAAATGCTTCAGTTGTCCAGGATGGAAGATGAAAAGAAATATACAGTTGTGCAGAAGTTTGCATAATCCCATCATGACAATGAATCTCATAGTAAGTTTGAGCTTTTAGTGAATTCTTTGCACTATTCTTTTTCCGGGGGGTGGAATGATTGTACAACATGCATCCATAATTACTTTTTAAAAAAAGAACTAAGCCACAAGATTTACTTCATTTTGAACATTCTCTAATGCACACAGGGTCTAATTATACAGACAGGCTTAAATATTTACATGCATAAATACTAAAATTTGGTTAATTGTCCCCTAGAAAGTTGGAAAGACAAAGACGCGAGAAGCCAAATGCTAGCCTGCTTTATCTATTCCAAAACCAGTTTTGATGTGTATTTGGGATCACTGTCCTAGTTTTAACTATAAAGCTGTTTGAAGTGAAGTTGAAGAATTCGGAGGTACAATTATTATCAATTATTATCAATTATTGCATTCACTTTGAAGCTAATCAGATTTCCTAGCATTTGCTGATTATTTAGCATGCTAGCTTCTGGCATCAACAGGCCCAGATCACTAGAGCCAAAATATGAAGTCATATCTTTTAAAACAATGGTTGTTGTTGGAGGCATTACTCCTTATGATACATTGGGAGTATATTTTTATTGCTGAAGGTTATCTTCTGCCATCTACCAGCCAAGACTTTTTATAGATATTGCCCTCTACTGGTCTAAACAGGTACATAGTAATTTCTTAGTCTCCCCAATACCTCATGAAAATGAGCTGCCTCAGGCTGAAATTAATTTGATTCACTTTAATATAAAAGTACATTTTATTTGAACTTGCATGGATTAATGTATTGAAATGTTCCATCTTCTATAGAGAAGAGCAAGCAAGCTTTATGTGTGCATGAGGAAGAGTTAAGACAAAACATATATAACTAAATAAATTGCACTTTGGTGTGCCATTTCTCGAAAAATTTCTCTCTCATTTCGTCTTGTCACTGTACATTCCTGCAGTGTAGTCATACAGCCTCAGGAAAAGTATTAATTTTTCACTAGAACTGAAATATTTCCATCTTGCACAGGTACATCTTTGCAGCAGACTGTGCAGCCTAGAGTCAATTTGTGCTTATTTGCTTCCACTTCTGTTTTTTCCCAGATTTAATAACCATGTAAGATTGTTTTATATATATATATTTTGCATATGTAAAATATGCTGCAGTAGCTGTTGTCAGTCTTTTCGGAAACTACCTAAATTGGATGACCAGGGATTGGTCCAAAGAGAGCTCTATGCAGCTGGACAAAATTTAACTCCTCATCTTCGCCACACTCGCACAGTACACACAAACAGGTCTGCACATACACACTCGACCTGCGCGGCAGCTTAACTCCCCTTAATCATGTAATGCACTCTGTGTCTAGACACCTGGATCCTCTACAGGCTGATCTCGATAATGGACTCCAACACTTGACCCTGAGTGTAAGTCTCTGTGTATGTGAAAACGGTCGTTTGCCTAATGTGGCCTGCACTGTCAACTCAGCCATTCTTAGCAGGGGGGAATGCAAGGAGTCCCTGTACAGGGGCAGCCATTGTTAAAGTCTCACACTGAGCTGATTCACCTGCATATCTGCAGAGTACTAGTTGGAAACACTGACGCTATTAGTTCATTTGGACATATACTGTCTGGACTGCAAGCTTTTGTCTTTGCTAATGATTCACTGTGTGAGAGGAGTCAGCACAGGCGATGTGTTTTGCAGCATTAGTGCATGTTTGCTAGGTTGGGGTTATAGCAGGGCCACCCTATTTTCTCTACCTTATAAATTTCAAATTGCTATTTCCTATTTCCATTTCCTATTTCCATTTCAAGAAATCATCTATGCAAGTTATGTCTCAGTGCTCCCTTTGCAATCATGCATTGCAGACAGAATGAAACAGCTGTGCTAAATACAGTACACACATTAGTATCAGCACATTTGTGTTCTTCAGACCTAACATATACTCTACATGCTCTTCATTGTGAGCATGTTCAGTTAACTGTAAAGTTGTAAAAACAAGTGGACAGTTAGCAGATACTGATTTATAGGCAACGGTGTGTTCTTTCAACTTGACAGAAGAGCTCACGAGTATCTCATACTTTACTGATTTTTACCACGGTTCAAACTAAGGCAGTTAATGTGAGGTGTAAAGAAGTCTTTCATAGTTTCTTCAACGTTGGCTTCACTTTTAAATTGGCAGCATGCATCTTTAATATACTTTTTGTAGATTCTCCCATTGTCCAGCATTCATGTGATTAAAAAAAAAAATGCTAAGAGTCATTAAAAGACAAAGCATTTAATCTTTTATTATGTTTTATTATTAAAACCTTTTTTTTTTATGAAACAACAAAACTGGCTCATGTAAAGCTGTCAGCTCAAAACAAGCATCGTTAAGACAGAACAGAAAGGAAAAACTATGACAAGACCCTTTTTATTTTAATATTTTTCTTTCATTTAATGTGGCCAAAGAATGTAAAATGTTGTGTGGCTTCACTTGGATACCTATAGAAATAATCAATGTCATTAGAGCTTAAAGAACCCAACAAAAAGGTCAAACAATTAAAGACTTATTGTTAACAGCTCTTTTCTCCCCGATTCTGTGAGGATACTTGTCCTTTCCATCTCTGTATGCCTTTAGCAGCCATTAACTTGTTTTCAGAGGGACTTTGTGTTGTAGCGAGCCATTATGTTCGCTCCATGCTGTGTGTTTACTGTTGTGTGCAGCTGTTTAGGTGGCTGTTTGTGGGTCTGCCATTCAAAAACCCAGATAGCCTTGTCTTCAGTGGTTGAAAAGGACGTTCTGGGGAGCTAGCTTTTATTCTCTCTCATGAATCCACAAGCAACAGTAATCAGATCAGCTCTCAGACTGCAGCAAACTTGCGGCCATTGATTTCTGGGGGTTTTGTTCATCCTTCTGTGAAGCTGCTCCTGTCACACGCAGTCTAAGTAGCGATGGCACCTCCGCCTCGCTGCAGCAGGAGCCTCCGTGGAGCCTGCTGGACTCCAGCCTGTCACAAGCTGTTTAGGAGGCGGCGGATGGCGCCAACCTTTAATCAGCTTCGGGGTCTCCATTGCCTCAGCCGCCAACACGCTGATACAGACAATCCAATCACCCATAATGCCCATCAAAAGACAAAGTGCTGGTGCCATCGTGGACTTTTCTGGTTTTCTTCTTTAGACGCACCCATAAATAAAGTTGTGGCGATGATAGCAGAACCAATGGACAATAAAAGTGAAGAAAACTAAAAGGTTTAAAGAGCATCATCTCTTTACATACATCTCTTTCAACTTCCTGTATAGAAATGCTTAAAAAAAAAAAAAAGAGCTCTGTAATTCATCAAAACTCCCCATAGAAAGTCTCCACGTGGAACGCTCATGCCATTACAAGTGAAATCTGTCGTCTTACAAAAGGAGCTGAAGGAAATGTTTGACACATTTGTCTACATACATGTGTTGGGTATGAGTTGGATGTTTGAAGTTCCAACAGTGAGGCTGAAAGTCAGATCCCCCTGCCCCAGTTTGACTTTATAGAAGTTACAAAGTCATGATGGCTTTAATGGATGACCTGAAGAGTGCACTGAGAAGTTCAGCAATCAAGAGAAAAAGCTTAAAATCAATGAAAAAAAGCAGCTTTAAATACCACATGGTCAAAACCAATTAAACCAAGCAACGGTTGGAAAAATTGGACAATTAAAGATATGAGAAAAAGTTTCACCAAAAAAGTTTAAAAGTGCAATAAATCTATACAAATCACAGTGCTACTGGAAAAAAGAAAAGCACAAAGAAAAATAGCCTTTTCCTCAAATACCACTTGGTAAAGTCAAGATTGTGAACATCAGGGCTGCATTTCATAGCATAATGCTGATGTAATAGAAGTTTGTTGTGCACTCAAACAATTAAGCATCTAGAGGACTACGGTAGTTTAAAAATGCAGTGATGAGAGTTAAACAAGTATGTTTTCGATGTCAGACAAGAACAGAAATCCCCACAAGCACAGAGGGAACCTTAGGGAACTCCCTATAGACCCAGCAGAACCATTATGTGGCATGTGTTTTTATTTTCATAACCAGATTTTTCATAACCTCTGTATTGGAAAATACTTTTGAAACCAAATTAGAGAAAATTTACCATCTTATTGATTTTCAAGGAAATTTTGTCTCATTCAAAAGTGATACTAAGACTCAAAACCAGTTGTACCCCTTCTTTGGTTTTCACTGAGCATTTTAAAACTACCAGCTTATCAAAATATATCAAAATTCTGTGCGTGCGGTTACCACCCTTTGTTTTAAACACATTTGGAGGAGAACGAGCCAAGTGCTGATGGGAAAAATGTTCAAATGTGCTTAGAGAAGGTGTGAGTGGGCAAATGTCAGTATGTGTTGGAGCCAAGGTTTTTACCCAGAGTTTTAATTAAGAGAAAAATATATACAGACTAACTTGCTTCCTGTCTCAAAGAAAATGAGGTATATACAGATTGAGCTGATGAAGTCAGCTACACTTCATCATCATGGATGGATTCATTTCGAAAACATCATTTTTTTTCTACGCAGGGTGTTAACAATTTGTGTGATGCATGAAATACAGAGCATTAAGTGCATCACAGGTCATTGTAACATGTGGAGCAGCAGCAGCCGCCATAGTGCAGTTTATGTTGCTTTTAGTGCCACAGAAAATTGAGAAAAAAAAACAAACCTCAACAAAACAAAAAACCTTGACCGTGCTACTTTTTGTGCCACTTTGTCATCCTTATCAAAATGCAAGCGCAAGTAATCTTACATAAGTTGATATGGTATCCCTTAGAGGCTAAAACTCCCAGATTTATAGCCCAGAAACCGTAAGGGCTGAGGTGTAGTTGAGTTAAATCTAAACTTATGTGCTGGAAGAAATATTACCAAATACTACAAATATGCAATGACCTAGGCGTTAGGGCAACACAGGCATGGGAAGGGGTGTTACTTTATTCTTATTCAAGTCTAACTTATTCAATTCTTGAATAAGAATCTCATTTGTTTTTCAGATACAGATAAAAAAAACGCACCAACACCACACAGAAGGTCCTGACCCTGAATTTAAACTACTGTAAGGTATGAGTTGAAACTTGCAGTTCACAAAAAAGTACAAAGTCCTGCTTTTGGGTAATTTGGCCAATATACAGTAAAAAAACCAACCTTTCATTAAGATTGTTTCAAAAGTCTAAAATATAAAGTCCAAATGGTGAAAGCAAATGTCTAAAAAGCCTCTTGAAAAAGGGAAGGAAACACAAAGGAAGCTAAACAAGATACTATGATAAAGACTAAGGAGTAGGCAGGACTATTTATACACATGAGGGTAACCAGAAAAAAACTGAAAGCTAACAAGACACAGCTGAATCCTATCGAGACAGCAAGACAGGCGGAGGAGGTAAATAGACACAGCTCTTAGGAGACCGTGAGAAATAATAAGCGGGAAGACAAGAAACAATGGGGAACAAACTTTAACACAAACATAAACTGGAAATACGATGAACATCAAACACAGACAATCACAAAGCTAAAACCAAACAAGGAAAAAAAGTCTAATAGAAACAAAAACCCAAGAACAGAATAGAGACCATGACAGAACTACCATGTTGTGCCATGCTTTGATGAATTTATTTAATAATAGCTAGTCTTGTAATGTTTCCAGTCACTTTTAAAAGTACAAAAAATTGCATGCATTTTTATTCATTTTAAATAAAGTTACAGCTGAAAACAAAAGGGCTTGTAAACAACATGTTGTTGGTTCGGGAATGAAATTGTTCTTCAGGTAGATATGGGACAAGTGGAGATGTTTGGCTATTAAACACAATGGCATATATGGAGGAAGCACAACTGTCGAGCACAGTGATGGTTTGGGCACCTTACAGTCACTGAGTTGTCCATGTGAGGCCATCTGTCCAGCAGCTAGAGCTTGGCCAAAGTTCAATGCAAGAGGACAATGATCCCATGCACACCAGCAAATATCCAATGGAACAGCTGAAAAAGAAAAGAATCAAGATGTTGGGAAGATGCAGTTGACATCCAGACCTCAGTCGGACCTTAAGGCAGCTGTGCATAAACAAATACCTGCAAATCACAATATCGTGATATCACTCCACAGTGATGTATTGCTGCTAAATGCGGTTCAACAAGGTGTTTAGTCATAGGGCATACTTGCTTACTAGGTTTTAGTTTCTGATATTTCCACCTGTTATATCACTGTAGCTGTTTTTCTATGCCCGCTCTTTTAATTTATTCCCAGATTCCTGTCTCTCTCTCACATAATGTAAAAGTATATCCACATTTGGGTGGCATGGTGGTGCAGTGGTGAACACCTCACAATAACAAGGTTAGCAATGGATGTGAGGCAATTAACATGTTTTAAGTTTATAGAGTTTGTAGAGTGTATGAATGAGTGAATGAATGGTAGCTTGTAATCTAAAGCACTTTTAGTAGTTTTTATAGTCAGTAAGACCATAAACGCACTATATTCTAGATCATTTCCATTTTGACCTTAAAGGAATGATTTCAATTGATCAATTTAATTGTGCAGGATACCACTGTTACGTTTGGCAAATGCATTCGCTCTTTTGTTTATCAATACACATAACAGTGGCCCTGTGCATATGCTTTCACATCATGCCTGCATAACACCAAACCAAGGACAAGAATTTAAAACAGGACCTTCAAAAACAACACGGAGACACTGCTAGATTATTAACATAAAACTTCATTAACAATTAATGTTCAACATTTCTTTTATTCTCCTTCTAGAATCCCTTTGGAAAAAAAACAGTTTTATTCAGTGTCTATTCCCCTCAAGGTTATGGTGGCATACAGGCCTGTTGTTTCATAAATCAGGGGATAATGTCATTGGCTGAGATCGAGTCAGGGAGGCGATTAATTCGCCCTTCTCCTCAAGCAGCACTTAAGGTGGCATTACTAACACTCCAAATGTATTATTTCAATCAGAGGACTCTATCCTAACTGGAAACTGGATGAACTAATAGAGGGGAGCTATCCTTTTTGTTCCTCCTCCCTCATTTTCTCCATTTATTCTTTTACTGATTTGCCCAAAACTCTGATGAAAGTCCTACATTTCTTCTTTCTTCCTCTCTTATTTCAGATTTCCATTTGCTGCCTTTATCTACTTATTACATTAACACTCACTTTCACAGGCCACAAAGAGGCCTGTGAAATATCATAACTCACGTTGTTATAAAGCCTGATTATACACTATTGCGCATGTAGCAAAACTCAACCCCTTCAACATCTTTTTGTTTCTCCTTCAGTGAGGCTGCTTGAATGATAAAAAATACAGTAAAAGTGCAGATTTTTATTCAAATGCTTGATGAGTTTAGAGAAACAGCTATAGTCGAGGGGAACAAAAACAACCTCCTTAATGCAGCTTTTTTGCAATAATGTACATTAATGGTTTTTATCCACTGAATCCCATGTATATTTCTAAATCAGCGTAGCAGCAAACAAATTCAATAAAATGATTTAATCATATGTAAACCAAGCAGCAACCTTCAGGATTAAGAAAACATTGAAGTGCCAAAACTACATTTTCTTAGATGGTTACTTGAGTCTGGCTTCAAACGCGTGTCAGCGCCCACATACCCTCGTGTTAAAAAGTTCAACTTGGGATCCTGGTTTAGTTCACTGAGTTGAGCAGGCGAGACAAATGCCACAATGTTAATGTAGAGCCCCAGGTTTGAGTCTGCCCTGGGGTCATGTACTGCATGGCTTTCCCTGCTATGTCTCCCAACATTCCTGACTTCTCTCCGCTGTATTACCAACATAATGCTAAAAAAACCCAACCCTAAAATGTATTTTGAAAAGTTAAACTTGAGAGAAAATATATATATGTTTACAGTCGGGTAGAAGAAACGTATGCAACAGCCAGTTTCCTGTAACATCTGTCAGGAGAGTAGATTATAGAGTGGAGTAGATTACATTAGTGCAAATACAACAATGTTTGTGGTGGTACATTTCTGAGAATTTACAATACTAACAAATAATATGGCTGTTTTTTTGGTTTTTGATTTTGATTTTTTTGGAAGTGTTTGATTTCCTGAACTAGAAGTGGAAAGAAAAAAATCCAGTGTGCCAGTTTTCTGTAGCTCTTTCTGCCACAATCACCTGACCTCATGTAGAAGATGAGGAGAAAATGGAGCGCAATCAGTAACATTTGATATGGACATTAACACTATTTCATTTTGTAAGAAGTAATCAGCAAACTTTGCTCACACCAGGTAGCCTACATTTTCTGTTATCTCAATGGTAAATGGTACTTATACAGAATCTAATTGAGAGCTTAAGGTAACTCAAATATGCTAAATATTTAACACAAGATTTAAATCACCTTTCCATTTGCTATTTGGCTACCCAATTTCCTTCGGGGTCAACCTTCAGGATCAATAAAGTTTTATTGAATTTAATTGAATTGAAATTGTGCTTCGATTTTTAATATGAAATGGTAAAGATGCCTTCATATCAAACTTAGACAAAAGTGATGAGGATGATTTTTACTGCGTCATTTGCAGCGGGTCCCCCTTTTTTGCAAATCTCCATATAGTGTGGGAGCGACTCTGTAATTTCTGTAGGATGTTGCAGTCAGCAGCCTGGTTCATTGCCAGGGGGAAGAAAATTATTTAGCAGGAGGATGGTCTGATGTTCCCAGTGCTGCTAGTTAGCCTATATCTCCGTCTAGCATTAGGTGATATCACAGTCTCTCACAACAAATATGGGCACTTTTATTCCTAAACAAACAAACAAAAATAGCAGTATGTGCTAAATGCTAAATTCAAGACTTCAGAATGGAAGTTCAAAAGCCAGTAAATTTCATTTTGTTCTTCTTGTCTTTTCTCTATGTTTCTCCAGTTCATGGTACTCTAAGGAGCTTGGGAAGAAAACTGACTGGATTTCTTTAAGTTTCTTGAAGACAGTTCACCTCTCATCTGAGAAGCTTTAGTTCTAGGACCTTGTTTAGTTCTTCACACATGTAAAGAAAGCTCTTAAAACATGTGGTCATCCCTACTGGGCTTTCATCAAATTTAGCAAAGACAGACAGTAAAGAAGATCTGACATCAACTAGGGAGAAACAGAAGGACAAATGGAACAACATTGTCATCCCCTATGTAGCAGGTATATCAGAGAAACTCAGGAGAGTCTCCTCCAAGCACGACATGCCAGTGTACTTCAGACCCAGCCATACACTCAGACAAACACTGGTTCATCCCAAAGACAAAACTCCCAAACACAAATTAAACAGCATAGTGCTGTGCAGTGCAGCGAGGAGTTTCTTCTTCACTGAAGAAACCAAATAGCCACTCCATAAACCCATGAAGACTCAGCTGTACATCTGCATCTAAAGGACAAAGGTCACTCTTTCGAAGATGCCAGTGTTTACATATTGGACAAAGAAGGGAAGGAAGAAGAAAGAAGCCATCTATGTGCACTGTGAACAACCATCCTCGAACAGAGGGGGTGGCTTACAACACCAACTGCTATTTACAATCCAGTTTTGAGATCCCTTCCCAGATACATTAACACCCACTCACATCTTGCATCAGTTGATCTCAACAGGTCACAAGATAGGTTGAGACAAGGACTCACAATGGGTTCACCCGAAACCTCTGCTGATAATGACCCACGCACCTTGGCTCATGTCATGAGGCACATGATCAATAGTTAGTCAACGACCCTCTTAGGGACACTCCCAATAGGGTTTAAAGTCTGGGACTCTCCACCAATTGCTCTTAGAACTGAAGTAGCTTGTTGGATGAGAGGTGAAACGTCTTCAAGAAACTGAAAGAAGTCCAGACGCTTTTCTTTCCAAGCTCCTCAGACTGTTGCATACTGCATCATCGACAGAGGTTCTTTAGGAAATAACAGTCCCACTGACCTGGGCATGCACTACTGCTTTTTAAACGTAAAAACGTACCTTTGTGCTCGTTCGGGAAGCATATTACTGAACGCTTATTAAAATTACTGAAGGTGAGGTGGAAACAATTAATTGTAATTATAATAGCTGATTTTATGGCAGTTTCATAAGTCACTCTGACACATTGCTCACAATGAAAAACAACATAATATGCAATATTAATTAATTGAATAGATGGATGCAAACAAAGTTAGAAGTGGTTAGGATAAAATAAATAAAACCTCTCGCTCTCTCGCCCCTTTACCCGTTTCTGCTCTCTCTCTGCCTGGAAATTGCAGCTCCCCACGGTTCTCCATTTCAATTAAGCAATTTAACTGATTGCAATTACACACTGTCAAGGGCTCTCATATCACTTTGAAGGAATAACAATTTTAATTCAATACCATCCCTTAACAAATTTCCCCCAAGTTTTATACAGTATGGCAGGAGCCAGTTGCAATTTTCCTAATCCAACTTTTGTGTTACTTATTTTCCCTCCTTTATGCGATGCTCATTTATTTGTCTTCCTGCAGGAAAATGAATCCACGGAAAGAATGCTTCCTCACAGTTAACCCTTTAGAGCCGATCGGAGCGGGAACGCTCTGTTATGCGTAACTATTTTTAAATCCCGGTAGCACTGCAACCACGTAAGCTAGGGCAAAAATTTTTTTTGCATATGAAACCGGAGGAGTTGTACTTACATATTGTGCCATCAGCTTGTCCTAGGTCACGGTTTCCTTCCACATATAGCTTTGCAAAAACTGCATAAAAAGCGCTTGCAGGAACAAAAACATAATATTCCAGAAACACGCTGTGCCGGTCCGATCAGCTGTTCAAAACACTTCCTAGGTTGGAATAGACGTCAGCGCGAACTTTTGCATTTCCGCCATTACCTGGCCGAAACCGGAAGTGACGTCATTTTCGCGAAAATGTAGTCTTTTTTGCGATCAGGGCCTCAGGGCCTATACTGCTCTTTTTAAAAGTTATCTTTGACTTTATGACTTTCTGTGTCGTTTCTGGGATGCTTAGGACTCATATTGCACTGCTGGAAATAGTTTATTTTGATGCATATGCTGCCTTTTTGCAAATTTGCAGTATAATATTTATTTTCGTTTTTCCTGCAGTGTATAAAAATTGGTGTATTTCAAAAATAAAACTATGAAGACACTCAAAATAAATTTCCTGTGGTGGGAAACTATTTTGTGCAACTTTTTTGTATTTACAGTTTTGAGGGATAAGCCTCTTAAATTTCTCTAACTACAAATATATGTTAAAAAATCAAAAATGATTTTCAATTTTTTTGTAGTTTATTGCACTTTTTTGCAATTTATGTAATTACTATGCACTTAATGAATACATATTATTAAAATATGGGCTATAATGGTTGTATTGATGTATAGCAACTTGAAATGCTCCCAAAAATGGCTCCACAGCATGTAAAAATATAATATAAGCTCTGGCGGACTTGGTTCTATGGTAGGTCTTAAAGGGTTAAGCCACGACAGATCATAATAAAGCTCACGATAATCCATCATTAAAGGGCAGTGGTCCCCTCCAGGATATCTGAGTGACATTTGCACCCTGTAGGCTCCCGGTTTGCTACCAGTTTCCAGCTCTCGCTAACAATGATCTTTATCATCATTTATTTAGACAGAATCGCTGAGGAAAGGAAATTAAATATGGCCCCTGCTATAGTATGTGCTTCTGTTTCTCACAATGGTAACCAAACCATGTTGACAGTTGAGACTGCCTCACAAATACTCTGCTATATCAGTCTTGGATTAATATTTGAGTCAGCTAACAAGGCATTTTTCCATAAAAGTGATAAAAAAAAAAAATATATATATATATATATATATATATATATATATATATATATATATATATATATATATATATATATATATATATATATATATATATATGCAGGCTGTGTAAAGATGCCCCAGAGACAATCCAGCACATAACAGCAGGGTGCAAGATGCTAGCAGGCAAGGCATACATGGAACGCCATAACCAAGTGGCCGGCATAGTGTACAGGAACATCTGTGCCGAGTATAACCTAGAAGTCCCGAGGTCAAAATGGGAGATGCCCCCAAGGGTGGTGGAGAATGACCGAGCTAAGATCCTGTGGGACTTCCAGATACAGACGGACAAAATGGTGGTGGCTAACCAACCGGACATAGTGGTGGTAGACAAACAGAAGAAGACGGCCGTAGTGATCGATGTAGCGGTTCCGAATGACAGCAATATCAGGAAGAAGGAACACGAGAAGCTGGAGAAATACCAAGGGCTCAGAGAAGAGCTCGAGAGGATGTGGAGGGTGAAGGTAACGGTGGTCCCCGTGGTAATCGGAGCACTAGGTGCGGTGACTCCCAAGCTAGGCGAGTGGCTCCAGCAGATCCCGGGAATAACATCGGAGATCTCTGTCCAGAAGAGCGCAGTCCTGGGAACAGCTAAGATACTGCGCAGGACCCTCAAGCTCCCAGGCCTCTGGTAGAGGACCCGAGCTTGAAGGATAAACCGCCCGCAGGGGCGTGCTGGGTGTTTTTTTTTTTATATATATATATATATATATCTTAGCTGGGAACAGCTGCGCAGTATCTTAGCTGGGAACAGCTAAGATACTGCGCAGGACCCTTAAGCTCCCAGGCCTCTGGTAGAGGACCCGAGCTTGAAGGATAAACCTCCCGCAGGGGCGTGCTGGGTGTTTGGTATATGACTGGCAAAGAAACACTAACATGTTCTTTGTAAGGAAGTAAACATGGTGCACACACATCTGCACTGCAACTGCATACAGGGCTCGAAGTAAGAAAACTGTAGATTTTACTGTTTCTTTTTCTTGTGTAATTATGTATCACAGCAGCTCTTATGTATGAAGGAGTGTTACGGAGGTGTTAAGAAAAAAAATGTCATGGAATTTTTAAATATATTTTTGCAAAGAAAAAGTCTCAACTCCTCCTGTCCATCAAATTTAAAAGCTGAACAGGCTTATAAAGTTGTTTATTATTGATATTTATAGTGAGGATTCAGTTTGAAATTAATTTAGTGACCAAGCACTGGTTGTTGCTTAGTTGAAAGGAGACAAACATTTAAGCAATGGTTTATTCTAAAGGCCACAAGTTTTGAAAATAAATTTTTGTTGTTGTTGTTATCTAAACAGAACAAATTTGGGGTCTTAAAGTATTTTAAACACATTCAGTTCAATATGATTAAAAAAAACTGTTTGGCAAAAAAAGAGCTGAAGGAGAAACACATTTTCATGCATTCATCTTCTTTCGCGCTCATTCAAACTAAAAATGCGCATAACAGATAACAGTCAGCAGAACCACTGACTCAGCTTACCCCATTTTCCCCTCTGATGAACGTCAGAACCAAACGAACACACTGAGTGGAACTTGAGTGCTAGTCTCTGGTTTTGGTCCCTAAGATGTTGGTTTCTGGCTTCTAATTCTTAATTAACATATTTGAATCTTAGTTACATTTTGTGTTATTTCCTGTTCTGATGTGAGTCTGAGTGAGTAATACAAGCATGTCTGGTTGTCAGATTGATGTGAAGTTGTAGGTTCCCCTAGGGGAACCTGTCTACTTTTTTTATACCAGGGGTCTCAAATTCGCAGCCCGGGGGCCACTTGTGGCCCAAGTCACCCCCACGTATGTTGTAGTGAAGAAATATAATACAATTTGACCCTTGAAGCTACTTTTCTTGTTAGGGAGGATTTCTTTGTTGTTGAATGCAATGTTAAAATAAGTTCTTTAAAAGGCAAAAATGATTTAAAATGAAGGCAATATGACCAGAGAGCACAAACATGTTAAGGGATTGGTTGTGTTAGTTCAGTCAGAGTCAAAAACTAATGTGTACACTTATGTCTGCATTTTTATTTTGTTAAATATGAACAAAATTGTAGCAGAAGTGCTGTGCGTGTCTGGCCAGAAAAAGAGTACCAATGTGTTTATTTGGTAGATCAATGAAAGGTTCAGTTAGTTAAGAGTGAGAAAAACAAAATATGTGTTCACATTTGCAGCTTTGTCTTATTATACAATATTTGAAATGTAAAAAACAAACAAAACAAAACATTTTCAGAAATATTTGTCGTGTTTTCTTGTTTGTTTGTTTGGTTTTTTTGTACTACTTGAACTCTAAAGTGGCCCACACATGAGATGACAGTGCAAGCAGTGGCCCACAGCTCTTATTCATATGTTTACTGTTTGTGTTTAGTTCATGCCTGTCATTATTTTTGTTGCCATTTGTAACAGTGCCTTTGGTAACTGTTCGTACCTCCCTCTGGCTCACATCCATGTCTGGGTTGGCCTCTTTCATTTCCTGTTTTACTTTGAAGCTTAGTTTCCTTTTGATTCTGTGTTAATTTCACTTGATTTTCTGATTGTTTTCACTTGTTGTCTTGTTCTCCTCGTGTGTGCTTTGTCAAGAAAATTGTTATGTCAGCCATTATCAAATCCAAAGACTTTTATAGAAAGATAGAACAGGAGAAGCGTCAACGCCACATGACATTTCCTGCTAAGGTGCAGCACTGCTGCCAATCAAAATGTGTGAACACTTAACACTGGTTGATTAAATCACTACAACTACTGCCTCCCAGGGTATGGGCCGCCAAGGAGATCTCCAGAGATTTCTAGTCCCTGTTTTTTTTTTTTTTTGGCGTTTCTGTAGCGGTTGAGGTTTTCTCAGGGTGGGAATGCTAACTCCACTCCCAACCCTCCTCCTCTTTCATCCGGGCTTGGCACCAGCAATGGCAGAGTGATTACATCCCTGTGAGCTAAATAGCTTTTTTTGTGTCATGTGTTTTTATGTCTTATAAACATTCAAATTCAAGGATCAGGTAACTTTCCTTCCTAAATATTATTTTACATTTCACCTGGAAAAAATAGGTGTGTGCTTAGCTCTTAAAACATTTTAAGAAATCCAATGAGAGAGAGAGAGAGAGAGAGAGAGAGAGAGACTGATTTCTTAGCAATAAAAATTCACTTCACTGCTGAAACAAAATTCTAAAGATGAAAATGTTGCACTTTCTGTTTATGACCAGGAAAAGAAAAGTTTTTTATGCTTTATGAAATAGATATCAAATCACCATTACTTTAATTCTCTCCTGAAAATGGGGTCAGAAACAGCCATTATGTTTATAAATCAGTTTTAATTTGTCACTGAACACAAATAATAAGAATATGAAAAGAAAGCAGCACAGAGGCGGTGGGAGCTATGCTTCACACATTAGTGAGTATCTATTTTAATCTATTTTAATTTTGTTTTCACAAAAGCAAAAACCAACAACAAAAGAAAAAAAAAAGAAGCTGCTTGGGAAAAAAAGCATGCATCTTTACAAAAGTGAATTAAAGATGAACCATTCTCAGGCATGAATCACATCCCAATAATAGCCTAATGTTGCACAACATGCTGAATATAAGGAAAACAGCAACGGATGTCAAAAATAGCATATTGTGAAAATTACACACGCCTCTGTATTTCACACAAAGCTATGGATGTTGCTTCTGAGCCAGAATCACAGACTTCTCCTTCCCTCAGCTGTCACTGACAAAAGGCCTAAGAACAAAATGTGTCCAGTCCAGGTTTGACAACACTGACCATTCCCTGAACTCAAACCTGAATTTCAGATGAGCTCATATATATTCAGCTGAATCTCATCACCCTCCTGGTGGTCTGGAGACTGTGGGCTCATCTGGAGGCTGACCACTGAAATAACACTGAAAGTCTAATCCCTGCTGGTGACCCTTACAGACTGCAGTGTTTGTTATACAACAGTGTGACACTGGTGGATGGAATGAACTATGAATGGTTTTACTGCAAAGTCTAGCAGTAGTGTGACAAACGTAGACGCAGTGTACAGAAAAGGTGCAGTGCTTTGCATGCATCATTGTGCATTATTTCCTGTCTATCTGTTGTCAGGAGGAAACAAAAAAAGATCCTTGTGTTCTTCTAACCCATCACACGTGCCAGGGAAACTTTATATTGTAAGGTAAAGGCTTTGGTGACAGTGGGAAGGAAAAACTCCCTTTTAACAGGAAGAAGATTATGGAACAACCAGGTTCAGGGAGTGGTGGCCATCTGCCATGATCAGTAGGGGGGGGACAAAGACACGCTGTGGAAGAGAAGCAGAGATTAATAACAACCAATGATTAAATGCAGAGAGCTGTATAAACAGATAGTGAGTGAAAAGATGACTGAAGGAGAAGCACAGTGCATGATGGGAAGCCCTCAGCAGCTTAGACCAAAGGAATGATATAGGATCACTGGATCCAGCCTTTAACCCTAATCTTAAATGCAGAGAGGGTCTCTTTCTCCCAAATCCAAACTGGGAGCTGGTTCCACAGAAGAGGAGCCCGAAGGCTGAAGGCTCTGCAGTCTTAGAATGAAGACTTCATACTGTGCAATTTTATAGCAAATAATTTTTGCATGATGGTTGAAGACATTAAGATAGTCTGTGCTAATTAAGCTAGCAGAAAACTAGATTATATGTTTAGCTAAGTTGTGCATCATCTTAGTGATGTCAGATGCTTTTTTTCAGTGTACCTTTCTTGTCTGTATATATAACCCATAGATTAATTTCAAGTCTTCATAGTAGTGACCACAGCATTCCTTTGCACATTGTTTATTTCCAAAGTGCCCATAATAACTCATACTGCAGAGACCATAGGGCGAGAGTAATGTTTGTCCACAGCACACTTTACATGCACTATCACCTTATTGAACATATATTTCCTGCTTGTGTTGCAGAAACCAAATCCTGTATTCAAGCAAAATAAAATGTAGAACGGCACAGTCTGTGTCCATGTCATCGCTGGAGCACACAGGGTGAAAGCAGGTGTGCATTAGAACTGAGCCTGATCTCAGCAATTCATTTTACTTTGAAATTTGCCCAACAGGTGGTACCGAATAACATCACTACCACAGTATTACTGCAGGTGTGCTGCAAGTATCCTGAGAGATCATTCAGATCATTCTTAATGTTACGGGTCCTCTTATGTAACACAGATTACCACTAATGGAAGTTGTGGTTACACCAGCATGAAAGTACTTAATATTCAATATTTTATATATTCACACATAATTAACGTACTGCGATGAAACCGAACAAAGCTACCTTCTCTCTTTCTTCGGTTTTAAGGGAAGTTCAGGGAATCCTCTAATGACATCCACCAGGATTTCACATGAAAACCAATGAGTCAGATGAAATGGTTTAACCCCAGTGGATACTGGCAGTGAGGAACTGTGACCTCCTGGCCTCTGAGAGTCCACTCTTCATTAATAGTCAGGTAAATATCTACTCATGACCCAAGGCAGCCACTCACTTCCACCTCAGCTAGAAACCTGGCTTGCCTGTGGCAACAATGAGTCTGTTTGAGTTTGTTTGTTTGCAGTGATGAAGATTTAGACTCTTTTTTTCAGTTGGAAGTTCCTGTCCTGCGGATACTCCTCAGATTCCAAGCCTGCGTCCTTTCTTTGTTCAGCACGTCTGTCTTTCCATCTTTTCTCTTTGTGTTTCTTTTCCCTTTATGATTTGTTTGCTCCATTTTAGGAACAGACTGTTATCATGTAAACTCCTGGCTGTGAAGTTCGATGTGAGAACACATACTAATTCAGTTAGCGTCCTTGATTCAGGTCGTGTTTTCTGATTTAGAATTCTTTTAAGCTTCTGCATGTTTCAGCAGGTTGCTGCAGTGGGCTGTCCTGTCACTGAAAAAAGGTTCCTGGCTTGAATCCTGGCTCGAGTGTTTCTATGTAGAGTTCTCCATGTGCCTGTATGGGCCTCCTGACACAGTCTGTTTACATACATTGTAAATTGACCGTGGATGTGAGGTAGATGCAATGTAGAGAATAAACTGCTATGTGAATACAGACTATAGTTATAGGTCTAAAGTGCTTTTATGACTAGAAAAGTGCATACACTAGATTTCCTAGTGATGACTTTTCAGTTTTCTCTATCCTGCTATGCTCAACAGTGTCAGTACTCTTTGTAAGTCCAGATAGATACATCCTGGCATCCTTCACTTGGGTCCAAGCCTCTGGGAGTCTGGACCCAAATGGAGTTTTAGGAAGTGTCTTACAACTTAGTTTTTGAGGAAAAAAAACATCCTTTGTTTCCCTCCTGGCTTGTCCACAGCCTCCCTGCCTGCAGGTAAGGACGAGATGCTGTGACGCTGCTGGCCTGAGAACACAACACTGTGTGTGTGTGTGTGTGTGTGTGTGCGCTTGTGCAGCAGGATCATTTTAAGGAGGTCTCATAAGTCTACCACAAAAGATTTATGGTGTTATGAAACCATAATTCCTGTTTATATTTTGGGAGTAAGAAAAAAAAAAGACCCCACGAAGACGAACTGCTGCCTGGCTAACTAATGTTATAGCTGTGTTATTTATTTATTTATCTAAACAATCACTTTGCTTCTTTAATGTTTGTTATTTGCATGCCCTCTAAGTACTGTGTTTGTTTGTCTGTGTGCAGTGATGTAGATTGTCCTTTTGAAATAGACAAACTGTGATAGGCTCTGTTGAAAAATGGAGACAGAGATTGACACTTTTTAATACAGACCACAAATATGGGCATTATTCCCATGTAATTAAGTGTAATTTCATTTTAAATTATTTTGCAATTATATCTATCTATAAATACTTAAAGTAGAGTACACTAGAACAAGTCTGGGTTTTACACAAAACAAAGAATTAGTTCTACTATAAGTACATTAAATTCATGCATGAGTAATTTTACATCATGTGTGAGTAAAGTCCTGCACAGCTATAAATTTTACATTAAAGCAGACTAATAATCCTATAAGTAATATAAAAAATTGAATTATTTCATTGTAATTTCCTTAATTAAGATACACTGCACTTTTTACATCTTTATTTATTCTATTTTATTTATTTTTACTTACATTAAAATTCCATTGAATTACAGGGGAGTTACAGTACGCTCTCAGCCATGGACCGTACTAACCTGTCCGAGAGCACAAAAAGGAGATTTTTGCAGAACCTTGCATGTGTTGATGATGAATGAACAGAAACAAATCCAACATTATTTACGGACAAGTGAAGAGAACAGCTGTGACAGTGCAGGTGGAGATATTGAAGTTGTCCTGCAGTACAGAACCTGGTGAATGTGCTGTTCTCATTGCTTCACCTCACATAATTGGCTTGCCCTTCCCGACTGTCACGCGACGATCAACGACCTTAATGCTGTTTGATGACACGCTAATCCGGATGACAGTACGAAGCTGCTATATAGGCATCGTCTCCTCACCATGAAGCCATTGGATGCTCGCCCTTTTTCCAGTGAGGAAGGAGACAGTCATGAATTTGATGCAGTGCCAACTTCTGACCTCTCCTATCCGACCAGGGAGACAGGAGAGAACGTGTTACTTTTTTGTGTGCATTAGTGATAACAGTGTGATAAGCTGTGTATTTGTGTGAGTGATATTGGTCATGAATGTGGTTCCAGGCTTAATAGTGAACTCTCGGTGCCTGGATCACGACTCAATCCACTGACTGTAAATCACATTTAGACTCTGAATGCACACATACTAATTCAGTTAACATCACCAGCAAGAGTTCTCTACAGTTTCTGCACAGTTTAACCAAGTAAACAGATGCAGCCACCCAGATTATGTGAGTAAGCAGGTACCAGGCGCCTGAAAAAATTAAAAACAGACGATTCTGAAGAGATTATTGTGACCCATCCATTGCTGATATAAAGAGATTTGGTCTTCTGATATTAACAAAATAAAGGAGTTACTTCAACTCACTAGAGATTTCATTTTAACATCATCATCATTATTATTATTATTATTATTATTATTATTATTATTATTATTATTATTATTATTATTATTATTTCAGTAAATATTTTTATGGAAAAAAACAAACAAACCCTCAAATGGCAAATCTGGTTACTTGGACCCCAGAAAGCAATCAGTTCTGGGCCAATTCTGGATTTCATCCACCAGTGTCATCTGGCAGTTGCACCGATAATCTGTGTGTGTGTTTGTGTGTGTTTGTTTGTGCGTGTCAAAGCTGGTCCACATGTGGAAGTAGTATTCTTATTCGTTTGACTCTCTATTGGCTGTTCTCAGGCTGAGGCTGTATATGCTGTGCTGTGCTTTGTTATTTGGGATCAGTTATATCAGGTTCCTAATGCACTGTGTGTAAAATTCAGAAGCTACAGCGTAACTATGGTGTTAATTGTGAGTCATTGTTCAATTACGTTTTCAAGTTTTGTGTTTCCTTTTAGCTCTTTGGTTTCTACCAACTTGTGAACGAACCAGACAGTTTTAGAAATATACTATTGATTATACTTCATATTTTAAAACAATGCCATGTTGTACCTGTAAGAGTACAGCAGCGGCACCCTCTGAAGTACTACATACCCGTGAAAGGGAACTTGTTTGTACCATTGTGGTTTGTGGATACAGCTCTTACAGCTCTTCTGACAAATCTGTTCCTCAGTATAATGATGCAAATGTGTTAATCTTTTTCTTTTATTATTCATTTACAACACTTAATCAGAACTCAAAGATTTATTTATCTCAAATCTTAATTACAAGCCAATGACCAAGACGCACGAACTGTTTAAATCCAGAGCCTTCTTATTGTTAAATGACATTGCTAACTTCTGCAACCTCTGCTAACCTTGTCACATTTAAATGAATGCTAATTTGTTAGTATGAATTTAACATTTGATATGATTCCTGCACATAGACTTTCTCCTCTTACTGCACTTAAAATATATAAAATTGTCTAATAATTAGTCCTGGGGGTAGATTTGTGTAACCTGTATACAAAAGTGGATTTTTAATATATTTTTGTCTGTAGCTGTTTTAATAATAATAATTATAATAATAATAATAATAAAGTAAAACAGTAGTACGTTAGTAGTATTAGTATCACCACCCTTTCAATAACACGACGAGCCTTTTAATCAATGTGTTGTGTTTTCTGCTGTAAAGTATTTCCAATCAACAGATTAAGACTATCAAGGCAGTGCTTTTCACACAAGGTTGCCTCTGTTGTACGAGATCAGTGCCTCAGGACCTGCTCGTTACTTCTCATTAAATGTTTGTATGTGTGCGTTTGTGTGAGTGCCTCTTAGTTTGTTACTCCACCGGAGCCCAAAGGCACATATCTGGCCAGGTGTGTTTTATATAAGTTTATATTATAAGCTTAGGTTTGTGTGTGTGTGTGTGTGTGTGTGTGTGTGTGCGTGCGTGTGTGTGTGTGTCACCCTCTTCAACTGTACTGGCTGTAAGCAGGTGCTCAGGTGTCCTTGGTTTGTACTTGACACTCGCCTCATGAATCAGTCTACACTCCAGGGTTATCTGGCAATAGTGTGGGCAATAATGTGTGTGTGTGTGTGTGCGTGCGTGCGTGCGTGTGTGTGTGTGTGTGTGTCAGAAACACGGTTAGGACTAGCCAGGAAGGTATTAACTTCTGATTGATTCATTTGGCTCTAATCCACCTTGCAGTGAAAGGTGCAGCTCACCTTTGTCCATTTTGAGACATTATTTTCTTGATACTGTCAAACACCTCTGGGGTGGATGTAGAGGTGCTCATAAAAAAAAACATCTCTGCAGTTTTAGTTTTAATTTCAGCCCCTTTCCAGTTGGTTTGTACGGCCTGTCATTTTGGTTTCCAAACATTTCCCTTCTGAAGTTTTCCAAAGTAACGACTGAAAAGCGAAGCTGAGAGTATAGGTTTATATTTCCTCCTGACTTGCTCTTACTTAGAGCAATTAGTGAGCAGAAAAGTGAAAGTAATGGGCAGAAAAAGGGAGCAGCAATTATGATTAATTATCTGGTGTTCACATGCACACACAACATCTAATAATACTATTTACAGACGTCCTCATCATAACTGCTTTTGCCCTAATGACTCAGGCTACTGCAGTTTTCAAGTAAATACAGTATTTTTGTCTTTAGAGATATCAATATATCCTGATAGGATCTGCAGGAGCTTCCACCTACAGATTCATCAACAGTTGCTTCTTGGACGTAAGGAGTTGACTAACTCTTTGATTATCAATGAAGGGGATCTGTTTTGGTCATTTCCACCTCAACATTTTCAATATCAATTACTCTTAGAGCTGAGTAGCTTTGCGTCAAAAGTCAAAATAATCCATATTTATTTTATTGTTGTCCCTTATCTGACGTTCTGCTAGCTCAGCGGTACTATGACTTGAAAAAGTGTGATGCAAATACAACTTTTACTCAAAGGAAAAGCTGCACACAGCATGTTCTAAAAGGCATATTTTTCACTTTAAACCTTCTTCCTGTTTTTCTGCTGGAACCTTATTAATGTCCAAAATGTTGGACAAATTAGCGTCAAGTTAGTGGTCATGTGTCTGCAAAACCTCAGTGCTGGGCTTTCATTAAGCCACTCAGTTCATGTTGTCTAAAGCAAACATTTGCATTTTTCATCTTCTAGCTTCCAGTTCCATCCCTTTAACCAACCTTCTTCTGATTGGCTGCCCCTCAGCAGATGAGTGGGGCTTCTGTGGTAACAGCCAGAGTTTTGTGCCTGAGCCATGTTAAAGATATGCCTTCTCACTGACAGAGCGCTAAACTTTTGACTTTTGAGAGATTGGCTTTCGAGGTGCCATCATCAGCTGATACATCATTTAAAATGAGAGTCCAGCTATTGCATAGATTGCATTCTTTTTTTTTTTTTTTTTTTTTTTCCGCCTGTCCCATTTGGTTCTTTAGCCATCAGAATTGTTGTCTGAAGACCAACAAGGATACCCAATGGATTTACTTTGCCAAATGGATCATCGTGGCATTGCCGTATTGGTCCATTTGGTCGATCTTTGTTTTTATTATTTATTATATTTTATTTACAGATGTTACAGACGGGACAGACATGAGTGAGAGATAGGAAAGCACCCTGGTGACATACCCCTACTCCAAGGCCCTGCATGTGTGGGTGGTTGTGGTGGAGCGGGAAGAGGGAGGCAGCTGGAGATGGGGAGGGAAGGAAGGGAGGGGCAGGTAACCCCTCCCTGGGGCCAGCTCCCTCGCTGACCCCAGTAGGCACTCCCACACTCCGCGACCCGCCAGGGAAAGGGGGCCCAGGCCCATCCAGACCGGGGCCCAGTGCAGCAGCGCCTCCCGGCCCCACAGAGCCCGGGACAGTCCACCCAACCCCACCACAGAGAAAACTGCACCCACCCCACCATCCACTCATCTTCCAGACTACATAAGACAGTAAACGCCCAGGCTGAGATCTTCCTCCACCTCTCCTGTATCTCCCCCTCCTGCAGAGAGAGTTCCTGAAGAGAGGAAAGCTCCTGCAAGATGTGACCATCTCCCCCACCAGTTGAAGAGCCCCCCAGGTGGTTCGACGCACCGGCGGCACCCTGCTCCAGGGCCGGGCCCCCATGCACCCACCCGCCCACAACCCCGGCAACACACCAACCAGGATCCAAGCCCCCGAGGCCCGGCCCGGGCCCCAGCCCAGAGATGGAGCGCCCCCAGAACCTCACGCCCATCCCAGACCCACCCAGGGCCAGCCAGGCTACCAGGTCAGTAACCCACGTCTGTCAGCACAGACCCTCCCCTAGCCCCGCTGCACGCAGCCGCGAGGAAACAGTCACCTGAGAGCCAACAGAGCCCCCAACCGGACATGACCGCTACCCCGGGTTGAGCCCCCCAAGGAAGATGCCTCCGGGGAACCCCCCGACGCCCTAAGCCTGTCCCTACCCCCTCACCAATCACAACAGTGAAGGCGGGACCAAATTATGACCCCCCACCCCCACTAGGTGATGGAGCTGATAAAAGGGGCCCAGAGCAATTGATCTAATGTGGTGGCAGAGGCTGTGTCAAGACTAATGTAATCTAATAGATAATTTCTATATTGGTTAGAATTAAGATTATTTTTATTTTTCCAGTTCATGAGGACTGTTTTCTTGGCTATGCATAGGGCAGTGAAGATCATATGGGCTATATTCTTTTCTGAAGTGACATTATCTAAGCTGCCCAGTAAACACACTAAGGGGGAAGTTGGAATGTTACATTTCAGACACTTTGATAAGTCTTCACATATCTCGCGCCAAAACTTTTGCACTGGTGGACAGAACCAAAGAGCGTGGATGTAATTGTCTGGTGTATTGCCTTGACAGTGTGAGCAGTTGTTGGAAGATGTAAAGCCCATCTTGAACATCCGATGACCTGTATAGTGCACTCTATGTAGTATTTTGTATTGTATTAATTGCAGACTGGGATTTTTAATTAATTTAAAGGTTTTTAAGCAAATCTGAGACCAGAAGTTTTGGTCTAAGCTGACTGATAAATCTGCTTCCCACTTTGCAATAGGAAGGGATATTGATTCATCTAATTTAGAAAGTGTTCTGTATATTTTAGATAATAATTTGGGGGATTTAAGAGTAAGAAAATGTGCCGCACTTAGTGGTGTTTGTAATTCAACTTGACTGAGGTTAAATTTCTTTTTTACTATGCATAGATTGCATTCTTGATCCAGATATTTCAGTAGCTTTTCTGTTACGCATCACCGTTGTTTCCTTTTAATATAAAATGTAAAGCTGTCATGTAGAATATAATAATCTGTAGATATCCTTGTTTTGGCACATTTAAACCATAACAAAGTTTGTAGAAATGCAGAATAATTTTTTCAGTAATTATAGAAATACAGAGTTTGGTGTAAAGAAGAGAAACTCTGGACAGCCATAAATAGCTGGTGTACTGGGGGGCTGTGTTTCTATTTGCAACTACCATATATCTGCTCAGTTAATGTTTCTCCCATAAATTTTCCCGTGATTAGCCATAATGTGAGTGAAATGAGATCTTTTCTCATTCTTTTTCAAATGAAAGTTAGTAATTACTCATTAACCTCCTGATAAGTGTTCCCGAACGTGCGTCATTAACATTTCTCCTAGTTCTTTTCCCGCAGTTTGACTGGCAGTATTATATGAAACGTACCCCACTCGCTGCTCTCCAGGATGTGAGGCAATTAAAGAACAGTATTTCTCCTTCTCATAAAGTAGGTCGCGGCTAATTGCATTTGACGATGAAGAGCGGGAACATAGTGAGGCAGAAATTACATGCAAGGCTTGTCACAACAGCTGGATTAATAAACATGAAGACAAAAGGCCTGTGGAGTTTGTCTTCGCATGTCTGTTTGGCAGCACAGATTGCATGAACAAGTTAAAAATTAATAACAAAGTTAATAACACAGTTTTCTGTGTGCACAGTAAAGTATTAGCTGATTTTAGTATATTTTTAAATTTTGTATGTTTAAGAAAATACTACTAAAACTGTAGCACAGCAGCATAGCATCAGTAAAACATTACAGTGCATCAGGTAACTGTCTGACTGACAGGAAAGAAATTTATTATGGAATATTCTAAATATCAATGCTTTCCCTCTATTAACTTTTGCTACTTGCTATTACTTTGGTTTATTTTGGTTTATTTTTCTTGCTATGGTTGCCTTTTAATCTTGGTCTTAGTTCCTTTATTTAACTTCCTTATATAAAAGTCTCACTAAAAGATCTAATTTAAAAAAAAAAAAGCATGAAAAACGTATTAAAGTACTGAGTACAAATAACAAATATATAATACAACTTTAGCATGCTTCAGAAAGCACAAATAATTGTCATTAAAATGCAAATACTGGCTTTGAGTTTGAAAAACAATATCCTTATAAGCAAAAGCAATAAGTTTGAAGCAAAAGCCATGACCAAATGTGTTATTAACAAAAAATATTACACTTGGGGAATTAAATTTTAATGACGCTGTGACTTTTACCCATCCTGCTCTATTTTCAAATATTCTATCACAGTATTAGGTGCATGCCTGATTTAAAATTGGTTCATTTCCACTTCAAAATCATGTTTTTTGTGCAGCTCTCCGCTGCCTACGTTTTTGGTCCTCATTTTGACCCCTCACACTTGTAAATTTGAGATCTCATAACAGACTGCAAAGTTGTGCAGAGTGCAGATATTAACTTTTGTGTCAAACTGACCTGACCTTTGCGGAGCTTCACTGGTTATGAAAGCTGAGTTTTCAGCTACAACACAGACACCAACCACACATTTTCAGTGAATGCGTCTAAACTTCAAGCACAACGGGAGCGATGACTGTGCCATACTTCCTATTTTATTTTGATATTATTTTGGTTCTGTTGTGCACGATGAAGTCATCCCCAGTGCTAAATGGAAAGGTGTCAACACTGAGTTCAAATGTCAAGCAAATGTGAGAACAGGCAAGGAAAATGAACACAACAGATTTATTGATTCTCACTTAGAGTTTTTGCCAGGACATTTATTATTTGTTGATCTTCTTCCCTGGAACTAAATTCAGGTTAAAGGGTGACTGTTCTGACAGACTGGAGGAGATGCAGTACACACTGCACTACACAGCTGCATCGTCCAGTGGTGCATAGGAAGATAACCTTGAAGGGGAAATTGTGTCACGGTCCTGGGTTCTGTTTTATATTTCTAGCTCTTTAGCTCTTCTTTGTTTTGTGATTTCTAGTTCTTAGGTTTGGGTTCCTGTCGCCCTCATGTTTAGTGTAGGGTTAGTTCTGTCATGTTTCCACGTCTTAGTGTCTAGTCTGCATCTTTGTGAACTGTCTCATGTTTCCTGTTTTACTTTGGTAGTCCTTGTCCTTTGTTAATGTTTTCAGTTTTCCTTCCTCTTCATCTGGTCATGTTTGATTACTCCCAGCTGTGCTCTCCTCCTGTGTCTCATACCCTCATTATTTTCCTCTGTGTTTCTAGCCAGAGCCAAGTTTACAGTTTCTGGTTTGTTTTCTAGTTGAGTTTTGTATTTATTTTTTTCCAGCAATAAAAGCTGCCGTTTTGAGTTTATTCCTCCGTCTTGAGTCCTGCATTAGGGTCTTTCATCCTGCCTGTCGCGCAGCACACAACATGACAAGTTGGTCAAATTAATATCAGGTTTTATGGCTTTGTGGATCTTTATGGTTCCAATAAAGAAATTCAAAAGTATTGGAAGATGATTAACAGTATACATTTAATGAAAACAATTTGTATGAAAAAAATCATTGATATGTTAAAAACACACATGACAGCTGTGACAAAAGTTCAAAATTAAACATTACTAAGCCTAATTTTAAAATTTTCTCATTTTTAGATGCATTAAACTGTGCTCTCGTGAAGCTTAAATGTAAGTAGTTGTGGTGAGAAACTGAATTTATTTACTACGGAGCCCCGCAGGGGACATGGGAGAAAAAAAAAATTAGGGAGAAAAAAAAAATTAAGACGGACTTTTGCGAGATCTCGCAAAACAAACTCGGGATCTCGCAAAACTAACTCGGGATCTCGCAAAACTTTCTCGCGAAAGTTGAATTCCAACAATGGCGGCAGCTACTTAGTTGTAATATTACTCTTTCTGGGTCACAAAATACACTTTTAAGATATTTTGAGGCGTGAATGTAGTTGTGTAAACGTCAGATACCTGCTCGGTTTACAAGACATCACATATTTGCAAAAGTGCTCCGACGTTTTTGGAGATCTGACACCCACTAGCTCGAAGCTAACGGGAGGTCGAGACCTACTACAGCCGGGAGGAACACCGCTTTCCCGGCACATCGTGCCTCGACCTCCCGGTCGGCTTCGAGCTGGCGGCCTCCGAAGAATGCGGCTAAAACTTTTGCGAGATCTCGCAATACTTTTGCGAGATCCCGAGTTTGTTTTGCGAGATCTCGCAAAAGTCCGTCTTAATTGTTTTTTTTTCTCCCTAATTTTTTTTTTCTCCCTAATTTTTTTTTTCTCCCATGTCCCCTGCGGGGCTCCGTAATTTACAGATACTATTTGCAATGTTACTGACATATATAATACTGAGGCCAGACCCTAAATCCCTGTTATGGTAGTATCACAGAAACACATTGTAACAGACACTAATCTATCAGGTCCATATCAAGCAGCTGATATTATAAACTTCAGGGTTTTAAATTGATACTAAAAACTTTCCTGACATTGCATTTAATTAGTATAATGGGAAAACAATAATAGCATCAATCAGTCGTGAAAATAAGAATCAGCTGCGCTAATTGTTAATGTGTCGTAATGTAATTAACTTCGTTTCTCTTTGTCACATTAATGCTGTGTGTTGTGTCTGTCACCTATCAACCTCTCAGCCTGTTTACAGACATTTTTAAGATAAATGGCTTTGTCCTTTGACTGTCCTGCTGTTATTGTACAACGTGATGGACGGAAAGCACCGGCGAGCAGCAGGTGGCTACATGGCTCCATTATTGGCTCTTTGACCCAGAGAACAAAATAACGGCACAAAGACTGTTGGCTTGCAGGGAGCCTCTCTGCAGAGCACCAAACGAGGCACTTTGAATTGCTTGCTCACCTCTGATGACTCATGACTCATTGTCTCAGTTGGTTGTGAGCTGGAAAATCACAGAGAAATCCACAATGGCACAGCCAGTGCCCAAGAACACCTTTTCATCAGCCTAAAACACAAACAGCCGTGCCAGTTTTTGGTGTCATTCCCTTAAAACTGAAGAGCAGCCAAGGTTATTTGTTGTGAAAAAAAAATACTTTAAAGTGATATTCAGCTATTATCTTGGGGCAAAAAACTCATATTTTGTAGCAGCAGAAAAAAGAGCCAAAAAAGCCATGATTAGGTTAGTTTGCTTCTTAAAATACTTTTCCTTCAGGATAAAATCATATTACTACAAAACTTACTTGAGTTAAATTAACAACAAAATGAAACAACTGTCTGATAAGAAGAGCAGTTCATAGATCACACAATTTTAATTAGTTAACACAAAACAATCTAATAAGTATTGAAATTGTTTTCTGGGCTGCATCATACATCTAGGAGCATAGATACCAATTTGTAGCCTGATTTTATAAAACCAAGTGCTGTTGTTCAATAAATCGTAAAATGTTCGTTTTAACGTTATCACTCAAAGCACCACTGGGAAGGAAAGATACTGGGAGGTTGGGCCTCAAACCTCTGATGTTGCAAGGACAAAACACAGCACACACAGTGAGCACAAGAAATCCATGGTCACACTGTGTACCACTAACATCGTTTTGACTCTGCTGTCAAAGAGCCAAGCAGAGAAACACAGGAGTCAGTCGTGTAGCTGTAAGGATGCTTGAGGACAGATGAGAGTCACAAAAATTCTGACTTTTGTTTCAGGCATGTCTTCTCATTTTGTACAGGTGAGCATGCCATCTGTTCATTGTGCTGGTGGAATGAGCCACTCTGGAGTGAACTATTGAATCCAGTCTTTTTGAGTGTTTTTGACTGGTGATCCTGTGCATGCAGTCCCAGTGAATACTGAAATCTAGACACAGATCTCTCTCCTTCCCCTTAGACAGGAAATTTAAAGGTACCTAAATTACTGCTGAGAGGTTTTGCAACGACGGCTGTCAAGTGACTTGACTGAAACACCGACCTTCCACAGGATGAGTGATGTGGTCGAGCTCCTGAGCTTCAGCCACTCTGGAAAAGAAACTTTGCATTGTTTCTTTTTTTTTTTGTTAAGCGTTGTACATCTCCAGTGCACCAATTTACCACAACTCCAGATGTGAGTCCAAGCAGTAATCTTGAGGGCTTTATTCATTAGTCCACCGGGGCTGATAGATAATGAAAGCAGAGAAGACTTTCTTCTGTTGTTGCAATTCTATATCAGCTTGGATAAATATTTATTACAGTACATGTGTGGGAATACAGAAAGATAGAAGCCTTTATTTGATAAGAACAGACTCAAAATTTATTGGATGCTCAAGAACTATTTCACTAAAACCAGGATTATTCTGATACCTCAACCTTAGGTCTTTGTCCAAATGTTGACCTTGGAAGATCTTTAGCTCTGTCCACCCTCCAACCAACCCAAACATCCTGACGAAGCCAGTGTGTAGATTATAAACCCAAGATTTGTTTACTAGAAAATTCTGCAGCTCAACACAGTGGAGAATTTTTTTGGCAGTGCTGAGCTGGACTACAGTCAACATGTCTCAGAAAAAACTAAGCAGAAGCTTAAATCTACTGTTTTCTACATCAGGATACTTTGCTGTATGGCATTATAAACCTAGCATTACCATTTACCAGATGAAAACAAGGCCACATTTAAACAAGCATTGTTTAAACTTAATGATGCTGTTTTACCATTCATTGTTTTACATTTGTACTTTAAAAATTATCTGCTCTTGAAGGATTTAAACATATCACAAAATAATATTTAGAAACAGTAATTTATTCGTAACCATGAATCCAAAGTCCTTCTTTCGGCTGTTCTCCTGGTTATTTGATCCCAATCTATACCTAAAATTGTTTTACATAAATTTTAGATGATTGCTTGTGCTTCAAACTTGAAACAATTGATTCCCGTTGGGCTGATATTTAAAGTTTATAGACTCTAAAGGAAGAAAAGACAAAAAAGGACAGATATTTCAAACAGGAACATAAGAAATCCACCTCAGCCAACCTTCCAGTGTTTTTCTGTGATTTTCAGAATGACTTCAGAAATCACTTTGAATGTCTGTCTGATCTTCATCACTCTCCCTCATTCACCAAAGATGGTCCTGCACGGTCATCTGGGTTGTTCCGACTCCCCGTCACTCACTCACTTTATATCTTATTTTTTTCATCAGATTATCTGAATGTCTTTCTTAGTTTGTGTTATATTATCTAAAGGAAAGTTTATGTCATATAGAAAATGTTTCCCTTCAGTATATCAGACAGCAATGCAACAAAACGTTATATCTTTTACAATTATATGCTTTGGTGAAATGTCAGGAATAAAAGTCTTTCCACACAAAACAATAAGAAATAAAAACAAGAATTAAACTCACATAAATCAGAATAAAGGACATAACAAATAAACCACAGCTCTGCTGTGTGCAACGTATGCACTGTACAGAGATGATAATAGATGATGATGTGTTGAATAAAAAGCTCAGTAGCGAGAAGACCTGTACAGGAAATTACAAAATTGTCCAGTGGGGATAAGAAAAAAGAAATCTTGTCTGGCAATATGATTTCACAGGGTAACGGAAGCCTTTAATTGTGACCACAAACATTTGAGTGAGATTAATTACTGCACTTGTGGTTTTGATAAAATGCAAAGCTGAACCTTAATAAGGTTGAAGGTCAGTCAAGGTTAAGTAAGGTTTGCTTTTTTTCCCCTTGGATCTCAACCTATTATTCTCTTCTTCAGCCCCGGCTGTTCTTCCACTCCGTCTGTCTTCCCTTCAGCCTTTTTGTTCTCCTTTTGTTATTCCTCATTGGATCGCTCGTCCACTTCAAGTACATCTTTACTTCAAACCCATCTGTTAATTAGCTGACCTGAATATATCTCCATCGCTCTCTCTAGAAAAACACAGCTGCATTTCTACTGCCCGCTGCCTTATCCACCAGACCGCCTCGGCCGCAACGTATGACACGACATGTTTAGTTTTCTGATTGATAAGTGTAATTTTAGAAGACCTCAGGAAGGACGATTGATTTGAAATCATGAAAATGTAAAAATGTGTCTGAGCTTCAATAATGTTCTGTTTATCACAGCTGCCTCAATCTGCTCTGCATTCATGTAGTGATGAATGTGCTAATTAATTACCCATTATACACATCAAGTTGCTTCATTATTAATTGAAGGAAAACCATGAGCCATTTAGTAGAGTTCATTGCTTGTGTATGGAATAAGCATATCTGCATTTTGATCAGTGTGTTTTAATATAAAAGGGTTTTGTTAAATAGCTTTAACATGCAGGATTCTTAATCAATCTGCTTCCTGTGTGGAGTTTGCACCAGGAAATTATACTGACTCTTTGAACCCACCCACTAAGGATTAGTTTTGCCTCCAGCACTTTTTATCAATCCTAACAATTCAGCTTGTTTGTGACGAGTTGCATACACAAAGTAACCCTTATGTTGCTTGTAAGTGTGTGTGTATTTGCTGCCGGTAGTGGTGGGTCCTACCTATTGCTCCACACAAAGTGCAGGACTCACAGCTTCTCAGTGTTTGCTCTGACTGCTGCTCTTGCTGATTCCTCGTCTCTCCATTTGACCTTAAGCACAGATCGCACCAACCCCGGCAGCACCTCTCAAAGAAACTGCATTTTCCTTCCACCATCGAGTTTCAACATCCTGAAATATAGCTTTAAGACTTTGCATTTTAAATGTATTAATGCCCACAATCCTTCCTCAAAACATGACACATGTAGAACTGGAGTGTTTTTCAACCTCAGCTGTGCATTTATATATGAACTGTGAAACAGGAAGCAGCACAGCTTTCACCTCAGCGTGACCCACAGGACTTCTCGATTTAAAAGGTAAAGTCATTTTTTAAGTGTATTTAATAGAAAAACTAAATGTTGTGTTCATAAATATACCTTAAGTGTGTAATTACGTCTTCCAACAACTTGATGCATTCTCATTAACTTAGAATTAATCCAGTAAAAATACATGGGAGTCGGTTTGTGGAAGTGGCCATATTGTCCCACCATCTTGAATACAGTGGCCGAGATGGACATCACCATTGCTCCTAACTGCATTTCATGTATGTGGCTGCAGAGCGACCACATGTGTAGTACGCCAAAGTCGGAGGACAAAGAACACGAGTTCATCCACATGTCATGGAGGTAAATCTCAATTTGTGTCTGCATCTTCAGACGTCTTCTGTTTTATCATCTGAGAAGGGGTCCCCTCAACAGGGAAGTGAAAACAACACGACCGGCATCTAAATAAAATGTCATACTTTCTCTTCACCTTAGCAGCATCATTAAACTGAAGTCTGGGCTCTAATACAGAAAAACATGCAAAAAATGTTTATTTGTTACAATATTGTTGCATGTACTTATTGTTAGCAGATTAGACATGCAACACTCTCGTCTCTAGACAGCTCACAAGAGCTGACCAAACAACTACAGCAATTGATTATGAGCTAACATTATAGCAGCTAATGTTACGCTCGAATGTTCTACACGTCACATTTTTTCTCTTATAAATAGCTTGATTACATTCTCACTGGCTTGTGATTTAAGACAATACAGTACTATTAAAGGCTGGCCTGCTGTCTCATTTCATGTCTGTTATCCAACCATCAGGATGTGAAATGTGTGTAGTTGATGACAGACACCAGATACTTTTTAGCCTAGATATCATACATGCTTCATATGGTTTGAAAGAAGAATACAGTTACAGATCAAGTGTTGATGTTCTATCCTGAGGGCATTAAATGTAAACATAACAGGGTTTCAAATAGAGAGGATAAAAACGTCTCACAGTGCAAATAGAAACATTCTGGCTGAACCAGACTAACAATGACCGACCAAATGAGACCAGAGCAGATGATCATTGAAAACAATAAATAATTGGCAGGTTGATGTTGCCAGTCACTGTAACAAGCTAAAAGAGAAAGAAAACAAAAATATAATGACATACTTCACTGTAACTCCAAAACAAAGAAACAAAAAAACACTGAAATATTTCCTTCCTTTATCTCATTCCAACTCGGCTGTAAATCATGGTCTCACTGCTCCTTGCTACTCTCTTCCTTTCTATCTGTAAGTGCAGAACAGATGAAGATGGATCAGGCACCAGAGAGCTCAGCAGAAACTAACACTGGGGCTTCTCGCAGACAGACCCCTCATTCGTCCTGACAGACCTGGCAGTCTGAGAGGCAGCGCAAACAGCCTGTTCACATGCCTTCTGTATTCCACTCATCACCAGCACTGCAAACACAATGTATCACACAATGTCAAGGATGCACACACACTTTTTATCAACTTTTGTTTATCCAGGGAATGTCATCTCCTCTTCCTGCTTCACATCCGTGTTTCCACTATTTCAGACGAGTAAATCCCCAGACGCCAGTGTGCAGCTGCTAAGGAGCTTGACTTAAAGATTTAGGAGTTAGATGCCAGTGGTGAGGAGCTGTACTTAAATTATTTGCAGTGACATTTTCACAGAACACTAGGAATTCAAAATGGTCCCAGGAGAAGAAAAACTCAGAGACAACTTATTTGAGTCCTTAAAGGGCGCTATTGTTCTTTTTCTCATCAGATACTCTGCTGGGATAATAAGCTGGGCAAGGGCGCAGACAGAAGCCACTGACATCATGACAAGAAAACTTCTTACCATGCATGCAGGGTTTCACCCCAAATCTAGAACCCTGAGATTGTTCTGTGTCAGAACCACTTTCCAGGATGAAACAACGAACACTCATGAGTGCATCACAAAAGTGATCATGTACTTAGTGACTACCTCGTGCAGCAGAAACCCAAGAAAGAAGAGGAACAAGAGGAGGAACCATGATGCAAGGACAGGCATGACATGTACCACCAGCAGGTAGAAGAAGTGTCTTATACTGGACCAGGCAAGAGCGCAGGTGCAGGCTGTGCAAAGATCCTGTGGGACTTCCAGATACAAACAGACAAACTGGTGATGGCTAACCAACCGGAGGTAGTAGTGATGGACAAGCAGAGGAAGACGGCCGTAGTGATAAATGTAACTATACCGAATGACACCAGCATCAGGAGGAAGGAACACGAGAAGCTGCAGAAATAACAAGGGCTCAGAGAACAGTTCGAGAAGATAGAGAGTGAAGGTAACAGTGGTCCCAGTGGTAATCAGAGCACTCAGTGACCCCTAAGCTAGCCAAGTGGCTCCAGCAGAACCCGGGAACAACATCGGAGATCTCTGTCCAGAAGAGTGGTTGCCCAGTACAAAATTACTAAGGATGTTTTTAAATACTGTGTAAGGCAAAGTAATTCTAATAAAGTTCAAGAATAATTATGCTGGAAACGAGCGTAATTGTTTCCCTTCAATTATCCAAAGCCTTCTCTTCTCTTTGGCTTTTCCCTCTAACTTCTTCCATTAAGTGGATGTGTTTGTGGCTGTGGTGCCACAGGTTCATGGCAGGTCTTTGGTCTGTGGTGACTTGACTCAGTCGTGTTATTCTGCTTGCCCTCTTGGTCAACACATTTTCAAAGGAGAACGAGGCTAAAACAAGAGTTAGCCATGCATGAATTGATTCATCTCTAACCTTAACCTAACAGTTTTTGTTGATGCCAGACTGGATAATTGCCTACTTGCTGGTCCCTGCTTGGTCATGTATGATGGCTTCCTGTTGTTTACTGTGGAGAAAATTCCAGCAATTGATTTCCAGGAAAATAATGAATGATACTGCCGTCTTGTCCTTCATCTGGTTAAAAGGATTTTTTTTTTATTGAGACAAAAAATGCATATTCAATGGAGGTATATATTTTCTTTTTACACACAAGGCCATAACATGGATTCAGTATTAACGGGCTTGCGGAAACAAATTGTCATTTTGACATTGTCTTTATTTTTTAAGTAGTTACATTTGATCGCTGCTGTATGTTTGATTAGCTGGCAAGAAGGGGGTTGAAGTCAGGATTTACAGTAAAGTGAAGGAAAATTGTCTGTGGGAGAAAACACTCACCTGCCAGTGTTAATCCCCCTGCTAAAAATAAACGTGGTCATACGACTACACATGGCATATGACAATTAGATTTGCTAAAGGTCAAAACAGATAACTATGAAACTGCAAACAGTGAATGTGTCTTTATGCACGCGCACACACACACACACACACACACACACACACACACACACACACACACACACACACACACACACACACACACACACCTGTCAGTTGGCTTCTGAGCCTCGGTTTCATCTGTCTCTTTGCTGGAGGGCCTCTGGAAACCCACTGTGTTTCTGTTCACTGTCTGAATTCAATAACTCAGTGACCTTGTGCAGAGGCATTATGGGAAATAGGGGCAGTGCCGTTGCCAGCTAAAAGCCTTGTAACGTCAAAGTAAAAACAGTCCAGGGGCGTATTATACACAATTTGTTCTCTTCACATATGATCAAGGACGCAGAGAGCTGGCAGTTGTTGGGCGTACCTGGAAAACTTTTTGCAGTTCGATGCTGAGTTTGTCACAAAGTAACAAACGCTGACAAAAATGTGCATTTTGCTCCCTTTAATTTTGAAGCCAGGTCACTTAATTCTAAAAGATAAATGGTCTTATGAACTTTTGGGGGAGAATTGTGAGGGGAAAAAAATAATAATTACACACAACACGATGATAATAAAGCATTTTTTAAGATAAGGCATTTAAAAGTGCATTAATCCAGCTCTTGTTTAATATAAATAATGGAGAAGCTCTTTGGATTCACTTGTACTCGGTAATTGGCACTGTCAGGTAAACATGAATAATGCATTTCATCGCTGCATTTAAAAGATTCAAAATAATAGTGACTGATCGCCGAGCGGCTGCATAATCTCCGTCATTGTCTGTCTGCAGACGAGAGGGATTTTTTTTTTTTACATTCAGTGTCTTCTAACTGATGCAGATCATTTGTGACAAGTACATCCAGTTCTGTTCTGAAAAAGAAAGAGATGGATTTGGAACCTGAAAAGTTGTTTTCCACTGGGAGCTGTGAAGGATGTTTTTGAGTGGCTCCCTCTATTTGGTAAAACCTTCATTTGGTAAAAAGGCCCGAAAGGGTGAAGCTCAGAGGCGCCCTTTTCGATCATGATGATCTGATCTTCTCTTTACTATCTTCTGTTTTGCCTCTATGGAGGCCTCAGGGACGGCCTGCCAGCTTGTAAAATTCAGGATGGAGCATAATTTAACTGTGTTCCCTTTTCAGAAGAAAGGAGTAGATTTGGAAGAGTGTATAAAGGAAACTCTGAAAGGATAAAGCCTAGAATAGAGAATGATAAACCGCTGTGTCCTCATCTCTCTTCTCCTTGACATCAACTATTTTCACGATAAATGTATTTCAGAAAAACAGTTTCTACAAGAAACCAAACAACAGCAAATATTTAAAAGGTCTGAGTGGAGTACCCTATCCTGTCATCTGTGTCGGAAAATTAAACTTTCAGGAAAAACATAATTAGGTGTGTGATTGCTCGATTGTATTTTTAACAGATTGCCAAGAACTGGGGGAATAATTTTCATATTGTTACTTTAGTCTGCTGTTAGTGACAAAACTGGTACCAGAACTAAAAGATTTCTGAACTCATCTTTGAAGGTTAATACGTTTAATTTTCTTAGTTTTTTGCATGACTGCTACAAAGGCAAAACACACAGTTTACTTGTATCAAAGAGGATTTTAACGGGTGCAAAAATAAGGAAGGCAGGCACGACAAAAGGATCAGACGAAAATCAAACTACAAGATTCAGGCACCTTGAAAGCTGGCAAAAAACAAACAGACTACAGAACGCTGGAATGCCCGGGAAAAGTGCCAGAAATGTTTGTTCACACAAACATTTTGATTCTTTTTTTGTTTGGGGCTTTGATCATACCGATGGATAAGGACGGCATGCTCATGAACAATCTGTCATCAGACATTAATAACGGTAACATGGCAGTGATGGTCTGAAGGCTTTAAAAGAGGCTCTCTTTCTAGTGAATTCATCGATATTTTAGCAGAAGTCCATCCATCCATTCGCTTCCGCTTCTCCTTTTCAGAGTCGCGGGGGGCGCCGGAGCCAATCCCAGCTGTCATAGGGCGAGAGGCAGGGTACACCCTGGACAGGTCGCCAGTCTGTCGCAGGGCCAACACACAGGGACAGACAACCATTCACACTCACATTCATTCGAACATTCACACCTAGTGACAATTTGGATTATCCAATTAACCTATCCCCACAAGCTGCATGTCTTTGGACAGTGGGAGGAAGCCGGAGTACCCGGAGAGAACCCACGCAAACACGGGGAGAACATGCAAACTCCACACAGAAAGACCCCGGCCTGGTGTTGGAATTGAACTCAGGACCTTCTTGCTGTGCGGCAACAGTGCTAACCACCGTGCCACCGTGCTTTTTAGCAGAAGCTATTTCCATAATCACATGAAAAGCTGATGAAAATCAGTGATTTCCTTCAGTGCTGCTGAATAAAGAAGCAATAATGGTAAATTAAAATTAAGTAAAATGAAAGGGAAGGCAGATCTGACAAAAGATTGCAGAATAAAAAACTGCAAAAGTTAAAAACAAACAAAAAAAAAATCAAACAAAGGGGAACATTTTATCCCAATTTCCATATGTATAAATGTATTTCATGCTGTGCTTTGAAATAGCCTCTCAGCTTAAAAACACAGAAGGAAGCTTGTTTTAAAAAGTCTGATGTCTGACTGCCTATCATTTGCAAACAACAGATTTGAACAGATGCACAGAGCTCTGTATGCTTTGTGCATCTGTGGTTTTCCCCCTCTTTGACATCATAATGAGTGTTTATGGCAGTGCTAACCTTGAGCTTTTGGCTCACAGGGTTTAGCTGTAGATACATTGTTTCAGGACACACACACAGCACTTGTAATGTCAAAACACAGATCGTGTGTCATCTCAACTAAGCCATTATGTTTGATGTGTTAATACACAAATGCAGTTACTCCCTTCAGTATTGTTACTCTCCTCTTCTATCTCCTCTAACTACGTCTACTACAACTACAGTTGTGACTCAGTCCTGTTTATGGGGACTTTGCAACACTAAACCTTGCTTCCTGTATCCCCTTCTCCTTGGCACACCTATCTTTAGTGATGGTAACATCAGCAAAAATAAATGTGGATAAAATAGATAGCAAAACCAGTGCTCAAACTCTGATGTCAGCACAAAGACACAGATGCCTTCAGTTAGTCGTTAGATTTAACTACTGTCAGCACGATTTATTCAGTTAGAAAGTTTGAAAGATTTGAATTCTCTGACATATAATAAACTATCATCCACTTTGACATTCTTGGTTACTGTGCGCCACAGGGATCTTATCGTAGGCCAAAAAAACCTTTTTTCGGGTTCCCTTGACAAAAAGCCATTTTTACAAAGCTTTCAGATTATAGCAGAAAAGAAGCTTTAGAAAGTTTGATGCCATTTTGAAGCATAAATACAATCAAAAGAAATAAAAACTAATAATGCCTCCACCACTCA
The DNA here is from genome assembly GCF_057381845.1 of Rhamphochromis longiceps. Taxonomy (NCBI): domain Eukaryota; kingdom Metazoa; phylum Chordata; class Actinopteri; order Cichliformes; family Cichlidae; genus Rhamphochromis; species Rhamphochromis longiceps. The sequence goes on from NC_140566.1 coordinate 32,629,674, forward strand.
GCTTCTAGGTTCTGCATGATTATATTGAATATTTCCAACAAATTCTGTAGTGACACTTAGCCACTGTTTTAGTAAACGCCTTCTCTTAGGCGCATGAGAGCTTCAATATTGTCAAATTGACTATCTGTGAAAATGGAAGCTATTAACCTACATTTAGGCTTGCATTAATTAAAGATGACGTCCACGTGCTGGTCTTTGTTAACAAAAATGTTGATGAAGGTAAAACTCTCGCCCTTTCTAGAACAATAAAAGACATGAAAGTCTTGCAAAAAGTGAAAACAATCTTCTGTCCCGTCCTTTGATGAAGATGCTAAAGGGCAGGCGCTGATTTCCTTTGCCTTAAAACTTTCAGTTAAAAATGCTTTCCTTCAAAAGAAAGCCAAGTATCGGCTAGCTGCTAGTTAGCCTGGTTGATACTGCAGCATCTAACATTGCCTACTAATCCATGAAAGGGCTCAAAGGCAGGGTGTCAGTCTTCTTTTTTACCTATCTGTTATATTATATTGTTATGATCCAATGTTGTCAGTGTTTTGTTTTATGCGTGACTCCTCCCACCAGAGGATGGCTGTGGGTTTTTTCCCCTTTCTCTTTCTCTTTTAGGAGTTGGACACCTGGGCGTGCCTGCCGAGTAGTTGGGTGGAGTCTCTTCCTGTCTTTGGATTGGATAATTGGCTATCACCTCCAGTATTTAGCTACCAGATGACAGCCACCTGGCCCTCTCTACTAGCCTCCACCATCCAACAAATAGCATGAGCTTTTGAGTCGGTTTTTTTTGATAGCGTGTCTGTGCCCAGTGATTTGCAAGTATAACAGTGTGTGTGTGTATGTGTCTGGTGTTGTTATTTTAATTTTGGAAAGTAGCAATTGAGTATTTTGTTCACCTTGTATATATTGTTCACTGCAGCAGCCTAGTAGGCGTGAGAAGCCATTTTTGTTGATTAAGTTTTCTCCTGTTTTTCATGTAGAAAGTTAGGTAAGTGAATTGTCTTTTGTTTGGTTTTCATTTTGTGTAGGAAAGCATAGGGACCATTAGGGAGTTTTGTTTGTTATTTTTGGCACTGCTCACTGCTGAAGCAAATAAATGGCTGCTTAGCATTTTAGAAGATACTATTGTTTGGGTTCTTGCTTTGGTGGAGCGGGAGTGGGCCAATTTCTTGTTGCGTTCAATACACGTCTAGACAAAGAATGTAACAATATGAAGACTAACTACACATGACCAAGCACACATCTTTATCCTAATAAAGAACTGCACCTTCTCACTGGTGGAAATTGACCACTGGAACTTTCATACGATCACTCTCCAAGTTGAAGTGAGTGTGATGAACAGTTGTCAATTACCACACTTGAATTGAATGCAAACATTTGAAATTGAATTTGGCACAATGCATCTCAGTGGTTTCCCTATTTCATTATTCTAGTGAAATCAGTGAAAGCTGATTTTAAAAAAAGATGAAAAATCCCCAGATAAATACTCAATCCATGAATGTAAGAAATTACCAGTATTTGGCTTCTGGCACTCCTTCATTTTCCAACCTGGGTTTAAAAAAGTTATTCAGTATTCATGCCTTGGATATTTGGGAAATATCTTGCATCACCAGTGAATCTGGTGGCTTTGAATATAAAACCAGTTAGACTCTGTAAAATGACACAATTATGTTGCACTATGTGTCCAATTTGCAAACAGTTACTCATATGTTTAATTTTGCCATCTCAACTTTTTGTTCTTTTTGTTTTGGATTGAGGAGACTGTCCACTTAGATTTCACAACGCTGAACTTCACTTCACAGTCAGAATTCTTGAAGAACCAAAAAAACAAAAGAAATAAAAGACAAAAAAATATTTGAAAATAGAGAGTCCTCCTTTTGTAGGTCTTCCATCCCTCTGTCTGTCTGTCTGCCTAGCTTTCTACCTCATTTGTCTTAGCTAATCACACCATGTTCTGTTTCCTCCTCTCTGGACTCTTTGACTCTTTGCAGACCAGACGTTGGAGACTCGCCTCTCGAGTTATTGCATTCACAAACTTGGCTGTCCACACTGCCCCGTGGGGCGATGACAATACTGCATACTCCAGCTATAATATGAATGTCTTCATGCAGAAACAAACACACAGAAATCGGACATACTGCACATGTTCACAAAATCAAATCAAATCACTTTTATTGTCACATCACATGTGCAGGCACACTGGCACAGCACATGCGAGTGAAATTCTTGTGTGCGAGCCCCACAAGCAACAGAGATGTGCCAACACAAACGAGCAAAATACAAGAATGGCCAACCTGAAACTAATAAATATATGTACAATATATAATAGTGTATGCATTTCTGGATGTGTATACTAAATATTTTCCTACGTGTGTGTGTGTGTGTGTGTGTGTGTGTGTATACACATTTTTACAAATTAAATAGTAAAAAAAAAAAAAAATAATAATAATAATAATAATAAAATATATAAAATATACAGAGTTGAATATGTGCAAAACAAGTGGCATTTATATACAGTGTGGAGTGCATAATGTTGAAGTTCCAGTAGTGAAGCTGAGGTGTCTATGAAGTGTTCAGCAGTCTGATGGCCTGATGGAAAAAGCTGTCTCTCAGTCTGCTGGTACGGGACCGGATGCTGCAGAACCTCCTTCCTGATGGAAGCAGTCTGAACAGTTTATGGCTGGGGTGACTGGAGTCCTTGATGATCCTCCCCGCTTTCCTCAGGCAGCGCTTCCTGTAGATGTCTTGGAGGGAGGGAAGCTCACCTCCAATTATCCGTTCAGAGCACCGCACTACTCGCTGGAGAGCTTTGCAGTTGTAGGCAGTGCTGTTGCCATACCAGGTGGTGATGCATCCAGTGAGGATGCTCTCAATGGCACAGTGATAGAAGGTCCTGAGGATGCGGGGGCTCATGCCGAATCTTTTCAGTCTCCTGAGAAAGAAGAGGCGCTGCTGCGCCTTCTTCACTGTTTTGTTTGTGTGTACTGACCACGTAAGATCCTCAGCCAGATGTACTCCAAGGAACCGGAAGCTGCTCACTCTCTCCACAGCAGCGCCGTTGATGGTGATGGGGGTGTGTACTTCTCTGCACCTCCGGAAGTCCACTATCAACTCCTTTGTCTTTGCGACGTTGAGGGTGAGATGGTTGTCTTGACACCAGTGGGTCAGGGCGCTGACCTCCTCCCTGTAAGCCGTCTCATCACCGTTGGTGATAAGACCCACCACTGTAGTGTCGTCCGCAAACTTCACAATGATGTTGGAATTGTTAGTGGCTGTGCAGTCGTAGGTGTAGAGTGAGTACAGGAGAGGGCTCAGTACACACCCCTGTGGAGCACCAGTGTTCAGTGTGATGGGGGATGAGGTGATGCTGCCCAGTCTGACCACCTGGCGTCTGTCAGACAGGAAGCTAAGGATCCAGCTGCAGAGGGAGCTGCTCAGTCCTAGATCCTGCAGTTTCCTGTCCAGCTTCGAGGGAACGATGGTATTGAATGCTGAGCTGTAATCTACAAACAGCATTCTCACATACGTGTCTCTCTTCTCCAGGTGTGACAGGGCAGTGTGTAGTGTCAGGGCTATGGCATCATCAGTGGACCTGTTGTGGCGGTATGCAAACTGTAGAGGGTCCAGTGAGTCGGGTAGTGCAGAGCAGATGAAGTCCCTGACCAGCTTCTCGAAGCATTTGCTTACGATGGGGGTCAGGGCTACAGGTCGCCAGTCGTTCAATGAGGAGATGGTGGAGGATTTGGGTACAGGGACGATGGTGGCCATTTTGAAGCAGGCTGGGACTACAGACAGAGAGAGGGAAAGGTTGAAGATGTGCGTGAACACTCCAGCCAGCTGAGCCGCGCATGACCTGAGGACGCGGCCGGGAATCCCGTCCGGACCAGTAGCTTTGTTCATGTTCACTGATGAGGAAAAGTTCAAGTTATTTTTAGTTCCACATATTTAAGTTTCATTATTTGTTTTTAGCCAAAGTAATACGTAGTATTAGATGAGAAGGCTACTCATATAGCTAATTTAACTAATATTATGTGGCAAATACAATCACATCAAAAAAACAGAAAACTTTCACGAGTGTGTTGAATGTTAGAACTTTAACATGACTGTGTGTATTGCCTTGATTGCTGACAAAACTGAAAATGCACCAGTACACTAAATGCAGATTTCTTTGTATCTTCATTTAGTTTCATGAACAAATGTAGTTTTATGTAGTTCACAAATGGAAAATGACTGACAAATACATGGAAAAAAAAAGAAACGCACACAATGAGACTGACGGTGGATGAGTTGAAAGACGAAACTATAAGTGTATTATACCACAGCAGTCTTGTTCTTTTTACACACTTTCATCCTGGATCGTTATATAACGCAGGTTATTGCTGAGACTCACTCTGGAAGACATTACCTTGGAGTAATTTTTACCCAGGCTATATCCTGAGCAACTAAACCAAGAATGTCAAAATCATTTTACATCATGGGCCACATACAGGCCACTCTGGTCTCAAGTGTCCCAGACGGGTGAAACGTCTCTTTCTGTGAGTATAAAGACGTTTGACTACACATTTAAAATCCCCGAGACACATTTAATATAAGAAAAACAATTTTAACAGAATTTCTCAGTTTTCCTGCACGACAGAGAAACGTTTCTCCACTAAATAAAAGAAATCTGTCAGCAAAAAAAAAAAATGTGTATAGTTACAGATTGCCCAGACTGTCTTGTAATTCCAAACTGATTTTTTTTGCTAATTGATCAAAAATTTTCTCTTTTCATTTCTTCTTTTTTATTTTTTTTTACTGTGGACACATTTTGAAAGCCAAAAACACATCTAGCAGAAAAATGTTTCTGTCATATAATTGTTTATCTATTACTTAGGTAAATGGACTGGTTCCAAAATCATTGTCCTCTTTCATGTCTCAGTGGCCCGAATTCGAGTCTGCCAGGCCGATTCTGGCCTCATGTTTGACATCTATGAATTAAACAAATTGGTAGGACAGCTTTATTTTATCTCCAACAATGTAAACTGTTTCAAAATGAACAAAAAAATCTAGTTCACGCATTTATTACTTCTAAGCTGTACTACAGTTTACTTAGACAATGCTGCATATCATTAAATATTTGGCTTCTCTCTCCCACAGTATGTTTTGTTGCTCTCTTTTCATTTGTCTTACCTTTCTCCTAAACTGGCAGAAACAGATGATTATAGTCTGATTATACCGAAGGTTTCTACCTGTTTACAGGAACTTTTTCCTTCTTACTTACGCTTAGTGTTTGCTCATAGGAGGTTTACCTGATTGTTGGGGATTCTTCCCTAATACTTTAACCTTACAATATCAAGTGCCTTGATGTGACTGTTGTTATGACATGGCACAACATGTATAAATAAATAAATTCAAATAGAATTTAAGTTAACCCCAAAAAAGGAAGAAAAGGCTCTTAATTGTTTGTAAAAAGACACTCCAAAGCCCAATAGGAGAACTTATTTTATGTTATTCTGTAGCCTGTTCAGCTGTTTAATAAAACTGTATGGTTTTGGATTTCCAACTATTTCATTAAATCTAATCTTTGAAATGAAAAATGTGAAAAAGAGTAAAGTGAATTATCATCCCTTACTGGAAAACTATTACCAGCCATTTACATACATTAATGCACTCATTCACATTTCATATTAAAAAATGAAAAAAAGAGGCTGAATGTTTTGAAATGTTGACAGATACTGCGCATAACTCGATCAAAACCTTGTCAAATGTTTTCCTGGACATGGACAAAGCAGAGAATACCAAACAGAAGTGCAGAATTTATTTGGAGATAATATTTTATTGCATGTGGAAGACAAATTGTGTCAATACAGCAGTTAGTTCCTAAATTTGTGTGGGCAGTTTGCAGCTGCAGAGAAACGGTGTATTTGATGCTTGAAGAGAGCAGCAAGAATAAACTGAAAAGGGATGAAAGATGTTAAGTTTGTTTAAAAACATGAGAATTATGCGTGCAATTGTCACAACTGCTTAACCGATTTACAGGAACACTCAGATACCTGAAGTTTAAATGGCTTGTGTGTTATTCTCTGATGACCGAAACTATTGCTAATCCATTATATGTGCTCTGGTGTAAATGAACGGTTTTGTGGGTGGTGGCCATAGACCACTGTACTCCCTGTATCCCTTCTAGGTATATTTTTCTCTGAATTTGCTTCTTGTTAGTGTCCTTGGTACTACTGTTAGCATGAGATGGTACTTTGAGCTCATCAAGGTTGCACAGGTAGTCCACCTCCTCCAGGAGAGCGTGTCCAGATGAGGTGTAGCAAGAAGGTTTGCTGTTTCTCCTGGCACAGTCTCAAGAGTTTGGAGGACATAAACAAATACACCATTACACAAGAGGAGCTCAACAGAGCAGCAGAAAGGCATCAACCCAGCAGCAATTCTAGTATCTACTCCTTTGTGAGATGAGGAGCAGTAGGAACACTATTAGAGCCCTAGAAAATGACCTCCAGTAGACCACTCTTGTGCATTTTTCTGATCAGACTGTCAGAAACAGATTTAGTAGGAGCAGAATTGGGTTCCAGCAGTTGTAGCATGACTGATATATGCCAGAGAACACCAGAAATGGCCAGTCCACTAATGTTATCCCATTCTCTTCACAGATGAGAGCAGGTTCACACCAAGCAAATGTGGGTGAAATATCATCCACATTGATCGGTTTGGTAATCGGTCAGTGAATGTCTGGGAAGGCTTAACCTTGGAGGGTCACACAGACCCGGGTTTGTCCTCGTGGAGATCAGTTCCAGCATCATGTGGTCAGAGTATGTAGGTAGTTCCACTGTGACAAACGCATTGATACCACTGACTGGCCTTCAGATCCCCCACACTGCAATCCAGCTGAGGACCTCTGGCAGGCTATTAATCAGTTCACAAAAAGCCACCAAATAGAACCACAGACTGGCCAGGAGCTCACTGATGCCCTGATCCAGGTCTTGGAGGAGATCCTGAAAGGCAAATTGATTTTTATCCCTTCCAACTCCTGGAGTCCAGGCTTTTTTCCCCATTTAAAAGTATTTCAAGTGCATGTTCATGAGTTCATATGAGACTAGAGAGATGAAAAATCTGTTTCAGATTCACAACAAAGCAAAAAATGTGTCTCCAGGAACACCAGTCCATGGATTTGAGGTTGTGACTGTTGCACAAACTGCATGTTTCATGTGTATTTTGAATGCATGGTGTTCACCTGTTGAATTATTCTCAGTAAAAGTCACATCCGATCATCATTCAGGCAGCATTTTAGCTTCTCCAAAAGCATTTGAGCAGTTCTGCTTTGCTCCACAGCACGAGCACCTTTTTTCACCAATGACACTTTTATAATGACAAGTTCAAGATTACATTTTTATGTCCCCCCACTTTACCTGAATAAATTAGCGTGATCTTTGTGTCTTGGAGGTATTTGACACTTCACTTTATGCATCTCTCATTTAATACCAACAGTCAAACTGTCCACTCAACAGGCTCTGCCATGAACTTTAAAAAAAAGACAGAACACATTCATTTCAGCAGGAGCGAGAGACCAAAGAAGAGGTGAGAGATAGAGACTCTCAGCGTGTTAAACCCAAATACTATTATACTTGTTATAATTCATTATTATTTCAATGACAGAGGTCTTGGTCTGAAGGTGACTTCATTACATTACAGGTTATTGCCTCATATATCAAACTCGGGTTGCCCTAATTTTTAGGCAGCAGAAGTGTCTGACTGACTGTGAAATTGACTGCCTTCCATCACAGAGTAATTAGATTAGCCTGCTGGTTATGTATAAAACAAGAGCAGACAGTGCTAGCTGCTCTCCTGAGGTTTCTGTCGGGGACGAGGACAGTGCTCCCATGATTAGGACACACAGGTGTACCAAATAGGATGATATTTTATGTTTGTGGGACTGCGCTATAAACTGGGGACTGAGTTCAGACTTATGTCACTTTGACAGTGAGGTGATTTAAAGCTCTTGGACACTGTCAGTCTCTTCACCTTTTTATTTATTTATTTTTAATTAGATTGAATGTACTATGGTCGTGTCTGGATATTGCATCAACCTAACCTCGAGAACAAACATGCACCTGAGCTGAAGTGGCATATCTACAGTAGGTGGCACAAAAAGATGGAAGTTGTCCATGACTTAATGAAAACAAGCAGCTTGAAGCAACTGTGAGCACCTTGGGACAACATTTGTTGTGATTTGGCACTATATAAATACAACTGAATTCAGCTGAATTGATCAAATCAAATGTTGATGAAAATGTGCAAAAGCAACTCTCTGTGTTTATAATTTGCCCTCTCCCTCTGGCTTGCTCACAGAGGTTCATCTGACTGTTGGGGTTTTCTCTCTGTTATTGTAGGGTCTTTGTCTTACAATATAAAGCGCCTTGTTTTGATTAACTGCAGCAAAGTTACAGTTCATCTAATGTCCACTTGAATCTGGTTCCAACAGCAAGTCAACCTCATGGTTGCCTTAAATTGCTGGTTGTCCAAAAATAATGTGGGCTTTTTAGAGAATTGGGAAACTCTGGAGAAAACCCTGTCTTATTTGGAGAGTTAGTATCCATGCTACTTTGGATGGAGGAGCTGTCTTTTCTAGAAATCTGGCCAAATTTATTAAACACCTCAACTGAGTTGCAGCCTCTCTTAAACTTCTCTTCTCCTGTTTTCCCCCCAAACCCCAAAGTCTAAGCAAGAAAGAAAGAAATGAAACATAAAAATAACAAAGAAAGAACATTATTTATTTATAAGAACGTTATAGTATCCAAAACTGCACCAAAGAATAAAATGGTAAAAAGTGGATTATTAAACATTATATCTCTCTCAGTGTTATTACTTGAGTTAATAAGTGATTAACAAATAGATTTACTCTGCCTTACAGAAGCTTAGCCTTGTCTACCCTAACTGGAAAGCTCAAAAACAGTTCTATTTGTTATTACCTATTGTCCACCTGGTCCTTACTCGGAGTTTCTATCTGATTTCTCCAACATTTTATCTGATTTAGTGCTAAGCTTAAGTAAAATAATTATCCTGGGTGATTTTAATATCCATGTAGATTCTGAAAAAGTAACTCAAAAGTAACTGTAAAGAGGTTACTTTTGATGACACAAATGTATAATTTTTCCTGTGGTGGTTCTGACTAACAGATAGATCCTACCATGGTCAGCAGTTAGTGGATAGCTTTCATTAACCTTGCTAGTTGCTTAATTTTAGATATGTTTGTGTTGTGTTTGTACCTTGGGAAGTATTTTTAATGTAATTTAAAAAAAATAGTATGGTTTACTTTTAACAAGAGACTGTTATCCAAATATGTTGGGCATCAACCCTATTCAGTGGGCATCTCTGTCTGTACAATGCGCCCGTACAGTCTTGCTAACCTTGCATTTCTAGCATTTGCTGATAATTTTAGCATTTTAGCTTCTTACTTTCTGCAAGAACAATAGGAAGCTAGAGTGGTTTGTTGACTTAGATTGAGTGGTTGTGTGGTGAAAATTAGATTAAATTAGTGACTGGATGTGTCAAGATTGTGGACAAAAGGAGAGCTTAACAGATGTTAAAAACCTGCGTGCTATTTCACATGTGAACAGTAACAGGTTTACAGTAACTCACACATAAATATCTGCCATTACAGAAACATATTTAGTCACTTCTGTACAATAGTTTAATATTTAAAACAGATTATGACAGCATTTAATTCAGCTGTCATATACAAACATGCTTAGTCCTACTGATTGTTGGCCGTAAAAAAAGGAAACCTCACTTTTCATTCTATTTATTTTCAGTTATCTTTTATTGCTTAAACCCTTTCATGTCTTAATTAAGTCTTCTTTGTAAGCCTTACTAATCAGTTTTATTTTGCATTATTTGACTTTGCATTTGGAGATATGATCATTTTATACGCACAAAGTTTAAATTACTTTTGCACAGAAACTTTCTTCCACCATATTTCCCCTGAGGAAAGTTATGCCATAGGTTTGCCAGCTTCATGCGTTAAGCACAAATATGTGTGTCTATCAGCCCGTGTGTCTATGAAACGAGTCTTCATGTAAGTGCAAGTGTTGTTGTGTGTACTCACAGGGTTTGTTTTCACAAGAAACTCAAATTAGGAGCAACACAAGCTATAACTAGCTCATGGCTTTTGCTGAGATTGCTGCATAATTCAGGCTCACCGCCTTTGTTCAGCACCACCCATAAAAACAAGATCGTTAACCTGCTCTGTTTCTGCTCTCTGCTGTTAGAGACATCTTATTTGTAGTGTTTACATGATGTAGATGTCTGTGTTTGGTCATTAATTTTTCAGTAGAGTGTCTTAACTCTCTGGTTCAGCCTTGATCCACCATGCTTCATCGAACTGCCTGTCTTAAAGCTAGAATGTTTGCGTAGTCATCAGCTGCCCTGAAACGGCATATTTTAAGATGATAAGTTGAATGTGTGCATTTGAGCCTGTACATGTAGAGATTTGTGTTTGTGTAGCAGGTCCTGAAAATACACCGTGAGCTCACACATGGGTGAAAGACACGATGAGGCCTAATTCATTCCTGAAGCAAAAAATACAGAAAATTATTAATTTATGAAACATTCGCTATTCACTCAGAAAGCACCTACACTGGCACACTGCTTCAGTGCCATTCCCTTATATTTATTGTTATTCTATTATTTATTGTTATTATATTTCTGCCCTGGACAGATACAATGGTGTGTGGCATTAAAAAAGAAGCATTTTTTTTAATTGATTTTTTTCAAGGCTTTTTTATGTATTTACTGAGGAAAAACTTCTAATACTACACTCACTAACCATGAGGGGAAAACTATTCGAACCATTTCTTTCAGTATCTGATGTGATTCTGGTGTCTCTGGTACACTGTTAGAAAAAAAAAACATCTTAAAAAAACAGTAATAGGTTGCTGGGGTGCCAAAATAATACCGTAAAATAACAGAAAATAACTTACTCGTAAAAATACGGTTATTTCCAGTAATGAAAATACAATTTGTTGCCCTAATTTTACATAGGATTTTGCCTTTTTCAAGTGCTTTTAAACATTAAATTAGGAACAATTTAATGTGATTAAACAATGAAATTACCTGTAAACAAGGTCAATGAATGTGACAATATGAATAATAATACTTAAATGTACAGGAATATACAGTTAACAGTTGGTTTAAATAACATTGCATTCATATCGCGCTTTTTGAGACCCTCAAAGCGCTTTACAATTCCACTTTAGAATTCCCCTCTGGCCATCACCAGTAGGTGGTAGGTGAAGTGTCTTGCCCAAGGACACAACGACCGAAAGTGTCCGAGCCGGGGCTCGAACCAGCAACCTTCTGATTACAATGCGAACTGCCAACTCTTGAGCCACAATCGCCCTAAATAGCAATAATAATAATTATTATTTGATGTAAAAAAAAGTTTATAGGAATCATTTTATATATTTTTCCATAGCATTACATTTGAATTTAACAGTTCAATCTTTCAAATAACGGACAAATATTTGTGAAATTATGATACATTTGTGAATGTATTTTAACAATCTAAATATGCATATGTACAGACAAATTTACAAAACAAGAAAATTATGTTTTATTACATTACAGTGATTTTACGTTAATTTACATTTGAAATGTGAAATCACAGTCTATTGATGTAAGTTTAATGATATTCTAGAAGAACAGTACAAACTGTAAAATACACAGTAAAATACTTTTATATTAGGATTTTTTTTTACAGTGTAACTGTAGGTCAGCTCTGCTTATGTTGAGTTTCACTTCCTCCCCTCTATCATGGTCTTAATTGTCTTAATCTGTTCCCCGTCACCGTCCCAAATCAGTTCCCTGTGTATAAATAGTCCTGTCCCTCACTGTGTCATGCCGTCTGTTTAACCTGCCTTATTGCACTGTGATATTCCTGTGATATGTATTATGAAGGGACTTCAGCACACCCATCATTACATTATGTCGATTCACAGCCTTCATTACCCTAACAGGTGACTAGGATAAGGAGTTACACAAAAGCTGGTTATGATCCTGCTAAGTTAACCAAATATTCCCCAATTTACATGCAAGCATGTTCATATGCACCTTTTTTTCCTGTATCCCCCCATTTTGGTTTCATATCTCCTTTTATGAATTTTCCCTGCACTTTGGGTCCACTTCCAGTCCAGTCCAAACTGCAGCTTGTGAAGCTTCGGGCATTTCTGCATTTGTGTAAAATAACAACAACGATGACACGAGTATAAATAATGCATTGAAAAAAATGAAAAAAACCTATAACTAATTTAATCTAAATAATATTAATAACTTTAATCGCTGGAAAGCCTTTTATGGACGGCACACAGAACCTTCTCACGTATCTCACAATCAGCAGCGTCCTTGTGGAGTTTGCATTCACTTGTGTGACTCACACTGTCCCTCTGTTAGCCCTGCGATTGGGCTATCTTGGGTGTACCTTGCCTCTCACCCACGATCAGCTGGCATATGATCAATAGTTTTGCATTTGGACATAAAAATGTAAACTGTGAAATCATCCGCATACAACGTCTTAGTTCAACATTCACTGTCAGCATTTCATATAGCATTAGCCGTGCTTTTGGAAAGATTACAATGGTAAGATATGACTTGAGTAAACATTATTTTCTATAGAATTCCCCTTTCACCCTAAATCACTTCTACCAACATTTGACGTCGTATTTGCTCCCTGTAAGTTTGTAGGCAAACATTACCCTTCAACATTAACTGTAAATTGGTTGCATATGAATTGCAGGAGCTGATGATTTGCAGCAGGCAGAGTATTCAGAAGCTACAATGCATTCTAGTGCCCACACTGAATTCATTCATATTTATAAAGTTCAATGATGTTATGGAATACAATGCACAGTATTCCATTAAAAGCTCACCACTGTTAAAGAATATAGGCAGTTTATCTGCAAACCACATTACTGACACAAATAGGTGCAATATGACACATGTTGTATGTGCCAGCTGTCATTTGCCAGTGTTTATCCTTTGGAGGTCAGAAGGCTGTTTGTAGTAATGGAGCATTTTGTGGATGAAAAGACAGCAGCACGGTGAGGAAAGGTATTGATGAGAAAACCAATGGAACTGTTCTTCCTTCGTGATTCATTGGATCATACATCAACATTGGGAAGCCTCGCTGCTGATAGGGTCACGGTGCCCTTTTTATGATTTTGGATGCCTCCACAAACCACACGAACACAAAAAAGTTGAACCCACTTAAAAAATCTATTATAAAACTATTCAGTTTTGTATACTAGAGCCCATCACTAAATATCTAAAAGGATGCTTAAATGTATTATACCTACATTTTTGTACATGTTTAGTAGCTACAGACTGATGTTCTTTACATTTAAAAATTAAGATTTTAAAAATATTGAAGTGGAACTGCCTCTTTGATTCATATTGATATGTTTGCTCATTGGACGGTAGCTATTCATTCAAATATCTTTAAAATGACATCTGAAATTGCTTTATTCACATGGGATGTCATTAATAAAAAAGGAGTCAGTAGAAAAAAATCGATCTGTCCATTTTGTGCTGCTTATCTGGATGTGGGGGTCAGCAGCCTATCCAGGAGCTTCACTTTCATGCTTCCCACTTCTCTCTCTCTCCTCACTGACAAACAAAACCCCAAGACTATTTAAACCCCTCCACTTGGGACAGCAACTCCGTAGTTTCAGCTGAGAACAATTGGCTTGGACCTGAAGGTGATAGTTCTCATTCCCAATGTTTCACACTTGGTTTAGGGTTAGGGGTTAGTATGCAAATCATATGATCCATACATTGTGTTTTCTTTTTGTAACCAGTTCTTTTTCTTGTATTTATGATGGTCTACTTTAATTCTATTTTGGCAGATACTGTCAAGCAAAACTATGTGCTGTTTTAAAATCAATATATATATTGACATTTCACTTGGCCTCACGCCTGCTACGAGTGCAATGATACCTGGTGGTATAGAATTCTGCTTTGACTTGAGGTAGAGGTTTGCTCTTGTGAAAACCACAACAACTGGAAAATAATTAAAAAAAAACCCAGTTCTCCTTATCAAAATAACCAATTTGACTATTCCAAACATAACTTATTTGGACTTTTTGCTTTAAGGAAAGAACAGAACCAACCAACCTGAGTCCTGTGCAGTATCTTAGCTGTTCCTAGGACTGCGCTCTTCTGGACAAAGATCTGGAATGTTGTTCCTGGGATCTGCTGGAGCCACTTGCCTAGCTTGGGCATCAATGCACCAAGGGCTCCGATTATTACTGGGAGCACTACTGCCTTCATCTCCACGTCTACTTGAATTCTTCTCTCAGTTCTTGGTATTTTTCGAGCTTCTCATGTTCCTTCTTGCTGATGTTGCTGTCACTCGGTGTCGCTACATCTATCACTACGGCCATTTTCCTCTACATTTCCACAACTACTAAATCTGGTTGCTTAGCCTTCACCAGTTTGTCTCGGTCATCCTTAGCTTGCATTATTTTGACCTCAGGACTTCCAGGCCATACTGGAATGTAGTACAAAGATGTTTCTGTGTACTATACCGGCCACTTTGTTATGGCGTTCCATGTATGCCCTGACTGCTAGCATCTTGCACCCTGCTGTTACATGCTGGATTGCCTCAGGGGCGTCTTCACTGAATATATATGCAGCATCAGTAGACTTAGGATCTGAGCAGCTCATTTAGATCATGTATTTTTCCTGGAGTCTGAGTCATTAGTAGGTAATTGCCAGTTGATTGTTCTGTGACCTTTGCTTTTCTTTCTTCTTCATTCCTTCTTTTTACATTTTCTGGATTTATATTATTTAGTTTTCTCCATATGCCTTTGTCTTTCGGCTTAGCCCTGATTTCCCTTGAATTATCTGAAAGAAAAAAACATATAGAGCTTAAAATACAGGAGAAAAAAAATGAACAGCTGGTCTGCATCAGGAAGAAGTCATTAGTAAGGTGTTTGTCAAGCCAGGGGAAGCAGAGCATGAATGGAAGGGGATGCTCTGCTTTTATTTTTTCTCTTCACATTTCACCTTCTGTCTCAAAACTGCCTTCAAGAGACAAGGTCAACGATAATAACCTTGAAGAGAACTTTAATTATATTCCAGGAGATACTTTTTTTTTCAGCCTCCATGAATAAATGATTGATGTACAGGCAGATGACCAATTAAGTTAAAATTAATAACATTAAGTGTCTTTTTAAGGTGTAATAGGAACAGCTTCATTTTGTCTACTAGAGTTAGTGAAAAACACATTTCATCCACATCAAACCATTTATGTGTAGGGGCATTGTCATTTTGAAATAGATGGTCAGGACCACTCAGGACAACTCAGAAGTGTTTTGCAGAGGCACTTTATTGTACGTGAATCCAAACAATATCGCCGAAGGACCCCTACAGAGCCACCTTACTGTATTTCAGGACTCTACTGTTATCTAGGTATAAGCTACATGTGTATTTTCATGCTTGTCAAGAAAATTGTGATGGATGGCTCTTCTGACCAAGTTGCTTAAATCCACATCTCTGAAGGCCATGTGCCTTTTCTGGCTTTTGCTCCACTCAACTCTCAAATGTGCCTTCATCTTTGTAATAATGGGTTATGCACAACAACCCTACTATTATGTCCCTCTCGATGCAGTTGGGGACAGATTGTTTTAGATTAGAGAGTCAGATCACGTTCTGCAACTGCATATCGCGCTAATGCATGAGCATCATAGTCATCAAATGTGGGCGGTTGACCTTATTTACCCGGGTCTTTCCTACTGTTGAAACTCAAGGCAGTGGAGGAGTCTTTTAGACTGAAGCTGTAAGCTCATTTCAATATCAGTTTGATCAGAAACTAAATCCACTGGACCTGTTCAGCATGTTAATACACACCACAGAGCCTGATTTGGAAGGTAATTGCTTAATTGTAGCATGAAGTCCATTTATGTGGATATGTTTATGTTTCTCCACTCATTTATTAATCCTTTAATCTGTATGGGTGTGATGTATTCAAAAACAATACTAGTTATAAGACTATGAAGTTATGAAACAAATCTCTACCAAACCTGGCTTTAAGATCTAGGCGAGACAATTCTCCGATTGTGTGACATTTCATTCATTCTGTCAGTTTATTCTTATTGAGAGGAAACCAGAGGGCAGAAAAAGAGAACAAAAGTGGAAAAAATGTAAATTAAATATCACATTTACGTCTAGTTTTTCTTTTTCTCTTGACATTTATGCCGCCAGCTGTCGCTTTTGTCTTCGTGCCATCAGAGTGTAGCCGATGTGATATATTTTAAAGGTCTCTGGTCAGTTCATTCCACCTACTCTGTCTCAGCAATAAAATTAGCGAGACAGCAGGGGTTTCAGCATGATTTAACCTGAGGCCAGCGAAAGCTCAAGTGGGTCTGACAGCTTTGTAACTTAATGATCTATAAAACCAATTGATGAACTTTTGAAGTGGCGAAAGGGAATTGACAGCTGAAATGACCAGAGGTGTTAGCGACTAACTACAGCACCATTTTCATGATGGCTAAATCCAAGAAAAATATTTTTGATTCATTTATGTTGACATAAACTGACTTTTGACTTGAATTGACTTTTGTAAATTAATTGTCCATGATGATACCATATCCACAAAATTAACTAACTGTAAAATTAGGTTTAATGATTGATGCATCTTTCACCATCAACGTAACCTTCAGCATTCTAGTTCATGTGAAATGTCTTAGAGAGTTCAAGAGATTAATGTAAACACAATTTAAAATGATCAAATATAAAATGAACAACAACAGCCAGAAGTATGAAGATCGAAGCAAATACAGAAAATTCCATTACATCTCCGACATGTGGAGCTCTGGAGAGCACCAGACCAATGAAACGGGAGACTCTGATGTTACTGTTACTGTAAGTCACCGGTCACCCAGAACACAAAAAATGTAGTCAGTATACTCAGAGGAGCAAGTAACAACAGATACTACCATGTCTGCATATATATGTTATCACTACTAGCTGCTCTCTGAACTTTGAGGTGTCCTGTGAGCCATTCCATCCATCATTAAACCCATTTTCTATTGCTTACCCAGGTCTGGATCACAGCCGGATAAGCATTTCCTTACATGCACCTTTTTCAGCTTTTCCAGGGGCACACCGAGGTGTTTTTAAGCAAGCCATCTCTGAGAAAGAGCCAGACACCATTCAGCGGAAGCTCACTAATGACTCTTATACGTAAAATCTCATTCTTTTGGTCAAAGCACAAAGACTTGTGAACACTGAGCCATTGTTTGTATAAAATGGAGACTTACTTTCTTTTTTTCCCACATTATAGCTATTTAGCATTAGAGCTAACTTAGCTATCCCTTAGAATGGCAGCCGTACCGCAAATATCTCCGTTTTGAATTTGGCTCAAAATTTTGGTTGCTGCAGTGCATTTAATATCTGGAATTTTTGAATTACACATTGTGCAGGGGAGAATTTGTCAGAGAAAAACTGCTTCTCTTTGTATTTACACTGTTTCCATTTATCAAAAGTGGAAAACGTCTGTCACCAGACATCAGTCTGCTTTCATAAGGATTTCCACCCTCAGACTGCCTTCTTTAATGTTGTTCTCCAGCAATCATGATGAATTACAACAATTATCCATAGCCCCAGAAAACCGTGTGTAATTGATGGCGGATGCTTAGAGGGGCAAAACAAAGGTAGAAAAAAGAGCTCTCCCACTGTATTCATGCTTTATCAGAAAGCAACACACAGATAAGGGCCTTACATTAAAGCCTGGCAAAAGAAAAATAGTTGCTATATTTGTATATATACACATATACCCACAGGGGAGTTAAATAAGCAAATACCTATATCTGCAGGAACTCCAAAATAGTACCTTAGGTGCTGCAGTTTTAGAGGTGAATGGAAGGTTGTGCGACACAGCTTTTAGTCTGTAATCAAAAGGTCACAGACTCAATGACATCCAGTGTTTCCATCAGCTTTTACTTGACACTCTGTACAATTTCTTGATGGACTCCAGCTTTTGTAAAAGTTAATTTTTGCAATAAATCTTATCATCATCCTCCACTTATAGCCTCCATCTACCAATGGATTCTCCAGTGTTTATAGGTGAGTTTGTCAAAAGAAGGGAGAACTGGTCTGAACATTTCCTTACATAAAAGTGGCTGATCTAATAAAAAATGAAAAGCTGAATACAGTACTTATAGCTTATCAAAACACTGATGTCAAAGGTCTCATGTCCAAATCCTGCACGAGGCCCCAATTCATGTCACCTCCTATTATTTGAGGTTCAAGTGGAGTCGTTTTTCCAGGAATGGCCAATGCCCAAAACGACATATACAAGCTTACCATCAGTGCAGTTCAGGTTTATTTATATAGCGCCAAATCACAACAGCAATCACCTCAAGGTTATATCACGAGGTAAAGACTCAATGATAATAAAGAAAACCCCTACAACCAGACGATGCCCTATGAGCAAGCACACGGTGACAGTGGGAAGGAAAACTTCCAAGAATTGTCAACTCTCAAAACAATAACTAAATGCTGCCTCTTGGGAACAGAGGGATGTCAGTCACTGGGCTCCACCTGTGACAACATCACAGTGCAGCCACACACACACATTCTGAAGGAGAGATGTCTCTCACAAAATAACAACAAATAACAAACAGCGTGCATATGATCATAACATCCTGTGTGACTCGTGGTGTTTGCTCTCTCCCCTCACCTGTGTGGTCAGGCCTGAAGGAGAATTAACAAATGGGGCAGGAAACAGGTTCTCTCTCTCTCTCCTCTGTCGTTGGTTTTTGTTTTTGATATCTGTTCACATGTGGAACATTGCTTCTGTTAATTTTCCTTCTTTTGAACAGTAGTCTGGGCTTCATGGGCATTGCTGCAGGTTTAAGTTAAAGGGAGGACCACAGATCATGCAGCCCCTTTGTGAGTTCGTCCGAGTGGTTTCCTTGTCTTTTTTTAATGTTGGCCTTAATTTTCATGCTTGTTGTTGTTTAGTGCTGATCATAGATTATGGTTTAACTTAATTGGTATTTCTTTTGTTAGTAAATGGTAAAAACTGGGGTAAATAGCTGGCCCTTTCAACGATCCTTTGTGGGGTCACAATAGTGAGAAAACAAGTGTTAAACAAAGGGACTCATTCAGAGTTTTAATCAGTAATGCAGATGGATTATACCCCAGCGTGTCAGTGAAATAGTACAATGAGTATCACAATAAACTTGTAGGTCATGGCACAAAAGTTTAGAAGTAGCAACCTTTTTTTTTTTACCTTTTGGGACCTGATATATGAAAAAAAGGCTATCCTCTGCAAAGTTGATCTGTTTTGAATATATGTCATAGTCACTTTCGGTATTAGGTGCCAAATAAATCCTGTTCAAATCCTTATGGACTGTGCTGTGCTGTATAGTATAGCGCGTGACTCCAAGCCACAGTGGCAACAGCTGCCAAAACAGGAACTTTGCTGCTGAGCTTTGCGTACGGTTCGAGTACAGCATGTACCATACACCAGCACAGTAATGTTTCATCGCTAGTTTTGTGGCTATGACTCCAGTCTGCAAATACCACTGCCTTTACCTACAACCATACCGCCAACACACCCTTATGTTAGCTCTTGAAAGGCCACATGCAAATTAACTAAACTTTCTCAATGCAGAACTTTTAAACTGAAGAGAATATAGCATGCACAGCACCAGCAGTGCCAACAGGGAATGATTTGATCTTTATTGTCTTGCTTAACGGCACTGTGATCGAAGAACTCGTGACAACCACTCCATGAAAGCGTAACCTTTCATCCATGGTTTCAGTAGCTAGTAGGCTACAGTGCAGCTTCAAAATATGCCCATTACATGTTTGAGCTTTGTGTGTGTTTGACTTTTCAAAAACGGATGAACAAAAATAGTACAGTTGGATGTTAGGAGGGAGGGCAGGACACACTCAGTGAACAAAAGGAACAGAGGCCACTTTGTGCAGGTCCCATTTAAATTTGGTTTGCTTTCGTAACCAGCATCCATGCAGTGAGTCTGAGGAGCAGCGCTGACACTCATGTTGCTGTTTGGAAACAAGGACGCCTTTTAAGGATGCGCTCACTGAACAGATGAAAACTCTTTTGAATGTTTAATCGATGACCCTGTTATAACAGGTAATACTCACAGCTAAATCATTCCAGCACCAACATTTTGAAAACCTAACAGAAAAGCATTAGCCAAAATTTAAAAACCACCTATCCAAACAACTTCAAAGTTGACACGTCACTTACTGTTCCACAACCATGAGCCTGCCAAGTTTGATACAGTTGCCAAGATCTGCAAATCAGAAAAGAACAATATTCAAACAGACAACATTCATTTCCCAGACATCAAATATGCCACTTTTTCAAACTTCCTGGCATCTGAAAACAAATGCACAAGGTGTCTTTTGGTCCTGGTGCCTTGACGCACTGACTCCAATTTCAATTCTGTTCAATTTAATTCCTCTGAAATTGCTGAAAAGTGGAGCCAAAGGGAAACCCAGTGTTTTTTAACCAGTGCTGACCACAGCCCTCATTTTGTATGCAGGTAGCTGACAAAAGAGATGCAATCAAAGGTAAACTGAAATTACAGGCCACTAAGTATTCTGACATTAAGTGAAAACACAGATTTTAATGATTAAAATATATTTCATTTAAAATGTAATTGCATACAATAATTACAACCGGTTTACACTACTATATAACCTGCTATAAATCTGTACCAAAAACGAATTAATAAAAAAATACACAAAGACACAGCATTCATAGTTTCAAGGTTCCCTAAAAGTATCATTGATGCAAAAATCCATCTGTATAGTCACAGGTCAAATCTGACCCCAAACATTAAAGTACAAAGATGTGTAGCACCTTTGCAAGACCATCCAACTTTCAAATATTTTCATTTTTCTTTACTTTGGGTCACTTTGGGAAACAAATTTCAGACATTTATTGACCAAACAATATGTAAGGGTTAAATATGAATATGATACCCTTTTATACTCCTCCACCTTTTCCAAGTTTAAATATCCCTGTGTTTGTGCGTGTGCGTATGTAAATATATATAAGCTTAAACATCAAAGAGCAGCTCAAACAAAAACATTTTGAATCCAAAAAATGCTCCTACTCAAATACTCTTTTCATGGAGGTTATTTTTGTTTGTCTCTGTGGCGTTTCAGACATGGGTTGTACATAAGAAAAATCTGAGGAACTTCAGAAATGAATATTTTTTCAGGTTTACCTTCGATGTCAGTTTTTTCTGCCTCTCAGTCACACTAACAGATTCGGTGTAGATCTCTTTTTTGTCAAAAGCCTGAAGGTCTCAGGAACATTTGCATTGTGCACATTATTTACATATTAAATGCCCTGATTAGGTAATCAGTGCCAACTGTCAACGCATACATTTCCATATGTTTTCCCTGTTTGTTCCTGTTCTTCAGAAACAGACTGCAAAAGCCACTGGCTATGATGACCTGCTTTCCCAGTTTGTCTGAAGTACTTTTACAAACATAGGTGCTTTGGTTTAATGAGGGCATCAATAAGTTGATATTTGCACAAAGTTGAACCTTTCCCACATTGTACCACGGGGCTTATTTTTGAGGATACGATGCTTTCACGTCTCTGTTATGTGGAACCTGATGTGTGAGGTACATGAGAGAAAGGAGAGGAGATCGTCCTGGTTATTATAACTTTGTTACAACTGTCTCAGCTCCACCGGGAGAGAAAATGCAGTTGAAGCATTTCTGCATTTTCTCACTGTGACTACACCTGGAAAAAAGGGAACTACTTTGCCTGCTTTTGTTCGGTCTCATGTTCTCTCCTTGCATCCTTTCCTGTGCCCTTCCACGTAAAGAGCACAACCAGCATTAAGTGATAAAAGCAGAGAGCAGCATAGAGGAACGAGGGAAAAGAAGGAAAACCGAGGGATGTAGACACGGAGGGTGGCAGAATGCAAGACGGGAAGATATGAGCGGTATAAGGAGGATGTAACCGAGATAATAATACATTTGAGCTGAAGAGCGGTTGGGAGGAAGCTAACAATTTTCTGCCTGAATTGCCTTGGCTCATCATGGCTGTCTGGGGAAATGTGTCAGTAACATTGTGCGTGTGCATTTGTGTGTGATATGATAAACATTTGCTGCTCCTGGTGCTGCTTCCAGCCTTTCTCCAGCAGCCCACACCACCTCTCCAGACCTTGAACTTCTGGCAGCATCTCCTTTAACACAGTGTAAAATGGACTCGCACACTGCGTATTAGCTCTTGCATCAGGCTTCTCCCGCAGCGCTGGGCTTCTCTTGAAACACAGACGAGATTTCATTAATTTGTCAGCTTCTTTTCAGGACATCATCCAGGATTTGCTGGCAGAGGAAAGGGCCGTGGGAGTGTGTTTACTCTTCTGTTTGGTTCATTTAACCTCATAAATCAAAGACCATATTAAGCTCTGCATTGCTTCCTTTTCCTGGGCATCAGTGTTAGAGTTATCTTTGTCCAGGAAAGAAGAAACAATAAGAGCACTCGTGCTACAAAACGTTGTATGGTCTTGGAGAGAAGCATCCTCTTTTACTTCATAGAAGGTCAACACAAAATAACTATTCTATCAACTTTATATTGAATGCATTTGATATTTCTATAGAGGAAGTCATTCTAGTCATGTTTTGACAGACAGCATGAAAGGCCAGGGATGCAAATAGTGCTAAGCTGAACCAATCAAATGCTTGGAATAAAGTCAAAGCCACACAGGCTGCCACACAGAGTGTAGGACAAGAAGCAGCGAAGGACGTGTGCTAATGTTTGGGCTACTCCAGTCAATAGACAACAGAATGTTCGAAGTGTGAGTGAGATAAAATGACAGCAGCAAACTTTAACAAATCCTTACAGCAACAGTGGTACAGAACGTGACACCCCAACAGCTCATAAAACAAGGTCACTGTTGAAAATAATTCAGTAGTGTGGAGATCTAAAGTCCGACAGAGAACCAGAGCAGAACACACTGAAAACTATTTCTGCAAAGGAAAGTAGTGCCACAAATCGTTTTCACCATCTGAAGCAGTGCTAGTGGCGATGTGATGCCAGTAAACACAGTGCACAGCTGATTAAAGTGACTGACCCTTGGGACCAATAATTAAAGAACCAACAAGTGTTTTAGCTATTCGGCTGCATAATTATCATCTTATATCAACTAATTACTGTTGGCTAAATCAGTCAATGCTGTGTGTCAACATGTAGGCATTTCTTCAAGCTGGAAGTAAAAAATAAAGTCTGTGCACTTTTTGTACATATTGTGCACTGTGTACTATTAAAGCTTGGTTTTTGGTTGGAATGCCTCACCTACTTCATTTTCACCTTCATGGTCCACACTTCATGATGTGTCCTTGTATAACAGTGAAAGAAAAAAAAGTAAAAACCCAAGCATATCAGATTTTTATTTTCCTTTTCAAAAACAAAGCTAGAATTTTATATAATTTCAGTCAACCTGCAACCGTTTAGTTGTCCCCATTAGATAAGATAAGATAGGATAGGATAGATCTTAATTGTCACTGTTACCAGAACAAAGAAACACAGTTAGGCGTCTCTCCATTGGCAGCTTGTAGGTTTTTACAGTCACATTCTTCAGGTAAGAGAATAAAATAACTAAAGATAAAATAATTTTAAGAGGTACCCACACAGGGAATGTGTGCAATGCACAAAAACACAAGTATCTACACAAAAAGATATGCACAAGTTATATACAGACACAAAATATGTAAATATATCTGGAGCTACGGTGTAACAGGGGAACAGCATTATATAAAATCTGTCATATGTGTAATACTTTCTGCCCTCATGCATCCATAAAAACCTTGATTACATACATGAACATTAATTGTTGGACCTGTCAAGTGGAATAGTGACTTTGTCCTTATATGTCAAGCTGTGAAAAATTGCACACCGCTCCAGTGGTGTTACATGTTTCTTTTCCAAGTTATGGAAAAATTTATGACCGTATAATAGCCTAAAATGACACAGTGACCATTTTGGAAGATAAATATTAACCCTTTAAGACCTACCAAGTCCATGTGTGAATTCATGGATTTTTTTTTCACATTCTGTCTCTCACAGTTGAAGTGTACCTCTGGTGCAAATTACTGACCTCTGTCATCATTTTAAGTGGGGGAACTTGCACAATCGGTGGCTGACTAAATACTTTTTTGCCCCACTGTAAGTACAACTCCTCTGGTTTCATATGCAAAAAAAAATATTGCGCTAGCTTACATGGTTGCAGTGCTACCGGGATTTAAAAATAGTTACGCAAAACGGAGCGTGCCCGCTCTGACCGGCTTTAAAGGGTTAAGTAGCCTATTTTGCCACGACACTGAACAAGTTTGTCAGTCTTCTCCGAAAGAATGTTACGGCCTAAGTTCCTTTTTCTTTTCCTATAAAAGATATAATTTAAAGAACACAGAAAATAAACACATTAACATTAGTCCAACACAGCACTGCATCGTCAACGTGTGATTTTAAAATTAATGTTTTGTTTTTTTAAATGAATACCTACATACTTCCTGTAGTACCTGAAAGAACCTGAGGTTTAAGTTAGCACTGTGTAGAATTGTCAGTTTGTCAGCGAGCTCACATAACAAGAGGTGTTTGATTCATTACGACTCCTAATCTGCACCAAATGAACCAATAAGCAACTGTCTACTTTATTCACGAAGAATCCCGGACAGCTAGGAAGGATATACTTTTTTTTTTTTTATAATAAAACAAAACACAGGCAGTCCAAACGAGACAAGAATTGCTAAAGAAAACTGACAATCTTGGGAACTACTAAGTGAACATACTGATTTTTAGTACTGCATGCTCACTGGTGCTGTTTATTGGTAACATAATGGCAGCATATTGTGTGACACTGGCTTATAATGTCAGGGATTTTGAAAACACTTTAGGCAAGTGGAATTATTTTTCCCCATTGAATATTCCCTGTGATAAGTACTGACAGGCTAAACAATCAATGGCAGCACCGACATCTTAATAAAATGTCATCCTCTTCCTCCTCACCTCAAGCCTCATCTTCTGAACTTAGGTCCAGGCTCTAACGCACGAAAAGATGCATATACATGCTCATTTACATGCTCAAATATTTAGAGTTAACATTTAAAATTGTTTTAAATATAAAAAGTTACAAATATTTTACTAAATGTTGTAAAAAATGACGATGATAAATGTGGAAAAATGTTGCCATTAATTTCAGCATGTTTTACAAACGGCACCCCACAGTTTATGCTCAGATTTGAGTGTGAAATGTTGGTACACATGGTTTATACTGCCTGTGTATGACCACTGCCTGCAAGGATGTCCACAGAATGGCTTGTGGTGCTTGAGCAAAAGTTATATATATTGTGGTAACTAATAAGCTGACATTTGTACTGCAGCTGTTTGCAAGTGTTTCTTATATTTCTGAAGAATTTAAAGCTATAAAAAGAAAAAGCTGTGTAAATACAGATAGCCACCAAAGGGGGATCTATAACAGCCTCAGCACATTACCTCCATTACATTTATCCAAGGCACACGATTCACTTTCCTTGATCATTCAGAACTACTTTGCTATCAATTGAGCCAGCATCTCTTGTCCTTAAATAGGGCCACAGAGGTGAGACAAATCCTTTGCATTTAAGTGTTCTTCACATACAATTTTTTTAACCTCACCATTTATAAAAATTCTGCCCAGTGTAGCAGCGATAAAATTGGATGTGCTCTATAAGAATAAATAACCATTTGCAGATTTGTTTTCAGTGCACTCAGCAGAATTTCTGACCTCACTATAGCCCCCGAGTGTGCAGCAAAGCAATTTAAATTACGCAAGAAGCAAATCAGCTTCTTGTGTAATTTACACACACACACACTCACACACCCAGACTGTAAAAACTCAGACGTACACTGTCTTGACAGGATGAAAACCACCATGGGTGCTTTCACCCATAGAACTACAGACTCCAAAGCATAAACACTCCCATTTAGACTTAGACGGTAAGTCCAGGCAGTACTAAAGCTACCCGACAACAGATAAACAATGGCAAATTAAAAGAAGGAGTCCCTCGCTGATACTAAATACTCCATAAACCTCCCTGTGCAACCTCTAACGTCTTCAATGATTATATGGCAGCCAAACTTAAAACAAGAGGGGACGAAGGCAGAGCGAGCAGAAGGGGAGACACAGGGAGGCAGTGGAAATAAAATTTATGGAGTTTTTGAGAAGATAGAAAAAGAAAATAGTGGATTTATGCATGCAGCGATGAGATGCAGAAAGAATAACAAGAAGAGATGAAAAAAAGTGACAACCAAGCAACACGAGCCACAACCAAAAACTAGCATGAACATCTGAAAGTAAGACTGCCGGGGGAGACAAATATTTTCTCATTCTGTTATGGAGGTGTACTTTGATTATTGGAGATCAATCACATCAGATTACAAGAACTTGAGAAACGCCTTAACTTTGAGGAGTGAACAAAAACAACAGTGAAAGCAAGGCAAGGCTGAACTTAAAGGTTTGCTCAGACTTAACAAGAACAGGTGGGAGTTTCCAGCAGTCGAAATATACCTTTTAGATCCCCTTACTATTCTACATAGTAAGGGGATCTTTGAGGATTGTTGAAATACCTACGGAACAGCAGTAAGTGGATTTCTCAACGATTCACAGGAATTTCTGTTTGAAAAAAACTGGATGCTTAGCTTTTTGACATTCGATGCAATCCACGAGAGCTCGAGCTAATTTAGTGCCCTGTTTGATTTGAACAAAACGATGCACGACATGCAAATTCCAACTCTTTTCACTCAGATTGAATCATTTAACTGTTAAGCAGATGTGTAATTGAAACTTTGGGCAGAGGGCAGAATGATAACCCTTGTAATACCCCATCCACAACCTCCCCCTGTGGAGTTGTTTCCTTTTTGATGTATCATAATAGAGGTGCACGTAATGGATCACGGGCCTCAAGGAAAGCACCCTAGCTTCTGATGCTACCTTGTCAAAGAAGAGAAACAAGATCAGGTAGGTGGCCTTGTTTGATTCATCATCACCCACCTCCCCACCCAACCTTCTGTCTGACCTATTCATTAACATCCTTGCTGGATACAGATCCATTCTTCCTCTCCTTTGTTCTCTCAACTTTCTAATTTTCATCTTATAATCTTGACGCTTCTATATACGCTCTCCTCTGTCCTCTTCCCTTCTCTTTTCCCTCACATCTTTCTCGTTTTCACTCTAAGCCCGTCTGTCCTTTGCCGTCTCTCTCATCTTGTCATCCTGAGCCATCTTGTTAAGTCATCCCTTCATCATTCCTCTCCCTTTCACCTTTCTCACCTTTCTCACCTCACAGCATTTGTCTAACCCCATCGTCGCTCACTCTCATTTTTCCCAGGCCTCCACTGCTTCACCACCATTATTACCTGTTCCTCGTCCACATCACAACTTCTCCTTGGGTTAGTTTTCATCCTTATTACAAGTGACCATGACTCAGATTTTATAAAGTAAGAATAATTTAGTTAGTATCAACAATTTACAATTTTCAGAGTGTTTTTGGGGGACACAATAACAGCTAAAGTGACAAGCTAACAGTAAACTGCTTATAGCAAACATGTATCTACAGTATTATACGAGTCATGATTAAAACACACATGACCTGCATGTTTTTCCTCCCTGACAACAGTGATGAATCCTCTGCTTCTAAGCCTGTCTCAGTCCTTCACATTATTTGGTTCCTGTCACTTTCAGAGCTGTGTCTCCAAAAACACTTCTGTTTTAGTTTTTTCTTCTTCTTTGTGTTTTATTCCACTTCCATTGTATGCCTTTTCTCTTTCTCTTGTGTTTTTGTGCACTTGCAGTGTTTTTCTGTTTGCTCATGTGTATTTTAGGCCAGAATTTTCAATAAGTAAAAACATGAGACTATTATGAAAAAGAGGCCATTAGTCAGATCTTTTTGTGGTCATGCATAAGAGAGGTCATCCAGAGACAAAGTAAAAAATGGACCCACCACATCCACAAGTGAATGTGTAAATATTATCTTGTTGTTTTCCAGTCAGTCCTTTTCTGATCAGTTTCTCATTGTACACTGTGATTTCACCACCAGGTCTCAAATCTGAGAGAGAAAACAGCAGCTTCTGTTTCAAACTAACCTGAATTTCATGCGAAGCGTCACTGCTGTTGTAAAGATCTCGGTCTCTGAGACACAGTAGTTTCCACCAGTTATAGAGTCCAAATTTTTTCAAGCCCTAAGGCAGTGCAGAGGTTGCCAAGCGAAATTTGGAGATGACTTGTGATTTTTTCCCAGTCTTACTTCATCCATCACTTATTGCTGACTATAAACTTGCTGCACTGAAACTCTGTAGATCATCAATATATGTTGTAGTGCTATATGTTAGGTGTGGCTAAGCCATTGGGTCATACTAACTGGAACTGGTGGATATAACTGAGCCTTTATTGAGCAGAAGATGCTTGAAGGCCTCTGACGTGGATTTTGCAAATCAAATCTGAATATCTTTATTTATATCAGTACTTTATCCCATTGGACCCTCATGCTGTGAAGCAACAGTGCTAACAACAGCACCACTGTGCTGCCCTTCAGCTTTCCTTGCTTGTCATAACTAGCTTGACAAAAAAGCAATACCTAGTCATAATTTTGAACCATGAAAACATTGTATAAAATGTATTTTTCTTCAGTCGATTAAGTCAAAAGTCATTCATTTGGTATTGATCACAGAATACCACGAAGGCCTCACTCAAATGCAACGCCTGGAGTCGTAAAGTGCTGTCTGCAGCCACGTGAAGCAGAGGGAGATGGTACAACAGATGGTATAGCCCCCACAGAGCTGTGATCTCAGCACTGTCAGTCTGGGATTATGTGAGGAGACAAAATACTGGATCAGGCTAAGCCCTAAAGTGCACCTGCAGGTAAACTGGTGCAGCTCCAGTGACAAAAGGTGGTTTGCAACAAATACTGTTTTGATTTATTTCTGCTTAGTGGACTAATCGGTGCTTTAAAGCTTTAACTTTTAATATGATATCTTTACAGGTACATATACACAGTGCAACTGTAACCATATTCTCATTTTCTTCCACACCACTAATTTGGCTTTGGGACTTTGATATCTGTAAGTTATATTCTACCGGCATAATGAAAGGGGCACATTGCATTCCTCATGTAACCACATGTAGCTCATCCCACCAAGACTCCTGCCTTTTTAGTTGACATCAACATGATAGTATGTAGAGCAGTATACTAGCTGAGGCAGAGAGCTGCTGATTGTGTGTCTGCTTTCACTGGAGCTCCTGTGCTATTGCAATTAGCTGCTTGCTGTTGCATTTCCTGTGGGCTTTTATTCTCCATTAGAACTAAAATAACACTTAATCAGATCTCAAATTGTTCTTGACGTCGATTGAGGCCACTGCACTATTTTAATCCATTTGTGCAATGAATTAAAAAGAACATAAAATTTGCATTTTAATAATGAATACTGAACACTCATTTTGTAAAGGTTTGGTATGTTTGAGTGATAATGAAAAGCAGTTTTTGTTTGGCTGAGGGTGACAGAAAGGCCGAATTTACTTTGTTTTAGTGAACAGCAGCGTTGACATAGTGTATAGGTTAAACCAGTCTTAACTTTGCATTGTTTTTCTCCTTTTGCAGTGCAAAGATGTTAGTAAAGATAGCCGGTCACTCTGAGTGGCCTGTAGGTGAGAATGTGACAGAAAAGCCTTGAACCCTCTGACAGGCTTCAGGTCTGACCTATTGTGAGCTTGGCCCAGGACACTGAAGACGCAGGTCTGTATCCCTGTGAATCAGAAGCTTACTGAGCAATTCGACTAGTCACAGATTACACTCAATGCCAAATTTATGTGCCAATGCTAAGAGTGTGATTTATTAGGGTATGTGGACTGTAACGCAGTTTTATACAGAAGACTGAGTTTTGCATCATTAGGCTTACTTCATAGCTGCCATTTGTAGATTACATAAAAGGCGACTTAATCCTGGGTCCAATATGGACCAGTTTTCAATGGAGAGTCGGTTGAATAAACTATAAGTGGGTATGGATCGATAAGCATTACAGTCAAATTTCCATTCGCTTTGCCAGTTGAAACCACATGCACCCTGAATTCATTTTTGCATGTTGTCCATAAGTTGCAGCAGCCTCAATGTTTCTGCTTGACCCTGACAGTAGGACAGAAGTCATGTAAGCCTACAGAGCATACTGTAAAGAGCAATCCAAAACTGTATTTCTGAGCCAAGCCTGAAAGTTTCCTCCACACCGTGGAAGTCTTAGATCCTGATTATTTTTAGATATTTAGTTAAAATGATCCATGTGTCTCCTATCTGTTCCTATTTCAGATTAATATGTATTTGATGGAAACTATTCAGCGTTCAAAATTTCTCACAGCTCCAACAACTGCTCCCAAAAATTCCTGGATCCAGATTGAGATTGAAGTTTATCACTTTCAAGCTCCACCTCTGAGATTTTAATGCTAATCCATCCACACTTGAGTTATCCCACTAAAAACCAGGTGTAAAAAGACAGTTCAGTTAATATAAATATTTCAATTAAATATATATGTTAGGTAGACCTTCCTAGTCCTTCCAAACTGTCACCAGCCTGAACTGTTAGATCCACGCTTTCATGTTTACACCAAACTGTGATCCAAATATTGCAGCAGAAATTAAGACTTGTCACACCAAGTCAACATTTTCTCCAATCATCTGTTGTACAATTTCAATGAGATTGCATCTGATAGGAGTTGCATCCAGTGTGGTCTTCTGCTGCTGCTGTAACCCATCTGCTTCAGTGTTCACCGCATTCAGAGATGCTCTTCTGCACACCTCGGTTGTAACAAGTGGTTATTTGACTTACTGCTGCTTTCCTATCAGCTCAAAGCAGTCTGGCCACTCTCCTCTGACATCAACAGGGCATTTTCTCCCACTGGATATTTTCTCTGTTTCAGGCCATTCTCTGTAAGCCCTAGAGATGATTGCTCTGTCAGTAGGTCAACAGTTTGTAAAACACTCAGACCAGCCCGTCCTCTCACAAGTACAGCCGTGGCTGCCCCAGAATCCACAAGCACACCTGATTCCCATCTAAAATCACCAGCAGCACATAACTCTGGTCCTTCTCTCCTCACTGATGGTGGAGTTCATGCCTCCAAGCAAGCCTCTTTGCTTGCTTGGTTCCTCACCTGCTAACTCACATGTGCTCACCTGTCCAGTTCTTTTACATTTTACATCAATTACATTTTAATAATTAATCTAAAACACACACAAACATGTATTAAATGTCTTTAAAAGCCTAAAAAAGAGCTGAAACAGTAAATTCCTGAAAGGCTGTGTCCTAACTTGACTGACTTTAATGTATTTGTACTTTTGTATGAAAAATTCTACTTCAAATCCACTATGTTTTGAAAATACATGTACTTTTTATTCAGTGTCATTTATTTTAATTTTGCTGATTACTTTAGAGGAAAATATGTCCTTAATAACAATTCTGCTAATAGTATTTAAATTACATTATTTTAAGTAAAATGATTAAAACGATATACATCAAGGACTCAGTAATTATAATAATTATATAATTTACACGACTCTAAATAGGTCGTTTTACATAATGAACATGATTGTAAAAATTTTAGCATCAGCCTGTTTAAACAGAACGACTTTTACTGAAGCAAAGGGTTTAAATTCTTGTCTCAGCACTGTGGCGCTTAGAAGGCGGCGGCCATCCTCCTGCTGTTTCCACCACTTTCTTCACATTTCCATCCTTTTGTTGCCACTGTCAGAACCTGCTCATTTCGTTCTTAAGATGGTCTCAGTCTAAACATTTGATATCTTTTCTGTTTTAATTTACTTTTTAGACAGCTCCCACTCATTTATTAAAACAGGATTTGTAATCTGGAGCTGTGCCTCTGAGCTGAGTCCGATGAAGTGGGTAGTTTTGTGCAACAGATGCAGAAAACGTCATGTTTCTCATTGGTGAGGGCAAAACTCATTTTTGGACGACATCCTGGTTATCCCTGCTAATGACATTCAGAGTCTTAGACACCAATGGCCTACTTTGTGAAAAGAAATCTGCACTAAAGTGTAATGGACTCTCTTAGTTTTATTAATTGGTCCTGCAGTACCTGCATAATGTTGATGAAATCGGCACTGAGATGGGTCTAATATCATGTTAATGAAGACTTTATCATGGTGTCTAGAAGCCTGCTGTTGAAGGAAAAAGCGAGTGCGACTATGGAGTCGACTTCATCCCAAAAATGAACAAATTAAGTTCAAAATAGCAGCGTGAAGAAAAATAGCATTGAACCAATATTTGAGGTCACTGTTTTAGTTACAGTCATATTCAGTCCTCTGGCTCTCCCGCCGTGATCTGATGAGTCTGCATAATAAGAAGACGGACGGCAGATGAAACAGCTCGGGGTTATTGTGATGGTGGAATATCAATCTATTTCCAGTAACATCTGATGAGTGCAGAAGCTGTAATATGTTTATCTCTTATCACATTAAAAAAACAGCACAGTGTTATTTAAACAGCTTGATGATGTTTTGGAAACTGATGATGATGATGATGATAATAAGACAGCTGAGCTCAAACACAGGTACAGTATGAATGCTCTGAAATCACAGCACTGCACTCGCTGCTTCTCATTAACAGGATGTGGGGTGAGGTTAGATTCATGAATTGATTTGCATACAAGGAAAACATGCTGGCTGAAAAAAATCAAATATTCAAAAACCATTTTTTTACTTCTTTCATTGTGCCAATCTTGACTGAGACCCATTTACTCATAAGCAGGAGTCACATTGACATGACCTTAAATTCTAATGAAACAGAACAACAGCGTGACTTGAGAATAACTGTAGTCATGGGAGAGCCTGAGTATTACTGTGCACCTGACAAAAAAAACAACTAATTTACTTGCTTAATTTAATTTGTGTTTTCCTCTGCTGCTTCGTTAAGTGCATGCATGAAAACTGCTTGACTAAGATCACGATTTAGGTCAGGGATGAAACACGTTTAGCCCTTGTTGTCTCTCAAACATATATGGTGCTGGCAGCGAAGACACTTTTACGCTAGTTTCAAGTAGGGATGGACCGATCCGATTGGTATCGGTCCGATCCTGACCTAAATTACTGGATGGAATATCTGGGACAAATAAAAAATGTAACCCGATCCATTAAATATCACAAAAGTACCTCACAAAACTTGTGATATGGGGTAACCCAGGTATTGACCTTAGCACGTTGGAGCAGTATGCGTCACGTGATAGAGCAGCTGTTGTGTGCGACACCTGTTGGCAGTCTGGAGTTACTTTACAATGAAAGCATCTGGAGCCTCGCTACGTGCTGCTAAACCGGCATTTCATCTCCGAGCAAGCTATCACAGAGAAGTAAAGCAAGTGTGTAAGTTCATCTCCGAATGTTTGTAAAGCATTCCTGCATTAAGCTTAACAACCAATATATGGAGCTCGGACGTCTGTGTGTTGTTATTACAAAGTCTGAGCGTACAAAGACTAGACTTCAGTTTTACTTTGAAAAAAGCAGTGTTGCAGGCTAAACAGTAAATATATATATTTTTATACTTGTGTTAAGTTTTGTATATAAATTACACAAAATTCAGTCTCAGGTTAAAAGTGATAGACACAGCTTTCACACTGACATCCATCTTGATAAAAGCTGAGTGTCATGAAGCCATGTTTGCATTTATTTGCACTGCTTTCCACTCTGGATGTCTATTTATGTTAAGCTTTAAGTATAAAAGGGTCCATTCTACAACCTGTTCTTTTTAGTTGTTGAATATAAACATTATTTTGTGCTGATATTGTGCTTCTTTATTTAAAGAACCAAAGAGTTTTTGAAATCTACATAAAATTGCATTTTAAATTACAGTGTGCAGTGTATTTATTGCATACAAGTGTAATAGAATAGCTTTAGTGTTTTGTCTTTTTAAATTTGAGTATGAACTTATACAAAATGCAGCAAGATATAAAAAAAACAGTTTTATTGATTATGAAATAGACTATCGGATTCATGTTAGTATCGGCAGATATCCAAATTTATGACATAAATCGGACATTAAAAAATGGCATCATGCCATCTCTAGTTTCAAGTCACACTGACTGCCACAAAAAGTATAATTTACGTGTCCCTACAGTCAAACAAAGAGACTATTTTGGTTCCTATTTGCTTTGTGACAGTAGGAAAATATACAGTTTTCACAACTTACGTAGATGAAAGAAATACAAACACAGATGTAAGGAAGAAATTCTCTTCTGAAGACTAATTTATATTTACTTGGCTTTTAAGTTTCTATAGGTTAATTGATTCTAACATACATGCAGAGGCCACTGATTTTAATCCCGAGCCTACTGCCCATAATCCAGTCCACCTGCTGAAACTCCAAGAATTCCAAAATAAGTCCAACAGTTTATTTGTGTAAAAGCAAAAAATGTTGAGACCATTTCTTTGACCTGAAAGACGCCTACATTGCAAGACCAACATCCTGCAAGCACATTTATATCTTATAACAGTCAATACTGTGTTTTTTTGTTTTGTGAATTTCAGAAATATCTTATTTACAGAACCTGCAATCTGGCACTGGCTATCATAAGATCCAAAACAATCATTACTTAAAAAGTGTTTTTGCTGAATTGTTTTCCATTCTTATAAAATAACTCCCTCAGAAAGCCACCGACTGCAGTGATGTACTTTCCCCCCCAGGTTTCACAGAGGCCATTTTGAGTAGGAAATAATGTGCTTCTTTAACTTTTTATAGCTGAACTTTTCTCGGGCCTCTTAGGTCGTGTAAACAAACAGAAGTGCATCAGCATTTTGTTTTTGTTTTTTTGGTGCACCTTACAATAGATGGCACTGTGTGACAGCACTAATGTTTGAGTCCATATGGGCGAGTAGGGGTTGTTTGCTTCGCTCATGTTTGCCATGTGTGCCCTGTACAGACAAAACTGCTGAGAAAGTGACTCTGCCAACCTCCTACCGCCTGTAAATCAAATAAACTTTCCCCAACATCTGGAGTGGCATGCAAATAAAATGATCAATATTCTGCACAGTGTGCCACGTGGGCCTGAACAACACCTTGCAGAATAATCAATATCCCATGCACCACCCACAAACTCCTAAAAATTCTTCCATGTTCCCTGCCATATAAAAACATGGTGAATAAAAACTTTGCGAGAAGCTGTAGCAACGTGTCTCTGCCACATGACAGATGGGATGCTCAGAAGGGATATTTTGAATGCCTTTGCTTAATTTTGGTCACATACAGTATATTGCACATATAAAACTCTCAAATCCAGGAGTGTGGCTTATTCCCAGGTAGCTACATAGTGCGGCTATACTCTCTTTTTTTTTTTTTTTTTACCATTTTTTATTTCTCTCTGGCTGTTTTGATATATGCAAGGCTGGCTTTTCTTTCT
Source organism: Rhamphochromis longiceps (assembly GCF_057381845.1). Taxonomy (NCBI): domain Eukaryota; kingdom Metazoa; phylum Chordata; class Actinopteri; order Cichliformes; family Cichlidae; genus Rhamphochromis; species Rhamphochromis longiceps. Next base: position 32,665,118 of record NC_140566.1, read on the forward strand.
CAGACAGTCAGGGGATTCAGCACAGAATTATTGGAAAATCTTTGATAGTTACTTTATGTAAGAATTTAGTATATTGTCCTCAGTAGTAGTGATTGATTCATGGTAGACTATGATAATAAGCAGTTAGGTGTGAGCTAGAGCTTTCAAAAATAGTTCTTTTTTTAGTTTAGTCTCCACCAATTATGCTAGAGTTGGCTGTAATTGTGTCTTACGCCAAGGAAAAGTCTGATTGTTCGACCGTTTGCAAGACTTCTTTAGTGACCCAGAACTTGACTGTCTATTGGCGACTACTTTCAATTGCAAGACAATTGAAGTCTCCAATCATTCTCAGATAGACTGGCAAAGGTTTGCAAACAGTTGTAATGTTGTAAAGACAGATTGACAACACATTGCAATCAGTCTGAGTTAGTCTGTGCTGATAAGCACGTGGCAAGTTCATTGCACACAGTAGTAATAATGTTGGTCATGGTGCAGTCTCCACTGTTTTCCCTGCTGTAGCTGTTGCATAAAGTAGCTGTTGCTTTGAACCCACAACATGTAGGCAAAGGAGCTCTCACTGCAAGTTAAACAAGCCATCCTCCAAGTCATCCTGTGAAAAACAAATAAATCTATCAGAGAGGCTAAATCGCAAGTTTTGGTGCTTTCTGTGAAATAAAAAACCCACTGAAGATCCACAATGTCTGAAGACAACCGTGATGGATCCTTTTCCTTTTACATAAAAAACAATGTCAAAGTATCTAAGCATGCACACTAGGTTAACCTAGCAGACCAGTAAAGAAAAGGTAGGAATAAAGTATTAGGAAGATAGATTGGACTTCCTCATGATCCACACTTATGTTTCATAGATGGGCATGGCACTGGGCCGCTAATGTCTCACATAAGCAACCGTCTGAAGAGAAATATAAAGCACTGTACTGTCCACTCAGATTCAGCTGTCAGTAATCAACAGCTGAAGTCGCATCCTTGTCTAAGCAGCTCAGACTGAACTGTAAATCAGCTAAGTAACAGAAAACGAGAGCTGTAGACTCCAGACTTGGACCCAAGTCACAAAAATGAAGACCCGAGAACCTACTTAGTCACTTGGCTCGTTTTATACTTGCCTGATGGTTATACTTGCTTGATTACAATCTGCCTGGTTGTTTATATTTTATGACCCTGCGTTCTCATATTTCAACAGTCCCTTTACTACCAGAACCATAATGTGATGGACAAACTAATGCCCATGTTGGCCACTAATAATAAATAAAATGTATAATAATCCCAGTCACTGTGTAGCTCATAAATACAAGCATTCTGAAGCAGCTGTGGTCCTTTTAAAATGGCTTCATCGTCACCTCCTCTGCTTCTGCCACAACCAGTGTGTCATAAACCTTTGATTTTAGATTTACAGCCCGCAGCGACAGGAAGGAGCTGAACAGATGTCTGCAAAAGGTGCCAGTGTGTGCCTGCAAGAGTGTTCTTGCTTGTTTTCATGTGTTTTAGGCATCATGCTGGTGACACCCTGCATGATGTGAACAGAAAAGGTGAGCGGTTGACCGTGAAAAGAGGGATGGATGCTTGCTAATAAAATAATGAGCGTGCGTGTCACTTTATGATGGTAATCATTATTCTAAAAAAGGAACCCAGCAGTAAAAGCTGGATGGGAGGGAAATCAGAGCAGAGGCAGTGACAAGGTAAAAGGTGAGCTAAGGGTGACATCTGCGATGGCTGACAGGACGAGCTGAAGAGCTGCTGTCACTTGAGAGGGCTGAAAGAGCGAGGCAACATATATACCGAGAGAGACAGGTGTAGTCACAAGAGGTACAACTACAGTGTCCTCTGTTGTTTGATGATAAGCTGTCAGCACAATGGAGAGGAGAAAAAACACAAAAGGGCAAAAGTAAAGGATGGAGGGATGGTGTGATGAGCAGAAGAATAATGGAGAACAGCAGACAGATTGATGATTAATGAACAGTAGAGGGCTCGGGTGTTTTTGGATGGATGGGGAATATAGACATATATAGTTGAGCGAGATGACAGAACAAAGGTGATGGAAAGAAAAAAGGAGAGATGGGGAATGCATGAAAGAAAAGAGAAACTGATGAACAAAGACTTGAGAGACTGGTGATGCTGTAGATGTTTTACATGTTAAAAATTGTAAGTAACAAGGAAATAGAGGCTGTATTATAGTGTTTCCCAAGCCTATGAATTTGCATTGGTTTCTGAGGGTCTTGCTTCACTTTGGTCCACTTTGAGGCCTACAAATACCGAGTGAGCTTTTTACAGGGAACAAAGAAATAACAAGGGCCGTACTAAAAACAGTAAATACTCAGGGGCCATGCTAACACATTGATGTTTTATGATGTTTTCATTGCAAATATGGTGGCGTCATTATGATGTCATAGGTTGTCGTATTGAAAAATTAAAAAGCCGTGTATATTATTGTGAAGTTTGAAGATGACCTATAAAAAACTGTAATATAAAGTATTTAACTGGTTCTAACATTTGGTGTGACCTTTTTTCACCAAAATTCAATCTGTTTGATCTGAGCTGTTATGTGTATATACCATCACACAAAATTTGAAAATGATATCTTGAAAACTTTGGATGCTACACTGCTAACAAACAGACAGACAGCCAAACAACCTGAACCCTTCACGTCTCTTTGGGGGGGGAGAATTATACTGTGGCCTGTGGCCCAAAAAGTACAGTCTATTTATGATGTAAAATGAGGCAATACTGTTTGTTTTTCTGCAGAATTACGTAGAAAATATGCAGTACTTGAAGTTACTTGTGTGGCACTTAAAAATACTTTCCCCTTTCCTCTTAAATACACAGACGTTAAACAGTACTTACAACTACTTACACAGTACATGAAATTACTAACCAAATAATATTTGTCTCCTTTCCTGTAAAATACCTGAAGTTGTGCAATACTTAAAATTACCCACTTCAAATGACTTACCTGTATCACTGGTTTTACAAGAAACAAGTAATTTTTAGTGTGTAAGTACATTGCAAGTAAGGTAAGTTCAGGGGCAATGGAAGAGTGCAAGAGAGGACAGTAATAGTTCATGTTGGACTTACTTATGTTGACCAGTATTATACACTTTATTAGCAAATCTGGAATCCATTCTTGAAATTACAGGTGAAGAAAGCAGGAGGGGGCAAGTTTCAAGTAAGTGGAAACAAGAGATGGCCAGTTGTCCTTAGTACATGAACCTTGATTTAAAGGACTGCTCTGGTCTAAACAAGTATCAAACCAGGCAGGGGCACTAGGAGAGGAAACGAAAGAATGAAGGTCAGAAAACATGTTGTGTACCGTGGTTTGGTTTACTCTGATTACCACCGCGGGGGCAACAATAATCTGGCAGAGCTTTTAAGACCAGAGACGTGATAAGCAAATGAGGAACAGGTGTGCTTCCAGACCCAGGAGGCAGGAGCAGCTCCACCTGTAGGCGGGGCAGCGAGCCAGCGCGCCTGCCCAACTTCACCTGAGATAAAAAAAGAAAGAAAAGGAGAAGAAAGGAGCTCCAGGATCTACTGATGTTCTTATAATCCACATTCGAGGGGCAGTGGGGTGGCTATAGCTAGGTAGAGCAGGTCAGCTACTAACCGGAAGGTTGGTGGTTCGATCCCAGGCTCCACCAGTGTGCCAAATGTCCTTGGACAAGATACTAAACCCATGTTGCTCTCTGATGCATTCATCGGAGTGTGAATGTGTATGAATGTTACACAAAAAAAGTCATTAGGTGAATGAATTACTTGTATAAAGCGCTTTGAGTGCTCAGAGTAGAAAAGCCTTTTAGGGACTCTTTACTCTTTACCAGTCACATAAGTATATGGTTATCGGTCAAAAGCAAATTGTAAGTCTATGTGGCCCTGACCTTGAAGTCTTTATTAAACCTGTTAGACTCATATAATACTAAGCGTTTTTGATTTGTCAAGGGGAAACATTTTGCTCTCCTTTCCTGCCAAGTTGCAGCTTGCTACATTGAGAAATTGAAACAGAATTACAAGACAGTAAAAGACCACAACAACTGTGTGCACAAAGAGCTGCACTGACACACATTTGCCACACTCAGATTGGCATAATAACATTACAGCGGGTGGATTGCACTGCACATTAAATTGCACGTTCCCTAGGAATAGGAGAACTAGTGGGTGCAGTGAGAGAATGAAGTGAACCAGGTGGAGGGGAAATGCAATGCCAGGTAGAAGGATGGGGGTGTTTAGAAATGGAATAATGGAGGCTAAAGGCATAAACTGAAAAAATGGAATCAGAAAAGGGAGGATATATAGAATAAAACAGAAATATTCAGAAATGGGAATAAAGGGAAGGGAAACACTGATAAGAATGATGAGATAGAGAAATTCAACATGAAGAAGAGGAGCGCTGATGGAGATGGATGAGAAAAGAAAGCGTAAAGTGAGCGATGTAAAGATGAATAACTGGAGAGTGGTAAAGAGATGGAATGATCCCTTCATCCCTCTGGGTCTATCTCCATCTATCTCTCGACTCCTCATCCTCCCAATTCTTCAGCTGTCACTGACAAGCTCCACTCCCACTGGACTCAGCATCTGTCTAATCACTAAGTGAAATGCCAGCTTGAAGAAAAAAAAATCCTCCCTCTGTGATGCACTTTCAGATTCATCATAGGCAACAGACCAGTCAGATGTGAAATCATCTGTATTCACAAGACAAACAGCGCCCTCACCTCCACCTACCGCGTGACTTTAACACGGAGGAGCTGACCGTAGCAGGATCGCGGTGGGCACAGCGGAGATTTGTCACTCCGGTCGAGGCCTGAAGCTTAATGTCCCAACTAAAGTGTTACAGAATAGATGTTGACACAAAAGTGGCAGGTTCAGAAACCGACATGACTGCAGGGATTTGGCAGGAGGATGCTGGAGGACCGCCGTAAGTAAATGTGACACGATGGCATACATCAGAAACACTGTGACATTACAGAGACGCTGTCTGGGGAAAGAAAGAGGGAAGAGTGACATTGCTCTATTTGTCTCTCTATTCTTTTTCTTTTTGCCTACGTCTCGCCTTCTGGCTTATTTATACTTCCATCATGTCAGTTTCTGTATTTCACACATTTTCCTTCTTGGGTGATTCAAGCTCTTCTCTGGACTTTCCTGTTTGGTTTAGTCTGAAGGGTCTACAGTAACGCACACAGTCCCCCGTAGCTATGTACAGAAATTAGTGACAGTTTAGATAGATACATATCGTTAGCTTCATAGCATAATTGCCTAAGTCATTTGACTAAGTCAATGACTTAGGCACTTATGCTATGAAGCTAACGATATAATAGTTCAAAGTTCAAAACCAGTGAAAGCAGGAAAAGAGAAGAATTTTAAGTTCTCAGATTGCTGATTTCCTCTGATGCCCTTAAATGTGAAACAAATCTCCAAATTTTTGGACAGATCACTGATTCCTGCTCATGTTCTTGTGAACAGACAATTTGGAAGTTACTCCTGGAGGAAGCTGGAGCAGCCCAAGAGTATCTGGAGGTACGGGGAGAATAAGCCAGTAGACTGAAGCTTAGGGTTAACCACATCACTTCCTATGAGCAGCTAAGTCTCCATGAGCCTAGCCACCAATCTGGAAGATTACAACTGGAGGACTTACGAGCAGAAAGGATATTCTTTAAAAGAAAAAGTGTGTCTCATTCACTAATATTTGCATCAAAATCATCTTGGCCTGCACAAAACACAGGTTCATGAAGCTGCATACTTGTCTTACCACCATGCCAACACACCATCTGCATTATATCTGCATAATACCACGCACACATGCCCACTGCAAGAAAGGCAGAGAAAAGTCCAATTAAAGAAATGAAAACAATCGTGTTTGAGGAAGAAGCACGAAAAGGTGCAGCATTTCTTTCCCCATCACAACCAGAGAGATGATGGGAGAGAATATGAACTGTTTTGTTGTTGAAAACACCACAATATGAAAAAAATATCCCAAAATGTTGAGAAAGGGGAACCGGTCATTCGCTAAAACTCGCTACAATGGGGAAAAATGAAATCTGTAATCTACAACATCTGTGAAATGATCACAAACAATTAGATTCACAGTGCAGAAATGAAGTCATTTTAATGAAAGATAAATACTTATTAATCATCTTAACTAATTAGTATCCAAATACGTTTAAATTAATTACATTTTTACACTTTTTTTAAATCCAGTACTGTTTTCTTTATGTGCATTTTAATTTTCTTGTTATTATTATTATGATTACAGTTAGTGTATTAGCAGTACTGATATTAGTGAGGTCACATTTAAATTAAAAATGAGAGCCGGGTCTTTGTCATTCGTTCATGTATATAGTCTGGTTCACTTTGCTCACAGAATGCAAACAAACTTTGTACCACAAATACTGATGAATCACACAGTTATTCATGTAATGTTCACTCACTCACAGATTTATTTGTGGATGGGGCCAAGTGAGATCATTAAGCCCAGCCGCTCCCAACCAGTCAATCCTTTGCAGACTTCCTCTCTCCTGTTACAGATGATAACTTTTACCACACACTAAGGGTCAGAGGTGAAAGTGCTCCAAGATATGCCACCTTGAACATTTATCGTGTTTATTACCAAGCGTTTAGTGAACCTGTCTAACAAACAGGCACCAACTGTGAGACAATTCTCTGGAAAATTCATTTACAGGCAGCTACACTGACCTACAGTAAACAATGTTATTTTACAGTCTACCTTCTTTATTCTACATAATTAAACTGCATTAATGTATATAACTTCTAAAATATCATTAAACAACCTGTGCAGATGTGCTGGAAACATTTAATGAGAATGACAAAGATGTTGTATCTGTAGAAGACAGTCACTGAGTGATGCAGAGTCTTAAGGATATATTTTATTAACTCCCTAAACTCTGCAGTATTATCAAAGAAAAAGGCAGTCTTCCATCCAAGTTCATAGTCATTGTAGATATACTTTGTTAGATTAAAACTTAGTGTAGTCCAAAAAAGAAATACAATTGCATTAATGTGTAATTGTTGTAACTGTTGTGTAGTTGTCTTTTTCAGACTGATGGGAATACACTGGTTTGATTCTATAAGGACAAACCAAGCAAAATAAATTCATGCTGAAGAGGATATGTTAAAATAATGAAGCAACATAATGAGCAACAAGATGAGACTGCTTTAAAACCTCCATGATTTGGCTTAAGAGCCAAGGTGAATGGAGACAGCAGCTAACTAAATGCATCATATCCATCCGTCTGCATGTGAACAATGGCATAATACGGTCCTCCTCTGCGAAAAGGCCAAATAGTAATTGGATCCTTGTGACACTTAAGAAAATGTAATAAGAGCAAGGAAAGATCTGTTGAGGTGCACTGGAGAAAAAAAAGTGATGAGAAAGAGAGCGAATTAAGAAAAGGCACATTCGGAGTGAGCGCAGCGACGGTTTGAGGAAGGCCACAGAATGAGAGCAAGACGTGGGAATAAAAACAGATTTAATAAGAGAGACAGTGTATGTGTGATTATAGCACACATTGTGAGTCTTAATATTCCAGTTAATCTCCATCTTGCTGGATCTCTTCTTTAACTGCCCCGCTCTGTTGTTTACGTGCTACGTTTCCATACATTTTCCATATAATTGCATTTTTCCCCCCTTTTCTTTTTGTGACAGAAAACTCGCTCACCCTCCCCAGTTTTTGCATTTCTAGGTCCTTGACTAGTGAGCTAATTAGTTTTGCAGTAATTACCTGCTTCAGTGCATTGTAATAGTCTCTTTATTGTTTGGGGGGGGGGGGGGGAGGAATTACACAGTACAAGCAGAAAAGGTACAATGAATCGAAAGGCTCTCAGATTTTGATTTTGTTGTTCTTTAAACTTGCGACCAGCCTGAATGTCAAATCTTTTGATGTGAAAGGGCAGAAGAATAGAAAACAGAGCTAAGCCTTTTATCTGCCTGCACCTTATTCAGATAGCTGTTACTTTAGAATTGAAAGTAGGGCACTGGAAAGCATATGTGGCTTTGGGAAAAAGCACCAGCACTTCCTGAGCGCTCAACCAGGCAGTGCAACTCCCAAATCAACCAAACCATTAACACAACACGTCATTTCTCTCAGACGTCCTTGATTTTGTTGTTGACACATCATTTACAAAGGCAACATTAGTGCTCAAAAAATTAAAATGTTGCAGCATTCCTGCTATTTTTTACATGTACAGTTCAACCCCAAATTAACCTTAACACCCATTTAACTGCTAGTCTGTTTGAGTGTGCTCAGTTTCAATGATACTAGCTGCACAGATGTCTAGGGATGGGTATTGATAAGATTTTAACGATTCCGATTCCATTTTCGATTCTGTTTAACGATTCGATTCTTTATCGATTCTCTTATCGATTCTTTTTTTTTTTTTTTTTAAAAAAAGGAGAACACTAAGGTCGATTAGCTCAGAGCTTTGTTTTATATCTTCTTTTTGAACAAGATAGAAATTTAGGAGTAACATGGCCTTACAAACCCAACAGTGAGATCTTGAGAGATCCAGCCTACGGCTCTTCAATGGGGTGTCACAGGGTCCCCAGGAAAAAAAATTGTAAATGTAAAATAATAAAATAAATATTCTTGTGAGACATATCACATATTGACGGGGTCGGGTTATGTTAAAAAGTATAAATTGTTATACTTTGTTCATTGGTTCAAAGGTACCCCACACTTCTTTTTTTGTTTGCTTGTTTGTTCTGGTGTATTTTTCATTTGAACTGTTACTCTGCCAGAGTACTCATATTTACAAGATGGCATTGAACGCCCCATTGGTGTATCAGGAAAACTATTTTGTACGTATGTTCCTTGAAGGGGATTGAAGTCGTTCTTTTTTCCACCGCAGCGAAGGGCTAGGAGTAGGAGAGGAGCTGCTGTATGTTTTTGTTATCGAATCGATCTGATTGTGAAATAAAGCATATGCAGTGAGAAAGCAACTCCAGGAGTCATCCCTGCCTTAAAGCTGCAACATTCTTCTGTAGCAATAACAAAGTATAACATAAATTGTTCTGTGGCAATTACACAAGAATATCCAGTAATGTCCCTGCCCACAATTAAACACATTCACTTACCAAAAATCGGGGGCATCTGCTGTGGCAAATGGGTGCAAGCCTTTGACCACAAACTTAGACACTGCTCGGTGACATTAGTCTATCCTGGCCTGAAAGGAGACGCTACCGGTAGACTGCAGCGAGAACTGCCAGCATCTGAGCCAGACTCTGTCTGTCTCTCTCATCATGGTCACCTACATGTACAGTAATGGCAGGTCTTGTAATAAGGCAGATTGCGCTAACATAATATGCACTGTTAGTTGATTATTTACCTGCCGCATTAACGGGAGAGGACGTGCAAACGTTAGCGCTGCTGCTGGGTTGAGAGTCACGAGTCCGGAGCGGAATTAAAAACGCGTGTCATCGCGTGTTTTGTGAGCAAATGCTTTTGCATATTCGTAGTGTTTCCTCCCTTAAATGAAATATCTACTTTGCAAGTTGCCCTGTTGTCATCGGTTCTCATAAAGTATAATCAAACTTTTGAGCGTTTGAGCCGCCGTGTTTCCTGCCAGGTAAATGACGCTCCGCAACGTGGTGACGTCATTCGGGGCGACTGGAATCGATAAGGGAATCGTTTGCAAAAATGGCAAACAATTCCAAGGAATTGAAACAGTGGGAACCGGTTCTCAACAAGAACCGGTTTTCGATACCCATCCCTACAGATGTCTGATGGATTTTACATTGCTCAAAGGATAGGACCAAAGGAATACTTGTGTATGTATTTTCCTGAAATAGTTACACATTTAGTTTAAAAAAAAATCCACAAAAAATGCATCTATCCTCAGCGTAACAGCAGTTCTTCGTGGTTGCTCTCACAAGAGAATCTGAAAAGATTACAGCAAAGAAGACCCTCGAGGATAACGTCTTCCTTCTGCTCGCGCCAATAAGAGTTTTAATCTTTACAAATAGAATGCCGAAGATGGCAGGGGAAGAGAATTTCACATTTTTGGTTGCATAAAGATCTTTGTGCGATTCCAGTTTAATATTTTGTGATGCCATAACTCTGGAAAACAGCTGGACTGTGAACAGATTTATTTTGATGAAAACAATTATCAGCAACTGAGTTTTCTTTTGAAAAATTTCAAGTAAATATTATTTGACATTAGCAATGATAGGAAATTGCATGTGGCTTAGATTATCCACTGTTTTCAATGTATTGTAACGATGGTTAAGTGTTACTGGACAGTGACATGTTGGTTTTCTCTGCACACTGTTGTTGTTCCTTTAAGATTCATGTTTGGTTGGGCTGCAGGAAGTAGTGAGGGTGGTGTACAGGAAGGGGTGGGGGGACCTGGTTGTTCTGTGTGTGTGCCAGGCTGAAGAGAGGTGTAGTTCGAGAGCGCTTCCCCCTGAGTTAACAACCCGCTGGCTTATGTGCCGAATAAACGGACAAACTGAGACCCCAACCGTCTGGTTCTTGTGAACGTTACATTGGTGTCAGAAGTGAAGAAAGAAAAAAGAACCCCAGAACGCCCGAGACCCTGTTGCCGGCGACGCTTGCCGTTACGAGACGAGGATGTTGCCGGGCAGGATTAAGAAGGAGACGGAGGAGAGGGAGGTTCGTCCGCGCTCGCCCGCCCATGGAGTGAGGGAAACGGCGCTGCGGCTGTCTGCCGAGGCTGGATTTTCTCCAGGTTTGACTAGGCTCGGGAACTGTTCGCACAGCGGCCGCGATTCCGGCGGGAAGGAGTCGACCTCGCTTGGCGCGCCGTCACGTGATGTAAACAAACATGGCGGCGCCCAGCAAGCTGCAGCGAATATAAAAACGCCTAAGTTCAGCGGCAAGACGCCATGGGAAGTGTTTATCGCACAGTTCGAGCTGTTAGCTGTTGCAGCTGGCTGGTCTGAGGAACATAAAGCTCTCCAATTGGCTTTGTGCCTGTGTGAGGATGCAGCTGCATGCCTGCTGCTGCTGACCGAGGAGCAGAGGGGAGATTATAATGCTCTGGTCGGAGCACTTCAGAGGCGCTTCGGGCAGTATAACCAACCAGTGCTGCTGAGGTCGGAGTTCCACAACAGACGCAGATTGCCAGGTGAGCCCCTCCGCATTTTGGCCCATGAAGTCGAGTGCCTTTGCCGGAGGGCGTATGACACGGGCCCGTGTAGGCGGGAGTACACGGGCCTGGGAGAACGACATCCCCACACCACCGCCACCTCCACCCGGTGCGGCCATCACTGTGGGCTGGACCCAGGTTGGCGGCTTTTGCCATGTTCCAGTGACGATTGCGGGGGTGTCCTGTACGGCCCTGCTGGACACGGGATCCAATGCAACGCTGGTCCGACCCGATATTGTCCCAACCGGAGCTGCTGTACAACCGACTAACGTGCAACTTAAGACTGTGACCGGTGATCTGGCCCCAATGAGAGGGAAGGGAGTGTTCCAGTTCAAGGTGGGGGACCTCGGTGTGTCTTATGCTGCCTGGGTGGCTGACGTGCAGGACGCCTGCATCCTTGGGCTGGATTTTTTACGAGCCATTGGTGGTGTACTGGACTTAGGCAAAGGCCTCCTCGTACTCCCTGATGGGAAGAAGGTGCCGCTTATTCCTCCCCCGGTCTGCACAGCATCTGCCGCGGCGTCCACCTCCACCGCAGAGACCCCTGCAGACCCGCCAGCAGAACAGCGAGCGGAGGAGGAGGAGGAGGAGAGGCTCTCAGCAGTGAGGAGTATCTGGTCAAAGAACTGTGAGGGGCTGACTCCACAGCAGCAAGAGAGTCTATGGCAGGTACTAAAAGAGTTTAGTGACATTTTTGCCCTGAAAGAAAGTGATGTTGGCTTGACACACTTGGTAGAGCACGTCATTGAGACCGGGGATGCCCAGCCTATTAAAGTGCGCCCCCGCCGCCTGCCCCTGGCTCATCAGGAGGCTGCAGACAGGGAGCTGTGTGAAATGATGAAGGCGGGCATCATAGAACCATCTGATAGCCCGTGGGCCTCCGCGGTGGTGATGGTGCCTAAGAAAAAAAGTCCTAGGATGCGTTTCTGTGTGGACTACAGACCACTCAACAAAGTGACGAAGAAAGACTCTTACCCCCTTCCCAGGATTGATGAGTCCCTCGACTTAGTAGCCGGGTCCTCCTGGTTTTCCACCCTGGACCTGCGGAGTGGCTACTGGCAGGTGCCACTGTCCCCGGAATCCAGACCGAAGACAGCCTTCTGCACTAACAGGGGACTATGGCAGTTCAAAGTCCTGAGTTTTGGCCTTTGCAACGCTCCTGCGACCTTCGAGAGGCTCATGGACAGTGTGCTGGCTGGCGTCCCACGGCAACGGTGTCTGGTTTACCTGGATGATCTTCTAGTGCACGGGAGCTCCTTTGATGCTGCCCTGGATGCCCTGAGACAAGTGTTGGAGAGGGTGGCGGCTGCAGGCCTGAAGCTGCATCCCGACAAGTGCCACTTCATGAGGAGGGAGGTGGAGTTTCTGGGCCACAAGCTGGGTCGTGAGGGCATCAGCACTTTGGAGGAAAAAATTCACACCATTACCGAGTGGCCCACACCAGCAGACCAGAAACAGCTCAAAAGCTTCCTAGGACTGGCGTCTTATTACAGGAGGTTTGTGAAGGGCTTTTCCTCCATAGCCGCACCACTCTTCCACCTGCTGCAGAAGGACCGTGACTTCATCTGGACCCAGGACTGTCAGCAGGCGTTCGACACCCTCCGCAGATCGCTGACAGAGTCCCCAGTCCTTGCCCCCCCTGACCCCGCCCTGCCTTTTGTCCTGGACACTGACGCAAGTAATGTGGGGCTGGGAGCGGTGTTGTCGCAGGTTGGACCGGAAGGGGAGAAGGTGGTGGCGTACTTCAGCCGGGTCCTGAACAGGAGCGAGCGGCGCTACTGTGTCACACGACGAGAGCTGTTGGCTGTGGTGGCGGGGGTGAGACACTTTAAATACTACCTGTGCGGCACAGCATTTGTTGTCAGAACTGATCATGCTGCCCTTCAGTGGCTGATGTCTTTCAGGGAGCCAGAGGGACAGGTGGCTCGCTGGCTGGAGGAGCTCCAAGCCTTCAATTTCACCGTGGAGCACAGAGCAGGGACGCACCATTCTAACGCAGACGCCCTCTCTCGCCGCCCATGTGCTGCAGCTGGCTGCCGTTACTGTGAGAAGCGAGAGGAAATAGAGCGGGAACTCACGACAATAGACGGAGCAGCACAGCTCGCCTGCAGGGTTCTTCTGGTGGTGGATGCAGCGGAGTGGAGGGCACGGCAGGAACAAGACACAGACCTGCTGCCGGTCCTGCAGTGGCTGGAGAAGGGGGAGCAACCCCTTTGGGATGAGGTCACTGGGTTTTCCATCTGTACCAGGGGGCTGTGGGCCAAGTTTGCAGCTCTCAGGCTGAAGGAGGGGGTGTTGGAGCGTGCCTGGAAGGATCCTGCCACGGGGGAGGAGAGGTGGCAGGTTGTGGTGCCAAGGTCGCTGAGGTCAGCTGTGCTGGGAGCCTGCCATGGGAGCACTGGCTCTGGCCACTTTGGGGTCTCCAAGACTCTTCGCCGCCTCCGCCAGGGCTATTACTGGGGTCAACAGCGGAGGGATGTGGAGGACTTTTGCCGCAGCTGTGATGCATGTTCCTCACACAAAGGGCCACAAGACCAGTCCTGGGCTCAGCTTCAGCAGCAACCAGCAGGAGCCCCAATGGAGCGAGTAGCTGTGGACGTCATGGGCCCATTTCCTCGCACAGACAGAGGAAACCGCTATGTTCTTGTGGCCATGGACTATTTTACCAAGTGGCCGGAAGCATACGCCATCCCAGATCAGGAGGCTGAGACGGTCGCTGATGTATTAGTGGAGGGGATGTTCAGCCGCTTTGGAACAGCAGAGACCCTCCACAGTGACCAGGGGCGTAACTTTGAGTCCAAGGTATTTGCTGCCATGTGTGAACGCCTTGGGACTAAGAAAACCCGCACCACCCCACTTCACCCCCAAAGCGATGGGCTGGTGGAAAGGTTTAACAGGACGCTGGCCCAGCAGCTAGCCATCCTTACCTCAGAACACCAACGGGACTGGGATTACCATCTTCCCCTTACCCTCATGGCCTACAGGTCGGCAGTGCAGGACTCCACCCAATGTACACCTGCCCTGCTCATGTTAGGGAGAGAGCTGAGAACTCCTGCAGAGTTGGCTTTTGGGAAACCCCCGGACGCGCCAGAGGCACCACCGGGCCGGGACTACGCAAGGAAGCTGCAGGACCGGCTGGATTCTGCACATTCCTACGCCCGAGAGCAGCTGGCGAAGGCAGGCCTGCGCCAAAAGAGGAATTACGACATCACCACTAAAGGGAGGCACTTCCGTGCTGGGGAGCTGGTATGGGTCTACAGCCCAAAGAGGAAGAAGGGACGGTGTCCTAAACTGGATAGCAGCTGGGTGGGTCCTTGCAGCGTCCTAGAGCGAGTGGGGGAGGTTGTTTACAGGGTGCAGTTGCCTCCTAGGGGGAGGATAGTAGCGCTGCACAGAGACCGGATGGCCCCCTACAGAGGACAGTCCCTCCCCTCCTTTCCAGAGGGACGTGTACAGAGCGTCCATGACCCTGCTCAGAGGGGCCCCCGACCGGGGCTGCGTTCCCCCCCCTCGGACTCTTCACCCCAAAGCCCCGAAGCTCCGCGTCCTCCTCAGGGGCTCAGGAGGTCAAGGAGGGAACGTAGGCTACCGCCCCGCCTCAGAGACTGTGTCGTTCCCTCGGGGACGAGGAACTTATTGCTGGGGGGGCAGTGTAACGATGGTTAAGTGTTACTGGACAGTGACATGTTGGTTTTCTCTGCACACTGTTGTTGTTCCTTTAAGATTCATGTTTGGTTGGGCTGCAGGAAGTAGTGAGGGTGGTGTACAGGAAGGGGTGGGGGGACCTGGTTGTTCTGTGTGTGTGCCAGGCTGAAGAGAGGTGTAGTTCGAGAGCGCTTCCCCCTGAGTTAACAACCCGCTGGCTTATGTGCCGAATAAACGGACAAACTGAGACCCCAACCGTCTGGTTCTTGTGAACGTTACAGTATTGATGATTTTCCATAGGTGACTAGCAATGGGTTCATAAACAATAGTTACGTGGTAACTAAGCCATCGTCAAAACTTTAGTCAGATAACTGCGGTTGAAAATATAGATGTTACCATACTAACATTAAAACATCCAACAGATAAAAACATAAGCCTCTGTTAGACGTTTGTTTTCTCCTCCACATAGCTCCTGAGCCTCATTTTTCACTGTCTCCTGTGATTGTTTTAGAAAACTGATTAAATTCTCAGAGTTCTATTCAAAGGCGTTCTGGCTCCTAATTTGCCGTATTGTCAAAATGCATAGACACAGCTCTGTCACTTGCAAGTGAAGTGAAAGCAGATGTATTGTGTATTCAAGGATGCTCCAGTCTGACAGCAAAGAAGTAAATCAAATCTTTTTTCTTTCTTTGCATGCAATAAACACATATACCTCACCAAAGACAATTTCCCTCTATCACTCCATTTTCTCCCCCCGAACTCCCAGTTTTTTATATTTTCCTCGCTTGGCGGTGCAGTTGCAGTGAGACAGATGACATGCCTCGTGTGTGTGTATGACTGCCACTTGAACAACCACCACTTCACAGCTGTGTGTGTGTACGTGCTCATAAATTGGCACTTGGGGTGTCAGCAATCTGGCACTGCGATGGACTCTCATGAATTCAGAGGCTTACTAGAGCTGCTGTTTATTTATTCAGGGCATCATACGGAATAGAGGGAGAGTTGGGATGAGAATGCTGGGGCAGAGTAACAAACATGAAAGTAAATATGATGTATAATTGACATATCCCTGACATCTCTTAGCTTCACTGGACCTGCTTAGGTTGGACAAGCTGTGCTCCTATTATTCTGATGGAGTCTAGTGACCTCACACAGAGTAAATCACAACTCTTCCACCTGCAGTGTGAGCAGGGGTCAGCCCGAGTAATTGAAAAAACCTGTCAGCAGGACAGGGCCTTAAAAGCTTCAAGCTTGATGCTAAAGAATTCATCATACTATTTTTTTTCTTTCGCAGGCACAGTATTAATGGGCGATACACATTTTAGGCCATAAAAAGAACATATAAGCGGAAAAAAAAAGACCAGGATTATTTTTTCTTAAATGGAAACTATCCATTATTAAAAAGTATGCAAAAAAATATTTAATTGGAAGCACAGTTTGTGCTAAACCAGTTCTCCCCTACACCTCCCCCAAGTTCTGCCAGCTACTGATGCTACTGTACTTCTGAGATAAATGAAACAAGGAGAGGAGAGGTTAGCCAATGAAAGACAAAACCAAGAGAAAGAGGAGGGGGGAGAATACCCTGGTTCATCACTTTTAAGGAAACTGACAGCAGACAGTTACTTTGTTCCACTAAATCAGGATGAAAACGTTACAGTTTACATCAAAGTTGCTGAGAAAATGTTCAGCAAGATGGCGTGCATGCTAATGGAGAGGCTAGCTGTAGCATCCAACTGTGGTTGAGTTTCCCTCGTGAAAATGCTTTGGCTTCAAGATCAAGTACTTTTAAGCTTTTAGTGAATTTTTACTGTGACAGTTGTATTTCACATAATGATTTAAAATATGCTGTATACGTACACTCTGTGTAAATACTGAAGACATATTTAGGCCCAGGGGTCTGGAAGTTGATGATCCAGACATGTATCAGCGAGGGATCTTCCTGGCAACTGATGTGCGTTAAATTAAATTAGAAGAAAATATTAGACAAGTCTAAAAGACAGAAAACATTTAAAGCTGAGCAGACTTTAAATGGATGAGGTTAAACCTTGGCCAAAACAAATATTTTGTGTGTATTTTCAAATTCAAATTCAAATTCAAATTTTATTTGTCACGTACACAGTCATACACAGTACGATATGTAGTGAAATGCTTGGACAACTGCTCGTGACCTAAAGAAAACAAAAAAGGAAAAGGCTATGAATAAGATAGGAAATAAATATGAAAAATTAAAAAGGGTAAATTTAACTAAGAAGGAATAAAATATAAATTAAGGTTAAAAATGAAATAACTGTACAACACAAATTAGAATGAAGGGTAAATTTAACTGGGAGAATAAGATAAGATAAAATAAAGATAAAGATAAAATAAGATAAGATAAGATAAAATAATATTTTATCTTATTATCTTATTCTCCCAGTTAAATTTAATTTATTTTCATAAATTAAAGTTGAAAATAAAATAACTGTACAACAAAATACACAATATAGAACTATGTAAGAATGTATGAAGAAATCTAAATATAAATAAATATATACACAATAACAGCAGCTGTACAAGTATTAACCGGAAATGAAGAATATAGTGACCAGTGTTGTGCAAAAACAATGTGTGCAAAAACAATGTCCAGAATGTCCAGTGTGTGTGTAAGAACTATATGTGTGGGTCAGTACTGTGTGGTGGTGTGATTGAGAGACCGTATCGCCTGCGGGAAGAAGCTCCTCCTCAGTCTCTCTGTGTTGGTCTTCAGGGAGCGGAATCGCTTTCCTGACCTCAGCAGAGAGAACAGTCTGTTGTTGGGATGGCTGAGGTCCTTCACCATCTTCCTGGCCTTGGTCCAGCACCGCCTGCTGTAGACTGAGTGCAGGTCAGGGAGCTCGGAGCGGATGGTGCGCTCAGCTGACCGCACAACCCTCTGTAGAGCTCGTCTGTCCAGAGGGTTGAAAATATATAAAAATATTAATCAGATTTTTCGTTAAATAAATAATATTATCATTAATAAAACCTTTTAACTGTTGCTGAAACGTGGTGCTTTTGATTGTGCTAACC
This sequence comes from Rhamphochromis longiceps, assembly GCF_057381845.1. NCBI lineage: Eukaryota > Metazoa > Chordata > Actinopteri > Cichliformes > Cichlidae > Rhamphochromis > Rhamphochromis longiceps. The sequence continues at coordinate 32,682,914 of NC_140566.1, forward strand.
TTAGCAGTGCTAGCCTTGGTCTGTTTCATGCTGGTGTGCTGCTACAACTTTGGTTGCTTGGTTTAGGGAGGGGGAAGACATGTGTCAGTGCTGCAGCCCCAGGTAGTCCAACTTGTGTAATAATACCTTTGAAATTGTAAATGAAAATAATATATTTAACCGATTATTAGATTTCAATGCCTCGTTGAGTAGTCTTGCACATCCTTTAGCTTGAGCTTTTCCTGTGAGTGCCCTTTCCTGCCATCCTTCTGTTTAGCTGTTTCTAATTCCTGTCACATATAGATGCACAAGTTTTGGATATTTGCTTGGTTTTATATAGTCAACACAAAAAGTTCACACATTACAAACAAATTTAACCCAGCTGTCACTGCAAAGGGCAAACCACAACCTTATTCAGACTCAGTGGAACACTTGCACCAAGAGCTGGCTGCAAATTTTAGATCTCTTGGTTGAGAAGACAGTGAAATGTAACACAACGGTTATGGCAAATTGATACATTTGTGCTGTTTACCAAATACGAATGACAGATAATTGCAGCAGAACTCAAATATATTTTTTGCTTCACTTGGACCGCGTGCAGCTCACCAAATAGCTGCATATCAGTGTCAGGCTCATTAAGAAGCTGGTTTATCAGTGTGGATCCACTGTGTGACTGTTTACTCTCATGACTACAGAAATGCACCACTCCTGATCAAACAGCAGAGGTTAGGACAAACATCAAAATCAAGAGAAGTAAAGATGAGTAAACAAATGTAAAACTGAGGTATTATAATTTTATATTTCTGTCTTCTTTTCAGTTTATTATTAATAATTTTGCTATTATTATTATCTAGTTATGCTAAATAGGTGTCATTAATATCCGATGAAGTCTACTAACACAGATGGTAAATCACCATGGTGCTGAAAGGCGCCTTTGATGTTTTTAGTTCAACAGCGCTAACATTGTATGTAAAGTTATTTTCATTCTATTGTTAAAAGAAAACCACAACACTAAAATATTCTTCATACCTATGAAGTACAAAAGGCATTTATTAGTTTATTTGCCAGAAAGAGTGTAGTTGTTGTAACAGTGCCACTGAAAAAAATCGACTTTTTCAAACAACAAGCTATTGTCCTCTAGTAAAAAGAAAGCTCAGAGCTTTCTGTTTACATTTTTTAGCTGCACATTTTTGTTGGAGTAGTAATTTGAGCCTTTCTTTACAAAGTTGGAAAAAATTATAGTTGGATTACACAACTCTTTAGTGAAGGATCATTGTGTCCTAATTTGTGTAACAGCCAACCCGCTTCTATCCTTCCTCTTTATTCTTTTCCCTTTGCGCACCCCCTCTCCTTCTCCCCATCAAAATAAAGAAAGAGGTCACCATCTGTGGCAGCAGTATGGCCAAGTCAGAAGCATCATCTATTAATCAAAGCTACATTTACTAGCATACTTAATAAGGCCTGCCAAATTCGCATAGGAACATAATGTGAGTAAATATTTAAAAAGCTTACCGTATGTCAATTTGTGCCAGTATCGCCTCCATTGAACTGTGGATGTGAACAACTTGTAGGTGTCTTGGAAAATCAAATATGTAAACAGTTGAGGGGATAAAAAGCTGTTCCTTCCTCTGGCGGTCGGGAGAAAAGAAGCAAAGGAGCTGCTGAGTGGAATATGAGTATTAGTATTCAGTGCCATTAACTGAGTGGAGGACAAATGAAATCATATGAAATGGATATAGCCACTAATTGATTTGTAGATTCTTGTTTTAGAGCCTTTAGTTATTCATTATAGTCGTGACTATCTGGGTGTTATGGTCCCAGAAATGATCAGACTTGGACAAGAGGTTAAAGTGCTTGATTAACAGCTTATACTATTGGTTAGTAAGGTGCTTCCATAATTTGTATGGGTCTATCGTCAAGGCACTTGCTAAAAACACTAAAAGGAGTCCAGCCCAATCTAGACTTCTTGGACTGAGTTTTAGTACAACTATTTGTTAGAAATATGCACCGCATTGCTCCGAAAGGCCCCAAAACCACAAACAAGTTGGAAAGGTCACGTTAGCAGACCGCAAGCATCCCTCACATCTAAAGCAGTAACTGAATTTAAATGGGGGATACTATCTATTTAAACTGTACTAGTGACTCACTTTTCAAAAAAGACTCAAGTGGCTGTTGCAGAAAGTGCAGTTTCTAGCACTTTCAAATTCCGTATCTGGTTTTACCCCCAAGTCACCCCAAATACTTTGGCTGGTTTTCATCAGTAATAATTACAGTCTGTAAGTGTCACTGTTTACCTCAGGTGTCAATTTGCAGTCATCCACATTCTCTGTAGGAGGCTGCAAAGCTTTAAGAAAGGAGTCTGATACAAGTTGAAGAGTCAGTGAAGCACCGTTCTGTGTGATGATAGTGATATTGAGGCAAGTTGTTCAGGATATCCTAAAGTATTGTCTTGGTAAGCACTGATGTTAGCTATTAGCTAGTAACCAGTGTTACTGAAAGGTGATCATCTAAGGTTGTTAGACAGACATTCAGTGAAAAAAACTCTGATATGTCTGGAGACGGAGAGGGGCATGTCTGATCTGCTGGCAGTAACTGTCACGATCCTGGGTCTTATGACCCAGCGGTTTCAGTTTGTGTGTTTTGTTATTTGGTATTATGGTTTGAGTCCACCTTGTTACTGTCACAGGAAAGAGATAATGAAAAAAAATGGAAATGGAAATTTACAAAGGTTAAATGGCCATTTGTAATTCAAACAATCTATTTGTGATCTTTAAATCAAAACTAACTTATAAATGTCAGAAACTAATAACTATAGCTTAAGAAGTGTCATGGAGTAAAGGATATTACTTTTCAACATTGCATACATTAACATATAAGGGACAAAAGATCTAGATTTTATGCTGCAAAGCATTTGCTAGAATCCAGGTTAATAGAGAAAATGCATTTCAACCCTGTTAGGAAAAAACTTGACTTTCATTTGTTAGAATCTCATCTCAGGCTGTAATTTTATTAGACATGTAGGCAGTTCTGTGAATATGTGATTTAAGATGAATAATGTACACATACACACGCTAAGAAGAAAAATGAATAAAGAACATTTTATTATAGTATCCACAGCGCTGATCCGAGAGTGTCCTCCAGAGCACATGCAGAAACATATTCCTAGTAAAGATATGGAGCTATGGCTGTGATTAATATTAATTCTGAATTTCATATTCCACGTGGGAACCTAAAAGTCATGTAATTATGAAAGTGAAAAATTAATACAGTTTAAAATTTTGAGAGGTACATCCATAGAAGAAATGAATTATAAATGGTGCGTGGAGTCACTCTCTCCATCCGTCGCTATCACAGCTTGAGGTCATCCGGTGTCAAACAACCATTCCAATAATGTGTTAAGATTCACAGCGATCCTTCTGCTGGGGAAATGTTCCTGTAATCCCTTTGACATGCTAAACATCCAACAAAATGCTGACCTTTTTAAGAATACCTGAGTGGTTGGCATTTGCAGTGACAAGTGAAGTTGTGTTACCGCACAGTTACAAGGTGGGATGTAAAGGAAAATCAATGACACACGCACAAGGGCAGCAGGCAGCAACCTTGTAGTGCTGCAGTTAAAAGGAGATTCACTTAGACTTTCTGGGCATTGATCAAATGTAAAGAGAGTGAAGAAAGAGTAATAGTATAACAGTAATGTGAGAGTCGTTTCTGACTTGAACAATTTATAAATGAGCACATGGATGGAATAGTTTTTTGGTCAGAAATCCAGTTCAGACATTTGACTTAGCTGACATGATGCCTAGTATACAGCTGTGACACTGCCTCTGTGCAGTTGCTTAGCTATAGAGACTAGAACCAGTCTTCTTTAAGCATGGGAGTCTATGGGGATAGATTCACTTTTGGAGACATTCAGAAACTGAAATTCAAGTATCTTGGGGTCTTGTTCACGAGTGAGAGGAGATTGACAGATGGATTGGTGTTGCAGCTGCAGTGACACAGACGCCGCACCAGTCGATCATGGTAAAAAGAGAGCTGAGCGTAACTATGATGTCTCCTGGGCGAGATGTTCTGGGTATGTCCCACCGGCAGCAGGACCTGCGGCAGACCCAGGACAGCCGAGAGATAATATATCTCGGCTGGACTGGGAGAAGGTAGCCGGGGAGAGGGAGGTCTGGGCTTCTGTGCTTGTGAAGCACTGTGTGACATCTGTCTGTGAAAAGTGCTATAAAAATAAACTCAACTTGCTCACCTTCCTGGTGTTGATACCCCAAATTTGTTTTCTACCAACTGGTCTAATATACAAAATGGGTTTTCATTACATGTGCTTAGTACAGGTCTAGAAAATACAAGTTGTTGGGTTCCCTGAAAGTCATCTTGTCTTTAATAATAATTAGAAAATGATTGCATGCTGACAGTGTAAAATAAACATTGTATAAATTACACAAATCATTTTTCATGTTTTGTCAAAAAGACGTACTTTGTCTATGACCTTAACACATTTTCTTGGTTAGACCAAAGAAGGACCTTTTGAAGATGTTGTTAAATCGTTGATTGTCCAAAGATTATTATAAGGTCTTGAATAAAAAGTCAGTACTTGGTTTTCTCACTTTTAGTATTGTGAGGTGAAAAGACATCCCAGCAATTACATCTTGCAAAGTCTTGAATACTTAAAAATAAACCTACTGGACTTCATTCTATGATGTTGTCTTGCCTTTCATCCAAGAATCTTCTTCAGAACTTAAGAAGTCTCGTACATGAGACACGAAATATCATCACGAACGAAGTTAGTCCAATCGTCTTCTTTCTAAACACTCAAGACCCACATGACCTGGATGATTGAAAGCCTACATGATTATTCCCCTCCTATAAGGTTCACACTCTACAATTGTACACACCACAATGATTTATAGTGGAGTTCTCTGTAAAACTGAACCTTTTCAACAATGCACCCACCTCAAAAGTGCCGCATGTCATTGTAAACTCTGATACATCAAAGTGACTCAAAGGGGAGAGGGTATAAAACAAAAAAGCCCCAAGGAATCCTTTCATCATGGTAAAAAGTGTCTCTTCCACAAAGGCATCAACTTTGGTCAGCTACATGTTTGATTGCATTTAAGTAGCCACTGATGGACGCTGTGTACAAAGAAAGGAATGACATGTCTGCTGCAAACACAACCATAAAATAGAAAAAGATCAGGTAAAAAAAACAAAAAGTATGACTCAGTGGGTGAAAACACACACGGAGGATATAGACGTCAGCATTCTTTTAGCATATGAAGGGTATAGCTATTGGGAAGGTGTCACTCTAGAGGACTGATGGTGCTTGTGGTTTTCCTCCAGAGGATTTCAAAAATCCCCCCCGTCCAAAACCACTCTGTTACGAGATTTCTCAAACACACATGTGGCGCAGTTCCTGCCTAGTGGGAGGCTGCCATCCCCTAGGGTGAAGAAGAAAAGGTTTGTCTCACGTCGGCACATCGCAACAGCTGTTGCAGTTGACCTTTGGGTCTTGATCAAAGAGGCCTGCTTTGTCTGGTGTTAATATCAAATGATGAACATTCAGCTCCTGCGCTGCCCTTTATTTTTGCTGCCAAACAGACAGCAGGAACACATCAGCCAGCCCTGATTGGTATTCACAGACGCTTGTATAAATAATTATGAGGCTGCTGAATGCTGTTGGACAGTAAAGAGAAGACAGGCTGCTCAATTCTCAGTTTCTTTTCTGTCCTTTCTGGTATCTTTAAGAAGCCCATGCTTTGAAATGTGCTCTTTTATAGCTAAGTCAAATGTTTCATTATACTCAATGTACTTCATATTTTGAAATGCAATATTAATGATTAATATTTCTTCTCATTTATTTATTGTTCGTTGAGGTAGAAATTGTTTGCTTTTTATTATAGTGAGAAAACTTAAAAAAAAAAGAACTACAAAAGATTTCTATCTTGCAAAAAACAAAATATCATTTAATGAAATTTCAGACTGGTTGTTTTCTTAACCGTCCCCAGGTGGCAACATCTGAAAAAAGAAGCCAACAACTGTAGTTCATGAACGGGTACTTTAATCTGATTTCAAATAAGAGTCTGTCCAGGGTGTACCCCATTTCTCCCCAAATCACAGGTCAAATCACCAATCTGTTGCAAGGCTAACACAGAAAGAAATACAACCATTGTTGCAACAACATCCTATTATAGAATCACTAATTATCCTAACCTCGTGCATGTCTTTGGACCGTAACTGGAAGCTGCAGTGTCTGGAGAGGAACCATACAGACATGGCGAGAACACTGAAATTGAAAGGCCCACCAAGGAGACCCAAGACCTCTTTCCTGTGAGGTGACAGTGCTATCTGAAAGTCTGATGTGAAAGTGGCTGTTCAGTATGAGGGTGACTATCTACAGACGTGTGTGGAAATACTGGCACTGAACACAATCAAAGGCTACCAGGATATTATACATTTTATTATTAATTATATCACTAATGGAGAAAACTGTAATCATTCTTATTCTGACCAGTAACTATTATTTAAGTAAATGTGCTCTTATGGCCATAAACAGATGCATCACATATTGGACACAACATACTTAATCCATAAACATTTAATCTCATTAGTAAAAGGAGGTTGTTAGCTGGATGTATATACCCTCACTGAATACAGCCCGTTCCATCATCCTCTAAGTGAAGAGTAAGCAGCGCCCTCATATCACCACAGCGTTCGCAGGAAAGTGATTATAATGAGCAATGTGAAAGCAAAAGCTGTCAGGAATCACGGAGATGGATTAAAACAGAAAATGGCTCTACTGCTGAGGATTTCAGATGAAACAGGACAAACAATCATTGAACGAGGCATAATTTCTACCATGTGGACATGTTTTCACACACGTTGGCAAGCACAGCCGCATATAAAACTTCTGCAGCCACAGTTTAGTGCTCTCGGCCAATCAATACCTCTGGCCGATCAATCGCCTGAGATGAGAACAAGAGCAGAGGTGGTGGTCGAGGAGCAAACCTGTGACATTTCATTGTAAATGAACGCTTGAACTCCCGTCATTATTTTATGCACTGACAGCATTTTTTATAATCCTAACTCTTGCTGAGCACCTTCTTTACATGAACTCTTGATACACTCTCTCTAGTTCCATGAACAAAGCAATTACTGGAATTTTCATGTTCACAGGTAGAGAGGGGCGCCAGGAAGCAGGATGAAACGGATGCAGTCGCCAGCTCAGCCACGCTCCTGCTGCTTTTTTGTGTCTATTTGACCCCACATCACATAAAAAAAAATTGAAGCATAAATTACATTAAGTGTATGTTTAGGAATGAGATCATGGTTAAATTGTTCACATCGTTTATATTCAGTCATGTAAGAAGTGGATGTCGTCTATGCATTTCATATTATTCACTTAACATTTGTCCATGACATACTGCGTAGAGGTGTGGGGAAATAAAAAGACAAATATCAACTCAGTTACTTTATTATAATTTTTTTTTTAAAAACTATAAATGATAACAAACAAACCCAATCGAGAGTCAACAAACCATTATTTGATCCATTATTTGAACATTTTGTAGTTTCACATTCAAATGCACAAAACAAATAATGGCTAATTGCCACTTAGTATCCAGAAGCAGTTTTTTGTTTTTTTTTAAAAAAGAAGAAGAAATACAAATTAAGAGGAAATGCAATTTTGTGAAACCTGTGGTTAGGACCAGTGTGAAGTCTTATTTTGTATTTAGTGTGTTGGTCATACTCTGGTACTGTTGTCCTGGTAAAATTTTAAAAGGATATACAGAAAACATAATTATTCAGTATTATGATAAACGTTTAGTGAGAAGAAGCATTAAATATGAGAAGTTCTTATTTACCACGAATGGTCTCATTATATAGATGTTATGTAAGCTTTAGCTTCAAACTGAACCATTTCACTTTGTTGTTTGATTTTTTTTAAATAATTTATTTCTTGTGTAATAAATGTAGAAAATAAAGACAAGTATATCTCTAAAATTGAGGTCTCTGCTAAGCAACTTTTATTTGATTTATTTGTTTATCACCACAGAGTAAGTATATGTATAAGACAGAAACAGAATGACTCCCTGCGTATTGCTGGGTGAGAGTCAAAGCACTTGGTTAAGTTAATTCCCTTTTTGCAAAGGTCTCTTCATCTCTGCAGCTGATGATCATCTCTTGGAAAAAATTTGATGTCACCTTTTTTTTGCTTTTATCCTGAATTTAAATGTCCTCACACAGGGCTCATCCTTATCATCTCTGCTTCGGTATTAAAAATCCACTTAACAAGTTCAGAGTCCTTTGCTCTCTTTTCATTTTGAGATAGTACACTCACAACCCCCACAGCGTGATTAGTATGAAGGCCCTGCACGTTCTTTTCCACACTTCATTAGGAGACATGTGTAGTCCCCTCAATGCAGGGATCAAATACATACCACCCCAATCTGGCTTCTTTTTTTAGCTTTCAGTCAAATTCTATATTAAATTCCAAGTTGCATTGCCTACTTAAAGGGCTTTTCATGGCTGGTGTATATATGTATATATATGTGAACCCAGGCTTTTTATCTGCTCCTGATTTCTTTTGTGAATCCTAAAGTGACGAAGCCTTTGATGTTTCAGCTTATTCCCCTTTCTATGACTTGTCATTTTTCTGGTTTCTTGCTAAATCAGAATTTAGCATTTTAATTGATATTTTCATTGTGAATGGCCACAGTCTCTGTTTTGTGCCTCCGATTCTCACTTCCTGTTTTATTTTGGTAATAACTCTACTTTTGTGTCTCTTTGCTTTCACTCCTTTGTCTTGCAATAACAGAAGATGAAGGTATGTACTGATAACACACGCATGTGTGTGCAGCACTTGTGTAATGCTCCCTAGTCACCAGCTTATTACATCTTTTTTTTTTTATTGCCATTCCCAAGGGTTGTTGTGTTTTCCGGTTTGAATTTTTACATGAACTTTCCCATAAATTACCTCTTGCCTATTTTTTTTTTTAGCTTCCCAAGTATGAGCATTAAGATTTTGAATTTTAGTCTACCCAGGTAAGCTCTGGTTAAGTCTTAGTTTCCATTATTATGAAGGCAGTTCACATATAACTGAAGTGCATGGATGGTGTAATTGCTCCACAAATCTGCTCCGGAGCAGGTTATGTTCAAAATTAGAGACCAACAGGTATTACAATAACCATTTACTGACCAATCAGTTCTGTGGAAAGTATCGGCACTGGTCCCTCAGATCTCCTGACTTTTACACACACATGTACATATGTGTGTGTCTGTGTGTGTTAGCAGCTGCTTCAGATCCATTGCTGCCCTCAGTAGATTAAAACTCCCCGTCATTACGCTGATTGATTTTCTTTAATGTCGAGCACAACTATGAGGAAGTGTGTTGTCTGTAAGTAACTCCACAGCCTGAAATGAAATTCAAAGCTGTGTTCTACACCACAGCTAAATAAGAGAGAGAGAGCCAGGGACTGCGTGGAGATTTAGATGTTACACCACACTGTGCACTGCAAAAATGGCTAGTCTATATTTAGGAAAAAAATACTACATTTGATACAAAAAGCACTGAAAACAAGTGAAATTATCTGTCCATGCAGCAAGTTTATTTTACTTAATAAGAAATCTTGAAATAAGATTTTTTAATCCAGAAATAAAAGAACACATTTGAGAATTGAAGAGGGTTAAAATAAGCTTTAAAGAGCTCAATTTAAGATAAAATTACTTGATATCAAGTCCCAAATATTAGTTAAATATGCTAAATTACAGTCTTTTTTTATGTTTTGAATTCTTACTTGCAGCAAATGAATGCACTGCAACGAGAAAAATAGTTCTAATACTATGAAAAACTACTCAATATTAGTGAAATATGATTAATTTGTTTCTTGATTCAGGTTGGCTTATCTTAAAATAGAGCCGAATCAATATTAAATCCAGGCAAAAAAAACCTTAAAACAGACCTTTTTCCTACTCCTTGGCTTCTACTGAAATCACAACCAGGACAAGAGTGATATGCCAACATTTATTTCTCTCATGAGAACAAAATCCTTTTTTTTAAACAAAATAGGGCTGCTGCACAATCCCTAAAAGTCTAAATCAACCCTTTAAAAGGCCTAAACACAGAAAAAAAATTACAGTTTTGGCCTTAAACTTTTGTGACAGTCACATAGTCTCACAATGTTATAAATAATGGCATTACTGACTTAAAACTTTACATGCCTCAGGTAAAGTGTCACTAAGAAAAAAAAACAACAACTTTCATTTGTAAAGCATCTTAAGTAAAGCCGTTTCTCAGGACATTGCTAGGCAAATTAGGAACAAAGTTGTACAAACGTACTACAAAACTAAACAAACTGCAAATGACCTGATAAAATCCTGCTTGGTATTCACCTATTTTTCAAAGAACGACTTCCACTCAGCTATTGCTTTCTTATATGCACTAGTGGCATCTTGATCATGGATGGCATCAGTGATTACCTCAGTTTGTATGACAGAGAGGACCGTTGCAACACATTTTGGGTATGTTAAGTGCAAGGTGTAGTAATATGCCATCAACACCAACATTCCTTCCCAGAAATCCTCCAAGGGGAGAGTGGTCACTGGTATGTTTCCTACAGCAACAATGCTGGTTGTTCCATCAAAAAGCAGCACTGGGGAGGAGAGAGGCCGCTTCTCCAGGTATAGCATTGCATCTTCACCCGGCTAGAAAAGCACAAAAAAAGGACAAATTCTTCAAGATTTTCAATGAAAGGGTTGCTGTGCATCCAAACAACTTAAGACACAAATAGCAATATCAAGAGTTTAGAATGCTCCAACTGATTTACTGTTGGAATAGAAGAAATAAATATAAAATATCTGACTTACATAAATATGAAATTTTGGAAATGTATTAATTCTGAGCATGAATTTTCTCTAATTTGCAGCATTTTTATCATGTCTATTTGTGCTTTTTTTCTCATTTGTTTTTTAAAACAATTTCTTTTAACTTTGTTACATATTCTAGTTTTTGAAGGCCTTTTTAAATATATCATTTTACTGCTTCTACTTGTATCCTAACTGCAATGTGCTTTTGCTCTGTGCTGCCTCTCTGGAGTAGGTTTTGAATAACAATTAAGAAATCCTGAATAAGGAGTAATTTAATCCCTGCTGAATTGAACTTCGACCTACTCTTATTAAGCAGGAAAAGCAAAATAATAATATTAATAATAACAATACAAGTAAATGGAGTACAAGTTACAGTGGCTGGTATTGCAGCTGTTCTCACCTTGAGGATATGAAGGAGAGCCTCACTGGCACTTCCCAGCCGCTTTGGTGGTGTAGTTTTTGAAGGAAAAAGAGATGGAAGTGCATTGAAGAGAGTGACAGTAAAATCCACTGTGAACAGAGAAAAGTATCTCAACAAAGCAATCCGAACATATCTGATGTGTGGATTTAATGTATGAAAAGGCCACTTACCTCCACGTACATCCAAGGGGAGAGGAGGTTTCAGGACCTTCTTCCAAATGCCATAGAACTGCACTTTCGAACAAAACTCTGCCCATCGACCCTTCATTTGATCTATGTATTTGCAGTTGGAGCCACCAATGATGCGATGCAGTTCATCCATCGCCTATGACAAAGTTGTGCTCAGTTAGTCAAGAACTAACTAAACCTATCCAGAGAAAGCAAGGAATTTAACTGAAGGTAGTTGAACTTACATTTTGTATGTCTTTGAAGCACGGGTATGCTTCAAATATTTTTCTGGGCCTGTCTTCTTCCCTTGTAATATCTGCGTCAATAAAAGTTCGTCTGGCCTCAAACTCCAGGTCCAAAATTTGAGCAACGTCACTTTGGTTGGGTTTTGCATTGGGTTTCCTGTACATGTTGCTCAAGGTTTTGTAATGTCTTGCCTGCATCTTCAGGCTGTCATGGTCTGCTAGGGAAAGCAAAGAGCAATTGTAAGACATGGTGTAACTAGACTTCACAAAATTCAGATTTTTCTAATCAGTCATTTCTAGTTGCATGGTTGTTTTTAAGTATAATATTTCTGAGAATTAATGTTTAGGTTAAATATGTTTGAGTAATGAACTGACCCTATATGTCCTGATCATTTCCCTTTGTGTCCTTTTCTTATAATGATCATGGATTTATGTTAATTGTTAGTTTGAACAGAATCAAATATTAAAACGACAGTTTAAGATGCCCGTGAATAAAACTGTGGTGAAAATAAGGTAAAGGTTGTTTACTGTGTATATCGTTCACATCAGTGTGAACAGTGATTATGAGCTGATGGATAAAAATATTTTAGGTAATTTGATCTATGACAGAAACACTGTGATAAGGCATGATAGATGTGACCAGCATGAGGATTTACATGTGTAAATAATCAGCACTGAGTAACACCCATTACAACACAAAGTGTTAAAATACTTACTATGGCTAACTGGCAAACTGGAATGAGGGATCTATCATATGTTGATTTTACACACCAACTCGAGTTAATGCCAAACCACTATGATTTATGGAATAAACACTTAGAACGGGGTTCATTGCTGCAACCATATTTTGGAAAGAGCTGTAAGAGGAACCACAGTCAGACAGAGGTAGATAAGGGTGATGGTGGACTTACCAACAACATCATCTGGAGGTGCAGTTGAAGGACCTATATCAGCCCTGGGTGCAGAGCATGAGGCTGACTTGGATAATAGTGGTAAAGCCAGGGTAGTATTGTTTGACGTAGTTGGTACAGTGGAGGGTAGCGGCAATTGGGATTCTTTCTCTGAGGAAAAAACAGAAGATGAACAGAATGTAATAACAGGGAATAGCTAGAAAGTTAAGGAAAATACTCAACACTGTATAAATCTTGTGATGCACTCTGAACAGAAAACTGAGGGCAGGTGGTCTCTTTGAAGTTTTAGATGTCCAAAAGTCATTAGTACAGCAGACCAAAGTACACACCTGCATTTGAGTTATCCTCACTGAGGTCATCATTGCTCTCAAGAAGTATGGTATAGTCACTTGAACCACTTGCTTCACCACTTAGGTCACCTTCAGTCCCATTGTCTGTGTCATCTGAGCTGAAAAGAGTCTTCCTGGGCCTGCCTCGTTGTGGCATGGAGCCCTGCCTCTTCCTTGGAGACTTCATATTTTGGAGTCGTTTGTACAGTTTGGTGTAGATGGTCAGCTGTGGTAAAATAATATATATTTGTACATCATTTTATTATCTCACTCAATTTTAGATATTGTAGTGGGTAAAGAATGACTTACGTATGGCATGTGTGTGTCAGCATCACGTAACATGGGGTAATAGTCGACAATCTTCTGCGACATTGCTCTCATTTCGAGTTTGGAGGGGTATGTTACTTCTTTCCCCATGGGACTAGCACGGAGGATTGCAACCATGCTGGTGACGGTGTTCCTTACAAGTCTGCAACATAGCTCCTTTGACATCCTACAGTCCTTTTCCTTTCCACTGTGGAGCAATGCAAAGTACTGACTGCGCACCATGTCCAACTCTGAATCTGTATACACCACATACTCTGGTGGGTCTGGCATTTTCATTTTTTTGTCAGCAGTGTAGGAAATGGGAGTGGAAGTTTGAGGCTGACATTGTGACACATCAAAGCCTAAGGGGTTACTCTCGCTTCGATGGAAAGTGTTGGCATCTTGGTCAGTACTCTTAAACTATAACAGTTGTGGGATATAAACAAAAATACACAATTAGGCAAATTAATGCTAGACAATATGGACAGTAATCATCTTCTTAGTGGTATAATGTGTATTTACCTTTTGGCTGATAAAATCCCAAATCTTCTTTCTACGGAAGAAATTTTCATGGCCCGGAAAAAGATCCTTTAGGTCATCCCGGGTAAAGCTTCTCAAAGTTTCCTCATCAATATTCGCAGCTGTAAAAGAGAAAAACAACTTCAAAAGTGATATTTATTTCTCTTTTCCTGGGCGTGGCTTATTACATATTGAGGTCATTTTTTTGTCAATAAATGTATTTTAGCAATAAGTAATATTAACAGGATAAAATGTCAAACTTAAAACAGTTTATCAAATATTTGGGAATGCAATAAAACTATTTTTGGCTGTCTTCAAGAATGATGTTCCAAGTCTATTTAGGCAAAGACAGCTCAAGGCTATAATGTGGATAAAGTTCAGAGTAGAGTGCAATCCTAGCTCCAAGTTTCAGAAATGATGCTAACAGATGCTAAGGCTGCTTAGCTAACGTACCAAAATAACTGAAAAATAAGACTTACCCTGCAACACAGACAGTATGGCATCGTCAAAGTTGTCCATGCCGTGACAGCAGTTCTCTAGTTCGGTTCCAAAGCCTCCACTCACAGTACCTGGAAATATCCTACGGCTTAAATAAGAACATTTAGCTAAAGTTAACACATTAGCTAGATTGCTAACTAGCAGCCCTCACAAAACACGACTTTATCTTAATAACACCGTTGTACCATAGTATTTTTCAAATCAACTTAATGTTACCAACCTTAAATTACTGTTCACTTTGTTTAGATAAATAATTTTGATCTTCCTAACGGTCCTGATGGTTAACAAAGCAGGGGAAAAGAGTTTGTCCCGCGTGAAAGTAACGTCACGACAGGAACTGAGAATGCGCATGCATAAAATTATTTATATTTAATTTTTTTTAAGTAAAAAAAAAGAAAATAAAAATATAAATTCAGTCTTAAACACTTATTGCCTAAAAATAAATATAACTGATGTAATTTAAACCTGAAAAATTGGATAATTAAGGATGCATATATTTTTAAAATTGCCTACCTTTCCCATGGTCCCACACTCTCATCTGTGGCCTTCAGTGGAGAGCGGTAAAGTAAAGCTGCATTGCTACTGCGCGAAAACAGTTCACCATGGCGCTCTGGAGATGTATGATCTGTTTTATCTTTGTTTCTTTAACTCTGAAGGTGCTCCTTAGCCACATAAATGCAGCTCATGGTCGAAGGCAGGATTTTTGGGTTTACTGTGGAATAGATGGCTGTGAACAAGATTTCAGAGTTTTTAACTCATTCTTTCGCCACATTAAACGGACGCACCCTCTGTATTTGACGAATGGAAGCCCACCAAGAGGATGGAGGATCCCCCCAACATCCCACTCTTTAGGATCGGAAAATTTTGGTGTTTCAGTCTTTGCCAACTGTAGTACTGCAACAACAACCAGCACCGTGGAAATATCAACTGGTGGATCTTGGCCTGAAGTGCAGGAGCCTCAGGTTGTTGACAGCCCGATCACGGTAAGTGTTAAACTAAATAAAATGTAGTGTGGCTTCTGATGACAAATTTAGCTATGTCTAACTCCTCGTATTTGGTCCTATATTACTTTTAATCATTTTCTCCATTTTTAATCAAGAGAAATTTAACGAGATCTCGCGATATTATACCGCTAGATATTGTTCTTCAAACTGTTACAAGCGATTTCCACCATGGTTGGATTTTAAATCACAATTTCATCCTGCAGGATGAAATGAAAAACAAATAAACAGAATAGCAGTTCAGTGTAGATAGTACAGGCTATGCTGCAGCCGGAGAAGGCACACACTCTGCGGCTGGCATGTCTCCTGGTGAAGTTTGCATCAAAGACACTCTCAGCGCGTTTAAATCGTTCAATGTGACAGCAATTTGGGTATCTCGTAGGAATTACAGTTTCAGGTAAGACACAGAGTATTTGGAAGCACTGTAAAAAAATCTGTTGGCTAGAAATACTGCCAAAACATGGATAAGAATGATTTTTTTGAAAATTAAATAAATTAATAAATGCATACAATAAAATATATCCATATACTAAAACTAACATAAATTCTAAGTGCAAATCTAAATTACGTGATTTAAAAATACATAAATAATTTAATAAATACAACAAACATGTAAAGAAACTAATATCTAAGTGCGAACAAAAATTCATTATTTAAAAAGATAAAATCTCATTCTCATGAATCCAATCCCTAGCCTCATCAAAACAATGGACAACCCCTTTTTTATTGTTTCTTTGTCTTTGATTTCTTTTCCATTTTTTTTCTTTATTCCAAAGAATGAATATTATATTATCTTATATTATATTGAATATTCACAACTGTAACACTAATCACTGTCATGCACTTTGTTTTTTAATGGACCAATCATTAGGTGTAACTGATTATACCTGTTATGTAAGAATTTCTATAATTGGCCAGGAGTTTGGACTAACTTTGTTTTTCTGCTCTAAAGGAAGAAGCTGTTGCTAAAACATCCTTTACCAGACATGATATTACCAGATCTGCTGCAGCTTTTGCTATCAGTGTTCAAGAACAGTGCCACTTATCACAGGTATGTTATAGTCTTAATGGATCAATACATTACATAAGGCAATCAATGTCTTACTTGTTCATAATGGAATTCAGAATTTTTTTTTTAATATAAATGCAGAATAAGTTACTTTTGTTTCAAATGTTTTCACAGAGAACGGTCAAACATATCATCTCAGGAGTGCAACAGTATCAGGCTGTTCTTTTGGATACGCTCAAGGAAAGAATGAAGACAGTGTTTGAAGATAATGCCGAGGGAACCACTCAGCTTCAAGATGAGGCTTTGGCTACATTTGATAAATTCATGGATCCTTTCTCCACCATTGCATATGGACAGTGTAGAGCCATAGGGGAAATGTTCTGTCCAGTCAACGCCGAGGAAGTAGTAGTATCCCAGAAGATATGTTGGGTAAAGCAAGGTCTTTCAAGGGTCATGTCCTTAAGGAACAAAAGTTTTTACTATGTACCATTAATTGAAAGTCTAAAGCAGTTAATGACTAATGAGAGAATCTTTACCATGTTGAACACTGCACCACAAAGAAGCAGAGAGGGATTCTTCTATGATTTTAGAGACGGGTCCCTCTTTACATCTCACCCCTTGTTTTCTCAGAGGCCAAATGCATTGCAATTAATACTGTACACAGATGAAATTGAAATATGTAACCCCTTAGGGTCCCATGCTTCTGCAAACAAATTGGTCATGTTTTATTATACTTTAGGAAATATTGATCCAAAATTTAGGTCAAAGTTAGCTGCAATACGACTTCTTGCTATTGCTAAAGCAAGTGACATTTCTCAGTGGGGTATTGATGTTGTACTGAAAAGAATACTTCAAGATCTATCACTGCTTTACAATGGTGTAAGGATTGAAATGTCAAATGGTGAAATTGAATTGTTTGGTGCTGTTATAGCCATTTGCGGAGACACGCTAGCCCAGCATGAGATTGCTGGCTTTAAAGAAGGGATTGGTTTTGCTTATAGCAAATGTAGACACTGTGAATGCAACTTTGATGATATGCAAAGTGTTTTTGAGGAGAAGAAGTTTGTTCAAAGAACTCTGGAGAAACATATCAGGCAGTGTTTTGAAATAGATAAAGCAAGCACAGATTTATTGAAAGCGTCCCTCAAAACTACTTATGGAATTAATAGAAGAAGCAGACTAGTTGATGTTCCTGCATTTGACCTGATCAAACAAACTCCACAGGACATAATGCATGTTATTTTTGAAGGTGTTGCATCAATGGAAGTTAAATTTGTATTAAAACACCTAATTCTCTCAGGACAATTGGAATTAGACAAGTTTAATTCAGACATTCAAAATTTTCCTTACTCACCTCTTGAAATACGGGATAAACCATGTCCTATTAGCTTTGGCACTTTAGCGGCTAACGACAACAAATTGAAACAGTCTTGTGGACAGATGCTAATTCTTTTAAAAATATTACTTTTTCTTTTGTATGGTGTGGAGAGTGAGTATGTTGTATTTATTAGAAAGTTAATTATGATAGTTCAAATAGTTCTTGCTCCCATTATTTCTTTACAAACTGTATTGCAACTGAGAAATATGATTGAAGAACACCTGTATCAGTTCAAGCAACTTTTTCCCGAAGCCAATATAATACCTAAGCAACATTATATGTTGCATCTTCCCAGTCAAATCTTATCCCTTGGACCTTTAATAAGGAGTATGTGCATGCGCTTTGAGGCAAAGCACTCCTATTTTAAACAGTGGGCTTCTAAGTTAAATTTTAAAAATGTTTGTAAATCCCTAGCAAACCACAATCAATTTCTTGAGTGTTGTCAAAATGAAATAGGCACTGAACATCCTATTTTTGCGAAAGAAAAGGAATCCGGGCCAGTATCAGCTGTTAAAAATAATGAATATGTTAGGAAAAAAATTAAAGAATTTTTTGGAATAGATGTCATGCAGTCTGTTGTCTCAGTGAAATGGTATGTTCTAAATGGCAATAAATACATTGCTGGGAAGTCCATGATTATTGCAGATGTGGATGGCACTTTCCCTGTGTTTGGACTGATAAAGGATATCTTTTTGATTGACTCATCTTTTATTGCTTTTGAGTACCAATGCTATGAAACTTTGAATTTAAATGAAGACTTATTGGCATATGAAGTAACTGTGCCCATTGTTGCTCAAGCTACAGAATTAGCCCATGAGCTCATTGATTACACTTCATACTTTTCTATTAGTTTTAAGGACAGTGTGTTTGTTCCAATCAAATACAGTCTTTCTGATATTATTTCCCATAGAAATCACCCTTAAGATTAGGGTTGCACCAAGTATTGGCTTAGTGTAGTTTGTGATGATATAAGTTGACAGTCATTAAATGTTCCCTAAACCAATGTCAATGTTGTACCACATAATGCTGGCATGCTGGGACAAACAGCTGTCTTTGAAATGTGATTTGTATCATAAATTGTGGTTAATTTTTTTCCCTTATATGTACAACTTTGAAGTCAGACATGATTTTGAATAAATAATATTTTCAACAGATGCCTTGTGTGAATTTCCTAAATCAAGCAAATTGAGTTTGTCACTCTATCTTGAAACAAGTGATATTTTGAGAGACATCTGGTGAGAGACCTAATGTAGGCTATTTTAAGAGTTATTCTTCCCATTTCTGGATTTCTGTACTAATATAGACACAATTATATGGTTATTCTCGATTTAAGTTTATTATCTAAAATCCAGACTTAGAAACAAGTAAATCTTTTTTAAAACAAGGCAAATAATCTGGCCTGTCTAAAAATAAGATTTTAAATCATGGCAAGCACCAGATAATTTGCAGTGTGCATCCATTTTGGACCAAACTCATTACCCATACTTCAGCACTCAACTTCCCACCCTTCCAAATAAATGTTTGAGACTTCATGTACACATCCACCAGGACCATGGTTTGTTAAAACTTCTGGCAACTTGTCTTTTAAACTTTAATTTCACAACATGTGGCTTAGCAAGTCTTCATTTTTGGGGGGCAAAGGGGCATAAGTTCACTCTATTTTGTATTTCTCCTGTGAAGGTGTCCTCATTTAGTCAAAAACAGCTTTAGGAGTCGTACTCTATGGTTTGCTTCAGTGTGAGTGATCACTGCATTTTTTTGTTTTTTGTCAAATATTAATGAAGCATCTCAATTTAGAGCAAAGTTCTTTGAAAGTGGCAATGCTGAATGTTCATGTAAAAGCAACCTCTGCTGTGGGTTTATGAATTATTTAATGACCTTTCTGTAATGAAACAGGTGACAAACAATCTCTCAGGCAGGTGAAACACTTAGATGCTCACACAGATACAGTAAGAGCCTCCTCGTGGATCCACTCTGACTCACAACCCATAATGTTGTCATTTTATTTCTAAAAAAGGCGCTTGGCCTGAATGTATATATGATTGCATTTCCTCTGAGTGTGTCCCAAAGGTTCAAATTTTGTGCAGAGGCACAACATCGAGTATTATCACCTGAAGACAGTTTCATCTGATCTGCCCAGCTTCATCTACATATCTTTTTTTTTTTCATATCTGTGTGGATTTAATCAGAGGAGTCAATGAGGAATAACACCTCTTACCTGGATTCAGCTATGAAGCCTAAAAGAGCAGGTCAGCCTTATTTAAAAGGTTGAATTTTGAGTAATATTATCATTTCTCAGAGGCTGAGCAGCAGCTGTGCAGGGGGAAATTATCTTAGTGGCTGAATTAAAGTTACCAAATTTAAAGTGGAAAGGGGGACCTCCAGGATGTTCCACCCGCACAAATATTCATATAAAAGGTGTTACAGATGAGCCAGTCTTAACCTTCTCAAACCTTTAGACGGACATCCACAGTTTGGAAACATTTCACACTTTATAAGTTACAAAGAGTTGTATCATTAAATATCTTCATCGATGTCTGCAGGAGAAAATTCACAGTATTTGCAAAGAAACCCACAGCCTACTGTCATAGGTGTTTTCACTTATCGTGCCTGATTAGAAAACACTGTGTGAACATATACAGTCGGGGCGACACCCTTTTGACTGCTTAGCTGAGGTAAATTCACAGAGTTTAGTGGTATCATGTAATTGCCTGCAAAGCTTCAGACTCCTCCGGTTTAAATAGAGGTGAAATGACATGATAAGTATATTATTTCTTTTTCTTTGTTAATCTTAGTCTTAATGACACCACATACATTTAGTGAGTCACTTAGCCAGTCTTTTGCCATAATTTTGTATTTTTCTCCTTCCATCAGTCTTCAAAAAGTCTTCATGCAAATTATTAGATTTCTCGGGTTTGCTGTCAGTGGTGATTTTTAATCTGTCTTCCCATTTGATAAAATGGCATGTCAGGAAAGAGTAGCACAAGGCCAAAGTCACTTTTAACATGAAGTATGATTAAAGGAGGCGATGAAGAGCGGCTGCAGGATGATTAATGTAACAGCTCCCGTCTCCTTTGCTTTGCTGGCTCTCTGAACAGTTATAATACAGTTTCTGTCAGTTTTAGTGCCTGTTCATATAAAATAAATGGAAAAATAATTTAGAATTTTAGATTTACGGAATAATTACAAGAGGAGCAATACAGTTGGTTAATTGCATTATGAAGTTATAAACCTATGAAGAATAACTATGAAAACTGGGAAGATTGGGTTACATTTTTTTTTTTTAATTTGGATGATAAAAAAAACAAATTACTGAGATTAGATAAAACTCCGATTTTGTAACAGTGAGATGAAAATGCCTGGAGTAATTTTTTTTTCCAAGGACAGCTATTTCAAGCTCAGTTCCTCCTTTGCCTTTTCTGCTGAACTACATTCCACATTTGTCCCTGTGGCAGAACCAGTGCTGGACTCAGTGGTTTTAGAAGTACACTTTTAAGTGTCAGGAATCAAACAGCGGGCCATGATGGCTCTTGTGTTTGGATTTTCATATTGAATTAACTGCCCCGGTGGAACGCCGACCTTCTCTCTGTGTGGATCGAAGCTTCTCTTGATTCATCTCTCCTGCTGGGTGCCCTGCGGGACCTCATCGTGTTTAACATAGCTGGGTTCACACAGGAATAAAGGCTAAGGTGAGCTTTGATGGCACATTTCGTTTCTCTCCTCAGCAGTCAGCACTTTGAGAGCTGGAGGGAAAATGAATTGTGGCACGTGTTGCTCACCTCACTTGAGTTGAAACGACAGCTCTGTCACTTATCACAAGAACCTCAGCAGGGTGTGCTGAACTCTCCACAGGTAGATGAAAAACTAAACTGATATAACCCCATTTCGGCTTTGTTTGGTCGTAACATTAATTTAGTGTGTGATATAAAAAGGAATTGTTTCCTGCACAGAGGCTTCAGGTTTTAAGATAATGTTAACTATGTACTATGTATAATTCACTGAAAAACAACTTAATTTTAAAGCCCTGAAGACATGTCAAGAACTTTCAACCAGCTAAAAAGAAAAGAAAAGACACGATTGTACAGGGAAAACAAATGTTTGCATTCATTTATTAATACAAAAACACAGCCTATCAACCAAGTCTGTAATGGTTACTCAGGGACAGAGAATGAACAGTCTAGCAAAAAAACATTTAAAATTGTATATTTTGGCAATTTGTTAGTGGACGTCTGCCCCAAAATGACATAATTTAAATAAATAAATAAACAAATAGTGCCAATTTCTTTGGCTGAATCAATGAAAATCCCACATACAACACAGTTTCACATGGGAAAAAAAATAGCATTTTACCAGCAAGGTGATTCTCAAAGAGCCAGTAGCTGAAAAGTTGGTAAATCTTGGCACGGTGTGCAATCCGTCCTTAAAAAATCTGAGGAAACTGGGCAAGTGGTAGAGCTATCTATAGCAGGTGAAAAGGATCTGAAAGTCATGTCCTTAAGAGGAAATAAAGTCAAGCAAAGACATGACAAAGGGTGACGTAGAACAGCGATGTAGAAATCCTACAAACATTTAGACTAGATAACATTTAACAATCTATTGGAGACAGTGGGGAGGAAGACAGGACAAAACAGACTGTGGAAGAGAGCTAATAACACTAAGTAACATAAAAAAGTGTGCATTTGAAAGAGCATTAACCCTCTCAGGCTCAAATTAAACTTTTTGTTGCTAATGCACAACCAAGTCCTGCAGTGGTACTCCTGAGTAACAAAAACTCATAAAACATGTATGTGGGGTAATCAGGTTGTTAGTTTTTAACTGTTGCAAATCGGCAACGCCTGCCTTGAGAGGGTTAAGGGAAAAGACAGACAGAACAAGAGCAGAACATTCT
The DNA here is from genome assembly GCF_057381845.1 of Rhamphochromis longiceps. Taxonomy (NCBI): domain Eukaryota; kingdom Metazoa; phylum Chordata; class Actinopteri; order Cichliformes; family Cichlidae; genus Rhamphochromis; species Rhamphochromis longiceps. The sequence goes on from NC_140566.1 coordinate 32,705,428, forward strand.
GGGTCACTGCTGATGTCAACATCACATAAAGCAGATGAATTATTTTGTTTCCTTCTGCAGTTACAACTGAGGAACTAAAACGCAGCAGTCATTGAGGCTAAACAGAAAACAATCTGCAACTAACTTTAACTGCTCGAGTATAATCAAATGCAATAAGGGAGGGTGGTGCTTTCTTTTGTGTTAAATCTTTTCCAGAACAACTTTTTGCATTTGGTTTTATGTTATTCTGAAGGCTGAATGCTCCCTCTGCTGCTACACTGGAAACTGAAATTACCAGCATCATTACTGCCAGGCGTTTATAGTCGGAGGAACATTTCTCTTAGGGAAGTGGTCAGGAGTCACAGAAAGTCTTTGAAAGTGGTCCTATTTGATCCACAAACTAGGCCCAGACCTTGCCTGGTATGCAGGGGAAGACAGTTTAGAATTCTAGGGTGGTTATCATTGGCAAGACAAAGGTCAGAGGTTACCTGAATAATCCAGTTGTGGTTTGAGTTTCTTGCATCTCTGAGATGACTTTTTTTGTGTGTAATCCCTGACTAAACTTCTAATCAAAGTCACCCATTTGTTTCAGCCTATGTTTAGCTGCTGTAGGATGGTCTCTATATGTTGAAACAGTGGTGTGTGGTGACTTTTACAGAGATTACAAGCAGAGATTTGCATCTCTTATATTGCTTCTTTCATAAAGGTAGACCTCTGCCCGCTCTGAGATACACCCTCTGGTTTTTCTTTCAGGGTCTTAATTTGACTGATCAGAAGAGGAGACAGGAAATAGAGCATAGGAATGCAACAGCAAAGGACTTAAACTCAACTGCAAAATGTATGGGCACCTGTTCAATCAGTGAGCACACAGAGTGAGCACACAGTCTCTGCTTTTTCTGACTGCTGTGTTTGCACCTTTGTTGTTTTTAATGAGGTTATCAGTGAGAAACTTTGGAGGCGAGCTTTAGGCTGCCCACCATGTTCAAATCAGTATTCATGTTTTCTATGAACTAAACCAAAATGAAAATAGTTTTCTTGCACTTTTGGTTTGTGTGGGCTGAGCCCAACCATGCCCATACACGGCCTAGCTCTAAGAATTCACCTAACCGAGAGCAAATCCTCCAACATAAACACCTTCTCCATCTTTGACCCTGTAGTCGTCAAAGATGTGCTTTAAGGCCATGAAGGAGGATGACTGAGTGTCTGTTATGTTATGAAAGAGATATTTCCATAGCATTATTCTTGCATGTGTTCTTTAATGTTACCATAGATCTACTCTGTTCTGCCAAAATGACAAACAGGCCTCAGAATTTTCCATCACTGTGAAAAATGTGTTAATGATGTGCAATATTTTGGTTAATGTAAGCTCTGGTCAAACATAGAATGCAATACATATTTAAAGTCAAGTCAAAAGTCATTATATTTCTAATGTAAATAAGAAATGTTAGGTGGTGATGCTTAAAATATCCTGAAAAACCTATAAATGCATGAAAAAATATAAATCATTGTCTCAACAGTTGATGCAAATATGGTCATTACTTAAGATAAAAAAAGTGTTGTGCAGTGAGGAGCGGCTGATGCGTTCGTTTCTACTGTACAGTAACTGACGGCTAACAAGCACCGAGTTAGCCCAGTCTGACAAATGCGGAATCTAAAATTAGCTCCAGGCCTTTTGGTGAACCGGGAATACATAATATCCCATCTGTGTGTGAGAGCATGCGTGTCTGTGATCTGATTCAACTAATTATGACAAAATAAAGGGGAGTTTACATCAGTGTGAGAAACAGTGTACTGTAAATCTGCCCGAGGATAACTGAACTCATTATCTTCCAGCACTGTCATCGTCGCGTCTTTGACTTTGTGGGTGTTGAAAGGGCAGCTTGAGGTTGTTACAGAGGCGCTGGCATGCCGGTTGGTGCACGCAGAAGCTGTATGTGATGAATGGGGTTTACCAGCCCAGAAGACAAGGGCTGCAGACAGAGACATGAGATGCGGAACATGGATTTATCTGCAGCAAGAGAAAAATCAATTAAAGCTCAACAGAGAGTGTGTGAGTGCATGTGTTTGTGTCTGTTCACGCTATTTGCACATGTTTGTGGTGTGAACCAGACAGAGACGGAGAGTAAAAACTCCAGTTAAAGTCATCCTAGAAGTCATTTTAGCACCAACTTTTTTTTTATCCACTGCTAAATCCCAGAGACTCTGATTGTAGGAATCGCACCTGCAGGAGCCAAATGTGCACTTGCATATAAGTATCCGAATCTGTATTGACCTACTTAAAGCTCCAGATGGGTGGGATGCGCATTGTAGAAGTGCAGACACAGATTGCCAATTTCCTTGTCAGATGTGAGGTAGGGTGAACGAGAGGCCAAGGTCCCAAAAACTTCAAGTAGAGTCTGTGTAAAGTTGGGTCACCCTGAAAAATTGCTATGCTACTTTGGAATCAGACAATAACCAGGTATCACCATATACTCAGATGACAATGATAATAATGCAGTTTGATCACCTTTCATTCCTTCAGTGATACAGCTGGTTATGGCAAAAGTCAAATGGGTCAATCCCACCTGCTTATTTTCAAGTGGACTTTTTATGTCTTCTATTCCAAATCATAATAATTTTTTCATAAACCTGGCCAAGTACCTTTTAGAGCCTGTGAAAGTGAAAGTAGGAAGCATGTGTGTGGAAAACACAAATGTTCCTCCACTATGCGAACACTGTAGGCCTCTAAAAACAGGTCTGGTGTGTAAATTATCACCACCACAGGAGACCTTACGCATAATGATGTTGGATGTTTTGCATCTGGGATAAAGTGGCATTGGACTTTAAGGGTTGATTTAAACCAGCGGTCCCCAACCCCCGGGCCTCGGACCGGTACCGGTCCGTGAGTCGTTTGGTACCGGGCCGCGAGAGTTGAGGCTCAGGTGTGAAATGTATAGTTTTCAGGGTTTTTATCGGTTTTCAGTGTTATTTTGTTATCGTTTTTATCGTTTACTTGGTTTTCCTGGGTCTTTTCACGTGTGTTATGAATAAATTTTCTTTTTTTTGGTACCGGTACTAGTTTTATTTTGTTGTATTTATCCGCGACACCTTAAAGGCCGGTCCATGAAAATGTTGTTGGGCATAAACCGGTCCGTGGCGCAAAGAAGGTTGGGGACCGCTGGTTTAAACCATTTCATTTAAAAACAAAAGTTAAAATAGAAGTAGAGGGCTAAACATTTGTGACTAGCAAGACATTTGAGTAGCACATAGATTGTATATAAAAGAGGGGCATAACAACCATTTTTTTAATTCTTTAGCCTCAAGCTGTGTATTCTTCTAAACCAGATGTGACCAGCTGGGAGAAGATCTAACAAAAAAAAATTTAAAAATGCATTTTGTTACCCTTTAAGCATCAAATTCACTTCTATCCAATGACTGTGATACTGAAGTGAGTTGTTGAGAATATGTTGAACTCTTCTTTTTGTAATGGCTGTTGTTTTTGCTGCTGCTAGCTGTTTTTAGTGTCTTTGAAGTGGACCTAGCATTATTGGATGCTGAATAAACTCTCAAACAATGTGACAATATGATCAAACTGTTTATCAGAAGAAAATGGGTGACTTTTAGGACTCTCAAACTGAACATTAGCAGGTATAATGTTAGGTTATAACTAGCTGGTGCTTTCACTTTGGCATTGTTTTTAGATGATACAACATAGGTACGGTCTTAATATCTTAAATTTAAAGCTGTCATGAAATGGCTGTGTAAAGCAGACAGGATAAGACCCAAATGAAGACTCATAGGCAGGACTTTGACTCAAAAACACAGCCTGTACTGCTGAACGGGAAAATAATACAAAACTAAGCACACAGAGAGGCACACGGAGAAACACACAGCCATGAGGGAGATCGCGACATTGGACAGAGGGAAACAGAGAGCTTAAATACACCAGGAATGACAAGGGAACAAAAAACACAGCTGTGATAAATTAGACACAATGAGACAGAAGAAGCAAGAGGGGGCAAGAGAGACACGACGGCTCTGGAACATGGTAAAATAAACATTTTACCATGGGGTGGACATGGAATAAAACACAAGGAGAGGAACATTGGAACAGAGAAGGGAAACAAGACACAAGGACACACACATAAACACCAAACACATCGAAAGGGACACAGAGGACAAAGACACAAGGGGAACCTAATAGACAAGAACTAAATGAGGAAACTTAGACAATTCAAAATAAACTCACAACTAACAAAATGAACATAAAACCTAATACAAAATGACATCAAAAGGACCCAGGACCATGACAGAAGGTGCACACACCAATTAGAAGTTGCCTCCACAGCATATGGCTGGTCTCTAGCCCCATATATAAAATACAGTTAGGTGTAATATTGATGCACGTCTTGGCCACTGTACTCAAGACAGCAGGACAACATAGCGGCTTCCTCAAAACAGCACCCACTCTAATGTATTTTAATGGGTAAATTCTATGTTTGTGAGAATGCATCAGTTTGCAGGAAGACATAATTACACACAAATCAGTGTATATTTATCAGTGCAACGTTCTTTTATTCTATTAAATAAACTCAAAATGATCGACTTTACCTTTAATAAAAGTTAGGAAGTTAGAAGATCTGTGTAAAAAGTTATGAGTGCGCTTTAAATGCATGTGAAATATCTGTTCATCCACAATGTTATATTTAAGTGTTTCTTCTTGGAAACCTGGCGATGGAGGATTCTGAGCAATTATTTGTGGTAATTAGGTCAGGAGGAGGCAGCGGCGTGCTGGGAGGAATCACAGCCCTCGGCGACCCTGCCGGGGAAACTTCACCTCATAAGCTATTATTGGCAGCACTGCAGAAAAATGTCAAGGAAATAAAACACAGCTCATCATATGTCACGACTATGTCTTGTAAACGTTACTTAAACCAAATAAATGTTGGCTCGCGCTGATAAATCTGTCACTCCGTGTAGCTTCTCCAACAGCTAGTTCCTCATTTTAAAATGAGACTGATACATAAAAGCCCAGAAGCCTGGCGGGTATTACTTTCTATACAAGAAATCCTATTTACCGGTTATTAGTTGACATGTATTCGTAGTGTATGACTCATTAACTATGTTTTTTCTCTCAGTAGTCTCCTATGTAACGCTTATTAGCACCAGACCGCAAATTAGCTGCTCATAATTAACATGTTTAACTCTGTAAAATGCTCCTAATGTAAATGAGTAGTAAAACATAACCAAATTACTTATTACTCATGCCCCAAGTGCCCCAAACTGAACAAGAGTAATTAAGATTATGGGTCCCATCTGAAGTGATTTCCTGCTCATACTGTAGCTAACTTCATTGCACTTCACCTTCATCATCTCTTCAAGGGAAACTGTCAATTGCAGAAAAGTGCAACAGAAGACATGCAGAGCATCACAACAGTGTATACATAAAAACCATAAAAACAGTTCAAAAAAGTTGATAATATTTTAGAAAACTTAATAAAATGCACCACTGATCATAAAAGTAAAGAATCTGTCTGTCAGGGATGATTTTGGTGTTTTATAATGCACCACATGCAGTTGGAGCAGTATGTCCACTGTTTAATTAATTCTCATATTTTCATTTTCCACAGTGTTGAGATTTCATGTGGTTTTGCCCACCCTGTGATGTTTTATATAGCTACTCATCGGTTGCATAAAATGCACAAAAAATTGATTCATGAAATTGAAACAGTGTGATGTTTGCCACGGCCAATGTGCTACGTATGCTAGCTGTAACTTTTAAATGTATTATTTTGGTAAATTTTACAAAGTTTCAGAGATCCATATGAAAAAATAAATTTCCACATGACTCTATGGAGTGCTGTAAAACACTAAATACCACATGTCATTAAAGAGCTCACAGAACCAACTTCAGTACCAATAACTTGCAGTCATTATTTTGCGTATGGATTTATATGGTTTTCAAATTTTTGTTGAGGAGTATCTTTTTTTCAGCATTTAAGTTCATGGAGGTCTGAAGGGATTCATCACAAAAGTTAGGTATTCTGCTGTAGATTTACTGTTGTCAGGCAGAATGACCCACTTTCAACCAAGCTTTAGCTGTTGGCCTCCTGTTTGACTTTGTTGAGATACAGAAAAGTTCAAATTAAATTCAATGACTGCATGTTTTGTTCAGGTGTAATTTTGCAAACCTAAGATGTGTTGTCATCATCTTTTCAGAGACAAGCGTCTTTGTCCTGGTAATCCAATCCAATGTTTTTCGAAACTGTGCTGTACAGGCCTCACTCAGCGTGTTAGTCACTGAGATGTAACTCTTTGTTGTACTTTCATTTTATTTCTAAATAAGTGAACATTAAATCACGATTACCTGAACTTTCATTTTTCTGCAGTAGCTCAAATATTTTAACATGGACATGATAAACTGTAAAGTTCAGAATAATATGAAATTTGGTGCTCCACAGAGTGAGAAATAGATATATAATAACATGTATTCAGTCAGTTTGCCTCTCTTATGGTCTCGGACATATACTGACTCTACACGTGTGCAAAAAAAGAAAGAAAAGAGAAAATAACAATGTGGTTCTGATTCAGTTTTAGTCATTGGATTGAAAGTGATGGTAAAATTTCTTCAAAACCTCATATTGTAAGTGGTTTTTGTGAGTCAAAAGAAAATATGATAGCTTGGAATGTGCACAAAAACCACGTCACCTTTAGGTGCTTGCACTTTCACCAAAACAGCAAAAGAAAGAAGAGGAAAAACTCCGTGCAGGCAAGGGGAATGGCACCGTATAAAGAGACGGAGTGTAGTGTTTATGGTTGATATTTAACATTGTTTCTGAAAAAAGAAAAGGAAAAACATCTTGAGAATGGGACAGGAAATTGACCATGTTTGAAATATGTGCCTCCCCCCTCGTCCAATCCCACATGCCTTTGTCCTCACCTCAGCAAATCACAGATATTCCTGTAAGGTCTAGCTGATTGAGAACATATTTGCATACCCAGCTTCTTATTGTATGCTACTTTAACTATCGCTGTGCCATTACCATGTCCAAATCAGTGCACTGCTATAGTGATCTAATTTTAGTTTTCTTTTGCCATTTGACGACACAGTTTGTTTAAATCAAGGCCCAGCTCAACACGACAGTTAGGTGTGTCACCATAGATTGGAGTTGTTTCCCTTTTCTAGCATAGAGAAAGTGTCACAAGCTACATGGATGAAAGAACATGAGTAGATGGCCCTGAGATTAGCAGATCTACCTGGCTCTTTCCAGTTGTTTTTTATATGTGCGTACAGTAGTCCAGTAAGATATATTTGCTAACTCAACATTTCTAGCTGAATAAAACATCTTAAAGATGTTGAAAATCATTCCCTGATAATTATACTCATTTTATAATAGCGAAGACTGTGAGCTCTTGGGAATTCCATAAATGAAACAGCTCTGAATCAGCTTACAGGTTTGGGATTTTTCATAGCAGTAAAGCCTCTAAGGTTATCACGACTGAGTCAACCGTGTCTAATGGAGTAAAAATTTTATGTCAAAATGTTTTTAATGTAAATCAAGTTACATAATATTCTTTTCATGCTACGTGGGCACTAACCTTCATACATATTTTTTATTTTTTTATTTTATTTTTTTTACAGTGAGTGTATTTACTTTTTTTTTCTTACATCTTTCGTGAGTTTGTGAGTCATTTCCCTTCTCCCAAACTACACTGCGGGAATGTCTAAACCCTCAGTTTCTTATTCGCCTGGCACTTCCAATACAAACCCAAATTTCCATCAGCTCCATCCTTGTGGGTGGCTCACATTGAAATCCCCTTGTGTCCCCTTTGTTTGCCCCTGCTGGGCTTCCTTCTACAAAGAGAAACATGGCTTCGGGGCATCAGCCAGCTCTGGCAGCTTAATAATTCATGGCTTGTCAGTATGAATCATGGCACACTCCCCCACTGCAATCACTGGGATCATTTGCTCAGCAAACCCTGCTAAATGGCTCTGCCATTTGTCACAACAGTAATTAAATGTTTCACATTGATCCGGCCACCTGTGGTTACATCTGACCCAAAACAAAGGGAAACACACAGGTGGCACCGCTTGTGGCTAACATGTTGTGTGAAGTAAGTGATGAGCTCCACTCAAATGAAATTAGCATTGTAAGACTTAAATCTTCATACCACATTTGTTTTTTTGAACTGACTAAATACAGTTTTATTTTACAGAATCACAAATGAGATGCTCAAAGCCAGCTTTTGTTTTGATGTTTTAAATGATCTGAAGTTCAAATGAAAATAAGAAGCAGAGAAATGCAGAAGTTAAAGCTTTACTTGGACACTAGCTTGTCAAACAGTCCCCTACACTGCATCTCCTACATACCACAGATTGTTGTAGAACAGCTGCAGCTTAAGTTCATCAGTACACAGGAACTGTTCAGGCACAGTACTGAGTTGTAAGACACCCACATTCCGTACTGGCACGTGTTAAGTGGAATATGTGATAAAGTAAAATGTGTGCACAAGATGACTGCTGAGTTAATAAGATGTATACATACATTTGATGCTGAGATGGATAACTGCAAAATGCATCCTAAAATCCATACAGACCCTTGAAAACTGAGGCTAGTCCCTACTCCAAAAGGAAAAAATGCAATCATGATAGAAATGTGATGAAATATTTGGTTGGTAGTCCAAAATAGTGGTCTTTAATAAGCATTAATAATCCACTACATCCAAAAAAGTGTTAAAATATGCATGAAAGAATGCAAAAATGCACTGGCAAAAGACTACATCTGCTATGGCTACACAGGAAGGATCAGAGGCAGGAAGTGCTGCTAAAGGTTCAATAAGTTTTAATGATGTACCCTGGTAAGTATTACAGGTCAAGGTTTGGCATGTATTCAATTAATGGATTAATCAGTGCAGTTCTCCACTGTTTCTACATAAAGCTACAAACATAAACATAAAGGTAAGTTTTGATGGTAGCCTTAACACCTCTGCTGCACTGAGTAGGCAAAGACCTAGCAAAGAGTGGGGAAGTGAACCAGAGTTAATACTGCAGGTAAGTGTGACACAGGTGTGCCAACCTTAGCCTAAAGAAGACGCATCTACTGCAGGAGGAGGTAAGGAAAGTCGATGCACAGATCCATCCACACACTAGATAGAACCAAAGTAGAGCAGGGGGAAAGAGAGATGGCAGGTCAGCAAGTGCAGGACAGGGGGAACCATGACAACACTGCTATATAATTATATGGAGACTAAGCTACGGGTTCTCTGGACAACTAGCATGAACATGATGTTGGAAATGGGTGCTGATTTGACAGTTCTTAGTAGCTAATGTGGCTGCATAACGTGTTCTTTCACCAAGCAATATGGGTTTCATCAGGAAACTATTCACTTGAAAAAAGTCTCTATAATCCACGCAAGCCATCACTCAAATCTCTCTGTGTAGCCTGATATCACATACATGTCTCAGTGTGCTTTACTGTGAAAGAGAAAAGAATTGAGATCAGTCCTTTGACAACCCAACTCTTTTGACATTTGACAGGAGAGTAAATGTAATGAGCAAACAATGCCAAAATACAAGGATTTATGGGTAAAAGGATACGGCAGCTGACATCTGACTGCCAACAGTGTTTAATGAACAAACTGAACTGTGGCAGGCTGGACTGATGCACATATCCAGATAATTCCTTATGTGTTTCCCAAATGATGCAGACTCGAGACAGAAGGGCAATTACAGTACAGAGCACAGACGATGAGAAATAATTCTTCTCATGTCCACAAACTGAAAAGTTGTTGGCTAAACTTTGTGCTTCGAAGGATTAACGGTGTATCACTGTCACAAGGAATATAGCCACACAAATATGGCAAATAGATAATATCAACAGCAGCAACTGCTACCAATAAAAGCAATCACAAAAAGTTTTCGCCAGTTGGTTGAGAAATGCACATTTTTCCATGTTTTTCACAGTTGCCAGGGGGGTCACTAACCAGTCTCCAACAACTACATGCCACCCAGTCAGGGAATACACATTTTTCCCTAAAGGTGCCTACAACACCAGAAATATTAACCTATATGTTCTTCAGATGTTCAGTACTTTTAATTTTCTTTTTCCCTTCTAAAGTGTGGCAAGAATCTATCACAATTCATATATATTTTTGTTTGTTTTTTTCCTTTTATTTACACCCCCTGTTATTTCTGAATCCCAATCTAGGCTTCAGACATCGAAGGAAGTCGAGCGCTCAGTCAGTGTATATGTGAAAAAAGATCAACAAATTCTGTTTAAAGAAAAATGACATAGCCACACAAACACACACACACACAACAGTGAGTTCACAGTGGATAAAACAGAAACACAGCTTTCGAGATTTTCTCAACTGTCAATTCAGCTTGGGTTGCTTGGAAACTAATTTGCAACCCATTGACAACCTGTCCTTTTATTACACATGTGGAAGGTTTTCTTCCCCCCCCCCCATTTGAATACATATAGTGCCATACCTGGAAAGTCTGCAAGCTCAGTAAGCAGATTAAACTTTAGTGGTCAGTTTGAAAAACCTCCACGATTGTTGTAAAAGGAGGGAAAAGCGTTGCAGATTCATTTTCCTGGTCTGGTTTTTCTAGGTTAGCTTCGGAGCCTTTAGGCTACCAATGCTGTCCAAGCTGGAGACGTCCTAAAAAGCTTAGCTCCATTTATTTTGGTCATGCCGTTTCTGGCTAAGGTCTTACCTACGGGCTTTATCGCACAGGATTTCACACTAAACTCTCACCAAATGACAGCGGTATCACTGGAGACACATTCACAGTCAAAGATTCTTCTGTTTGATTAAAAAAGTTCAATTTCTGGAGGCATGAATCAGCTTAAAGTCAACCTAAGGAAATGCAGATGCTTATTTGACATGTTGAAAGCTGCCGGCAAGTAATTCTGAAAGAAGTGAGCCTGAAACTAGTGAGGGTCTTGGAGCAAGGATGTTTAATGACAAAACACTGAAAAGTCTGTGTGGAAAGCAAAGGAGAGTGAAACAGCTTATTTTGTCGCTTTGGAGTTCAGTATGTGGTTGCTAGTCTGTCAAAACCCACCGATTATTGATTGATTGACCTTGCATCAGGCTTCTGAGACATTTTTATCAGTAGGTGATGCAAGTAATTCTTTATGCCACTTCTGAATCATGTGCAGGCACTAAATAGAAGCAGCTGGTGGGAGGACAAAGACACTTCAGTTGCAGTGAGTTTCTTACAGCTCAGTTTGGTGGACAGAACTTAGAGATCCCTCAGCAAACTCGTGACAATATGCTGTAATCAGTTCATTTAATCTGTTTCGGTTGTTCTTATATTGGATTTTGTTTTTTAATTTGTCACAAATTAACCAGCGCAATCAGAAGTGAAACAACAGCTCATTTTCACGTTCTTCTCATTTTAAGATCGTAGCATGAAAGATGTGTAAAAGCCAGGTGGTTGGGTGCTTAAAATAGAGCACAACGGCTTTTTAACACATGCCACCGATATAAGAACTTCACGGGGGGTTGTTTTTGTGGGATCATTTTAATTTCCTTTAACCGTCAATGAGTGCAATGCTGGAACAAATCATTTAAAAGAAATAGCTTGCCAAATCGTTGTGTATTATCACATCAATCCAATGCTATTTCCGTCATAATTGTTCCCCATGTTGCAAATCGTTACATCATTTCTAAAATGTAACATGGCTGCATTCATTCATTCAATAATAGTAGATTTTAAGAACACAGAACATCTGTGTTTAAAATTTAATCTAATTTAAGATGGTAACTGAAGCAGAGGAAAATATATAAATCAAGAATGAAAAGAGCAAAAAGGAGAAAAAACAACAACAACCTCTTGATTCTTTTGCTTTGATGTAGTTACTTATCTAAGGTGGAAAGTTTTTTTTTCTTTGTTTTTTTTTTTTTTTTTGTGTTTGTTTGTTTGTTTGTTTGTTTTATTATTTTCTTCAAGCCCTGTGTACAGGAGCTGCATACAAAAAGATATTTTGTGAAAAGGGTTGGCGTAATAAGCAAATGCTTCAGCCAATACCTTTTGATTAGCCTTGTCTCATGCTTTCTTTCTTTATGGTAGATTTTTGTTCTGTTTTCACTGTTTGTTTGTTTGTTTTTTTCACTGTTTTCACTGAGATCTGAATTTGAATGCTAATCAATAAAATCAAAATCAAATGAAAAAAATCAAATGAAAGGATGAGGTGTGGTGATGAAATGTCTCTCTCATAAACAGAGAGATCAAAAGAATATAGTGTCATTTGTCTAGAACTGTATGTGGTTACTGTGCGTGTGTTATTTGTACATGGCTTAATCAAGGTAAAAAACAATGCACAGCTGTTTTTGTTTGCCCTGCTGCCTTTTCAGAGAACTGATGAACTGAAGCAGGAAGACTGAAGTGAGAAACTGCTCGGGGCCCCAAAGGCCACAGCCATTTCTGCGAATTGGAACTTTGATCAAGCACAAACTTCCTGGTCTCAAAAATAACTCCAGCCTCATTTGAAAAGGGGCGTTAATGCTCATCAACTCCCATGTTAAAATGTCCAACAATAGAAAGCACACAACGATTAGACATAACATTATGACCACTGACAGGTGAAGTGAATAACACTATCTCATCATCGTGGCACCTGTTAAGGTGTGGGATATATCAGGGACCAAGTGAACATGTCGTCCTCAAAGTTGATGTGTTAGTATCAGGAACATATGAGCTACTATAGCTCGGATTGCAAAAAAATGCTGGTTCTGATAGAAATGTGTCAGATTACACAGAGCATCATAGTTTTTTGTGTATGGGGGTGCATGGCTGCAGATCAGCCAGGGAGCCTTTGCTCACCTACAGTGGGGCAAAAAAGTATTTAGTCAGCCACCGATTGTGCAAGTTCCCCCACTTAAAATGATGACAGAGGTCAGTAATTTGCACCAGAGGTACACTTCAACTGTGAGAGACAGAATGTGAAAAAAAAAAAAAAAATCCATGAATCCACATGGTAGGATTTGTAAAGAATTTATTCTGTATGAATGGCAGCTGTTTGAACTCATCATCTGTATAAAAGACACCTGTCCACAGCCTCAAACAGTCAGACTCCAAACTCCGCCATGGCCAAGACCAAAGAGCTTCCGAAGGACACCAGGAAAAGTATTGTAGACCTGCACCAGACTGGGAAGAGTGAATCTACAATAGGCAAGCAGCTTGGTGTGAAAAAATCAACTGTGGGAGCAATCATCAGAAAATGGAAGACATACAAGACCACTGATAATCTCCCTCGATCTGGGGCTCCACGCAAGATCTCATCCCGTGGGGTCAAAATGATCATGAGAACGGTGAGCAAAGATCCCAGAACCACACGGGGGGACCTGGTGAATGACCTGCAGAGAGCTGGGACCAAAGTAACAAAGGTCACCATCAGTAACACACTACAACGGCAGGGAATCAAATCCCGCAGTGCCAGACGTGTTCCGCTGCTGAAGCCAGTGCATGTCCAGGCCCGTCTGAAGTTTGCCAGAGAGCACATGGATGATACAGCAGAGGATTGGGAGAATGTCATGTGGTCAGATGAAACCAAAGTAGAACTTTTTGGTATAAATGTTACGGGCCCCAGGAATGGTGCCACAATAACAAAGAAGAAATCCCTGCAAACACAGGTAAAGTTCAGGAGCAATGAAGACAGTGCACTCGGTTTGCCTCTCAGATTGCATCTGACTCGTGGGCGGAAGTCCATCCCCCTAAAGCAACCGGGTTGCACCTGTCTTGGAATAATAGTTCCGCCTGGGGTGTTGCTCCATTTCTTTGTACCTTCTATACAGTTTATGTGACAAAATAATGCACTGGTTAGGTTGGTCATGTTGTCAAAGTCATTTTGGATATTAATAGCCACAGAAAATAACTGATAAACAAATTAAATAAATTAAATTAAATGATTAACACAAAAGTGGCCATGCATTTTGGGTGTGCCACACACTCCCCTACAAACAAAAGTGGCTCCCGACACTTGCAATTAACAGTGTAAACTTCCATTAACTCTGAATCAAGCTTTAACTCTTCACTCAATATACTCACAAATTACAAATACATATGGGTGTGCAATGATTTTCTACATTTTCTGAATACCCAACACTATATGTACCCAAGGTCCTATGCCCGTCTTAAACTCAGCAGCAGATTGGGTAAGTGACAGCGGAGTGTACACCAGGCATAATATGGATGGGTTGGACTGAATGCCAGTACGATTGTGGACACTGGTGCATATAGAACACTGGCTGTACACCCACAGAACTAACAGCAAGGCATGGCTGATACGTTGGCTGGCCAAGGGAAGAATAGGTCAGTATCTGGCCAGGTCTCCTCTGCCTTGTAGATCTCCTTAGTACGGGCTGAGGTTCAGGTTGAGACCCTTGAGTGTTTTCACTGGAGTCATTGGTCTGGGGCGCCAGCTGCTCTTCGCCAAACTCTGGTTCCTCCACAGGGGGCGAAATGTCATTCTCTCTCTCCTGCTCCATCTCTCCTACACTCACTCGGTCAAACTCTGATCCCATAGGAACATCGCCACCCTGCATGTCACCAGGTGTCTCAGGACTAACCAATGACCCACTCACTGGGACCTGATTAGGAATGTCCCGATTGGTCCTTAATGATTCTCTGGGTACCCGCAGCCAGTAACAAGGTGCCTCCTCATCTGTTTCGGATCCACTTACATCACCAGCCTCTATTTGGTCGACCATTTCACGTGGCTGATTTGACTTTCCTTTTGCCCTTGGCGGTCTATCAGGCATGCGATCATCTGTAATGTCTGCTGGTAGATCATTAACTTGAAGCAACAAATTTCTGTGGAGGGTGCGAGTATGGTGACCTCTGTTTTCAGGGCTGACCTTATAAACTGGGTTGTCACCAACCTGCTCTCTGACAATGTAGATAGTTTTCTCCCAATAGGGTTTCAGTTTGCATGGACCTCCCCTTTCTGCAACGTTGTGAACAAGAACCCTGTCACCTGGTTGTAGGGTTACACCCCTGTTCCGTTTGTCATAATAGTGCTTGCCTTTGGCACTCGAATGTTGGCTGTTCGTGCTGGCTATCTTGTACGCTTCGATCATTTTCTCCTTCCATCGTTTTGCATATCCACTTGGAGTGTCGGCCTCGTCCTCAGCTACCAACCCAAAGAGGAGATCGACGGGGAGACGTGGATGGCGACCATAAAGGAGGTAATATGGAGAAAACCCAGTGGACTCATGTTTGGTGCAGTTGTATGCGTGCACAACGTGAGACAGGTGATCTTTCCAGTTCTCTCTCTCTTTCTCGCCCAACGTCCTGAGCATTTGTAGCAGAGTCCGATTGAACCTCTCTGCAGGGTTGCCCTGTGGATGGTATGGGGAAGTCCTAGAATGGTTTACACCGGCCAGTTGCCTGAGAGTCCTAAACAACTCATTCTCAAACTCCCGGCCCTGATCATGGTGAAGCTTAGCTGGATAGCCAAACCGTAGGATGAAGTCACCGAAGATTCGCTCCGCAGCTGTCTTTCCAGCCTTGTTTTTAGTGGGGTATGCTTGTGCGAATCTGGTGAAGTGGTCGACTACAACCAGTATGTATTCATACCCACCCCGGCTGGTCTCAAGGTGCAGAAAGTCAATGCATACGAGCTCTAGGGGCGAGCTCGATGTAAGGCTCCCCATAGGTGCCCTGTCAGGTAAGGCTGGCTTTTTTTGCTTAATGCAACGACATCGTCTGGTGATATATTCCTCAACCTCTCTCTTCATAAAGGGCCAATAAAAGCGATCTCTTACTAGGCTAAGGACTCTTTCCACACCAACATGTCCCATGTTGTCATGGAGGTGTGAGAGGACAGTTTGTTTGTAGATGGCAGGCAGGACTAACTGCTTTCGGCTGGGAGTCTTCCTATAGAGTAAGCCATTTTCCACCTGCAGCCTACTCCATTCTCGTGACAATTTCCTTGTGGACTTGTCCAATGTTCTACGAACCTCATCAGTTAGATCTCTGTTATTCTCCTTTAACTCTAACATTTTGCTGATAACAGGATCTTTCCGCTGCTCATCTGAGAGCTCTTTGCAGCTGATGACTGGAAATGTTCCAGTGTCTGCATGTGTCTGGTGTTGTGATGTTATGTTGAGGGCTGCCACCCATGCTACATCCCCTTTTTCTGCAGTCCTAGTTCCCTCCCAGGTGGCACACACTGCCTCTTCTGGTAGTCTTTCTGAGCACTGATCCATAAAAACACTGATATCAAGTGGACAGCGCGAAAGCGTGTCTGCATCAATGTTCTGTTTGCCTGGCCGATACCTGATTTCAAAATGGAAATCGGCAAGCTGCCCCACCCAGCGATGACCCACAGCATTGAGCTTGGCTGTGCTCATAATGTAGGTCAGGGGGTTGTTGTCCGTGAAGACCGTGAAATGGGGCGCATAGTACAGGTAGTCGACAAATTTTTCACATACTGCCCATTTCAAGGCCAGAAACTCCAGTTTCCCACTATGGAGGTGGTAATTCTGTTCTGCTGGGGTCAGTGTGCGTGACCCATAACCTATCACCCTCATCTTATCATCTTGTTTCTGGTACAGGACCGCCCCCAGGCCCTGTTGGGACGCGTCTGTGTGCAGTATGAAAGGGTGATCAAAGTCTGGGTAGGCTAGCACTGGTGGGCTTGTTAGAATGTCTATGAGACGCTCAAGAATCTGTTGGTGTTGGCTGCCCCACTCTACTGGAGTCCGTGAAGATAACTGCGGCCCCTTCCCCTTTTCTCTTACAAGGTTAGTTAGAGGTGGGCTGGGGTTTGTCTTGAGCAATTCATAAAGCGGTCTGGCTATGCGGGAGAAGTCCTGCACATAAGCCCGGTAGTAGCTCAGAAAACCCAGTAGCTGCCTGACATCACCGACTGTTTGAGGGGCTTTTTGCTTTAGTGCCTGTACTGCCTCTAGGTCCTTTGGGTCTATCCTCACTCCATCTGCCGACACCAGGCGGCCTACATACCTGACCTCTTTGCGGAGTAGCTCACATTTCTCAGGGCGGAGCTTAACTCCATGGCGTTGCAGAGCTTGAAGTACACGCCGCAAGACCTCAACATGTTCCTCAAAGGACCTGGAGAAACATAGCACATCATCCAGATAAGGGATGCAACACTCATCCCTGAGTGTGTCCAACATTTCCTCCATGCTTCTTTGGAAGGCTGCTGGTGCATTAGAAAGGCCAAACGGGATCCTGACCCACTCATATAAGCCCCATGGGGTGGTGAATGCAGTCAGGTGCCTGGACCCCTCCGCGATAAAGCCTTGGTGGTAAGCCTTGCCCTGATCTAGGATGGAAAACCACCTGTAGCCTCCGAGTGAGTCAATCAGGTCCTGTATGCGGGGGAGGGGGTGCCGATCTGGCACAGTCTTTTTGTTGAGAAGCCGGTAATCAATGCACAGGCGCAATGATCCGTCTTTCTTTCTCACACAAACAATAGGGGCAGCATATGGCGAGTGTGATTTTACAATCCACCCCTTCACAAGCAGCTCCTGTATATATTCTTTAACCTCCCTGTACAATGGCTTTGGGACTGACGCATAAGCCTTTTGGACTGGGGTGTCATCTTTGAGTCTAACTGACATTTGGAGAGAGGGTATACATCCAATGTCACTGCCGTCCCATGCAAAAGCAGCTGATTCCTCATTCAACATTTTCTCGACTATTCTCTGCTGTTCTGAACTAAGGTGACTGAGGTCAACCGGTGGTCGCCACAGGTCAGCAGGGGGAGTACCAGGAGAGGCCACATTAACTTCAGCCTTCAATACACAAGCTTGTGTTGGACCCCCATCTCCAACGTCCTGTTCGCCTGGCTCCAGAACTTTGGCAACATGTTGGATGGAGCCAAGTTGGGACCTCTTTGGCAGAGTGATTACTTGGTTTGTGTGGTTGGAAATTGGCACTCTAACAAATGGTTGTTTGGTGTTACTGATTTCCAACAATCCTTCCCCCACACTCAGCTGCTCTAGCGTGGCGCTATCCTCTAGTGGCTCATACAGGACAACAGGGTTGGAAATGTCAAAGGTAGATGGTACTTTACATCGCACATTTACCGTTTTACCAGGTGGAACATAAACATTTTCCTTCCCTACCCTAATGGTGGTTATACTGTGGTTTGACTCTTTCTGCAGATTGATAAAGTTGACCATGGCTCTTGCCTGTTCTTCCTCCACTCCTAGGGCTTTGCGGAGAAGGCTGAGGATCATAGTGTGTGCATCTGCATCACACTTATGACTATTAATCATCCCTTGGAGGACATTGGCTCCCAGTAGTGGCTGGGGGAGGGGGAGCTGGCTGATTAGGAAGGGTACTTCCATTGTAAGGTTGGGATCGGTGTTCCCCGGGAGATTAACTGTTAGCTCCACCCACCCATCATATGGGATTGGCTGTCCATTTGCTGCACACAGGTCAAGGCTTTCCCCAGGATCAAGAAGTTCTTGTAAGGGCCTCACTGCATATTGGGGAATGAACGTCTCCTTCCAGGATCTATCAATGATGCTCACTTGTGAGCCAGTATCAAATAGTACTGTCACAGCATAGCCGTTGACAAAACAATTTAGTAGGCTCCTTTTACCAATCAATGGCACTGTTCGGGCTGTACTGTCAGTAACTGCTTGGCTTTTCGGTGGGGAGGGCTGGCTTTCTTTGCAGCGTTTTTTTCCCTTCAGACGTCTCAGTTTGCTAGTGGGCATTACTGAGTGGGACTGGGGATTTGGGATGGTCTCTGTCTGTCCCTCAACAGAGACCGGCTCCCGTTTCCCGGCTGGTTGGTTCGTTTTAAACAGCCAATTGCCCTATGCCCGGCATCCCCACACACAAAGCAGTGATTACAGTTTTCTGAGCCTTGCTGCATACATTTGGTGCAGCTGGGTATTTTACCTCTCCTTGCAGCTGAAGGTTGACTTGGTGGAGGAGTGAGTGCCTGGTTAACAAGAGGTTGGGTGCCATGGAATTGGTCCTGGCCTGGCGTTTGGAAAGGTGCAGTCTTTGATTGGGTTGTATGAATAGCTGCCGCTTGTTGGCCCATTAAAGTCACAACCATGTTAGTCAAAGCCTCTACTTGTGCACTAAGCTGTTGGATCGCATCATTATCCCCACTGTTTGCACTCACATCCCCTCCTTCCACCTGGACACTATGTGTATGTGTTGTTTTTTGACGGGGGGCATGACCTAACCTACGCTGGTGTTCATTTTCATCGCTAATCATCTTCATAACCTGTCTGAGAATCTCCTCATCAGTGACGTTGCTGTTTGAAAGGAGTGGCCTTAGTTGCTGTCTGATGTCAGTATGTTTTGTGTCCAGGCCTTGGTGGATACTGTGAAGAAAGACTTCCTGAATAGTTTTGGGTTCATAACGAATGTCTGTACTGACCTGTTTTGATTGGAACAGGATCTTCTGTTTGAGTCCAATCATGCGGTACAAGAACTGTTGTGGGGTTTCTTGTTCACTCTGTCTTGCACACATAAGCTCTTGGAACAATTCAGTGCTGGCCTTTTCACCCAGGTGTGATCTGAGAAAGCCCTTGAGTTCATTCACAGTGATTTCATCTTTGTTGATGAGCATATCCTTGAAGACACCTGGCTTTACAATTCTCAGTACACCCCGGATAACCTCAGTCTCTGTGAAACCCTCTCTAATGCCTTCATCTATCTGTTTACACATGCTGCTATAAGTTATGTCAGCATTGTGGTCCCCAATCTGGCCACCATGTACCTTAAATTCCCTCCGTTGGAGGTAAGAGAGGTCCTTTAAGGAAACCATTCTCTCAGTGGTTACATGTGATGAGGGGTGAGGTATTGCTGCATGTGTTACTGGGTCACCTATACTGTGTGCCCCACTAGGATGTGTGTTACTTGCATTTCTAAAATGCTGTGGCTCTCCACCCCGCTCATCATTTATGATTCTAGGCTGGGTTGGACTCAGATTGGTGGTGCGAGCCTGTGCACCAAAGTCAGTCTGCTGTGATGTTGTAGGCTCTCTGGGGATGGAAAGTAAGGGGGTGGTATGCTGTTGAGTGTTAGTAACTGGTGGTAACTGGCCTAAGGTAGCATGTGTCACTGTAGTGCGCTCGACTGTCTTAGCACTAACAACTGGTGACTCCAGTGGCTGCGCCACCCCATTAGCAGTGTTCAATAGGCCACGATTTTCAACCATACTGCATACAAGATCATTTAGCACCAGCAACTGACTCATTCCCTCATCCTCAGAATTTAACAAAGCATCTGACTGCATATAGTTGATAATGCAATCCACACAACCTTCTTCATCAGTGGACTCTAATTCACTACTCTGGCTGTCTGTGACCAGGTCCCTTGCGAGCTGATAGGCTTCTGCACCTGAAAGCTTATACAAGTTCTTTTTGATGCTCCAAACCAGCTCCTTGCGCGCTGCTGCCATGATGAGCTTCGACTAATGAGACACAGAGGTGCAGTTCCGTTGGTGGAGTGAAGACCCTCGTACAGATCTTGACTTCTCTTTGTGGACACCCACCAGCTGTCGTCTCGGCTACAGCGATGCCATCTCACGTTGACTTTCTGGTTCTAGTATCTCTGGACCCTCTTCCTTAGAAGACTCAACAGGAAGTGGATCCCGGACGAGCCCCCACAATTTGTTACGGGCCCCAGGAATGGTGCCACAATAACAAAGAAGAAATCCCTGCAAACACAGGTAAAGTTCAGGAGCAATGAAGACAGTGCACTCGGTTTGCCTCTCAGATTGCATCTGACTCGTGGGCGGAAGTCCATCCCCCTAAAGCAACCGGGTTGCACCTGTCTTGGAATAATAGTTCCGCCTGGGGTGTTGCTCCATTTCTTTGTACCTTCTACACTGAAAAAAAGGGACTGGCCATCTCTTGGATTTATGTAAGCATCTTGCATGTATTTAACACAATTGCCTCATGTTTTAAAGATAAATGTAACTATATAGTGTAAAAACTACATGATATGCAGAAAGGGTGTATTAAATTGTTCATATCATGTTCAGGTGAAGTAAGTCAATAAGATAGCAACGTTAAATCTCGTGAAACCACGCGTGATTTCATCTCGCGGGCTTTGGATCGTGGTTTAAAAAATGCATCCATCTCAGTCAAGTCGAGCAGCCAACTCTACGTTTTTTGGTATGTCTTGATTTTTTGAATTAATATTTACCATATTTCAGCCAAATGTAGTTAACGTCTAGAGTGTCGCCATGTAACATGCTAAAAAAGAGCCGTTAGCTTATTTGCTGTTTTATCTGTTATCAAAGAATTGGCGCTTTTTCATTTGAATTTGTCTTTGGCACAAGAGCCGTAATATCACATTAAACCTAATTACGAGGCACTCATAACATAATTTGGTTTTCTGTGTGAATAGATTTGTCAACTGACTCTTCAGTTACATTGTGTATTTACTGCACCGTGGTGTTAGTGAGATTTTGGACATTGAACAGCTTTAGCTAATATCATCAGCGGTATTATGCTAGCTTACATCCCTACCCCTCCTGCCCTCACCTGCTGTCCTTTTGTTTTTGTTTTTGTTTTTGTTGATGCACATTGAGAGACCACATCTATTCTGCATTTCACCAGGAGTCAGCTGATGGATTGTGGGTTCAAGGTGTTATGGTAAGAAAGTATATTCTATTTTCGCTTAAGGTTTCTGTAACTTAATTATAATAGGTTTTTTATAATTATTAGGTGCATGCATACTCAAATAGACCACCCTATTAATACAACTGAGAAATCCAAAATCTGCCATAGGTTTAACTTATACCTGTATGTATTGTCAGAAAGGTGATTACTGGACTCACATTAATGCACACTTGAACTAAAATGAGGTTGTAACTTGTGGGTTCTTGGGTTGCAAATCAGAAATAAACATCTTTGGATTTTTTTAATCCCATAAGATCTGGAAACACAGTTTTTATTCAACAAAACATTACTGATTATTAACCAAGCACAGTGCCTGCTGTTATTTCAAAATAATTTTATGTCATTTCAGATGAAATGCAGCATTCCAGTGCATCCCAACCATGCCTTTACAGTCAAGGTTTCTGACGGAGCTGAGTTTCTCTCTGACAGTCTGCTGAAAGTGTTTGCAAAGTGATCGGGGGAACAGGGCACAAAGCTAAAGGATGTAGCTGCCATGATGACAGTAAGAACTTTAAAATTCTTTAACTACAAAGTGTATATGTATTGCATTAGGTCAGTAAAAGATTTTTATGCTGCATCCATTGAAACAGTCAACTATTACCTGTGAGTACTGATTCCACCGAAAGGATGCCATAATTTTCGTCATGCATTTACTGGCCCACTGAGAAAAATTGATCTTTTTAAAAAAATAAATGTTCTGGAAACTATATATCCATAAAGTTGATGTCAAACAGGAACTTTTGATATTGCTTTGTAGATGCTGGTGTTGCATGTTGACTGGTTTAAGTTTTGGTCTGGGATCATTTTCTTCTGTGCTACTGAAAAGTTCACAAATCTCTGTTTTCTTTGTTATAATACTTTAGGATGACATTAATGCTCAAAGGGAGTCTCATCAAAGTGCTCCGCATCTGTGTGAAAGACAATTGCAACATCTTGGTGCAGGAGTTCATGGTGAGTGTTTTATGAGTAGATTGTGGCTTTGCAACATTTAAAAATGCATTTAGTTATCCACTTGATCCTCATTGGACCAGTTAGGACCAGTAGTCCTCTTTAATAATTTGAAGTTCACATGAGGCCTGGTAGTGAACTCAGCCGCCGGCCCTTGAGGCCCCACCCCTGTATTAGGGGTCACATCAGTGTGAAAAAACTTTAAATTTGTCATTCTAGTGAACAAAGGAAAATCCCACCAATATTTACATTAGCTTTTGTTTGAAAAAAAAAAAAAAGACCAACAGCTAACCAAATTGTGGGGCTGAAAGTCTAAATTCTAACATCTTCTGAGTGACAAAACCTGGATTTCTGATGGGCCGGTGTCTTTCTAAGAAAAACTAATGTAAAGCATTTGAAATTATGTTTTTCACCCTCTCTTAGAAACTCTGTTAGACCATGAATGGCAGCATGGCAGGCCACTCTTTGGCTATAGCTATTTACTATGTTGCTTGCATTGGTTTAAATTACTCTAACATTAGAACTGGTAGATTCAAAAGAGATGAGTTTAAAAAGGAATCTTAAAGAAATGTTTTGTGTTTAACCAGGACTTGACTGAGGCCACTGCACAGATTGAGAAAACCACAATGAACATCTGTCTCCAGAGGATGCACCAGGCAATGACTTTTCTGACGTTGGCATCATCATCGAGGGTATAGTAGTTCTTCAAGATCTGGATAACGTGACCTTTGCAGTAGCCATGCTGTTTGGACCTTTTTTATTCCTTCAATATGAGTTACCCATCACAACTCTGCTACACTTTTGAGGTGATTCAAAGGGTGGTAATGGAGTTGGAAGCAACTCAGCTCTCAAGAAAAGCTCACAACTAAGACAAAACTGCTCCTGCAACGAAGCTCACTGTTATGCATGTGAGGTGACCAGCTCTAGGTGAGAAGACATTTAAATCTCACACTTGTTCTGCTGCATTTTTGAAGCTCAATTCCAGGAACAGATCGCAGGGTTCATTTTTATATACACTGCAACTGCCATGAGGACGAGCCGTTTTTTTGTTGTTGTTGTTGTTTGTTTTTCCTTTTGCTCTGTACAAGTTCTCTGTCTGTTTGGCAGCATTTTTAAATTTCTCTTTGTATTTTTTCTTTCTTTTACTAGTGAAGAGATGTAGCATGAACAGTTATGCAGTCTAAATATCCCATATGGGCCGTGTGAAATGGTATTTTCAGTTTCATTCAGTTGAAGTAAGGAACGTTGAATATTTCTAAGTGTGCTGTTTTGAACCAAGATGTCACAGTATGATCAGTGCCGTAATTTTTGACAGTCACTGTATCAATGTTATTTTTGCATCTCTTGAATAAAGGTTTTGACCTGCAAGTGCTAATTTCTTTAGTTATTGGGGTAAAATGGGTAATGTTAATAGGAAGGTGTTTGCCAATTCAGTAACCTAATTTAATGTTAATGGAAACTAACATTACCTCAAATTGTTTAGTTATAATTGTTGTTTAACTGAATCTTGACGTTAGAGGCCTTAAATAGAATGTTTTGTATTGTTCTTTCCCAACATTTTTCAAAAGAAAGAGTCTAATTTCTTTGCTGTGATTGATTCCAGAGAACACGGAAGAACTGACATTATTTAACTGTTGGTTTATATAGATTCAGTAGTGGAGTAATGTCAGTTTAATTCTTTACCTACTGTCAATGCAGTGAAATTAGACATTTTGTTTTGAAAGGTTACTGGTGGATGCCAGCAACCATCTTGGAAGAGAACAATATAATCTGTTATAAGGCCTCCATTTGAAAATTGTGTATTTGATACTAGAATATAATAGCAAAATGTAATTTGAAGATAACATGTAGTATTTAAGTGACCAAGTAGTATTGGGTAAAAGTTATTGAATGGTGTTGGGATAAAGTGAGAAAATTGTGAAGGATTAAAATATTTCAAGAGCTCAAATTACTTCATCAAAACATGTTTAAGTCACATTTTATCAACACAAATTGCACAGGTTTATTGAACATGAATAAATTGTGTTAATTTAACTCAATTGTTTAAGTTGCTGCCAAAGCAAAACATCTGTGTGCAACAAATGTCCACCATTGAATTAAGTAAATCCAACAACATATTTTTTTCAGTGTATACAGTTTATGTGACAAAATAATGCACTGGTTAGGTTGGTCATGTTGTCAAAGTCATTTTGGATATTAATAGCCACAGAAAATAACTGATAAACAAATTAAATAAATTAAATTAAATGATTAACACAAAAGTGGCCATGCATTTTGGGTGTGCCACATAAACTCAACTCGTCGTGTTTGGAGGAAGAAGAATACTGAGTTGCATCCCAAGAACACCATACCTACTGTGAAGCATGGGGGTGGAAACATCATGCTATGGGGCTGTTTTTCTGCCAAGGGGACAGGACGACTGATCCGTGTTAAGGACAGAATGAATGGGGCCATGTATCGTGAGATTTTGAGCCAAAACCTCCTTCCATCAGTGAGAACTTTGAAGATGAAACGAGGCTGGGTCTTCCAACATGACAATGATCCAAAACACACCGCCTGGGCAACAAAGGAGTGGCTCCGTAAGAAGCATTTGAAAGTCCTGGAGTGGCCTAGCCAGTCTCCAGACCTCAACCCCATAGAAAATCTGTGGCGGGAGTTGAAAGTCCGTGTTGCTCGGTGACAGCCCCAAAACATCACTGCTCTCGAGAAGATCTGCATGGAGGAATGGGCCAAAATACCAGCTACTGTGTGTGCAAACCTGGTAAAGACCTATAGTAAACGTTTGACCTCTTTTATTGCCAACAAAGGTTATGTTACAAAGTATTGAGTTGTATTTTTGTTATTGACCAAATACTTATTTTCCACCCTGATTTACGAATAAATTCTTTACAAATCCTACCATGTGGATTCATGGATTTTTTTTTTTTTCACATTCTGTCTCTCACAGTTGAAGTGTACCTCTGGTGCAAATTACTGACCTCTGTCATCATTGTAGGTGGAGGAACTTGCACAATCGGTGGCTGACTAAATACTTTTTTGCCCCACTGTATATCCACCCCCAAAAGCACCATCAATCGGCACGTGAGCATGTCCACTGGACCACGGAGCAGTTGGAGAAGGTCTGATGTGAAGGATCACATTGATGGTCGGGTCCATGTGTGTGGCTTACCTGGGAAAAACCTGTCACCAGGATGCACTAAAAAAAAGCCAAGCTAGCAGAGGCAGTGGTTTGATGCTTTGGGAAATGTTCTGCTGGGAGGTCTTAAGTGCTCCCATGCATATGATTGTTGCCGACTGTGTACTCTCTTTCATGACTGTGGCCACAGCAGGATAATGTACAAAAGTGGGTCAGAAGGAGGAGAGGAGCACAACAACAAGTTTGAGGTGTTGACTTAATCTTCAGATTCTCTAGATCTCAATCCAATTACGCATCTACTGGATGAGCTGGACAAATAAGACTAACGCACATCGCAACTTACAGGTTCTTATATACCGGTAGCACTTTTCTGCTTTACTTACACAGCATGCCTCATTCACCCATTCACACAGGAACTTTTTTTCTGTGCTTAAATGCTTTCTAGGTAACATTCACACCAACAGATTCATTGGAGGGCAATTTGGGGTTAGTATTCTTCCCAAAAGAAGTTGGTGGTTCGATGATTGGCATCCATGACAATCTTCCAAAGCCCTAAACCCGAGGCTTTGCATTATAGCATTCGTATTTTAATCCAAATATTGCATAAAATATACATTTTGTCCAGATTAGGGGAATTCATTGGTGACTGCACTTTAATAATGATGCTTATCTTTTGGTTCAATAAGGAAGCTCTGTAATGACTCATCTGCCTGCTTTCATGGGTGCTTGTCTGCTTATCTATTCTTTCCATCACTTCTGCTTTCCAAAGTTGTCCAACTCAATTGTGACATCATTACTGTCCAGTCCAAACATTTTTTTGCCCACCTTCTCTGCCAGCCTCCATTTTGCATGTTTTAAATCTGAGTAGTGTTCTGTCATTTTTCCTTTCAAACGTGTTTGCGAAATCCGCCTCCTCCTCATCTCCACCTCACGCCAGTCACTCAGAGCCTCAGCCAAAACTCTATCTTCATCTTCACCACCACCAATATCTAGAATTGGCAGGTGGTTCCGTCCTGATTTCATTTCACTGCAGGGATTTCATTCTTCTGTGATGGGTCATTGTAGTCTAATCACCTGATGACTTAGTGGAATTCTGCTTCCCAATAACTCAAGCTCAGTTCCTCCATTCAGTGATCTCTCCTTAAGCAACTATTAATAATAAATTTTGCTCCATTTTGTGTAGTACTTTGTCTCAGTAGTTTTAGGATTTTAATTGTTTTTGTTGATATTATGCTCTTTTTGTAATAAACTTGATTTGAGTCCAACCTTTGTGTTCTGTAAACCCACCAGAAAATGACAAAAAAAGGAAGAAGTGAGCAGCATTAGGAAAAAATCCAAATCCAAATCTTGCTTACATTGCTTGTTGCACGTGTTACATTTGGAGTGGTAATTTCAGTGTGTTGCCTTTCTTGCTACACTGCACAATTAATGGCTCCAAATGCAGTATGTAAATCGCTACAAATCAAATTATCCACTGAATCATCAACTTATTTTGAAATTAGAGTCAGTCTTTCTCCTGATTTACCCTGTGGCTTCAAAGACTCTGGGTAATATCAAAGACATGCCACTAAATGCCTTTAATTTCATTTGCTCCTCAGGCATATAATTATGTTGCTATTGCCAGTGATGTAGATGCTCTCCATATATGACAGCTGAAGTCAACGGTCATTACCATTAGATACTTATTGAGCTGTCAACTTCTGCCACTTCCCAATATGACAGTAAACACCATTAGTATAGGATGCTTGACACATTTAATGAGCAACAGATGAGCCTATGGACAGAAAACTCGGTAGGATCATAATCTACAGTTTTGTCAGGTATTTTCTGTCATTCATATATATATATATATATATATATATATATATATATATATATATATATATATATATATATTTATTATGGAATGCCCTTTAGGAAAATATTATATATATATTCCAACCAAAGTCTGAATATATGGTATGATCTTTTGAATATATAGAATGAAACTTGAATATATAGAATGAAGCTTGAATATATAGAATGATCTTTTGAATATATAGAATGAAGCTTGAATATATAGAATGATCTTTTGAATATATAGAATGAAACTTGAATATATAGAATGATCTTTTGAAAATATAGAATGAAGCTTGAATATATAGAATGAAACTTGAATATATAGAATGAAACTTGAATATATAGAATGATCTTTTGAATATATAGAATGAAACTTGAATATATAGAATGATCTTTTGAAAATATAGAATGAAGCTTGAATATATAGAATGAAACTTGAATATATAGAATGATCTTTTGAAAATATAGAATGAAGCTTGAATATATAGAATGAAACTTGAATATATAGAATGATCTTTTGAAAATATAGAATGAAGCTTGAATATATAGAATGAAACTTGAATATATAGAATGAAGCTTGAATATATAGAATGAAACTTGAATATATAGAATGATCTTTTGAAAATATAGAATGAAGCTTGAATATATAGAATGATCTTTTGAATATATAGAATGATCTTTTGAATATATAGAATGATCTTTTGAATATATAGAATGAAGCTTGAATATATAGAATGATCTTTTGAAAATATAGAATGAAACTTGAATATATAGAATGAAACTTGAATATATAGAATGTATGAACCTCATTTTTAGAGATGATGTGTTTCTGAATTCTCTGCCTTTACAAAATGGCATCAGCTGAACTATTTCAGTACTTTTTAGAGCTTGACAACTGTTTTGCGACAGCTGTTCAAATTGCAAATGGTAGAAATAATTTGAATTTATACTACATCACCTTGAAGAACACATTTTCATTATTGCAACATTTCTAGTGCTCATGAATAATGTTCAACAAAATGTTTCTGGGAGAAGATTATGCACACTTCTTGAGGGAATTTATCAATCACTGATGGAGATGTCAACTGAGCTAACACTTCGAGCAGAAGCTGAAGCACATGTTATGGGCTCATTATATCATTCTACATCTCAAAGAGGAAGGTCAAGGTAAGTGATAAAAATGGAA
The DNA here is from genome assembly GCF_057381845.1 of Rhamphochromis longiceps. Taxonomy (NCBI): domain Eukaryota; kingdom Metazoa; phylum Chordata; class Actinopteri; order Cichliformes; family Cichlidae; genus Rhamphochromis; species Rhamphochromis longiceps. The sequence goes on from NC_140566.1 coordinate 32,734,134, forward strand.
ACAAATTCATTCATAATGTGTATGGCACTTGAAAGAGTCAAGAGATGGCAAACAAGATAATGAATGCAAGAAATAAGAAAGAAGTTAACATATTTCTTCTTTTGTTTCTAACTCTTTTAGGTACAACATACCAGCTACTGAGCTGACTGATATGCGAGACTTGGGGTTTAGTTGGATGGCCATATCTCAAATGTTGTCAGTAAATGTTCGAACACTGTACAACCACAGGATAAAACTAGTGGACTATGGAAATTTGCAATTTGAACAGCTGTCGCAAAACAGTTGTCAAGCTCTAAAAAGTACTGAAATTGTTCAGCTGATGCCATTTTGTAAAGGCAGAGAATTCAGAAACACATCATCTCTAAAAATGAGGTTCATACATTCTATATATTCAAGTTTCATTCTATATATTCAAGTTTCATTCTATATATTCAAAAGATCATTCCATATATTCAAGTTTCATTCTATATATTCAAGTTTCATTCAATATATTCAGAAGATCATTCTATATATTCAAGTTTCATTCTATATATTCAAAAGATCATTCTATATATTCAAGTTTCATTCTATATATTCAAAAGATCATTCTATATATTCAAGTTTCATTCTATATATTCAAAAGATCATTCTATATATTCAAGTTTCATTCTATATATTCAAAAGATCATTCTATATATTCAAGTTTCATTCTATATATTCAAGTTTCATTCTATATATTCAGAAGATCATTCTATATATTCAAGTTTCATTCCATATATTCAGACTTTGGTTGGAATATATATATATAATATTTTCCTAAAGGGCATTCCATAATATATATATATATATATATATATATATATATATATATATATATATATATATATATATATATATATATATATATATATATATATATATATACACACATACACACACACACACACACACTTTCACATTATTGGAGTTTCAAATAATGAGGTCAGTGTTTTTTCATGTAATCCCTGTGACCCAAAACGTTTGTCTGTCAGCACAGAACCCTGTCGACCTGCTGTGCACATTTTCTCTGTGCAAGGATCAACCAATCAAAAGAAAGTTAGTTTGTTGCTAATATCAGACAGAGCATGAAGAGAGGTTAGGCTGCTAAATTAGACCAAATATATTAATCAACAGCGCAGTTACTGATCTGAATGCTGAACTAATTAAACGAGTTGTCAAATGAAATTTTATTTATCGTATAAAGAACAAAAAACAAAACTTTTTTGTCATTCTAATTAGTTTTTAAACTGTGCTTACTCCTGTGTTGTGCCACTTTATGCGAGTATAATCAAAGTCCCACTCCATAATGGTACAACCCTCTGTGTATGTAAAGTAAACCTCATAAGACCTTTATCTATCTAACTGAGCAGTGAAAGAAGAGGCAGGAACATGCATGCTGGTCTCACATCAATCTCCTTCAAAGAGCACATTGTTACACAATGGCTGAGAAGCTGCTGACCTCTCAGCTTGACAAGCTCCAGTCTTTGTTAACAGGAAATTGACACACCCATAAAAATGGCAGAAATTGGAGATTCCAATGACTCTGAGTCAGCTTCTAGAAACAGTAGTCAACTGAGGCCGCAAGGAGATGGATGCAAATGGGAAGCATGGGATCCTTTATTTAAAATGTAAGGAGAGAGATCGCTTTCACTTTGATATGTTTTATCGAATGTTCACTTTTAGAGCTCTGTTTATGTTGCTTGCCATCAGTGAACAGCTCTAGGTTTTGCAGGCAGCTTGTGCTGCTGTTGTTTTCGTTGCACATTGAGGCCCGTGATAAAAATGATGGCACTTGAACGGGATGCGCCTTGGTGTTGTTTCAGCTGGGGGCGCACCTCCCAGTTTTCAAATGAGCTGGAGGCATGACTGAACAAGCACGTCGGTCTCTACAGGCATCTCTATAATACATCAATCCAGGAGCATAGAGATTCCCACATGACACACAGGGAGATTGCAGCAACAGTTGGAAAATATGACACTTTCTGCAGAAAACTTAAAAAAAAAATCTTCTGCAATTACTTTGTATTTTGAATTATTTCTCGTCCAGTTCCAGTGGTGAAACATTAACTGGAACCCATCATTTAGAACAGTCCTTCTCAAATAGTGGGAAGGTGCGATGTCAGGGAGGGGGGCCATGTGTGACCATGCACTGTAAAAAAATATTCCGTAGAAAAACGGAAAATGTCCTGGTAATTTTCTGCCAGTACATTTTCTGTTTTTTTACGGAAGTGTGACGGACTTTTATGTAAATGATAAAACAGAAAATTCTGTAGATTTACAGTATACTCTCTGTACTATTTACGGACATTTCCTTCAGCTATAAAACGGAAAATTCAGTTTATTCACAGTCAAAGGACTGTGACTACGATGACCTGGATGACTGAGAACCTTCACAGACATATCAGTTTATTCACAGTGTATTTTCTGTATCATTACCTGAAATTTCTGTTTATATTACTATTTCCAAGCTTCTTTTCACTGTAACTCATTAAATATAGTTCTTTATATCCTTAAATGTGCATTTCTATGTATTCCTTCATATTTATACAGTAGATTGTACTGTATTTTTACAGATTGTTTTTTAACACTGTGGGGAACATGCTTTCTTTTTGCCGTAGTAGAATAAAGTGCAATTGCGCATCCACTGCAGTAGGTGGCAGGGGTTTTTGCACCAAGCATGCATAAGAAGTGCAGTAAACAAACCCTCAAGGAAAAAAGGAAAAATATTTAACAGTGATGAAAAGAAATGCGTAGAGAGGCGAAATAATGAGACAAACAAAAGTATGTAGCGCTTGGCTTCACTGTGAACACGGTGAGAGACTAGGAAAGACCAGTATGTCTACTGAATAGTTAATGAGTAGTAGTAGTTAATGTTCCTGATCAATTTAAATTTATTTATTGATTTTGTTTAATTTTATTTTTCAGAATCAAATGGTTCAAGTCGGTCAAAAAATGTTTATAGTTTTGTTTATAGAGTTGCAGTACTACTACATGCACTTTAAATCTTTCCTGTTGCAGACTAAAAATAATTTCTCAAAAGTTATTCTTTGTTTTAAGGTGATATTTTTTTCTTTTTCCTTTTCTTCAATATGGGGAGTGTAACAAAAATAAGTGAGACGCACTGATTTAGAAGGACACTTCAGCAAGCTTAACCCATCTCAAACACAAGTTCCTGTAGCTGCGTATGATGCTGTGTTGGGATCACAGTTTACATGAATCACTTTCAATTTATCTCTAAATCTCTATAAAACAACATAACCACAGTGCTGTACAAAAAAAATAAAATAAGAGAACACGAATAAAACAATGAATTAGTACAAAGAAAGGCTGAAAGCTCTGTCTCCTCTGGATTTAGTTAGCTGATCTAAGAGCATGTGACAGCATGTAAGGGTGAAGCAGCTCAAACAAAGACATTTTTAAATGGATTTGAAACTGAATGGGAAGCCAATGAAAGGAATCAAACTGGGGTTATGTGCTCTTGTTTGCTTTTACCAGTTAAAAATCATGCAGCAGCATTTTGTACCAGGTGTAGACAGGAGAGGGAGGCCTGGCTAATTCCAGTCAAAAGAGAATTACAATAATCCAGGTGCATGCATCAGTGTCCCTAGGTCAGGGGTGGGGAACTACAGGCATCCAGATCTCCAGATCACCCTGGGTCAACATACCTGAATCAAATCAAATTACCAGGCCTGTGGTGAACTTAGAGACATGTTGAGCAAGTAATTTAGCCATTTAAATCAGCTGTGTTGGATCAAGGACACATCTAAAACCTGCAGGACACCCACCCTGCTCCCCGTTCCCTACCCCTGCTCTAGGTGGTATCTCGACAGAATGGGCTTAATTTTTGACAGCCTCAACTGAAACCACAGCATTGACCTGTGAATCAAGTTTTTGGCTGGGGTCCATTTTTACACCTAAATTAGTGATGCTGGATTTTTCATGTCGGGTCAAAGAGGAAAGGTCAAAGTCAGGGACACAGCTGGAGCCACTTGATTTAAAAAGCATGACCTCAGTCACTGCTTTATGCTGCTCTGTCTTCTCCGCCCTCTAATTCTCCAATTTCATGTGCATTATTTTCTTTTGTTATTTTGGTTATGAATTTCCTTGAATATCTCTGGCTGATTTGCTTCCTTTGCTTTCTGTTCTTGGTGATTATAATCACCGTCCTCATTTGTTTTCACCTGTCTTCAATTGGTCCTCTGTGTATAAATGCAGTCCTGGGTCTCCTTTGTCAATATCTACCCTCACTTTTCTGCTGTCCCCTATTATTCCTTTAGTTTTCCTTTTGGAACCTGCTTGTTTTATATATCAGACAACTGTTTGACTTCCTGACTAACATTGCAGTTTTTCATTACCTCCTCTGAAATGTTTGTACATTCTTTTGTTTGTCAAAAGCCCCTTTCTCAGTACTCATCCCAGTCCCTGGAATGCCATCTACAGTAAACACATAACATGTAAAAGCTGTGATGATGAATAAAGCTTATAATTTGAAAAATGTTTAAAACATTGTGTAAAATATGAATAAAATTACAATGCAAAAACAGAGGGGAGAAGAGACGGTGAGAAAGGGGGGAAGAAAGAAAGAAAAACAAACAAAACACCTGGATCAGCTGTATGGAGAAAAAAAAACCAGAAGAGAAAACAAACAAAAGAGCAACATAATAAATACAGCACCATCACAATAAACTAGCTAGCAGTAGATAACAGTAGATACTAAATATTAAACGCTATTGTGCAGCACGCAAGATAGACAGCGCACAATGTGCTTTTAGGCAGCAGCCAAGAAAGGTGTAGGGGAGGTGGTCCGCTTGCCTCCACCCCAGAGAAAAGGGTTACATCTCCTGGGTCTAGGTGCGGCTTGCCCCTCTGGGGGTGGGGGTACCTGGACCTGGGACATAGAGTATGTTTGGGGAGTGTGACTGTCTATGCAGTGTCTATTTGTGTCTGTCTACACGTTGGATTGTGTATATGGGGGTGGGAATGCACGTTTGTGTCCGCGTGCGCCTGTTCGTCTGTGTTTATATGTCAGGTTGGGTCTTAGACTCGACCTCTCTGGGAACATCTCAGGCCCTCCAAAGTACGGATGCCTATCTCCCCTCACCACACTCCCTGCTGGTAGCTGATGCCCTCAGACGTTGGTGTGTTGGTGGTTCTTGTCGACTGGGGCTGGGCGCTCATGCATGTACTGGCTCACTCCTGGTGGCCGATTGGCGGGGCCTGGCGCCTGTGACCTGGCTGGGCCCCTTCCGGGGAGTGGGTTGCCCTCAGGCCTCTGGCCTCTGGGCCTGAAGCCCGGTCTTCTCTGGCACAGCTGGCTGCCAGCAGAGTCCGCGGGCACGCCACTGCAACGCCCTCTGGCCTCTGCTCCGTGGCTGCTGGGTGACCTCTCGTTTGGGGCTCTACTCAGCTCTTCCCAGGAGGGTGGCATGGATCCCCTACTTTGGTGGTCCTCCTCAGGCCCTCGTACTCTGGGGCCTCTGGATGTCTGGGGCCTGGTCTCCTCTATACCTGCTTCATGCCCTGGGGGATGGGGCGATGGCTCCCCACACTCCCTAGCAGATTGTTACATGGAGAAACCTTTGGAATACAAGCATGCTGATCCACACAGGTGTACACACGGGTGTTCACAGACGCGGACTACACCTTTGGAGGAACATTTTCTAACTAATAAGGTTGACTGGAGGATGGGAAGAAGTTCACCTATCTGCCTCTACACGTTGGGGACACGTTGTTGCTGTGGTGCATGTTCTTTAATGTAAAAATTGCAAAGAATTTGAAAACTTTCATTACTCACAGTGCAAAAATCTCTGTGTGCAAGGTACAAGGCCAACAATCAATATGCTCTGTCGGTAACGTTTGCCAGTGCCATCCACATGGGCAGGTAAAGGTCTATTTTGCAAAAAAGAAGCCACATGTGAACATGATCTAAAATCACCTTCATCGTCTATGGGCCAAAGCTGCTTTATAATGGAATAAGGTAAGCAGCAGAAAATGGATGGACGGATTTTGTGTAGCTTCAAGCTGCCAGCATCAGATGTAGAGTACAGGGAGTGCAGAATTATTAGGCAAGTTGTATTTTTGAGGAATAATTTTATTATTGAACAACAACCATGTTCTCAATGAACCCAAAAAACTCATTGATATCAAAGCTGAATGTTTTTGGAAGTAGTTTTTAGTTTGTTTTTAGTTTTAGCTATTTTAGGGGGATATCTGTGTGTGCAGGTGACTATTACTGTGCATAATTATTAGGCAACTTAACAAAAACAAATATATACCCATTTCAATTATTTATTTTTACCAGTGACACCAATATAACATCTCCACATTCACAAATATACATTTCTGACATTCAAAAACAAAACAAAAACAAATCAGCGACCAATATAGCCACCTTTCTTTGCAAGGACACTCAAAAGCCTGCCATCCATGGATTCTGTCAGTGTTTTGATCTGTTCACCATCAACATTGCGTGCAGCAGCAACCACAGCCTCCCAGACACTGTTCAGAGAGGTGTACTGTTTTCCCTCCTTGTAAATCTCACATTTGATGATGGACCACAGGTTCTCAATGGGGTTCAGATCAGGTGAACAAGGTGGCCATGTCATTAGTTTTTCTTCTTTTATACCCTTTCTTGCCAGTCACGCTGTGGAGTACTTGGACGCGTGTGATGGAGCATTGTCCTGCATGAAAATCATGTTTTTCTTGAAGGATGCAGACTTCTTCCTGTACCACTGCTTGAAGAAGGTGTCTTCCAGAAACTGGCAGTAGGACTGGGAGTTGAGCTTGACTCCATCCTCAACCTGAAAAGGCCCCACAAGCTCATCTTTGATGATACCAGCCCAAACCAGTACTCCACCTCCACCTTGCTGGCGTCTGAGTCGGACTGGAGCTCTCTGCCCTTTACCAATCCAGCCACGGGCCCATCCATCTGGCCCATCAAGACTCACTCTCATTTCATCAGTCCATAAAACCTTAGAAAAACCAGTCTTGAGATATTTCTTGGCCCAGTCTTGACGTTTCAGCTTGTGTGTCTTGTTCAGTGGTGGTCGTCTTTCAGCCTTTCTTACCTTGGCCATGTCTCTGAGTATTGCACACCTTGTGCTTTTGGGCACTCCAGTGATGTTGCAGCTCTGAAATATGGCCAAACTGGTGGCAAGTGGCATCTTGGCAGCTGCACGCTTGACTTTTCTCAGTTCATGGGCAGTTATTTTGTGCCTTGGTTTTTCCACACACTTCTTGCGACCCTGTTGACTATTTTGAATGAAACGCTTGATTGTTCGATGATCACGCTTCAGAAGCTTTGCAATTTTGAGACTGCTGCATCCCTCTGCAAGATATCTCACTATTTTTGACTTTTCTGAGCCTGTCAAGTCCTTCTTTTGACCCATTTTGCCAAAGGAAAGGACGTTGCCTAATAATTATGCACACCTGATATAGGGTGTTGATGTCATTAGACCACACCCCTTCTCATTACAGAGATGCACATCACCTAATATGCTTAATTGGTAGTAGGCTTTCGAGCCTATACAGCTTGGAGTAAGACAACATGCATGAAGAGGATGATGTGGACAAAATACTCATTTGCCTAATAATTCTGCACTCCCTGTATAGCACAAGGTCTTCTGGCATGAGTCCTGTGATCATGGTCATCATGCCAATAGTTAAAAAAATAAAATAAAATTTTGTTAAATCTTTGACCAAAGTTTTGAATTTCTCATAGAGTAACGTTTTCAATGATGCTGTGAAAAAAGAATCATGTAATCCAAGGCCAGACTTATTCTGAAGCCAACCTATAAAACAGCAAAAAGCAAAAGATAATAATAAAGTAAAAAGAACTTATCTGCTCCTTAAGAGTTCACTCATAGTACCTTTGTGTGTGGTGTTAAATCTGACCAAACATTAACAGATTTGATTGTTCTAAATAAACACAGTGAAACTAAACTTTTCATGAGTAAAAGCGGCACAGAAATGTTGAGGAAATGTGCCTGACCACACTATTGCACTTTTATCCCAACAGTTCCATAACATCAATGTTCAGGTTTCAAAATATAATAGACCATATACTACACACACACATTTATGTTAACCCACTGCATGTCATATTTCATCCTAAACACAGTATTTGGCTGGGTTCTCTATTAATGGGATTGTTCATGAAAGTGAACCTTGTTGTAACTTTCAGTGATATCGCTTCCTTTTTCTTGAGTTGATATTCCTACAACCAGGACCCTTTGGCTTACAAACCTGCCTCTGGAATTAGAAAGATAACATTGTCTGAGTTAATTAATTAAAGATATAACTTTGCTCCCAGGTGTTCTTCCTGTTCTCCCCCTGCCAGGAGGCAGCTTCCCACTCTCACTGTCTGAAATTATAAATAATTTTGGCAATAGGTCCAGAGCATGGGGAGGATAAATGAATCCATGGTTAAAAAGTCTTTCTAAAGCTTCGAGATGTTATGAAAGTAATTCAAAAATGTGCCTTAAAAGTTGACCTTCATCTATTTTGGAAGAAGATGGATCCATTGGAAAGGAAAGACTCGGGGACATTTCTTTCATCCGTGTCTAGGAGAGTTTTTGCCTTGTAGATTGTCACTAACACTTTAAAGCCTTTAAAAATTAAAAGAGAAGCAATCAATACTTAATAAACTAAAATTACTGAAATTATAGTGAGCTTCCTTTTAAGAAGAACAGATGGGAGTTACTGCAGCTCCTCAGGCCACACATTCATTTAAGCATATTTGTAAAGAACTGTAAACCGCTCAGAAACATGTTTGGTGCAGCCTTGTGTCAGTTTCCAATTAGCTCAAAGGATTTCAGCGAAAAATCTCAGTATACATCAGCCTCACGAACCATCCTGCTTTTCATTTCCCCAAAAAGCTGAACCAACCCAAACGGCACTACTTTTAATTAACGACTAAGTTAATGAGTGGGTAAGGAAATTGAATTAGAGAGGATGTGTGGAAGCTTTTTAGTTGCCAAATCTTTAAGCCGTGTGATATTTTCACTGCTGTAAGAACGGACTGAAGCAGGTTTTTATACGAATGCCTCACATCTGTAGTTTGGCCAGCTGATATTATAGTGTCTCTTGGTTAAGTTGTTGTGTGCATTAAGTGAAGTTAGAGGTAAACATAATTAAGAAGAACAAACTAACTTGACCTTTTATTTTTAAACTCAAGAAAACGTAGAAATATCCGGCATTACAAGTGTACAAGGTCATTCTCAAAAGTGATTTTATACTCATTTTGTTTTAATGACTATCGCCTTCTTTGGAGCTAGTCAATTTAGCCTTCAGTATAGGATAAATGTAGCTAATAGGATCCAAAGGTTAGCAGCCCACTTTGACTTTTTACTGATGTATTATTTGTGACAGCTGAAATGCTGTCAATTTGAACAGGTTTCCTGTGTGTGGTAATCAGGCTCTCTGGTGCTAGCTGGAATTTCTAGTGAAGTCTTTGTGTTAATGTTTTGTGTGTCTTTGATTCCTGGCAACGGTCCCAATTAGTTGAATATGTCTCTCTGCAATCCAGAACTGAACTGTTCCTGTGAACAGGAGAATTGTGTTTTCTCTTACCAACTTACCGTTCACCCCTAAACTTTTTGATTAGGCAAATCCAAAACCTTCACTTTGATTTTTGTGAGCTATTCAGAGGTTGACTGGTGGGCTGGTGTGTTTCACTGTCCTGCTGTATTACTGAAGTGCACTTGACTTTCAGAGCACAAACTGATTGCCGAACATTCTCCTTCAGAATTTTCTGTGGAGAGCAGAATTCATGGTTCCTAAAGCAGCCTCAGACCATCACACAACTACCACAATGTTTGAGAGTTGATATGTTATTTTTGTGAAATGCTATGTTAGTTTTATACCAGATATAACACAATGTGAAGATTCTCGTGAGTCCACAGAATATTTTCCTAAAAGTTTTGGGGATCATCAAAATATTCTCTGGCAAATGTGAGACGAGCCTTCGTGTTCTTCTTAAATTTTGCCTGACTCACCGGTGGGTGCCTTTTTTTTTGCCCACTCTCTTTCTTATTGTTGAATTAATAAATTCTGACCTTTATGGAGGCGAGTGCAGCCTACAGTTCTTTAGATATTCTCGGTTCTTTTGTGGCTTCCTGGACAAGTCGCCTATGTGCTCTTGGAGTCATCCTGGTAGGCTGGCGACTCCTGAGAAGGCTCACCACTGTGGATAATACCTCACACTGTGATTTACTGGAGTCCTAAAGTCTTAAAAATGCCTCTGTTGTATTTTTCAGGTGAATAGATTCAAAAGACTATTTCTCAGCTATTTCTTTAGATCATGGCATTGTGTGTTGCTTTTTTGAGGTCTTTTAGTGTATTTCATTTTGTATATATCTGAATTTGTTCTTGTTTGGACTCAAGATGGGTGATTCTAAACAGACGTTCTGTGTTTTAAAAAACATCCAAAAGACCTCAGAAAGTTCGAGCTATTGGCGCCAATGGGAAAGACTAAGAAATGGAGACATAATAATTTCCAACTTTTTTATTTCATCCATCCATCCATCCATCTTCATCCGCTTGGTCCGGGGCCGGGTCGCGGGGGCAGCAGCCTAAGCAAAGAGGCCCAGACCTCCCTCTCCCCAGCCACCTCCTCCAGCTTATCCGGGGGAATACCAAGGCGTTCCCAGGCCAGCCGAGAGATATAATCTCTCCAGCGTGTCCTGGGTCTGCCCCGGGGCCTCCTCCCGGTGGGACATGCCTGGAACACCTCACCCAGGAGGCGCCCAGGGGGCATCCTTGTCAGATGCCTGAACCACCTCAGCTGGCTCCTTTTGATGTGGAGCAGCAGCTGCTCTACTCTGAGCCCCTCCCGGATGGCCGAACTTCTCACCCTATCTCTAAGGGAGAGGCCAGCCACCCTTCGGAGGAAGCTCATTTCTGCCGCTTGTATCCGCGATCTCGTTCTTTCGGTCACTACCCACAGCTCGTGGCCATAGGTGAGGGTAGGGACGTAGATCGACCGGTAAATTGAGAGCTTCGCTTTTACACTCAGCTCCCTCTTCACCATGATGGACCGGTGCAGCGTCCGCATTACTGCAGCTGCAGCCCCAATCCATCTGTCGATCTCCGGCTCCCTTCTCCCATCACTCGCGAATAAGACCCCGAGATACTTGAACTCCTCCACTTGGGGCAGGAACTCATCCCCGACCCGGAGTGGGCACTCCACCCTTTTCCGGCTGAGAACCATGGCCTCGGATTTGGAGGTGCTGATCCTCATTCCCGCTGCTTCACACTCGGCTGCGAACCGTTCCAGTGCGAGCTGGAGGCCCTCACCCGATGAAGCCAACAGAACCACATCATCTGCAAAAATCAGAGATGAGATTCTGAGGCCACCAAAGTGAAAGCCCTCAGCCACTTGGCTGCGCCTAGAAATCCTGTCCATAAAAATTATGAACAGAACCGGAGACAAAGGGCAGCCCTGGCGGAGCCCATCACCCACCAGGAACGAGTCCGACTTATTGCCGGCAATGCGAACCAAGCTCTTGCAACGGTTGTATAGGGATCGAATGGCCCGTAGCAATGGGCCAGACACCCCATATTCCCGCAACACCTCCCACAGGACACCCCGAGGGACACGGTCGAATGCCTTCTCCAAGTCCACAAAACACATGTAGACTGGTTGGGCAAACTCCCATGCACCCTCAAGTATCCTGGAGAGGATAAAGAGCTGGTCCAGTGTTCCGTGACCAGGACGAAAACCGCATTGTTCCTCCTGTATCCGAGGTTCGACTAACGGACGAACTCTCCTTTCCAGCACCCTGGCATAGACTTTCCCAGGGAGGCTGAGGAGTGTGATCCCCCTGTAGTTGGAACACACCCTCCGGTCCCCTTTCTTAAAGATGGGGACCACCACCCCGGTCTGCCAGTCCACAGGTACTGCCCCTGATCTCCACGCAACATTGCAGAGGCGTGTCAACCAGGACAGCCCTACAACGTCCAGAGCCTTCAGGAACTCGGGGCGGACCTCATCAACACCAGGGGCTCTGCCACCAAGGAGTTGTTTAACTGCCTCAGTGACCTCGCCCCCGGAAATTGGCGGGTCATTCCCCTCATCCCCAGACTCTGCTTCCTCCTCGGAAGACGTGTCAGTGGGATTAAGGAGGTCCTCGAAGTATTCTTTCCACCGCCTGACAATTTTCTCAGTCGACGTCAGCAGCGCTCCGCCAGCACTATACACAGTGCAGGTAGAGCACCGCTTTCCCCTCCTGAGACGTCTGACGGTTTGCCAGAATCTCTTCGAGGCAGTCCGAAAGTCTTTTTCCATGGCCTCTCCGAACTCCTCCCACACCCGAGTTTTTGCTTCAGCCACTGCCCGAGCCGCATTCCGCTTGGCCTGTCGATACCTGTCGGCTGCCTCCGGAGTCCCACAGGCTAACCAAGCCCGATAGGACTCCTTCTTCAGCCTGGTGGCTCCCTTCACCTCTGGTGTCCACCATTTGGTTCGGGGATTACCACCACGGCAGGCACCAACCACCTTGCGGCCGCAGCTCAATGCAGCAGCTTCGGCAATGGAGACGCTGAACATGGTCCATTCGGACTCAATGTCCCCAGTCTCCCTCGGAATGCTGTTGAAGCTCTGCCGGAGGTGTGCATTGAAGATCTCGCGGACTGGGGCCTCTGCTAGACGTTCCCAGCACACCCTCACTACGCGTTTAGGTGCACCAGGTCTGTCCAGCGTCTTCCCCCGCCACCTGATCCAACTCACCACCAGGTGGTGATCAGTTGACAGCTCAGCCCCTCTCTTTACCCGAGTGTCCAGAACATATGGTCGCAGGTCTGCTGATACGATTACAAAATCGATCATCGACCTACGGCCTAGAGCGTCCTGGTGCCACGTGCACTTATGGACACTCTTATGTTCGAACAGGGTGTTCGTTATGGCCAAACTGTGATTAGCACAGCCTTTTTATTTCAGCGTTTTCAAATTATTTGATTGGAAAGGACCTTGTCCTTTTGAAATTTGTCACAATTAACAGCACAGCTTACATCACTGTAGGGTATGTTTTTAATGTTGTACACCTCTACAGTAGGGTATGGTAGAGGAAATAATAATAAATAATAATACATTTTATTTATAGGCGCCTTTCAGACCCTCAAGGTCACCTGACAATAGTACAAAACATTAGTAGCAATACAATATAATAAGATATAGCAAAATAAAATGTAAACATAAGGTAAATGAGAAAAAAAAACAAGTGTGAAAGTATAAAAGCTAAGCAAGGAAAAATAGACTAAGACGGGATCAAGGGTATGCAATTCTGGATAGATGGGTTTTGAGACGTGATTTAAAAGTAGAGAGAGAAATGCCCAAACCCTCGCTCAATATTTAGAGGATGTTCATAAAAGAAACAGATGACTAATTTTGAAATACAGGGTAAAAGAGATGCAGACTCAACAGTGCCTCCAATATGTGCAAGTATTCAATATTTACAAAGTCATACAACCAGCAGACATTTTCTGTTGAACATGATATAATCCTACAAATCACAATACATAACATACAGACCATAGCAGACCAGGCTCCATCTCTGCCATCATGTTTAAAAGGGAGTCACACTAACTGTAGGACACTCTTCAACTGAATGAGATGCCTTTTGTTTTTTATAGTGGATTCACAGAGTAAGTTTTTGGATATACCACTGTAGGGACTTCTCAGTAATTCTCAGTTGTTGTCTAATTATACAATGTTTTAAGGTAAACATTGTGCAACTATGCATAACTTTCAGTAATTTTCTATTTTGTAGCAAGCTAGTAACATCTTAGCCGAAGCCTGTCTATGAAGCACAGAAGTGTTCTTCTGCTCTCTGAGGGAGATAAGCAGATGCAGGCCTGTTCAGCAGCACAAGGTGGATTTAGCATCCCGTGCCGAAGGCCGTCATTCACAGACAGCTGCTATTAGAATGATAGTGCCTAGCCAAATGGAGCGAGCAAGACAACAAGCAATGGGGCCTAAGAGAACACCGAACGCCGATGAAATTGAGGACATCAAAAAGTCATTGGACTTTCTAACTGAGGAAACATCGGCTATCAAGCTACAACAGAAATATATCCTAGACTTAGTCGAGGAAATAAGGTCGCTACGTAACCAGAATGCAGAGAAGGAGAAACGGATCGTCTATCTGGAGAGCAGGGTCGCGGACCTGGAGCAATATACCAGAATGAACGACGTGATCATCACAGGGCTGTACATAAAACCCCGGTCATATGCTCGGGCTGTGACTGCTGGCAGTAAAGAGGAGCAAGGAGATCTGGATGGGAGCTCTGCGGAGCAACAAGTAGCTGGTTTCTTGCAGTCGAAAGGGATCGACCTGGACTGTAATAACATCGAGGCATGCCACCCCTTGCCCAGGAGAAATGCTAGTGATAAACCAGCTATCATCATAAGATTTGTAAACAGGAAACACAAGAATGCACTGCTGAAGCAGGGGAGGAAACTAAAAGGATCGAACGTCTACATGAATGACCATCTAACCAAATCCAATGCTGACATAGCGAAGAAAGCACGATACCTAAAGAAACTGGGTAAAATTCAGAACACCTGGACTGCAAACTGTAAAATATTTATAAAGCTCAACGGTACACCGGAGGAAGCCAAGGTGCTGGTCATCAAATGCATCCAGGATCTGGAAAAATATTAACAGGTCACTTGACTACAAAGGCAAGGAGCGGGACAAACAATCTGCAGTCATCAAAGCAGGTAATAGAAGACAACAACGGAAGCTAAAGCGTAACGTATTCAAGGATGAAACAATCAATTAATTCATTATCTGGGAATTATACATTGCTACCACAAAGGATTGCTAATCAGGAGATAAATTCACCAGTAAACACGGAATACAAAACACACTTCACAGAGCAGGACATTGATCCAGAACTGAACTTTTTTAACATCAAAAATACCTGCTACTATCATACTGAAGAACAATTCAACAAAACTGTCAAGGTCGACGGCAAAATATCTATAATCCACTTTAATAGTAGAAGTTTATATGCAAATTTTCACAAAATAAGGGAATATTTAAGCAAATTTACACATCCATTCAGTGTGATTGCAGTATCTGAAACATGGATTAATAAACAGAAAGGAGAGGACTTTGTAATAGATGGATATGAATTAAATCTTACAAATAGAAAGAATAAGAATGGCGGTGGTGTGGCCTTGTTTGTGGATAAAAATTTAAAATACAAGATGGTAGAAAAAATGACGGTGGCGGTAGATAATATATTAGAGTGTGTAACAATAGAAATTAGTATGGGAAAAGAGAAAAATGTCATTGTAAGCTGTATATATAGAACACCAGGTTCTAATATTGAAATTTTTAAGGAGTGGGTAGATAAAACATTCATTAGGACAAATCAAAAAGTCATGTTCATTTGTGGGGATTTTAACATAGATCTACTAAATCCAAACAAGCAGAGAGCGACAGAGGAATTTATTAATACAATGTATAGCTTGGGACTTTTTCCAGTGATCACTAAGCCCAGCAGGATTACAGCACAGTCGGCAACCCTAATAGACAATATATTTACTAATGAAATAGAAAATAGAACCATAAGTGGTCTCCTAATTAATGACATCAGTGATCATCTACCTGTTTTTATAGTGTATAACAGCAATTACAGGAAGGTTAAACAGCAAAACACAATAAAATACAAACGAGTGAGAACAGAAGAGTCAATAAACGCATTCAAAAGTGATTTACTCAAGCAAGAATGGGAGATGCTGTATAAGGAAAAAAATATTGATAAAGCTTATGAGATTTTTTTAGGAAAATTTAAACTGTTATATAATAGTCATTGCCCAGTAAAGAAATATAGTAAAAAACAAAAATATGCAGAGTGCCCATGGATTACAAAAGGATTGCAAAATGCATGTAAGAAGAAAAATACCTTATACAGAGAATTTATAATGAACAGAAGTACAGAAGCTGAAAATAAATACAAGAAATATAAAAATAAATTAACGAGTATTTTAAGGTCATGTAAAAAGGAATACTATGAAAAATTACTGATTATGAATAAAAATAATATTAAAGGGATCTGGAAAACATTAAATACCATCATCAAAAAGGGCTCGGGGCAGGCAGACTATCCTTCGTATTTCGCAAATAATGATAGAAATATTACTAATATGAGAGATGTGGTAAATGAGTTCAATAAATTCTTTGTAAGTGTTGGGCCAGACTTGGCTGAAACAATTCCTGATATGACAGATTCTGTAGAGAAAGAAACTAGACTCATTGACCGCAATCCTCATTCAATGTTCTTAACGGTGGTGGAAGAAATGGAAATCATTGATATTGTTGGGAAATCACAAACAAAAAACTCTACAGACTCTGACGACATTGATATGGAAATCGTTAAGAGAGTGATAGAGGGCATTTCCAAACCCTTAACACACATTTGCAATTTGTCCTTACAAACTGGTGCATTCCCAAAACAAATGAAAACAGCTAAAGTAACACCACTGTTTAAAAATGGTGACAGACACCAATTCACAAATTATAGGCCTGTCTCTCTACTTTCTCAATTTTCAAAAATACTGGAAAAAGTCTTTAGTAATAGACTTGACAAATTTATAGATAAACACAAAATAATAACGGATAGTCAGTATGGTTTCAGATCAAATAGATCAACATCATTGGCATTAATGGAACTGATCGAAAATATCACCAACAATATAGATAAAAGACAATGTATAGTTAGTGTATTCATTGACCTAAAAAAAAGCTTTTGACACAATTAATCATGACATATTACTTGATAAACTGGAGTACTACGGCATTAGAGGAGTGGTGTTAGAATGGGTAAAGAGTTATTTGAGAGACAGGCAGCAATTTGTGAAAATTGGGGAATATCAATCAGAGTGTATGGACATTGTTTGTGGAGTTCCGCAGGGGTCAGTATTGGGACCAAAGCTGTTTATCCTCTATATCAATGATATATGCAGAACATCAGATATACTACAGTTTATTCTATTTGCAGATGATACAAATATTTTTTGTGCTGGAGAGAACTTACATCAGCTTTTGGAAATTGTCACACAAGAAATGATTAAACTGAAAACATGGTTTGATAGAAATAAGCTATCATTAAATTTGGAAAAAACTACATTTATGTTATTCGGAAATTGTAAAAAAGATGCAGGAGCAAAATTATTAGTAAACAATGTTGAAATAGAGCAAGTTTCGGATACAAAATTTCTGGGTGTGATAATAGATAACAAAATCTGCTGGAAACCTCACATAAAGCATATACAAGCCAAACTGTCAAGAAGCATCTCCGTACTAAGTAAAGTTAAATATTTTTTGCCTTCCAAATCACTCCGGGTACTTTATTGTTCACTTATATTGCCATATTTGGAATACTGTGTGGAAATTTGGGGAAACACATATAAAACTGCACTTCAACCAATATGTAAAATTCAAAAAAAAGCAATCAGGATGATTAATAAAGCAGGATTTAGAGACCATACTAACATCATGTTTTTGAAATTAAAAATACTGAAGTTTATGGATCTTATAAAATATAAAACTGCAAAAATTATGTACAAGGCCAGATACAATACGTTACCAGGAAATATACAGAGGATGTTCTATGACAGAGAAGGAGACTATGAATTGAGGGGGAAATTGAATCTAAGGATTCTTAAAGCACGGTCAAAGGTTAAAACCTTTTGTGTTACTATTTATGGGGTAAAACTGTGGAATAGTTTTACTATAGATCTACAGCAATGCTCAGGAATTAGTAAGTTCATGAAAAAACTTCGAAAACTGATTTTGGAAGAATATGATACCGATAAAGATGATCACCCATTGTATGTATAAAAATATCAAATTATATCCAAATTATATCAGTCACGGTAGCCAAGTTTATATAGGTTCTCCTCGTGTATCGTGTGGAGTATGTGATGATGGGAATTAGGTGAATTATGTGGGATCAATAAGATGTTGAGCAGGGGTAGGAATTAATAAGTATGTTCATACTTCTTCCTACTCCTTTTCAGACCAAACATTGTTACATTATGTCAGACGATTTTGTTTTATTTCATTATATATTTTTTGTTTATCTGAACACATACGTGTGTGTGTGTATATCTACATATATATTCGTATCTGTAAATGAAAATATATGTAGTGTGTATATATTGTTTTTTGTTTTATATGTCTGAAACAAATAAAGATACAATACAATACAATACAAAATGCTATTCTGCGTCCCTTCCATTCCTCTGTGGTGCTCTGCTCGTCTGCGTCGATTGGCAACACCTTTGGAGTGAGCTGAAGTGCTAACACTACTCCTCGTCTTGCTGCCTGGCGCGCCCCAAGAATGTTTCCTCGTTTGCACTCTGAAAATATGGCTAGGAGCCACAACTGATGCCTGGAAATGAATAATAAACTGTGTGAGGACTCCACAGGGCTGAGGAAGGACACGTGCTTCAGCGGAATTTTGGTTTCTTGACAGGTTGCGATTTGGGCATTTGCGTACCACCCTGCAGGATCTTGTCTCAGCTGGTGCAAGCTTCTGAGGGACCTTCTTGTTTGGATAACTTCTTTGTTGGTTATTTTCTTTTTTTCTTTTTTAAATTATCCTTGTCTGTTTTCATTAATTTGCTCCCTCCATTTTTTTTAATCATTGTTATGCTCTAGTCATCATGTTCTTAAACTGGGTATCATCACATAACTCAGCTTTACAAAAGCTTGGCTTCAGGGCCAATGACATACTCTTTTGATTTACTTTTGTTCATTCTGTCAGAAAAAGAAGAAAAGCTCAAAAGATTAGAGGAAACTTGGTTACAAATTCTGTCTTCTACTCCAATGTTTACTCTTTTGATCTCGTTTGATTTCTTTTCTTTTTTTTTAAATGACTGAGCCTGGTTTCCTGGTTTCCAGGAGTTGGTGCTACAGTAGTGACAAAAAAGGTCAGTTTCAGGCGCTTCAGTTATCATTTGTTGTCCCTAACCTATGTAGTGGCTTTCCTGATTTACATAAATTAGTATCCATGTCCTGCTGATGCTGTGACTCCATTCACTCAGTCACAGCATCACTGACACCTGTCACCTGATTGGTTGTCGTGGCGCGACTTGACGCTGGAGTTCAGATTTTTCCAACTTGAGCGGCACATGCAATAAGCGCGAATGCACAAAATGCACCACATAAAATGCAGCGCGTATTTTACTTCGTGCTTCAAACGCTTCAGTCGCACTAATTGTTCGCGCGAATCAGGCAGAAAAGCGTTTGTGCCGCAAATCTACTTCTGAAGTTTTGCGGGACCCCCAGTCGCACTTCATCGCGCTTCTCCATTGACTTTACATGTAAACCTGACTCTTTGGTTGCTTCTATCACGTTCGGTGTGTACTAGACTAGTGTTAGACATTGATTTTAGACCAGAAAAAGGGAAAACATGGAAAAATGTTCTTTAAAAAATAGTAGCACTAAGCAACAGAACATGTCCAGCAAACTAAAAATGTGATAGAAAGCTAAGACTTTTTTCAGCCTCTGAGTATTTACTGTAAATTAATGGACTGTATGGTCCACCCTGATGATGGTGGTAGAGACAACAGAGAAATCAAGAAAGTGCTAATGATCCTAAAATGTAATGAAAGCCAGATCAGTAATCTTGGTGCTGCACAAAACCAGCCAACAGTGCAACCAAGAAGAACTGGACTTTACAATATTTCAAAATTTTCTATTAACTTCACCATCTACAAATACCTCACAGAACTATGCCATGTCTGAAAGTTGTAGATTATTGAACAGTTCCTGATGCCTAACCTGAAATGCATCAGGAATGGTCTGTCCTCATCCAGCAAATAGCTCAGCTATAAAGGAAAATCCACCCACACTGTGTAGCCATATGCACTTGGGGGGCGCAGCCAGGCTAGTCAGCCAGTAACATTTACCCTCAGTGATACTACACCTTTCTATCTTTAGCCTGTGGCAATGTGTGGATTGTGATTAATCGACAGGTTCCTGTAAACTTGAACATGAACATGTAACAAGTAATTGTCGATTTGTGTCATTACTAAACCACATGTTAACATGATACATTTTCTAGGGAAACATTGAAAATCAGGCAAAAGTCCTTTTTTAAAAAATATATTTAGAGGCTGCGTCACAGCTATGTTCATATCCATCCAACAATCAACTTTCAATTTGACTCAAATCCACTAAGCATGAGAGTACCAGACGAAATATCAGAATGCAAATCCTGTAGGACTCGACAGAAAAACAATATTCTGTTTAATTTTGAACCGGAACGAAAGACCAACATGTTTGAACAGAAGTTTAAAATATATTATTATTTTTTCCATATATGTGAAACGTGTAAACCTCTCTGCTTTGGCAATTTTCCAAGAGTGAAAAGATAAAAACCAGCATTACTATTAGAGGTAGATGTTTATTAGTCAAGAAAAAGTCAAATGGACCAATTCTCCCGACTTAAATAACTCACACTCTCTTGAACTCTTAGATTTGAGCTCACCACCCAAACATGAAGATCCAAGAGATGATATTGTTGAAAGGCACTACAGGTAGTGTTTGAAGTAATTACGTAAGGCCTCAAAGGCAACCTGAATGAAGTAGTTTGCAATGTCAGCATTAAGGAATAGCTCCTCTTGTGCTGTGCTTGTAATGTGATGGCCAGCGAGCACTTGTTGTAATCTAGACTTTAGAATAACTAGCAGGGTTGTGCCAGAGACCTATTATATTAGCTTTGTATGAAACTATATCCCAGGTTGAAAACCTGAATTTAAAAGTTCTCAAAAGTTCCAAAGCCCGGAAACCAAAGTCAACCTTCTGTCTTCAGAGATTTAGATAAATATTTCATTACTACTGGGTTTTTCCCTTCTCATTTATAGCCTTTTGGCTACTGATAATTTAGGCACTGAGACTATAACATACATATAGGATCTTGGGGGTGGGCACAATCACGGAGTCCAAATCACCATCAGGGTGTATACCTCACCCCTGACGTCGTTGCCCACCTCTCAATTTTAAATACACTTAGTCATTGAGGGTTAGCAGGAGGGACTATGCGCTTACCTGCTGCTCCTTGGCAGGTAGCTCCATGCCCTCCTGGGTTTTAATTGCACCTTAGAACACATATGCATCAACACTACAATGAGCGGGTGGAGGGAGGTTTGGAGTCTTCTCCCACCCCCATTCTCTGCGGCCTGCTGGAGCGGGAGGGCTAGTAGGAGGAGTTGGCCGTCCGACTGCGGTCTGGGGTGTGGGGCCTCCCTGCTGCTGCGGAGTCGGGGTGGTCTGCCTCTCCCCACCGCAGGGAAAAGGGTAACACCACCTGGGTCTGGGTGCAATTCCCCCCTCCAGGGGCAAGGGTACCTAGACCCGGTTTGTAGAGTACGCTTGGGGAGTGTGATTGTGTGTACAGTGTCTCTTTATGTCTGTCTCCACGTTGGTTGAGTGTGGAGTGAGTGCATATGAGAGCATGAGGGTGGGAATGGATGTTTGTGTCTGTGTGTGCCTGTATGTCTGTGTCTATATGTCAGGTTGGGTATCAGACGCCACCTCTCTGGGGACACCTCAGGCCCTCCAAGGTTTGGAGGCCTATCTCCACCCACCACCACTTCCCCTGCCGGTGGCGGACTCCCTCAGGTGTCGGTGTGTTGGTGGTTCTTTGTGTCTGGGGGTGGGCGTCCGGGTGCACACCGGCTCACTCCTTGGCGGCCGCTTGTCGGGGCCTGGGGCTCGCTCGGGCCCCTTTGGAGGTGGGGTGCCCCCGGCCTCTCGGCCTAGGGCTCGGTCACTCAGGCGCAGCTGGGGGCCGGCGGAGCTCACGGGCGCGTCACTGCAACTCCCCCTGACTTCTGCTCCGCGGCTGCTGGGCGAGCCCTCATCTGGGACTCTCCTCAGCTCTTACTGGAATAGTGGCGCGGCTGCCCCTCTGTTGGTCTTCCATGGTCTCTTGTGTTCTGGGGGCCTCTGGATGTCTGGAGTTTTGATCTCCTCCATACCCGCTTCACACCCTGGAGGACGGGGCTGTGGCCCCCCCACACTCCCTAGCAGATCATTACATGGAGAAACCTTTGGAATGCAAGCATGCTGATCCACACAGGTATGCACACATGGGTATTCACAGACGCGGACTAAAGCTTTCTTGGCTGCTGCCTCAAAGCACACTGTGCGCTGTCTATCTTGCGTGCTGCACAATATCGTTTATTACTTAGTAAATACTGATATCTATGACTAGCTAGTTTATTGTGATGGTGCTTTGTTTTCTCTATTATTATGTTGCTCTTTGTTGTTTGCTGTCTCCTCTGTTTGTTTTTTTTGTTTGTTTTTTTGTTTTTTTTTCTCCATACAGGTGACCCAGGAGTTCTTTTTTTTTTTCTCTCTCTTCCCCCCCCTTCTCACCGTCTCTTCTCCCCTTTGGTTTTCTTTCTTTCTCTCCCCCTCTCTCTCTCATTCATTCCCCCTGTCCTATTTATTAAAAAAAAAAAAAAAAAATGACAAAGGATGAACTGAAGCTCTGCCATCACGTAATGTCGCATACTGCTGTTTCTGATGTCATTTAGAAAAAAAAAAAAAAAAAAAAAAAAAAAAAGAGATTTAGATAAATATTTCATTACTACTGGGTTTTTCCCTTCTCATTTATAGCCTTTTGGCTACTGATAATTTAGGCACTGAGACTATAACAGCAAGCTACAGCTGTGATCATAGTGAAGTTTCTTCTATAGTGTGTTCTTTGTTTTGTTGGATTTCTTTTTTTTTTTAATTTATACTCTTCAATTTACTGAACAAAGGCTTTTAAACTAAAGTTCCAGAGATAAAACCTAACATCAAAGCCAGGAAACATGTGTTCTGATCCATAAAGAAGACTATTATCAAAGAATAAGAAAGGGATGTAGGAACAGCAGCAGCATTGAAGGGATGCATATCAAACAAATGCACACAATGTATTTACTAAAAGATGCAGCAAAAAACAAGAAATAATTTACCAACTATTCTGTTAGGCTACACTGAGTGAAGAGGAGCTGAAACAGCTTGAAAACAATTATAGAGACAATATCCTGAGGAACATTTCCCAGGTTATTCGTCTATAAAATGTGGTTATTATACCTTCCAAAAGGAGCCTGTACATGAGATGAATATTTGTGAACGTCCTGTGAGTTCAGCAGAGATCCTGGCCTTCAGTGTCACTTACACTTTATTAACTGATGAGAGATCATTTGGTTTTCCATGAATTCGATGCAGGGCAATCTTTCCTTACAAGGCTGACATATGAGGCATATAAGTCTGTCCGCTATTTCCCTTGGCAGACCTGCAAACACAGATGTCGTTAGTCCGAGTAGATCATTGATCAGGTGACATTGATCCCATGATTACCCTGCTAAGGACAGCCAGTCAGAAGAAGGGTGACTTAACCCTTTAAGACCTACCATAGAACCAAGTCCGCCAGAGCTTATATTATATTTTTACATGCTGTGGAGCCATTTTTGGGAGCATTTCAAGTTGCTATACATCAATACAACCATTATAGCCCAGATTTTAATAATATGTATGCATTAAGTGCATAGTAATTACATAAATTGCAAAAAAGGTCAATAAACTACAAAAAAATTGAAAATCGTTTTTGCTTTTTTAACATATATTTGTAGTTAGAGAAATTTAAGAGGCTTATCCCTCAAAACTGTAAATACAAAAAAGTTGCACAAAATAGTTTCCCACCACAGGAAATTTATTTTGAGTGTCTTCATAGTTTTATTTTTGAAATACACCAATTTTTATTATATTATACTGCAAATTTGCAAAAAAGCAGCATATGCATCAAAATAAACTATTTCCAGCAGTGCAATGTGAGTCCTAATCATCCCAGAAACGACACAGAAAGTCATAAAGTCAAAGATAACTTTTAAAAAGACCAGTATATGCACTGAGGCCCTGATCATAAAAAAGACTACATTTCCGCGAAAATGACATCACTTCCGGTTTCGGGCAGGTAATGGCGGAAATGCAAAAGTTCGCGCTGACGTCTATTCCAACATAGGAAGTGTTATGAACAGCTGATTGGATCGGCACAGCGTGTTTCTGGAATATTATGTTTTTGTTCCTGCAAGCGCTTTTTATGCAGTTTTTGCAAAGCTTTATGTGGAAGGAAACCGTGACCTAGGACAAGCTGATGGCATCAGATGTAAGTACAACTCCTCCGGTTTCATATGCAAAAAAAATTATTGCGCTAGCTTACGTGGTTGCAGAGCTACCGGGATTTAAAAATAGTTACGCAAAACAGAGCGTGCCCGCTCCGACCGGCTGTAAAGGGTTAAAGAGAGTGTGGCCTTAAAGAGGAGGAACTGAACATACTGCTTCAGACAGTTGATGAACTAAGATGTCCAGCTGTAAAAAGCTGATGGGGTCACCCCATCGGCAGGCTGGCGGACTGGCAGGCGGTTGGCATGGACATCCATTTTTATAAATATGATATCTTGAGAATGAAGGCATGTTGGATTTCCAAATAAATACCATAAGTGCATCTACTAAAAATCTTGGAAAAGTTTGATTTTAAAAACCTTGTTAATGCAATAAAACATGAGAAACATGCAAAGCTACAGTAATAAAGCTAAAACATATAGCTGTCACGGTGGCTGACTGAGGTACGACCCAAAAACAGGATTCAGACCACAGGGAATAAATGAATAGATGATTTTTAAACTAAATTACAAAATAACAAAACTAGGAAAAACAGACAAGTACAAATACTCCAAGGAGGACACAGCATATAGCAGAGGCGAATGGAGACAACATGTACACAAGGAGGATAACGAGCGAAGAGGCCACAGGTGGGACACAGCTGACACTTATGACTGACAAGACAGGGGAAACATAGCTGAACATAATAGACATGAAACATAAGACCATCAAAATAAAACAGGAAGTACAAACACTGAGACCAAGACATGTGGGCTTGACACATGGGGAGAAAACAGACAGACATGGGTACATGACTGGGAAAGCTGAAAGACACAGAGATGAGACTACGGAAGACTGAGCTCAAGAGAGACCAATATAGAACTAGTACATAGCCCATAACAGGACCATGACATATAGCTATGGATTAGAAGATTAGCTTAACAGGTTTCTTTGAAGATTGTGACGTTCACCGAATTTAGGTGATTCTTTTTTATCGAAAGTTAGAAGCAGTTTTTGGTGTAATGCTAACAAACAAGAAAGGACTTGAGGCTCCACCTCAGCTCTCCACAGAGCAATGACCTGAATCATCCATGTCGTCAGTTCAGCTGCTACACTTTTATGGTCCTCATATTGTGCTCTGCTGACTCACTACCAGAAAACCAAGGCTTGCTGGGATGATTTCTGATGTTATTTCCATTTTGGGATAACAAATAAAGAATGTAGGTCCTTTCTACAGCTACTTTTATATATTTGATTCATAACTTGTGAACACTGGTAAAAACAGCTTGCAGGAAGTAGCCACCACTGACAGGAGCTCTTGATTCTTTCCATCTAATCAGCTTTCATGTTGCAGAATTCTCTCATTAGCCTCATTAGTTAAACCATTATAAAGTCTAATAAAAAAAAATAGCTTGTACTGTGTGGTAGCTTGCCTATATACTTCCCTTGACTCAAATCTGAGTCTTTCACTGATTTGGTTTAATCTCATCATCGGCAGGATGCCCAGGATGTCCTTTCTGCTCTTGGTCACCCATCTGATTACGCCTACACCAATAGCACTCCTGCCAATCCCATCAATCAGCTTTGAGGCATCAACTTTCCCATTTAGCTCAGCAGCTAATTGTCAAAGAGGATGTGGAGCAGAAGGAAATGTTTTAGCTAAGCCTGCACTATAATTAGCAACCAACCTGGTGTTCTTCCAGTGTCTTCCAGAAGTGCTACTCCTGTCTAATTAGAGTCATTCAAACCTCTGCCGCATTGACAATTACATGCTGTGCTCCTTTTCCTTTTAGCTGTGGCACAAGTGGCGATGCTGCTCATCATCACTTGTGCCACAAGTAATGAATGCCATTTTAGAAGCACGAGGAGCATGTTTTAAGGGGGAAATCTTAGTCTGTGGGAGGGGCCATCACCCCAGAGAATGCACTGTCGCAATGATCAAGGCTTAGTCTATAATTGGTTGCTGATGAAATAAAGATAAAAATGATGCCAGCAATGATTCATCCAGTCTTGTGATAACATACATTTTTGATTCTAATAAACTTGATTACATCCTTACATGCTCGTGTACATTTCATGCTTTTGGGTCCTTTAATGTGAGAATGACACTAAACTGCAGTGCAGAAGAATATCAGAAAAAACGCCCGTGGACTTATGGTCTTGTCAGACTTATTCATGTACCAGAGTATCAGTAACGTTTATGTTTTTCTCAGGATGACAAATCTAAAGGTGGGCTGTGAAGAAGGCCACCAAGATTAGTGTGCAGACACCCACACCTAAGAACAGGTCTAATCAGGCAGCGTAAGTGAAAACACCATGCCCATGTGTGGGTGGACCATGGCTTCTAAAATCTGGCACTTAAATAAGACTATGAGAAATACTGATACTGACTCAACCACTTATCTCTGATTTTGTGGCTATATCGAGGTGATTACTGATCTTAATGTGTTTCATTTTCATAAGAAAAGTATTTATTAGATGAAGATGCACTATATTCTTTAAAATCCAAACCACCTACAGTTATGATTACTGCACATTACTGATATAATCACATGTATTACGCCACATGACAAATCTGTGAGGTTTTCTATCTTACATGTAGTTACCTTTCCTTAATAAAAAATAAATAAATAAACATTTTTTACGGAGCCCCGCAAGGAACATGGGAGAAAAAAAATGATAAGTAGGGTGGGTAGTGAGTGAAGATTGTGTTAATATTACCTATCCTAGAGCAAGCCATTGGTTAGTGAGGTCAGCACTTCTCTAGTTCAAAGTCATAAAGGCTTGGGCTGCGTGTTCTGCTAACGCCAAAGTTGTTTTCACCGTAGACTATGAGAGTTTAAGGCACTTCAGCTTCATTTTCATACCTGGAACAGTCAATTGGTCATTTTGGGAGAAGGTGTTTCCGCAAGTGGAAGTTATGTATTCTGGTGCGTTGACTATAACATGAGATGCAAAAATGCCACATCTTCAAAACAAATGTTGCATACAAGGTCAACATATCAGTCTTAGTCTGAGGGTGAAGATCTTGATTTAGCCTCACATGTGGTTAAGTGATTGTGGCTACTGTAAATTAGATCATAGAGACAATCACTTTTTTACTGAAAGGAAAATCACAAAGTGCTTCACATAAAATAAAACCACCAATAACAGCAAAAAGGAATAAATAATAAAACAAAATGAAATGCTCTCCAATTGCCAGTTTTAAAAGAGTCTTCGGATGCTTTTTAAATGAGTCCCAGATCAAAGCGATGGATAACAGAAGACCTGACAGTCCTGCCAGTGACATATACCTGCAAAAGTTTGCATATATAGGTGGGCATCAAGTAGAGCAGGGCGATATGACCAAAAATATTTATCACGATATACATTTGAAAATTTGCAATAACGATATAACTGATGATATAATTGACACTAGACAAAATACTTTACAACTCCACAACTTTATTAGTGCAAAAAAAAAACCCCATCAATGTATTTTCACTTAAACAAGCAGCTGTTTTTTGTGTGCATTAAAGTTATATAAAAACGTAACAGTGCAAATGCAAATTCCTCGCTGACAGTTTAACCAAAAGGTATTTCCAGTGGAAACTGGCCGACATATCCTCAGCATAACCATGTGTAATCTCCACAAAACTTAAAAAGAGGTTATACACACACAATACAGTAACATTATGTTGAAGCACAGTACGTATCACTCCGCCAGGCTCCTGCCTACGATAGCTGTAATGCTCCGACAATCCATCAAGCGGTGCGGCTTCGTAGCTTAGCAAAGTCGTACTACAACATTTGACAGATTTTCGAGCACAGTGTACCACATAAAATCGTTTTGAGGTCAGTAAACACAAAAAGAATTCAAACATAAGGCGCACGCGATTATAAGGGGCACTGTCGATTTTCAGAAAAATCTAAGGATTGATTTTAAGTGTGCCGTATTTTCCAAAAAATACAGTAACAACAACGGCCGGCTAGCATGCGCTACCAAAAATAGTGCTTTGTTGTGTATCTGACGGACAAAAGCTAAACTAGTTCCACCACTGAAGTTGCAGCATTTTTACAAACCAATTCTGTTTCATCCGTTTCATTCAACGATCTGCTTTCGCTCTTCTCATTCTCCATCACCGCCATGCTTTTTCCGCCATATGCGTATGTAAACAAAGGCACTGCGCCTGCGCGTTTTACCCATATTCTATTGCAGTATTTCATTTTCTTATCGTTGCCCAAGTATTACTGTGAACGGTTTAAGCCCCAGCAGCAAGGTAAACACCACAATCTTGAACTGAACTCTAAATTGGATGGGTAGCCAGTGCAAACAGATCAGCAGTGGTGTGACCTGTAAATATTAAGAGGATCTGGTAAGGAGCCTTGCAGCAGCATTCTGTTCGAGCTGTAGACAATCCAAGGAGGTTTTTGAAGAAGCAAGTCAAGATTGAATCACAGAAATCCAAGCAAGGTTAAATAAAAGCATGAATAAGGCTCCATGTTAGATTTGGATATAATATGTTGAAATTTACTAATATTTTTCAGCTGATGAAAACAAGACTGAACCAAATCCTTAACATCTCAGGTCTCTAATAGATCAGTTAACATACCAGGAGATCGAATTTCCCGTGGGACCTGTGGGACCAGACTGGCAGAGGCACAAATAAAGATCTCTGATTTATTCTCATTCAACTTGAGAAAATTATCTGACGTCCAAGATTTGATGCAATTCAAAACATTTTGTACAATAAAGCTTTAGAACCACAATGAAGTTTAAAAGTGAATATCATCAGTGTAACAATGATAAGAAATATCAGTAAATCTGATCTAAAAAAAAGTAAATACAATGAAAAAAATGTGGCCAAGAACAGAACCCTGTGGAACACCATGTAAGAGAAAGACTGGTGATGGTTTATAAGTAGATGTAGCAACAGAGACACTTCTATAAGTAAGATATGAAGGATAGCATCTTTCAAGTGTGAGTGATGAAACGTTTCTCCCACTGAAAACGCTACGTCCAGATGAACAGAATCAACCGTTTGGGGTCTTCACAGAAGTTTGCATGCCTCCCTGTTTTTTGTAACCACGAAGACTGATCTGTGGAGAATTTACTTTGCAGTATAACTACACACGAACAACAGGCGGTGGACTTCAGAGAAGTATAACAGGAATGACTGCCTGGCCATTGGGTCTCCAGTTGTCTGTGACTGTGTCTGCAGTGGAGTTTAATCGAGGCCTTTTGATCGATCAGGCATCTGACGCCACCGTCGTATGCCTGGGAATATCTTCAGATATCTGAGGAGCAGCTGGTTGAGCAGTTGTGGGGATGAACATAATCTGCAGTATGATCATTGCTTTAACACAGTCAACTGGTGATGTGTGCAGTGCAAGCACTTTGTTGTATTTATTTAGTTTAAACTTAAATAAAACCTTTCCTATAGCAGCATGTAGAGGAAGTCCTGTTCAGTTAATATAGACAGTCAAGATATAGCACCAGGGTCTGCACTCTTAAAAAACACTTACAGGAAACTAATATGACCTACGAACCTATGATGACCTGGATGACTGAGAACCTTCACAGACATAATATTCAGGTGGTTCTGTTGATCCATGAATCAGGAACTTTTGAACATTTACCAAATACTTCACCATCATATGGAAAAAAGTGCTATGCTACTTTAATCTGTTTATTTCTTTCTGTCAAAGAAAAACTGATTTCCCTCAAAGCTTTCGTTTCTTTTCGTTTTTCCTTTCCCCCCCAACTCCTCCCTTACCCTGTCTCCTCTGCAGGATGATGGATGTGGCTTTGCAAATCATGAGCTCTCCACTGTCCCTCATCCACTGGGAGACCCTGTCTCAGCTCCATGTGCATTGTTCCCTGTCGTTCTCCCTTGTTTTCTCCTTCCTCTCTGCGTCTCTGATTTGTTTCCTCTTTCTGTCTCTCCTTCACATCTCCTCTCGCCTCTGTTTGATGATTGATGTCGCTTCATCAGCTTCTGCTATCCGAGGGGCTCTCGGGCCTGTGATGCCAGAGGACCCAGAGGACAGCGGCCAAGCCAAACCTTCCGAACGAGCTGCTCATTAAACTCATCATGGGAAACTAATGAGGATGAATTTGGAGCCTGGATGCGATTTAGTACCAAGGGAGTGCTGGGCTTCTCTCAAAGTGTCTGTTCATCTGTTATACTAAGATTACTGAGGCTGTTTCTTCTGTTTGGCTTTTGTTCTGTTCTTTTTCAATTTACCATTTAATTAAATACAAAACAAATATGAATATTATGAGATTATGAAAACATGTGGAGTGTGGTTACCCTGTGGGGTCTAAATCTTTATCTGTGTTGACTGTAACTCCAACCCTAATCATATATTATCAGAATATTTTGGGTGGATTTTTATTTTTTGTTTGTTTTTGTTTTTTATTGTTCTTTGCAAATAGGAAGACAAACAAAGCAATCACTTTAGGGTTAGGCTTTGAGGCAAGGCAAGGCAAGTTTATTTGTATAGCACAATTCAACAACAAGGTGATTCAAAGTGCTTTACAGAGACATTAGAAACAAGAACAAATAAAAAGCATGATTTAAAATTGATTAAAACAAGCAAATAAACTAACTAATTAACAAACAAACAAACAACAGTATATAAAATCAAAACAGATAAAATCAGAACAGTAGATAAAATCAGTAGTTAAATGTAAGTTTTGAAATTTAAGCTTAAAGTGTGGATTTGGTGCTTTATTCAAATGCAGCTGAGAACAGGTGAGTCTTCAACCTGGATTTAAATAAACTGAGTGTTTCAGCTGATCTGAGGCTTTCTGGGAGTTTGTTCCAGATATAAGGAGCATAAAAGCTGAATGCAGCTTCTCCGTGTCTGGTTCTGACTCTGGGAACTGATAAAAGACCGGATCCAGATGACCTGAGGGATCTGGATGGTTCATACTGGGTCAGGAGGTCATTGATGTATTTTGGTCCTAAACCATTCAGAGCTTTATAGGCCAGCATCAGAACTTTAAAGTCTATCCTCTGATGGACAGGCAGCCAGTGTAAGGACCTCAGAGCTGGACTGATGTGGTCCACTTTTTTGGTCTTAGTGAGGACTCGAGCAGCAGAGTTCTGAATGAGCTGTAGTTGTCTGACTGATTTTTTAGGTAGACCTGTAAAGATGCTGTTACAGTAATCAAGCCTACTAAAGATGAATGCATGGACTAGTTTTTCCAGGTCCTGTTGAGACATCAGATCTTTTATCCTTGATATATTCTTGAGGTGATAGTAAGCTGACTTTGTTATTGTCTTAATGTGTTTTTCTAAGTTTAGGTCTGCATCCATCACTACACCCAAATTTCTCGCCTGGTTTGTGGTTTTTAGATGTATAGATTGAAGTTCTCTGGTGACCTGTAATCGTTTTTCTTTGGCGCCAAAGACTATTACCTCAGTTTTGTTTTTGTTTAGCTGGAGAAAATTGTGGCACAACCAGTCATTGATTTCCTCAATGCATTTACCAAGAGCCTGTACAGGGCCTCGGTCTCCTGGTGACATTGTGATATATATTTGTGTGTCATCTGCATAGCTGTGATAGTTTATTTTGTTGTTGTTGAGTAGAGTTTCTCACCAATGAACCCTAACCTGCAACCATAAAAAGGTCGATTAATGAATTAAACTGTCACTTTGAAGCTAATAGCTGGTGTCTCGCAGACATTCAGACTCTGGTTGCCTGGTAACCCTCTGATTTAGTCATATGTCAATCATAGGTGTCATTCACACTCACCTCAAAATTGAGAAAAGATTATCTCAGGAATGGCATGCTTTGTGTTGTCTGTAGTTAGTTTTTGCCTGTAGTCACCTGATGTCACTGAACTTCTACAGTCTCTGGTCACCACCTTGCTGCCAGTCACTTCCTGTGTAGACACAGCTTTGGATTTTAGAGGGTTACTGGACATATCAGATATATTAGTGTTCATATTGTAACAACCTCTGTGTTCTGAGGTTTTATGCAACTTGGGTTTAATATCTTTCCCGAGGATTTTTGACATGCTGACTAGATTAGCCAGGGATTCAACACCAACCTTCCAATTAGAAGATGACCTATTTGACCTCCTGAGCTACAACCAACCATAGCAGAAGAAAATCTTATGTCTGTATTGTTTCATATGCTTTTTTTAGTTTACACAAGTTTCAGAATAGAGGTCTCGTTAATATTTCTGTCCACTGCAGCTCTGGCAGGTTTGAACAGGTGAATTTGCACAAAAAAAAAAGCATAATTCAATAGCTTTAACAGTTGGAGCAGATCAGAACAACTGCTATACAACAAGTTATATCCACCAAACATAAAGATTTATACATAGAACTTCATCTGTGACTGAATTACTACTGATTTATGGCAAAAATGTTCCTGTTGTGCCACCTGGTTCCTCTGCCAGTCTGATCAGTCAGTTTTTCAGATTTAGGCAAACATACAAAAACCGTTGTTCTTGCTGTTATTACGTCTTTGTGTCTCACACTTTTACATCAGTGTCACCTCCCACTTTTGTTTCATTTTCAGTCTGAGCACACTTTGTGGCCCGTGATCCCCAAGCCCCCTGTGCTCTAACCATAACTTACATTCTGTATGCACAGGGCTGTGAGAGCGGTTGTAGGACTACATCTATATTCCATGTATAAAATATTCAGCCAGAAGGACTTCTCTTGGTGCTCAAAACTTCTTAAAGAAACCCCAACATTTAATACAGGTATATCAAAACATTTTCTAATAAAAAATGTAATACGTTGTACAGATTGCTGTTTATCGTTTTTCCGATTTATTTACAGCTACAAGCTTATACATTTGTCGAAAGCAACAAGCAAAATGCAGCAGTCTTTGTGTGTTTATATTCAGTTTAAAAGTGCTTTTCTTCATTACATTCCCTAATTTGGATTCACAATGGTCCAGGGACTATCAACCCATCTGTGTCATTTAATTATAGGTGTATGAAATGAGAGCATTTCCTCCCGTACTCCTTTAATGTTTCCTGGAATTGATAAGAGTGAGGAAGCTCATCACATTACATTGCAGAGCTGTGATCCTCCTTTGTTGCGGCTCACTCACACTAATGGGCCTCATCAGCTTCACAGGCAGATACTCGACTATTAGCCAAGAAGAGGCAAAAACCGTAATGGGAAACATAGACATGGATAAGAAGGAAAAGAAGATGGGATGTAGTCAGGAAAGGAGAAAAAACAGGAGGGAGTGGGACGTGGAATAAAGAGAACAAGAAAAAATGGCATTAAAGGCTAACCGAACTAACACTTTACAGTGATGGAAACTGAAAATCCTACTTGATGTTGGAGCTACAATAGTTAAGTCCTGGGTGTGAAACTAAAGTTCCCTATTATCAGTAAATACGTTAAGGGTTTTCAAATGTTTCTAGAGGTGTTGTTGGACAATCTGATGGGTATAAAGTGACCAAAGCCATAAATTTATGGGAAAAATGACTCAAATGACCCTGTAGAGACATAACATTACTTCTACCCATATATACATTCAGCACACGATTTACACCTTCCCCATCCATTCACCTGCCATGCATCTATCAACCTTCATCCATCCACTCTACCATTGTCCATCTACCTCTCTATTCATCTCTCTCTCTACACATTCATTCATACACTCATCTTTTGTATACTCTGGACAAGGAAGTGGATCCAAAGGCTTTCCCTCAGGTCCAGAGGCCTATTGGTGGTGACATGGTGCCATCCATAATGCATTTCTCCTTAAAGGAAGCCTGTCTAGCAGGCAGAGGATTTGGAGTTTGTGTATTCACTTGCAAACATTCGGATCCATTATGGATTTCAGGACCACTCTCTGAACACAGTGTGGCTCTGATTTATCTACATGAGATGCTACAATAACAAGGGGACAAACTCTGCTTCTGATTTTAAAGTAGGTACCCTGAACACACACACACACACACGCACGCACACACACAGTGTCACATGTACACACTTGTCCTACAAAAATGGGCTCACATGCACGTATTTTGCTTCCAGCTGGCATTTTCAATGTGGCCTGGCTTACTGGGTGCTCACCTACAACAGAAAGGTCAGTAGGTGAGGGCTGTGCCACCTGGAAAGCAAATCTAGGGAATGAACTAAAATCAGCCCCAAAAGAGTTGGCACACTGCTTAAAATTAATAGATGAAAACAGAATATAATGACTTCCAGATCTCATAAACCTATATTTTATTCATGATAGGACAGGAAAAGTATCAAATGGAACTTGGAACACTGTCATGATACATGGAACCATACTTGAGCGCAATCACCTTTTTGCTCAGGAGGAGCTGAGCTTCCTAATGTCTTGATGCATGCTCAGTCATCCAGGTAAATAAATCCTAAAAGACTGATTCTGTTCATCTGGATGTTGTTACGGCCGAGACCGTTTTGGACGAGTGACAGGACTCAAACGCAGGACGCCGAACAGCTCGTAAGTAGATTTTAAAAATAATGTTTAATGTTTCCAAAAATATTCATAAACAAAAAGGTGAGAGTGGACAAGTACGACGTTCCACCACTGAAACTAAGTAATGATCTGGTCCGGGTCAGAGAGGACAGCTATTCCGGGGATTGGACTGGAAAGCAAGTCACATTCGATCCAGGAAAAGGTCGGGGTCACTGTAACAGAGTGCAGATGTTCAGATACGGATAAGGAGACATATGAATATGTTGCTGGTTCAGAATCCTTCTTCGTACTGCGTACTTGCCAAAGGAGGTCGAAGATGACGTAGAGGGGTGAGTAGTCCGGGTGTGAAATCCAAAAAACTCCTGGCGTGGAGGCAGAGAGGCAGGTAGGTAATTCGGGTGTAGCCTGTGGGACTGCCAGATGGTCCAGCATCCAAATAGGTGCTCTTCGACAGGGGTTGACAGTTGGGTGTAGCTGAGAGAGAGGCGCACAAAAAACAAACATACAGTGAGGCAAGGTGATTCACAAAATACATAGGGAATGATGGTGGTGGCCTGCACTGACTGATGTTAGCAGAGAATCTGGCGAAGAGAGATTGAGTACGCTGGCCTTAAGAGTCCCCGGCTAAATTACCCACAGGTGTAAGCGATCAGCAAAAACACTGAGGCCCCTCCCCGGGGTGGAGACGCCGGCTCGGAGGGAGACACACTGGCACACACCCGGACCATGACAGATGTATTGTTTTCGTTTCGACCAATGGGCTTTGATCAGGGGTTTTTGATCAATGGGCATGACAATTTGCATATTACTAATGAAGGAACTGACCTCCCAGCCCATTGTTCATTCAGTGGACTAGTTTCAATGATTGTGCAAATGTACTGTTTATAAGATTGGGGAAACCTGCAGCTTGCTGAGACTGAAGAAGTCACTTGGATGAGTGATGAAAGTTTCTTCCACTGATTCTGTTCATCTGGACGTAGCGTTTTCAACCTTTTGGTTATGGGCTTCCTAATGCACATGTGCTTATGGAGGTATGGATCTATACACAATTAAATATCATCATAAGTTTACACCCAATGCTCAGCTGTAAAATCTAAAAACTCTCTTCAACTTTCAACTTAATTCATTCACCAGTTTAATATATTTTCTGTATTCTTTCAGTGTTGTGCTCCCTGAATGGCTTTTAACTTCATCTTCTTGGACTCTACATGCACACAGGTTTAGCTATATATGTTGACCTAATGTGAATTGAAACTGCTAAGGAATAAATTCTACATGAATGAGTCTTATTTAGATTTCTTCGTGCCCTCATAAACTATGCACTATGACTAAATGCAACTTGTGTTTTTTTCCTGGTGATAGGCTGGTCCCAAGAGGGCACTCAATACATGCACTGAGGACAGACAAAACTACTTAATGTCTGGAAGTGTGCAGGCGATAGAACTGCCATATGTTCACATCAGCTGCAAGCAGATGTTTAAAAATTCAGGGTGGGAAGTGGAAAGGGAAGGCTGCTGTAAAACTAAGTGGAAGCAAATTAGCACAAATTAACAACAGGACATTGATTTTTAGCTCTTAAAGGTTAATGTGGTTTGTGACTCTGCTGTCTGAGAGACTGTCCAGGGAGAGAAAGTGAGCCAGCGTAGAAGAAAGCAGGAGAAAGGAGAGAGAAAAGCAATATTGTTCCATATTATCTGAAAGAATAAAATGTGTAAAAGATGAGCAGAGGAGGCCAAATAATTAGTGAAGAAACAAAGAACTGAGGCAATCAGGAATTTGTAATAAACCCAAGAACAAAGTTTTACTTTTTAATGAATGTCTGTTGCATATATCCTTACACCACAAACCTAAAATCCAACTTTTGAGTAAAACATCTAAAGAATTTGTATTATAAGAATACATTATAAGTATTATAAGTGCAAGAATCTTGTTTTTCTTAAAGTATTTTTATTTAGTGGCAGTTCACTAAACTTGATCAATTCTGTTTCTAAAGAAGCATTATCAGTATATTATCATGGACGAGACATTATCCAGACACACATGTTTGCTCTACTTTTATTATTATTAACAGTTTTAAATTTTGAACAGGTATAGGATTAACTCACCAGTTTCACTTTCTGCGTTGCCAAATTGCGTTTGTTGGTTTTCATATGCTATTCCACACCATTATGTGCTAGCTAATAACACCTTAGCCATGGTGCTTATTCTATTATGTTTGCATTCAATGGTAGCGTTTAACCACTCAATGTATGCATTGAATATATACAACATAATCTTTAGGCTAAATGTAATGGAGTCAGAGTCCAGTTGGGACTGAAGCAAGGGCGTAGATTTGGTTTTGGCATTGGTGGGGACGGATGATTCAACCGCTGAACCCTGCCCTGTTTCTATTTTTTTTCCCTTTGTCTTTGATTCTTGATAATAAAAAAAGGAGAAATATACTTGCCTACATATGCTATTCTACATGCTTTTAAACCATTTAAAATTACAATTCATAGTTTTATATGTGAATTATATAAAGTTAATTTACTATTAAACAAATGACTAAGTATTTTAGACTTCAGTTTACTTCAGCCATATTCTATATAAATCAGGTATCATACAAAAATAAAAATAGCTTCAAATAAAGTCATGACAATAAAAGAATATGACTTTAAGGACTTGAATTAAAAGTCTGTCTTGGTCTTTCATTGATTAATAGGCTGGTGTGAAAAATTGCTGCCACACCGCCCCCTCGGCTGTGCTTCGAGATTTCTGGTAGTTAGTTTAAATGAATCAACACCCCCGAGTCATTCTAACATAATCATCCTGCTGCAACCAGGTTTCTGTAAGGCAGAGTAAATCGATTTGTTGATCAATTAAGTCATGTACTAACAGATACTTGGAGGAGAGAGACCTAATATTTAATAATCCACATTTCACTGTTTCTGTCATGAACCAACAGGTTCGCCCAGGAAAGTGGACCCAAAAATGCAGACAAACACTGGTGGGGAATGCTTACAGTGATATTTATTTGAAAAAAAGTGACCTAAAGTGACGAGGAGGCCCCAATAAGGCTAGTTGCAGAAAAGAGGAAGAGGTCAGAGAGCCGAATGAATATTCTGTAACAGAGGGAGAGGTAGTTATAATCGGAAGAGAAAACTGGAGCTTGATAACTAGAAACTGGAGAATAGTTCGCCTTACTGTGCCAGTCCGGGTTAGTATCACTGAGGGGAGGGCACAGAGGTCCGTGGAAAGCGTCTGGAGGGTCTCAAGCTGAAGTGTGGGGGTTAGAGGGCAGGCAGGCGAGCAGGCTGGGAGACAGGGACTGTCCCAGTATGGTGAAGCCAGGGTTGAAACTCTGCACCGAGAAGAGTAGAACAAACTGGCGAGGAGGAGCCAGTTGAGTCAGCTGAAGTAGGTCTCCCGCTGATTGCTTGCAGCTGAGGCTCAGTTGAAGCACTGAAGTCCCGCCCCAAATGGATGCAGTTAAACATAGGTTGACATTACTCTCAACTTTCTGGCATTACTCCTGATTACAGCAGGCAGAACAGTCAGGTTTTGGCTGTTGCAATCATGCCCCCTGTTCATACTGGGGCATTTAAGACATCCCTTTCAAATGTGTTTCCAGTCTAAGTAATAGAGAACAAAAACCAAGGTTCCTTGGTATGTGCAGAATATTATAAAATGAATTTGAGTTTTGTGTACTATTGGTTTTTCTTTTGATCCTTAAACGAGCAAAATTCCCTTCAGGCCAAAAGACTACTGAGGATTAAATGTCACCTCAGCATACTGAGGTGAATCCATGAACTCTGAGAGGAGGTGGTGTTTAGACAGCACAGGATGAAGTGAGAGAAGAAAAAGGGCATGGAAACACACAGATAACATCGCAGTGACATTTTCTGTTGGTCACTCTGCCAGACTGGTAGTGAGACTGCCCCTCCCACTCTATCCACAAACTACTACTGTAAAACAGTTCATACACTGAACAGCTTGTTGAAGTAGTCAAAGATCATGCAGGCTATACACTGAGGTGAAGGAAACGAGGAACTACAAAAAGGCAGCGAAAAGACAGCCAGGTATCGTCAGGGTAATAAGATCTGCACGTCTGGAAACGTCACAAAATAAAGGTGTAAAAATGCCACAACCTGATCCAAACACATCACTGTGTGTTTTAAGCTGTATGTACTCTATCTGTGTAATATATGCTGTATTCAATCATGTGACTGCAGAGACATGTACACTGTGTGCGCTAAGATGTGTGTTGTCCATGCATGGATCTTTACACAAAGTAAAATGCCATCATTTATATTCATACCCTTTGCCTGAGGAGAAAGAGAGCAGCGCACTCTGTATTCGACACTAATGCACATAAGACACAGACCCATTTTATAAATAACAATTCCTCCTTCAGGCTTTTTCTGTCCCTTTGCACTTCTACAGTTTTCCTATGAGATTCATATCAGATATTTTTTAACGTATTATTAAAACACATAAAATACTCTCAGCTTTAAGTTACCTATTTACATTTATACCATGACAGATTTATTGCTTAAAACCTTTCACTAAAGAAATAGAAAGGGAGCACCTTTTCACATGCATTCACAATGATGTTGAACAATATGACAAAGCGGATTATTCATTCTGGAAAAGAAAACATATAAGAGTTAAATTATTGGGTTTACTGCTGTGCAGCAGTTCAGTTATGGTCTCAGTTATTTTTGGCACTTTTAATTGAGAGTCAATTAGAAAGTGCAGCTTCATAGCAAACATTTACATAACATTTAAATGTTTCACTCTGGCAAGTAGAGATTTATTTGGCCCCAGTCTTGCTACATTCCTTTGATGTATATTATTGTATTTTGGAGTTTTGTGGTTCTGTTTCATGTTATGATACTTGACAATTTATTAAAAGCTAAATAAATATGAAGTCGAATGAGATTTTTTTTTGTTTTATCACACATATAGATGTAAAAACACTTGCAGTATATACAGTATGTGTTCCAAAAAAGTCTAGTCCTCTAATGACACTGAACAAAGTCTGAGAAAATTCTAATTCAATAGGGGAGGCCGTGTTGGTGGGGCTCTTTTAATCA
This sequence comes from Rhamphochromis longiceps, assembly GCF_057381845.1. Taxonomy (NCBI): domain Eukaryota; kingdom Metazoa; phylum Chordata; class Actinopteri; order Cichliformes; family Cichlidae; genus Rhamphochromis; species Rhamphochromis longiceps. The sequence goes on from NC_140566.1 coordinate 32,773,810, forward strand.
AAAGGTGTTAGGGTACCTGGGTCTGGTGAGCCAGTGTTCAATATTCTGTAATTTAGTGGTTTTTCATGGTTTAGTCTTTTGTGCTTCTTGCTCCCTTAGTTATTCTTTAATATTTTGTGATTTCTAGTCTTTAGGTTTTGTTACTGTGCCTCCTCTGTGTTCCTTATGTTACATCTAGTTATCGTTGTCTCTAGGTTCGTGTATTTCCTGTTTTACTTTGACATTCCCGTATCCTGTGTTTGTGTATTCTGTTTTGCTTCCTCCTGGTCTCCTTTTTGTGATTAGTCACAGCTGTGTTTCCCTCCTGATCCTCACTCCCACGTTACTCCTTTGTATTTAGTGTCTGCATCTTCCTCTGTTTGGCGTTGCATTCTCCTTCATCCCTCGCTGTGTGTTCCCCTCGCCTGGTTGGTTCATGTGGTTTTCCAAACTTGTTTTGTATTTCTCGGTGCCTGCAATAAAGCTGTCTTTTGAGTTTAGTTTCTGCCTTTGAGTCTGCATTTTTGGTCCTCCATTCCAGCCTGCCACACACAGCAACCACTGAAAAAGGAAAGTAACATATTTTTTGGACCATAAGGCTCACCGGATTATAAGGCACAATAAGCGAAATAAAACAGTCAGAAAAGTCAAATTTTACTCAACTCATTCTTCCTCCACTTCTGTACTCTTGATTCATTAATTTTGAATTCTCTCACAGCTGCTCTATTCCCATGTTGTTGCAGTATATTAATGACTAACCTCGTATTGTGGATGGATTATCTCAGTTGTTCTCCTGACTGAAGTTTGGTCCAAAAGTTTTCTGTCTTCATTTATGTTGGAAGTGACAGCAGAGCTGTACATTTTATTTTTTCAGAAATCTCTCAGTCAGAACATGCTATATTATGTTTAGGTGGAAATTAGCAAGCTAGGCAAAAAAGGCACAAAAAAAAAGGAAACTAGCAAGCTAACTTCCTGCTAAATTTCATAAATTCTGTTTTCATGGATTCCTGGATGTTAAACTTAATTGTTACACCTGGTAAAGCAGCAACACTGATAATTTTATCAAAGATGAAAGAATTTAGACTGTTTTTAACTCTGTGGTGCTCCAGTGTTTGTTTGACTTTGGGACCTGAAGCAGACGTCGTTTTGGACCCAGATTACTCCACGAGGCTCCTGACTATGGTAGCCGTAACGCTCCGACAATCCATCAAGCGGTGCGGCTTCGTAGCCTACCAAAGTCATACTAAAACATTTTTGACAGATTTTTGAGCGCCGTGTACCACATAAAATCGGTTCGAGGTCAGTAAGCACAACCAGAATTCATACATAAGGCGCACCGGATTATAAGCCGCACTGTCGATTTTTGAGAAAATTATAGGATTTTAAGTGTGCCTTATAGTGCAGAAAATATGGTAGTAATACTGCCGCCAAATACTGCAGTTCTGCATAAAGTTAGCCAGCATAGGCACACATGTTAAAATTCAGACACCAAAATAGCATGACTATAGTACAAAACATGTTTTTTGCCATGATATCCTTTTCTTATAACTCATCCTTGGAATGCAGTTGAGACTTAAATCTGGGGGATTAGCACCAGAAACAGACAGTTGTTCCCACGTAGGCTTCTGAAGCTGACTAGTGTCTGCTAACCTTCACCTTCAGCGGACTCTCTGAATTGGACCTCGAGTATGTTTGTGCTGTTGTTGCTGCACCACAGCCAGATCCCATGAAAGTACTTCAGAAGGCACCAAGTTTGTAATCCAGTATCAGTGAGTGAAATGTTGGTGTTAGGTCTGTTTCTTGGCACTCGTCTGAGCATGCTAACAAAACATGTCAGTGGTAAGTGATAAATCAAGCCTGAATGTGCTCACTTGTTGCTCCAAAAAACATGAAATCAGATGAAAGATTACAGTCGAAGTTTCAAAATGCTGAGTTCGGAAACCAGAGGGTTACATTATCGTGGCTGTACAATTTGTTTTATATCTAGTTCACTCTTTCAGTTGGGAGACCATGGTCACATTCTGTGTAAGACCAGTTTGTGTTTACATAGATCTCTTATTATTATGACTGAGGTTTTTGGGGGTATTATTCTTATGGTTTGGTCTACTACCAAAACTACTTGGTAATGTTCATGAAAACAACATGGATTTTTGTCAAAATGAACCCTTTAACAAAGTTAGACAGCAAACCTTTCCCAACTGTAAGCTTTGTCTTTTTGCTGAGCAGGTCACAAAGATGCACCTGTAGTCACATGACCTCAAAACGTAACCTTTAAGTAAACAGCTTTTGCTTTAACATCCTTCAAACATCTGTGACTACCGGCGTTTCCCCAGTGGAGTTAGGCTGCTTTCTTTCTTTCTTTCTTTTTTCCAAGTAGTGCACAGGATTTCAGATTTATGAGAGTGTTTTATTGATGCTGACACGGTATATGTGGCACATTTGACAAGATGAACTCTTATTAGTGGAGAGCTACTCTACCTCCTCATACATAGTGAGAGGTACAAGAGGAGGTCAGGAGGAGGTGGAGTGCGTACATGTTTACTGATGGTCTGTGTGGCAGCTCTGTGATGAAGAGATCAGCCATAGAGGGCTCGGATCCTTCTGAGCAGGTGACCTTTCCATCACACGTACAGAGTAAAACGGAGAGAGACAGAAAGACATGAAGATGCCGGAGCTCTAAGCGACACTGACATTTGTACACTGCAGTGTTTTGTTGTGGTTTGACCTGCTGGGATCTGCCTAAACACTTGTGTAACTGCTGCGCAGTGGCACTTCACACAGTTTATTTTAATTTGCATTATTATTGATAGAGATGTGAATGGTAACAGTGTTGTTGATCATACAGTATTACAATCTAAATAACCTTAAGCAATCTCGAGCAAGAACCTGTGTGAGGGGCTACAAGGCATTACTGTTAAATTTACTGATATAGCACCTTATAGGAGTCACACTCAGACACTGAGGGTCACCTGAAGAATACTTTGTAAATTCATGAATAAAACTGTGTGCATGCTGTTTCATCAAATATAAAACTGAGACAGTCACTGGAGAAAAAAGGTGTATTTGATGATCCTAGATCTAGTAGTGGGACTTGAAACAAGAGGCACCAATTAATACAAAAAGACAACAATGCATGCAAAGTGAGGTCAAGTCATGCCTGCTAGCAATCTATGTAGATGCTGCTCCCTCTCTCAGCTGTGTCAGAGCTCCTTTTGGCTCTGTGACCTTAGCTCAGACATGACAGCTCGGCGTGCAATAACAGCCAACTAACAGGAGAACCAGAAACAACAGCATGAAGAAGTTTCAGTAAATGTTAATAGAGAAGGGTAAGGCTTTTCTAAGTTACTGTATTATAAAAATAATTTTAGTATCCCAGAGGACAGCTTTTCCAGGCATTTGCTTTATAGAAACAGAGGTGGCACATGCCTGAGGCCGACTGGGGTCCCCAAGGACCGACAACGCCCAGGCAAAGAGTGAAGGTTTGTCTCCTGCTTAGGTAGACTGCCAGCAGACTAGCTGATCATGAAAAGGTGAGCAAGACGAAGCTTTATTGTCCCAGGTGAGCTTTATTGACCCACCTTACCTTACAGTGTCTGGGTTACCCACCTTACCTTACAGGTAAGGTGGGTACACACACACACACACACACACACACACACACACAGGAGAGACAGAAAGGAAGAGAGAGAGAGAGACCAAGCATGGAGAGTAACAGAGAGAACCAGCAGAGACGCCCATGGGGACTGGAGGACCACGACAATTAGTGAGCTAGCCTGGTGTGTCCATCTCTGCCGTCTGTTATGTGACTGAGTGTAACTGAACACAGAAGCTTGTAGTTTCAGTATTAAAACTTTATATTAGTCAGCCTGGTCTTGGGCAATGTTACTGAAACAAACAGTGAATGAATGTCTTGTAAAATAGCAGTAATGGAGTGATTTAGAGTTTTTTTGGCATCATTTCTTTTGGAGGTTTAATTATTGTTTGTCACTTGTCTTTTTTCTTATTTAATGATATCAACCAAAAGATGATGTTAACTACAAGTTCAGAATTCTACTTTTAACTGATTATACTGTTTTTTTGTTGTTGTTGGTTCAGTTCAGTTTGTAACTTAATGGCAACAAACTCTGTTTGGGCCCCCTGTGATTTTCTATCTGAGGCCTCAACGAACCCCAGAACAGCCACTGTGTATAAATCACACCACCTGTTTTCCAACAGATAAAAAAAAAAAAATGTAAAGCCGTTATAATATAACATGATTGTAGAACTCATAATATAATAATGAATAATGGCTTTGCAAGGTTTTACTGGATACAAAATACATTTTAAAGGATTTTATTAATTAAAAAAAAAAGAAAAGTTCATCTCATTCTTGCTTATATTATTGTAAACTCTGCTTAGATTACAGTTTACATTGTTTCCCAATAGATTACAGCTCATTTGTGTATTAGTTACAGAACAAAATGATAACTTTATATTTTATTCTTTGTTAAATTAAAAGGCAACATTGTCATTAAATACCTGCTGATATTTTGCAATAAAAATGGTAATGAAGAATGCTTGCCAGTTGTTATTTAAATGAGACCAGAATGGGGTGAAAAATAATCATCAACACTGAATTAGATTCACTTGTTAGAAACGAGACAAACTTTCACCTGAACCCAGAGCAGTTTTACAATTTCCACCTTTTACAGCTGATATGAGGTTAATGCCTTTGTTTTTGAACAGCTGGTTACTTACCGTGCCTTTTTTATGTAGCCTTTCAAAAGCTCTGCAAAATCCTTCAAATCAGTGATTCAACTGTTTGTTCTTCTCTAGCACTGCTCCTAATATTGATTAGACACGATATTGCAAAATTTTTGAATGCGTAACCACAGGTTAAAATGCAGCTTTTACAATGCTAACAAACCTCTGTTGAACTTTAAAATGTCATGACACAGTAACAAATTATCACATAAATGTTTTCCCCTGAAAACTGTCTTCAGTGCAGTGTCTCCAGTGGTGGTACTTTATCCAATATCATACCCCAAAAGTAGGTTTTCCTCAGGCACTCAAAACAGTAAATACATGCTACCGCTGCAAGCTGCTGCAGATTGAACTGCCAGAGAAGAATTTAACGTTTTTCTTGACACTGAACTGCTCAAACATCTTTTACTTGTGTGGGCCACAAAGTTTTGTAAACATTTGCGTCCTCTATACTGTGGCGTGTCATTAGTCTACCTGCTTTTACACATGAACAGCTGTTGGACTTCATAGCTTCACATTTTGTATTAAAGACAAAATCAATATAAGAATCAAGTTTTTCAAGCTGTTCAGCTAATGTTTTATTAATTTATTTATTCATTTTTCAGAGCTTGATTAGCTGAGTGTAAGTGGTGGGCATTTAAGCACAAATGCACCACTTACATCTTCCATAATCAGTGTTAATGTTAAGACCTGCTTTCAAACCTTTTTGTGCTACACAATTCAATATTGATATTATTAAAGTTTATTACATAACATCTACAACTGCAACACAATTGCCCTGTTATGTCACACCACTCTCACACAAATCCATTGCTTAACTTTTACTTAAGCTCATGCAAATTGAAGCGGTGGTTATCTGCTGTTTGATTTGACTTGATTTGACAGATAACTGCTCCTTTTTCTAGACAAACCTTCGAGTAAAACCCCTCTGCCTTTAAATGCAGTGTGACACTTCCAAAATGAGGCAGTGTACACCACACAGGGTAGTTAGTTTATCTGCACCTTCCCCTTTCTCTCTGAAACAGTTTCATATGATCTCTATGGAAGTCTCATCAAATAAATGAAAGGTAAGAAACAACTTAATAACCATAACCAAAGGTTTGTAGTTAGTGAAAGAAGGCTACTTTTTAAATATCTTTTCATTTCCAATCAGTCTCAGTATCAGCCCTGGGGTCTTCTTCCGTTTTGACATACTTGTGTAAATGCATATCTGGAAAACTTCCAGTAAGTTTAGATGCTCAAACCACATTAACTGGCTTCTTCTAATGGGCTGAATATGGTTCTGTATTGGCAGTGTGTTAGCAGCCCATATGAAGCTATGGAAAGCCGGTCCACATCCACCATCTATGCTTTAAACCAGGGCTGCCCAATCCCAGTCCTCGAGAGCTACTATCCTGCAGCTTTTAGATGCATCCCTACTCCAACATAGCTGAATCAAATGGTTTGATTACCTCTTCAGCATGCCATCATGTTTGGCAAAGGCCTGATAACAAGCCATTCATTTGATTCGGGTGTGTGGGAACAAGGATGCATCTAAAAGCTGCAGGACGGTAGCTCTCGAGGACCGGGATTGGGCACCCCTGCTTTAAACGCTCAATTTAAAAAAAAAAAAAATCTTTGTTTTTTCATTTTTTCCTGTTTCCAGTGAATGCCACTTTCAGTCCCTTCCAAGTTCCAACTGCCGTGTCAGCCAGTCAGCATTTGGCCTCCACGCAGTAAAGCATCATGCTGTTACTTTTTTCCTTAGAGAACTGCGCAGGAACACTTTTGCAAAGGATGACACCCCACTCTACAGGGTCTCGTAGGCCAGGGGTGAGGAACTCAAAGGCTGGTGTCCTGCAGGTTTTAGGTGTGATATCTAAAACCTGCAGGACACTGGTCCTTGAGGCCTGGAGTTCCCAACTCCTGCCAGGCAAATACCTATGCAAATAGACAGAACGGTGATACCATAAAACTAACATGATGCAGAGAAGTAGCAGAGGAGCCCCTCCTGAATGACTTCTGAATTAACCCTAGAAACCCTTCAGAGTCTATGTTCTTGAATCTATGTTTTTATTTTTTTGGTCACCACCAGCAGATTGAACAGTAAATCATCACCTTCATTTTCAGATGTGATCTGGCTGAGGAAACATTCCTTTACTCCACTTGGCAGTATAGTAAATTACAACATTTTTGGCAGCGTCTGTGAGGTTTTAAAATCTAAGATTTATGGGGTTACCTTTCCTCTAGATCCTGTAAATTACCTCTTGGGCAACCTCTCAGGTTGCCAGAGTCCCTTTGCCTCTTTTCTGTAAGCCTGATGGCTTACAGAAATTCTACTGCTCACTGCCAAAAAAATGACAATGAACTGGAAGTCACATCTACCATTGTCAACTGGATGTGGATTTCAGAAGTTAATAACTGTATTCCTCTCATGGAGAATGATGGACTGTCTGGCAGCGTGGTCTCTCTAACTCCAATGCACCAAGGTTATACAAGGCTATTGTGGTTAAAGCTATTTTAACTGTCTCACTTTTTATGTAGGTCTAACTTAGTTTAGATTGCCTTTGCTTTCTCCATGTATTGTGTGATTTGTTCTCAATGTAAAACCAATCACATTGATCCCTGCAACAGTCTCCCATCAATCTCAGTGTCCTAAGTTATTTTAATGAATTCATGCAATTGTAGAAACAAATTTCAGCTGCACAACAAGATGCATTGATTGTTGACAGAGATCCCCCTGCTACCAGCTTCTTCACTAATCCCCAAACTGGGGACTTTGATAATCCTGCCTGCTCGTCATGCAAAATCTGCCTGATGATCTTTACCATTTAATCAATACTGTGGATGCCTATACCTCCTGTGTTGATGCTGAAAAGAAATAAGGCTGGCCTGCTTGACAGTATTTATGTAGTGATGTTAAATTTACTATCATGTAATTAAATGGCTGCAAAATTTACATTCAGGCAATCAAAATAAGAACAGCCCAGTCACTTGTATAAGCAAATAATGGGCTCGTGGCTAATGTGGTGGAGCCAGTTCTGCTCGAGGCATTCATACATCATTTTGAAGGAGCCTTCATGAGCTTTGTGGTCCACGTCCACTTTTGAAGCTAGTGTGTAGATTGTGGATCGATACCTCACGTGTCAACAGCGAGCTGCTCGCAGTGTCATGCTGTTTCCTCCTCATTATGCCTGAGTTAGGTACGTTTATCCAGCCACTGTGGGTCAAATCCACAAATCAGTAAATAAAAAGTGACGTTATGATGTGAGCTTGATGTTATACTCTACCTGCCTGGATTGTTTTTCTTTCCTCTAACGCAGATCCTGTCCATCACCATTTTCTGCAGCTCCTTATTACTCTCAGATCTACAGTAGCACCTGTGAAGCTGCGTGAACAGCTAAAGTAATGGGACACATTTTATAAAAAAGATTTTTGCAAAAAAAATCTTAAATGCTCATGTTTTTTGCTTCTTTGTTATAGTTTTATTTATTTTAACTTTTTTTTGCAGTGCTTTTGTGCTTACATGCACACACTGAAGTGTCTGATTTCACAATTGTTGTCACAAACAACCAAAATCAACCCATTGCAACACTTGTTAGAGTGTTTTCCACAGACACCGGAGTGCTTTTGTTGATAGCTGGAGGCCACAAGAATTTTAAGAGTTACGAATTACTAGGAAGCAGCATCGTAACTTGTTAAAAATACTATTATGTTTTCAGTGACAGATGAAAAAAGAAATCAGTTGTGCATTTGTCCTGTGTCTGGCAGCATATCCAGCTTAAAAGAAAAACTTTTAAAAGAATTACTACAGCTTTGTCATAAACACTGCAATGAAACTGAGTGAGAGTCATTTATGGCCTGTGATTTTTTTTTAAAGCAGCATGTTTTCTTGGTGGCAAACATACTTCCCTGTACATAATTTAAAAGGAGTCATGCCAGGGAACAGGAACAGCTGTTCTTGAAATGAAGGGAACTAAGAACAGGTGGATGGAAACCAGGTCTGCACTGGAGAGGTACTAGGCATTGTGCATTAAAATAAATATCTTTATAGCCACAACTTGGCAACTGACGCATGAACAAATGATTTATTTAAGTCGTGAACACTTGTTTTGGCATTTCAGCCAATCGCGGCATACCCCAGCCTCCCAGGGGAGTGTTTTGACTTTCAGGAACCAATAAAAAAGGAAAGAAAGTTATCTGCTGTCTGTATAAATATGCAAAAGTTGATATTTGAGAAATTTGTCAAACTCTGTCAGTGGTGGATAAGTAGCTAATCAACATGCAACTCATCACTTCACTGTTTTCCTATTCAAAACATACCCTTTCCCCAGTCTTTCCACCTCAGTGCATTTCAAGTGAAACTTGTTGAGCCTGCAGCTTGACATTAAAGATTATGGCAGAAGTGCAGCTAATTTTTTATTTTATATTCACAATTTTTTGAAAGACCCATCTTCTAAAGACCAACATGCCCGGGTGTATTGACAGGCTGACCTTCGGTTCTGCAGATAATGAGAGTGAAAACCAAGTAAACAGCTTTCTGCTTTTCTCTTCTCCCAGAGAGACTCTGCTCCATTTTTGGCTGAGGGAGGAGGAGGAATGAGAAGAAGGCTGCTAAAATCTCTGCACTACTCTGCTCATTACTGAGGAAGCAGGGAGGAGAAGGAGGAGGGAAAGATTTAGGGAAGAGAGACATATATACCACACAGAGAGACAGACCACAACTGGGTGGTGAAAAAAAGAAGAAGTAGAAGACTGGCATGTTTCTCTTCACCTTATTCTCCTCTCATCCCTCTATTCCTCATCCCACTTAGCAGAGACTTAAAAAGATGGGGTCTTTCAAAGAGGCAGAATTATACTGAGCTTTTTCTATGTTGTTATGTTGAGCTGTTGGGGCTTTTTTAAGAGGAAACACAAATAGGTGAGCAGGCAGGCCAGAGCTCGCCTGGGGAGATTAAAATCTGCAACTGAGGGCCCATCTTGCCGAAAGCTGTCAAATCTGTTTACTGGTTATCACCACGGTGACTGGCTGGGGACGCCGGTTAAGGCGCAATGCCACAGAGGATCTTTCTCACTTGTGTTTTTCTCTTCAAATACTTATGAGCGTGTCAGAATACTGGCAGATGGGTGTTTAGTAAATGGATGGCTCAAATCACCACTGCTGTCTGCTCTTTTATTAAAAAGATATCAAAAGGACAACAAGTTGATTTAAGATTCAAAAGCCACAACACAGACCTTTATTGGACTGGAGTTACATTTACTGTGCCCGAGTAACAAAATACAACAGCTAAAAAAAGATGCAGATGGTCAACAATGTTTTTGGGGAAATTCGATGAAAATTATTTTGTGAAATGTCAACCTGGAAACACATTGGCTATTGACTAATGACTTAAGTTTGATTCATATAGGGCAAGCTTAATTCAGTTCAATTCAATTTATATGTCATCAAATCACAACAACAGTTGTCTCAATGTGCTTTATACTGTAAGACTCTACCATTATATAGAAAAAGAACGCTATATGAGCAAGCACTTTGGTGACAGTGGAAAGGTAAAACTCCCTTTTAACAGGAAGAAACCGCCAGTAGAACCAAGCTAAGAGAGGGGTGACCATCTGCCGGTTGGGAGTGAGGGGAGGAGGACAGGGCAAAGACATTTTGAGGAATAAAAACAGAGGTTAATAGTAACTAATGATTAAATGCAGAGCTCAGTGCTCTATCGTGCGGAGTATATTTGAGCAAGAAGCCAAAGAAAAAAAAATTGGTAATACCCTACGACCAAAGACTTCACAAAAAGCTGGGTGGATGAGGGCGGGCTATTAATAGGATCAGACATGATGGAGATGAAACCAATGCTTAATGAAGAGCATTTAATATATGCATTGAAGGACATAACCTGGTCAAAAACGACGTTCCTAAGATTTTCCAGGCCAGTACAAAAACCTCAGTTTTGTCTGAATTTAATTGAAGGAAATTATGGGACATTGAGACCTTTACGTCTTTAAAACATGCCTGTAATTTAAATGATTTGTGCTATCTGATTTCACGTATAGACATATATAGATGGGTATCGTCTGCATAGCAATGAAAACGTATGCAATTCAATTCAATTTTATTTATATAGTGGCAAATCACAACAGCAGTGTTTTCTAATAGCACAACATAACAATAATAATAATAATAATAACTCTGTGACTAACTTAAGACTACTTATTTACATGCACAAGTTGAAATCTGTCAAATAGATACAACTCTAACAATCGCCGCACATTTCCTTTAGTAGTCTCTGTATTAAAATGTTATGATTCACAGTGCACCAGTCTTTTGTGCAGGACTAAGTGCACTGAGAACATTACTGAATAAAGATAAATGTGACTGTTTCAGGACTTTTTTCCGCAACTTTTTTCCCTTCAACCAGCTTAGAGGTGACTGACAGCAGCAATCACACTTACACAGCCTAAATGGTGCTTGCTGAAATTAAACCGGGATGGTACATAGTACTCTGTGTCCTGTTTAGCTGCCACTGCCTCGGGGGAGAGAAAAAAAATATGATTTTTTTACTGGCGCGTCTAAAGAAACTGATTAAGGATGCAATCTCTGTAGAAACCACCAATGTCCTCGCTTCACATCAGATTAAATTGTCCATCTAATTGGGGCAACGTGGCTTCTTTTTAAAGGAAGATGAATAAGCATGCCAGGATACAAGGATGCAAAGATGGTAACACACTCAAGGAAGATGGAGAAGGGGAAAGTGAGATGCAGGTGTAAAAATGCAAGAGGAAAAGGGAGTGAGCTGCACAAACTGATGAAGTGGAAAGCACGGTGACCAAAAAATCAACTGCTACACCTCAGCTTTTTTCACATCATTACATATTGGCATATGCTAAAATCTCTTCATGTTAATTAACCTCTTTAATTTAGCTCCAGTAGTTACTGTAAGCTTGTCAATGCAGCCAATCAATGCATGCATAATTACATGAAATGGATACGGCGCTCAACCAGTTCACTCGACCTTCAGCTGACGACAGATCACAGCTCCGCTCATGCTCCAGATTAATTTCAATAATTCCCTGTATGTTTCCCAAGACTGCATTTTGCTAGTGAGTCGATAAACATCAAATGAGAGGTGATAGTCGAGGTTAATTGCTCAAACAAAAGGTCAAGTCTATTATTGATAGAGTCTACACGGGGTGAACAGCAGAGGCCGCGATGCTGAAGAGAAAGATTTGTGACCAAGCTGCTCAAGATGGAAGCAGAGCGAGCGGCACCGAGCCTGAGTAAATGTATAGTGACAGTTTGACTCAGCATTTAAATTGCTTGAGGAAAACCATGCAGATGGAGCGCAAACATCAGATAGTTTCAGGGTTTTTCGTTTAGATTCTCTCAGTCTTGAGACATTTTTAGCCACATCAACAAGAATTAAATAAAGTAAGTATCTGTAAAGTTTTCTTTATTACTTGAATTACTTTTCATGGTTTTGCACTCAAATCTAGTTTAGTTTGCATTGGTTTATTTTAGTTAACTATAGTAACTTTGATCAGAGCTGCTGGAAAAGTCACTGGTTGACAACAAGCCTCATTAGGTAAACCAGGGGTGTCCAGCTCCAGTCCTCAAGTGCTACTGTCCTGCAGCTTTTAGATGCATCCCTACTCTAACACAGCTGAATCAAATGATGGGATTACCTCTTCAGCATGCCATCAAGTTTAGCAAAGGCCTGGTAACAAGCAATTCATTTGATTGACGTATGTCGGAACAAGGATGCATCTAAAAGCTGCAGGACAGTAGCTCTCGAGGACTGGAGTTGGGCACCCCTGAGGTAAGCTGCATCACACTGTTGCCTGAATGGAAGCTCAGTCTGCTGTCACACACGCTTTATTCTGATTTTGAGCACCAGGTCGTAAAATGTCTCTGTCTATTAAAGAGTTATATAAGGGGCAGTTTGTGCCAAATTCAGTTAATACAGAGGTCCCCAACCCCCGGGCCATGGACTGGAGTCTTTGTTACAGGGCCGTGATAGTTGAGGCTCGGGTGTGAAATTTATGTTGTTCAGGGTTTTTATCAGTTTTTATCGTCAACTCTGTTTCCCTGGTACCAAAAATTTTTTGGTACCGCTACTGGTTTTATTTTGCTGTATTTATCCGCAACACCTTAAAGGCCGTATGTTGTCGGACATAAACCGGTCGTGGTGCAAAAAAGGTTGGGGACCGCTGAGCTAATAATACGATGCTGTTTTGCATGTCTATAATTGTATTGACGTTTCATTTGTATATACACGTTTGTATGTGTCCTGATTGTTATCAATGTTTTTATTATGACAATTACTCTGATGAGGACAATAAAGTTATTCTGATTCTAATTATAATGTTCTCTCTCAGAGGCATCAGGAACTTGAGTATTGTGCACTGTGCACTTCACACAATGATGTGAGTGTCTTCATTTGGTGAATCATCTGGGCTCCATGTGAAATCTTCGGGTTTCCTTCAGAAAACTCCAACACAGTTGGAGAAACCATCACTTCAACCTGCTCATACCTACACACTATAATTTAATGTTACTGCTATAACATTTCATATGCTGCTTGTATTCAAAAGGCTCAGAGAAAAGGCCCAAAAGAGTCAAAAGCCATATCTGATTTGGATTATGTAGATCCCATGCAGCGTGAGCTTTTGTTCCATGTGCAGGGAGCTTCCAGCGTGGCTGCAATTTTTATATCTCTCCCTGGAAGTCCTGTTTTGATCACTTATACAGTGTGTGCTGAGATTTCACTACAGACCAAAAACTTGCACAGACAGCAAAGGCAACTTGTGCTTCCAACTGAAACTGATTGGAATTTCATGTGCTGGGAGAGAATTTGTCATTTTTCTCAATATTCATCATACTATTCACCATAAAGTCATCCCCCAGGATAGCCTCTACTGTACTGACCTGAGGCACATGAGGGAGGGCATTCAGAGGAACAGCTCTGACCTGCGGTGCATGCCAACCTGTCATCTCGTGCCAGCTAAGAGCGCATCTAAAATGCAGGAGTTTTTTTGGCCATACAAACAATCTTTGCTCACCACCTGGACCACTCATCAGATTTGCCTCCCAGCAACTTTGTCCACTTCACGAAAAATGAAAATCAAGTTGAAGGGTCGCCATTTGACACAGTGGAAGAGATCCAGCACACATCTCAGAGGCACACATGCAAGGGAACATTCAAGTGAGAAATCTAAAAATAGCAGCTGCACAGAGAACAGGGCAGACTGCCACGCTATGCTCCTGAACATGAGAGTCAATTTCTCACATTTTTTCCTCACACTTTGTATATTATGAGTATATTATCTTAGTTTTGCCATATGCAACATGTATAACTTAAAATGTACTTAGTCAAGACGGCGCAATAATCCAGTCCAATTTTATTTATATAACACCAAATCACAACAATGCTCACCTCCAGCATTGTTTTTGATTTGTATTTAAAGGTAAAGAACCTACAATAATACAAAGAAAACTGAGAAAACTCCAACAATCAGATGACCCCCCAATGAGCAAGCACTTGGTGAGAGTGGGGAAAAAACTCCCTTTAAAAGACAGAAACCTCCAGCAGGACCAGGCTCAGGCAAGGGTGGCCATCTGCCACCGGGTGGAGGGGAGAGAGGGAAGACAAGGCAAAAGAATCACTGTGGCAGAGAGCCAGAGGATAATAATAACCAGTGATTAAATGCAGAGTTGTGTATAAATGCATGGGCCGTGAAAAGACGTGAGTGAAGAAGAAACAGTGCATCATTGGAATTCCCACAGCAGTTTAGGTCTATTGCAGCATGGTCAGGGTCAGCTGATCCCACCCTAACTTTAAGCTTTCTCCAAAAGGAAAATGTAATCCTAAGCTTAAAAGTAGAGTGTTTATAATAATTGTAATTGATGGATGTTTTCAAAAGTGTAACTTTACATTTCCTATTAACATTTGCATTACGTTGGCAAATTTAATTGTCGGATAAGGCAAATATGTGCATAAAACTTTACAGGAATCCTCCCACTTTCGTTATCACCTCTTTAGTAAATTCACTCTTGACTCATACTCAAGGCAAGTATCCAAGTGATGTACAAAATAAATCTTTAAAAAATAAAATTTTAAATCCCGCTTTATAGTGGCTTCATTCATTTGGGGTTACCTCCTGAGGACGTGGTGATATCCTCTTCTTGGTGTATAAAGAGCCTTTGATGTGCCTCAGCTGAGTCAGTGAAGAACAGCTGTCATGATTTCTCCCTGCTGGAAAATAAAAAGTATTACCATAGTTAGGAAGCTACATCAAAGGACGTACAGCACTTTAAATGCTAAACGTGTGTCAGGTTAGTCCTCACTTTCTCTTTGCATTTACATTTCATGTAAAATCTGTATCCAGTGTGACTTAATCTGAGTGCAACAGTTAGATAAACTTCACATCCTTGATCAACAGCAGAACAAGCATCATATTAAAGGTTTAAGCAATTTCTAAAGAATGCTGCTGAAGAACACTGTATGTTAACTCATGCATTATGTATGTATATATATAGTCATGAGAACAGAGGCTTTTCTAGTCTAGAGCGATATAGAAGCCATCGGTGCATCTCTATCAGACATAATGTGAGCCTTATGGTGATGTTTTTTCTCTGTTTTAAAGCACATTCTTTTTTTGGCTTTGTTTTGATGAATGTTCTAAATGAAACAAAGGTGAATAAATTTCAGGTTGAATTCAGAGAAATAAACATTTTGGTTGCTATTGTTTTGCAAGGTTCATCAGTTTCTTTGAGCTGAACAGAAGTTTATTATATTTACAAATGATATTGGAAGTAAGTGCAGAAGATAAACAATAAGAATGTGGGTCTGAGTCTGATTCGTATCCAGAGTTTTGGAGTTCTGTTTACTTTCCTTCATATTTCCAGTGCGTACTGTGTTTTATTGTGTTCTTGGACCTTGAATGCCTGTTGAGATGGATTCTGGTTTTAATGTTTGTTCTGAATCTTTGGTTTTCAGCTTCATTTTCTGTTTTATTATGTGTAGTTCCTCTCACTGTTTTCCTATCTGTTCTTTCCTCCGCCTCGTCTTTTATTTGTGCCTTTGTCCTATGGTGTTTCCTTGCCTCTGACTTTTTTTGTATTCATGCTTAATTATGATTTTTCTGGGTTCTTATTATAATTTGTCAGATGGTTTCTTTGGAGTCTTGCGTTGAGCTTTGCTTCCTTCTATCTTCCCATGATTCCAGATCGTCTGCGCCTGTGTCTCGTTTCCTGACCTGTGCTCTACACTGTAAAAAATGGCAGTGAATTTGACATAAAAACCATGTAAAATCCCTACAGAAAAGTATAGTAAACTCAAAAACACAATGTTTCTGCTTCAATCACAGTGGACTTTTGTAAACTATTAAATATAATGTTTTTGTTATATTTACAACATCAATGTGTGATTATAATCAAATGTATTGGTTAAAACTGCAAATACTTTGAACAAAAACAGTGAAATACTTTAATACTCGTAACAAAACAATTATGTTAATTTGACATGCAAATATTGTAAAAATTATAGTTTTAGTCAGTTGTTTTTAAAAATACAAGAATTATATGTAAGTCACTTTACAAGTTTATACTGCATGGATGAACTGGGCCTACTTTTAACATGATTCATGAAATGATGCAAATTCAGGGATAGGACTAATAAAAATGTTTTCACAGAAGATGTCATTGTGAACCTGAGAGGTTGCCTCTCTATTTATAGGCTACATGAAAATATACAATTACAATTGTTTACATTATGTGTTTTTTTTGTTTTAAATCATTCGGGCTATTTGCAGCCTATTGTAGAATAACCTATAAGAAAGTATTATTTAACGCCTAAGTAATGCTTCTGTTCAGTCATAATGCTTGTATTCTTTATGTTTCTTTTAATTGCAGTGTGATACTTAGACTAGCAATGGTTAGCAATGTCTCATTATTACAAGCTAAACAAACTTACAGTGCCTCCCATAGGATTTCTATGGTGCCTCCTCTCCACAGAGCTGTAAGCTACTGTAGGCTAGTGATGTGCGGATCGATCCTGAAATATCGATTCCTCCGATACCAATCATTTATGTTCTATCCAATCCAATCGATTCTCAAATTAAAATGTCGATATTTTAGTAATTTAGGATAAATTTGTAGTTTATCATTAACAGGAACACAGTGGAAAGAAACTATAACATTCGGATTGTCTACATTCAAAGGAATTACTTCCTCTTCCGACTTTCGTAGTCATGTGCGAAATACGGCTGTATAAATGTCTTGCAGCCCCTTGGCGTGCGCACTCACAGCAATGGCTGAGCGTAATTGGAGTCATGTGTGGACTTATTTTACCTCCACAAACAGCTGAGACCTGGTTTGCGATACATGTGGCAAAAAAGTGCTCCAAGAGTGAGGTGTTGTGGCCATACTAGGGAGACATTCAAAAGGGCTGTTGGGGGGGGGGGAATACCAAGCACCACTATTTGCGCCATTATTCAGCACTGTTGTTGAAATTTGGTCCATTGATGAGGTTATGGACACCTAGGTTCAAATGTAAACACAGTTACTTCAAAAGATGTGCCAGACACTTGAAAAGCTTCAAAAATATTTGTCAAACTTTGTCAACACGTCATCAGATGTATCAGGCTTATCTTTTAGCTGGGCAATAATGCCGTGAACTGCTGCAAGTGAAGGAGAGCTGTGCGTTTTATCCCAACCTCTGCAGTCACACTATTCAGCATGCGGTCAGGGAGTTAGCTTTTTCAGAAAGCAATACCACAGTTACCACAGACATTCAGTACAAGGGCACTGCATATAAAAAGGGACAGTTTCTTGTGTACAGAAATGACGAGTGTATGGAGTTTGGTGAACTTCTACTCATCTTGATTCAAAATGACTCATCTGTGTATGTTCTAATCATTAGAAGATGCCTTTTAGAATCTAATGGATATCCACAAAGGCATCTTCCTCTCAGAATACCATCTGTATTCTGTGACAAAGGACAGTCTTGGGTTACAGTGTATCAACAATAATGACCTGCCTGATTTCTATCCTTTGGTATCATACATTCTTGAAGGATACCGAGTCATTCCACTAAAGCACAGTATTCTGGCACAATAATGTCCAACTAATAGCTCACTTCTCACTGTAAATAGGTTAACATTAATATAAGTGTTACCTGATCCATACCCTGCTCCATTAGGTGTATGAACTGTATGTGATTTTCTATTTTGTTTGGAGGTGGCATTTCTTCTTCAGTGCAAGTATGAGTGACTCAGAGCGAACCTTCCCAGATGTCGCCATCACGGAAGTCCTACCAGAACTTCAAGCGGTGAACAAAAACATCCTGGAAGATAGGGCTGTTCGATATAACGATATATATCGGATGATGATATAAAAACATCTATCGTTTCATTTTAGCTATCTTTTGTTTCGTGGTGTCGCAAAATAAACTGTTTACGGTAATATTTTTTCATGGTTCTGATGGTCACTGTCGTGGCTATATTAATTTCTTCCTTCTCTCTTTCTCTTATATTTAATATAATCACACTACGGACGGACAAGCGCCTGTTTTTATGCGTTGTGGTTAGCAACAACGACGGTAACAGCATCGCGTGTCTGCTTGTTTATGTTCCACATAAACCTTTCACAATAAAGCTAAAGATCCTGTTGAGACTTTTCAAAATAAACTGAAACACGTGAAAGAGCAGATTATTTACGGATGAGAAGTAAAAAAGAGCCGCCAGGTGCTAAAAAATAAACCTTAGACTCAAACGTTAGAACAGGCTTTTCCCCGCAGCACGCCGTGTAATAAATACTCACAAAGAAAACGGCGGCCGTTACAACTTATGTCTAAAAATGTATCGTTTCATGCATCGGTTAAAACACTCGACTCCAGCTACATGACGCGCAGCTGGAAACACTTCCCGCAAGTCGAGCTGCCCGAGATTCACAGAATTTACAGAAAATGTTATATTTTTGTGATTTATATCGTTATCGGACGATAGAATTCTTATATCGGGATATGAGATTTTGGTCATATCGCACAGCCCTACTAGAAGAGCACTTGCAGTCCATTGGAGTTGAGACAAGTGATGATCTACGCTTCGTAACGGAGGCAGATTTGATGACAGCATTGAGACCTGTACAAGCAAGAAAGCTTCTTTCTGCTTGGAAACAGAAATGTAAGTAAAAACAACAGACAACTATTCAAAATCAAAAGTAGAGATGGTCATGGACAGACATGCAGTGTGAATCATAATTGTATTTTTTTTGTCATTTAAAGCCCAAACTCCAGAGAACGGCTCGCTATCATCTGTGGAAGCTTCATCCACCCAGTCACTGTCATTGCTCTCCGTTTCACCCCAAAGTCTATCGTCGACCTCCTCCAGCAGCCCAGGATGTGACACACATTGGGATGACAACTTTGAAATTCCATGGAGTAAACTTCCTGCAGAAGTGATGCTCTTTCTTGAGAGGGGGAAAAGGCCTCGCCCAAAACTGAGGAGGCAAATGGTCCGGATTGTTGTGACTGAAATGATGGAAAAATGCCCTCATGTAGGTAGAAAACATTCAATTGACATTGCAAAAAAAAATGGTGGCAAAATATCCCAATTCTCTGCAAGATGTAATAGAGGGTGATATTGTTGGCGCAGGCTACCTTACCCTTATCAAACCGTTGCAGAACAGAATTGAAAATGTAAGGCGCACTTCAACACCCAAAATAAGAAAAAGAAAACATCAGACTGACTCAGACCACACAGACGAGATCCCTTTAGAAGAAAGAGCAGCAATGCAGGATACATACGGGTGCATTCAATGGGATGTAGAATTTCTGCCTCTTGAAAAAACTTCAGAGAGCCAACAGCAAAAGATGGAAAAACTCAAGGTGATGTTCCAGCAAGCTGACGCCAATCCAGAAGAGGTAAAAAGTCTAATGAAGTCCACTTACTACACACAGCGTCAACATGTCAATCAGGGGAAAAGTATCAAATGCCTTAGAGAGGAGTGGCCAGTGGTTTGATGAACTTGGCATGTCTGTCCACTTCAAGGAACTTACTGGGATTGACCTCAAAAAGACATTCACACGAAATTTGGATTTGAAGAGGAAAAGGCTTCTGGACTACATGACCACAGTTGCTGTCAGCAAAAGCAAGGCGTTCCTTCAGACTTATGCAAGGCTTCAGAGGATGCGGGGACCACAGAGTGGCTGCTCAGATGATGTGAAAGAGATGGTCCTGCTTCTGCTCAGCTACTTTGAAGAGAAGGAGTCGTCCATGCTTTTCTGTGTTGAAGATGCATGTCTGGCAGATGAGGTACAACTGGAGCAAGTGCCTGTGACACCCACCATTATTGTGTGTGGTAAGTCTGTTTCAAGCCTGTTACCACTGGGCATACATGCCAACCCTCCCGATTTTTCCGAGAATCCCGAATTTCAGTGCCCCTCCCGAAAATCTACCGAAGCCACCATTCTGCTGAATTTCTCCTGATTTTCCACCCGAACAACAAAATTGAAAAACCATATGCCAGAATTCATAGCGCGGGCCAGCCAATTCCAGTTTACAACAATGGCGGTATTTACTTAGTTTTAATATTAATCTTATTTCTCTTTCTGAGTCGCAAAATGAACTTTTAGCATATTTTCAGGCGAGAATGTAGCTGTGTAAACTTCAAATATCTGAGCCGGCGAGGACAGTGAACTCCCGGCACATCGTTTTCAACCCCCCGCGGTCTTTCGCTACTCAGGTTAAACATGATATATAAGTCACTTTGATAACTTAAAACTGTTATTGTTTGGCTTTTTCAGTGTTTTATTTGTTCGTGAGTAAATCGGTTTGGCTGAGATTAAAGTTATTAGATTAGATTAAATAAAACTTTATTAATCCCTCGGGACGGTTCCTCCGGGGTTTTCACACAGCTGAATAAATGTCAAACAGAAAACTGATTAAACAGAAGTGTGAGATGGTCGAGAATTTACGCCACCATCCGGTTATATTTTAGATAACAAGGAGCATGTTCCTATCACATCTATCACACCTGTGCTCTTCTGTTCCTTGTCAGCCACCATTATGTCTGGTTAAACTTGGGTAACACTTTATAACACGACCCACAAATAAGGCACAAATACAGTGTACTTGCGTACAATTTGTAGGCAACATGTCAGGTTTTTGCAAGAAACAATGAAACAAGTACACTGTAAGTGCAGGGTACTTATACTTTAGTTACTCCATAACATGGACAGCGCCCCAGAAAGTACAGGGCACTTACAGTGTATTTGTACTTACCTGAACTTGAAGTCCCACAGCACCTTAGTGTTGTTGTTCTCAGCTACTTTTAGCAATCTTCCATCAGGAGTTGGGTACTAACTGATATCCTTCACGCTATCTCAACCACTCACTTTTTATATTCTGCTGCTATGAGCTGGACCGTCTACACTTGCAACTTGGGTCCTCTCGGCTGTGTGGAATAGGCAGATAGTGTGCCACATGATGCTGCAGTGTATGAGGGGATAGTTCTCACTGACCCTCACAGAGAAGGACAAGGATCTCTTCTCTTTCACAGTTTGCTTTATTACATACTTGTGACCCATTAGAGGTCATGACCATCCACACATCATTTCCAAGACAGCATTGTTGTTGTTTTTTTTTTTTTTCAACAACAGTCAAGCAGGTCCTGTACAGTGAAGTGTGATTTCTAACAAGCTGCCAGTAAGGATAATTCCTGCATCCTATGACTCATGTCTTAATTAATTACTCCCACTCAAATCAGGGAATAAAAAGAGAAAGAAGGAAAGAGTGTGAAGAATAATTAGAGCAAATGAGAGAAGACAGAGAGATGAAAGCAAAAAGAAGAGGTCGCTGAAAGGCTATACGAGTGTAGAGGTAACTGCCCATCATAATTCAAAATGTTCCACTGCTGCTTCATTTGTGTGCAGCGTAATTGAGCTGGTCATTTGCTGCTTATCATGGCAGCATTACCATGAAATGGTCTCGACTAATTGAAAGCCCAGGAAGATGGGTCCCAATGGTGAGGAAATAGATGACCGTGAACTTTTAGCCATAATGAAATTATTCCATGTCTCTATTCCAATAATAATATGTTACAGAGAGATTAAACACAACAGGTTATGCACCCTTTTGTGGATGTCATAACTGTCAAAGTTGACATTCTGGTGAATCTAGCTCTCCTGACAGATGGGATTCAGTCTACAGAAATTAATCCTGTATGTTCTCGGAGCGCACGAAGCACACGCTGCCTTTAGACCGATGTGCCAAACCAGCTTAAATATCTGCTTTAACTGCCCTAGGGTCATGCTGGGAAACCCTTTGAATATTCACTCTGACTTTCATTGACATCATATAAAACCAAATGTGATCCCTGTCTCTGTGTAGGCTCTGGCAGACTCACAGGTCAGAGTTCACCTTTGTTCATCTAAATCTATGATAAAACACATTTGCTTATCCAGCCAGCTGACACCGATATTGTTATATTTTAAAAGTTGGAGAATTCGGGATCTTAAAAGTACAGCAGCCCCACATTTAGAACTTTGCTAGATGAGACAGCAGCATAACTATATTACTTCAAATTGAAGTAATTGTGACGTTTTAAGTTTTAAAAAGTTCTGTTTTTATAATGAACTTGTGTGTTTTGTGGACCTGGAGGATGCTTTAACCACATTTCTTAGGGTCCTTTAGGAGTTCGGGGTATTTTGACCATCCTAGTAAGACGTAATGGTGTTACGTCTACGGTGATACAGAGAGTTTACCTGCTGATCTACATTTCTACGTTCACCTTTGGTCCTGAGCTCTGGGTAGTGACCAAAACAATGAAGCTTGGGATACAAGCAGCAGAAATGAGGTTCCTCTGAAAAGTGTCTGGGATCAGTCTTAGAGATATGATGGATGGATTGATGGAAATAAAAAGAAGTCATGTATTATTTAAAAACAATTATTTAAGGGATTCACTCCGTACATTTTTTCATCCTGTATCCTGTGCAGTGCATCCAGGCTTTCAGATATCCTGAGTGACAGCGTCTTGATTTAGAAGCCAAGTAATACAATTTTGATATTTGCCATCATGTGAAGAGAGCACACGTTTAGCAAACATAGTTAGCTTCATGTGCAGCATCTGACTCATCAACACAAATGTAATCACCATACTCGGGGGACACACTGAAGTCCTCAGTTCTTCTACATGAGCTGTTAATTGTGCTAATGACACAGATGAAAACACAAATACATGGATGTACACAAAGGTACATAATACTCCTGCCACACACACAGACAGAAAGACAACATCCCAGCAGGTGGCTCACGTAGATCCATCTGTCCAGACTGAGGGATTCCAAGCAGCTGGTCTTGATGACATTTGCTTGAGGTCTTATCTAATTGGATTCTCTAAATGGCAGCAGTACAGAGGACCGGTCACAGGATAGGACAGTGTCATCATTGCTCCAGTTTAGCTTTCCATCATTTCTGTCGTCCTTCTAAAATAAATCTTAAACAGTACTCAAACTACATCTGTGCTGTATAAAGGAGTGTAGATGTTCTATCTTCATGTTATGAAACACTTCTCGCAGGCAAATTGTCTTAAAACCTTTAAATAAGAGGTAAGAAAAAAATGTGAAAATCAAAATTCTTCTGATTGCTTCTTTCTTGCCATCCTGTGCCTTGACCTTGTGTCTCTGATTTTGTGGGATTATGTTTCACAGGAAACAATTTTTTTTAAGAATTTGGAATTTAGAAAGGCAATCAGAAACTCAGCCTTTTTGCAACAGCACACAAACAGTTTTTTTCTTTTTAATTCTGCCTTTGTGGAGCAGTTACTGCTGCTGATCTAAAGCCGTCCAACTCCAAGTGGGTGTCCACTTTTTGGTGGGCTTCTGCTCGCTTTTCTCCCACACTCGCTGCTGCTTTTTGGCAACGAGCAAAAACAGTAACTATGGAAATTCATACATGCAATAGACGCATTTTGTGATGAGGCAGTTCGCTAGCTCAGCGGCTTCCTATTACACCTGTATATTACCTGTTACTCCACAGTCATGCAGTCTTTCAGTTTATGCATTCATTTAAAAACTGGACATCTTCATTTTTCTTCTTAGCTTTTTTCTTTCTTTGAAAATCCTTTGACTATTTGATTAAATTCAAAGGCATTCCATGAATAATGTTAATAGGCCTGTGTTCACATTTACCATCATTTGTTTTTATCTGTTGTAAACTGTAGACCTGTATGCCCATTACAATCCATATTTTGTAAACCAAACGAAATCCATGTTTTATGACTATTGGACTTTGTTTGTGTGTTTGTTGTGGTGGCCTTTCTGGCTGATAAAACAGACACTTCTTCCACTCTAGGTGCTCAATGCCATTGAGTGTGTATAGCTGTGTGTTAATACATGTGAGTGCTTTGCTTCACACTGTGGCCTTAACCTCCAGAGAGGAACATACACGCAAGCCTGCACAAACAACTTTACCACCTTGACCTGTCAACCACACGCACAGACGTAGCAAGACAAACACTTATTTATCCCAAGGTCAGCAGTGGGTGACGGTAGATTAAAGAAGGAACTTATGTGCTTATGTGGATGGACAGATAAATGGACAGCAGGTGGCCACAGATGGATGGCCGGACAGCCTGAGCCTTTTCCTCTGTGGCTGCCAGGTATCATTGATCAGCCCTTTCCTTCATGCTGCATTTTTAATTGCTTGGTGAGAAAACAAATTAGGCGAGGTTGTGGGGTGCTTGGGGCACAGAGGTGAAGCCCGGCTGTAATCACTCAGGGGTCTCATCAAAGACCATCGATAGCCGCCGAGGACACAGGGACCAAGAGCTGAGATAAAAAGAAAAACTGTCCTGTCACGGTGTGTCTGAAGTGATTTACACTGGTTTGATTTGCTTAGGAAGAAAGATGGAGCTGAGCAGTTTTAATTGTGACCTGGAATGACCTGAAAAAAGTCCATTATATTATTTTATTGCTACATTTTATGATTGATGTATAAATGTTCTTAAAAGTACAGTAGGCCCATGTGGCTTTTTTCATCCTCTAACATATTGATTTGACGTTCAGCCTCACTGGCTTATCGCTCCAGTGACTCTGGTCAGTGGCATCACTGAAGAACACTAGCTAACATTAGATTAGATATGGATTCCACTAATGTCACCGAAGGTCCCAGTACAACACCGATTTCAACACAAAGTCCATATGAGGACAGAACAGTGATGCTGTCTTCAGGTATTTTTCTCAGAAAGAAAGTACATTAGGAAGCAAGCTAAGGCTGGTCAGCTAGCACATAAGTCATAGATGGACATAGCTACTGGTTTCTGTAGTCCCATTTTGAAGAGATGAGAATTTTCACCTCTGACATCTTGTTTGCAAAAACTGAATGTGGTGGGAGAGGTGGGTACAGTGAAATTGTAGATTGATCTCTGTTTTGACAGAGAAGAGGGACTGAGTCCAAACTCTCCAAAATGTTACTGTCCAGGAACGTGTTTACAGAGCTCAAGTTAGAAAGCTGTTTTCCATAGACTTCTGTAAGATTAGATGGCAATAGTCTTGGTTGCCAAAAGTCATCTGCTGGTTTTCAGATAGAATTCAGGTTTAAAGCACTTCTGCATTTCCTTCATTTTTCCTACTCGGACACTCAGAGGCCGAAAGGTTACTAGTACGCAAGAGTACAAGGAAAAAGGACTAAACCTGGATGAATACATTCAGGACCACAACAACTAACAGAGGACTTTGGTCACCAAAAGTTTGACTGATGACTCCTACTGGTCTCCAAACACCACACATTACAACATTTGTAACTTTCCCTTTGAAGTTGTGATGCATTTTTCAGTACCAAAACAACTGCCTTGTGTTTCTGTACACCTACAGTATGCAGTCAGTTTCACTCACCAGCTGCCAGGGATTGCGAATTTTCCCTCACCACCACTGGTTTTCTGTCACGGGCCACACCGTGTGGAGTGAGGTGAGGACACAAAAACCGGACTTAACAGAAGGCGAGCCTTTATTTAGGGCCGAAAACTTAAGGAACAAGGCAGCAAAGCAACTGAGGGAAAACCTGAACATAGACTGGGAAAACTATGGCTAAACAAAGTACAAACTAGGACTAGTTAAGGCTGGGGAACTATGACAAGGGGTAGGGGAGATAACACAGACGACGCGACACAGACTGTAAGAAACACAGAGACTAAATACACATGAGGGATGATCAGGGGAAGTGGCCACACATGGGAACGCAGCTGACACACATGAACTTAACGACAGGACAGGAGGAGTGAGCTGAATACACAGACAGTGAATGCAGGCCTTCAAAGTAAAACAGGAAACATGAGACATGAACCGGGGAGACGTAGTACAGGGGGAGGTGACATAACTGACAGCATGAACTTGACAGTACAAGACACACAGACATAAACACACGAAGGGCAAGGGAGACGTAATGCAAGGGTGACATAATTACAAAAAGGGCTGGACTACCTTAAAGAACCTAAGCAAACAATAAACATCAAAATAGGTTAAGCATAACACACTGGGTCACACGACCCAGGACCATGACAGTTTTCAGGAGGTTTCCAACTCCTCTGTAGGCCCGTGTGGCTTGGACCTACAGTAAACAGTCCAAGCTCCTGGCACTGCATGAAAAGTGATGTTTTTGTCAGAAAGCAGCACTGCGAGTTGCTGTAGAAGTGCAAGTTAATGACTTTTGACTGGAATTTGGAGGCAACACAGAAATATTCCATCGTCCCCTTGAATTGTGGGAGTCTTTCATTTGTAAATGGTAATGCTATGAGGTGCTGTGTGGAAGTCATCATAGTGTGAAGGGGATCACTTACTTCATCAGGTAATTGCAGTCACCAGATTCATCAACAAACTATCATTTTCTATCATCTTCGTATACAAATATGTTTTCTATCTTTATTTCTTGACTGCTTTGACCTCTTTTAAGTGGCTTCACTGCAGCTCCTCACAGCTTTGATTTTTCATGGAGTGGAGACAAGGCATTGTTGCATCTTGTCTTTAGCATGTTATGTTAATTCAATTCATTTTTTTTATGTAGCACCAAATAACAACAACAGTCACCTCAAGGCTACAATATGTTTGCCTTTACGGGGCACACAGACATTAAGATATTTAGGTGTGAAAATCTATTCATTTCTTTCTTATTTAACTGGCACTTTTTCCTTTCTATATGATGCATCACTGCAGTCTCACAACATCTAAGCACACTGTCATCAGTGGTTCTTGTTTGCCTTGGGAAAGCAGAAAGCGTAGCATTCCCTTTGAGTGCAGTTACTGTTATAACAAACGTGTTGTTATTTGTATGTTGACTGATGGGTAATGTTAAAATAGCAGCGTGTGAGCCAGTGAGCAATAAAGGCTGTGTCACTCTGTATTTTCATATTAATTCATTGAGTAGATGCGCCTGTGACAAATTTCCTCTGGGAGTCTAAAATCTATCTTATCTGTCATCCTACCTCACCTAGTTATTGAAAATAAGAATTATGCATTCCCAGGTGTGTGATATGTTGCAGGTGAAATGATATAGAGTGAGGTGTAATGTATCCCTCTCTCTCTCGCTCTCTTTTTACTGTCACTGTTCTTAGCTCACTCGTCCTTCTTGTTCTCAGGTTATCTTGTGCGATTGTGGCTCCACGGTCATGTGTGATGGGGTTCACAGAGGAAAGATCCATAGTCTGATAGAAAATCAAAGGTGCTTTATTGGGATCCAGGTATATCGGTGCATATTCAAAGTGTAATAAAATAAAAGCAGAGTAGAAAATGCTTTGATTTACAGTCGGATGTTCCCTCGATCCGTTTCATCCCCAGAGGCTGCTGCTCGGCAGCACGGCCTGTGCTCCGAGGCCGCTCTGCAGGTGCTTATCACACAGTGTCAGATCTCTACACACATCACGCATCAGGTGGATGCTGCTGCCACTGTGTGTGGTAACAGGTCGGAACACCTGTGCGAAAATGATTAAAGTATTTCATCCAATCAGCTCACGTGTCTTTAAATACACGTTTGGCTCTGTCCTGGCCTCAGCCTTAAAAGCTGTTCTGTCAGACACGATGTTTATGTTAGCTGTTAGCTGGGATTTTCTCTATTGTTTGGCTCATGGCTGCTATCATTTCTAGTTAATGTAGAAGCTGCTGTTTTATTTCTTGGGGCAGAAAATAGCTACTTTTTTCTTTAAATAACTTTACTTCCATTTGCAATACAAAGCGAGACGTATTTTTAAAGAATCATACATTATTTGATAAAGTACCTCATTAATTTGTCTTTTGGGGATTTGAACTATCATCAAACAACGGAGAAGCAGTTTTTTTCTCCCTAACAGGAAACTAAGTTTCAAAGGTTTAATGTTTTAAGTGTCACTACTACTCATTAAAATAAATTCATTCATTCATTTAAAAATAGAGCTGAACTTTAGTAGATAAGTAGTGACTCTGTCATTGTCCAGGTGACAGAGGATTTTTTGGTTTAATTGTCTCTGTGTTGCTTCCTCTAGCCTGCATCAGTAGATATGTGAAAACAAATGTGTGAGTCTTAATTATTTACCTGTGAGGTACAGAAGCTCAGCTAATTAGGTTGCTCATTAGTAGTACAATTTTTCTTTAGCGTTTAAGGCAAACAAACAATTTAGCCCTTTCTGGAGCTCCACAAATACCAATGTATTTGTAGCACTGCTTGTTTTTGGCATATGGAAACTGGAAAGTGTAACTAGCCTGAAGGACGCAAAGGGAAAAAAAAAAAAGAAATAGTTTATATCTCCTAACAGTATTTCATTATATTCCATTTATATTCATTTATATTATAGTCCATCTTACCCTATCCCAGCATCCTCCACTCACACACCAACCCTCTGCATGTCGTCCTTCATTACATCCATGAGTCTTCCTTGTGGTCTCCCTCTTTTCCTCCTGCCTGGCAGCTCCATCTCCATCTCCATTGTCCAGTATATCCACTGTGCACAGGTCCGAACCATCTCAGCCTTCCCCTCTAACCTGAGCTGTCCCTCTGATGGACTCATTTCTAATCCTGTCCATCAAAATTTTAACATCTTCAGCTCTGCCACTTGTATTTTTCTTAGCCACCTTAGTGCCTCCATAGTCTAGTGCCTCCATAGTTTAGTGCCTCCATAGTTTAGTGCCTCCATAGTGCACCATACATGATATGACTATGATTGTTCCTCTCCAGAGCATGCCTCCACCTCTGCAGGTTCTCTGCTCACTGCTGTCATTACAAATCATGATGTCTCATCTATCAGCCCTACTTGCTAACAAGTAGGGCTTCTAGGTAATCCTACACCCACTTTGAATATCACTCCAACCACACACACACACACACGCATGCACAGGTTTATGAAACGCTCTTAGCAAGCCTTAATGACATCCTTCCTCCATTAGTCTGCTGGAAAGGTGGTTTATTTTTTATTTCTTGTTAATGTCTGTTCTGCACGAGTATTAATTTTGACAAGTTCTGTTTATATTTGTTTTTATGTTTTTAAAGTTAATAGTTGTTGACTAGATTCTCCAAACTGAAGGCAAAAACCTCTTTAAAACTATTACTCGCCGTACCAGCCTCATCTTTCTCTCTCTCTCTCAGGTGCACCAGGTGGGAGTGATTAATGATTGCTCTGTTCTTTATTTAACAGACTGTGTGCTTAGTCTTGTCTCCAAGACCAAGCAGCTTTCCAGAACCCTCTGGTGCTCGTTTTGGCATTTTTGTTTATTTGATGGAGGCCGTGGTATTCTTTTCACAGCTTTACTTATTACTTTAACTTTAACTTATTGTGTTAGTTTGTGGAAGGAAGTTCTGGGTTCTAGCCTGTTCTATTCCTTATTGGTAAATTCAATCTCAGCAGTAGCAACTTTTTCTTACGTTGTGAGCGCTGATATTCCCATCAATGAGCTTGGCGTCTTAAACATGGCAGTGGTGTCGATGCTCTATCGAGCATTTTAATGGATTTATCTGACAAATGCCATCCAAGAATACTGCACTCCAGTTTTGGTGTTTTCTACTATTTTATTGGTCAGTTACTTGGAGAGATAATTGGCTTGTGGCAATGCTCGGTCTGTCTGTTTATTGCATGTGTACAACTTGTGAGTGCAGCTTAATCAAGCTTGGTAGTGTTCCTTAGCTACCATATCTTTGTTCTCCAGTATCTTGTCTAAATATAGTCACTTCTGGCTCACATGTTTATTTAAACCACTAAAGCTGGACTCCAAAACCACTGAGCAGGTTACACCCATTCCCATATATCTTTATTATGGAAAAACCAGGGCAAATTTGGGATTTTAAAGACTAAAAGCACTTTATATCTTTGAATCTTTTATTTTCATCTTTGTTGGTAATAAGGTGGAGAATAAATGGCAAAAGTATTAATGATACAAATCAATCCCAACATACATCCCACTGTCTCATCCCAGTGAATCTACTCAAGTTATACTGGGCTTCCTCTTCTTTGATACCGTCTGATACCGTGAGCTGTACTTTTTACTAGTGATTGAGTTTTAGCTTCCAGTGATTTTACACTTTTCTTTGACTACACTGAAACTATTTTGTGTAATCTTTAAAACACAATTCACAGGAAAAAACACATCAAAACGTGATTTTAATGATTTACAAATTAAAGGACATCAAGGGATGTAAGTTCAAACTTACAGCTTCAAATACCTCGGAGTTCACATCACACAGGACCTATCATGGTCCTGTCACATCAACACCGTGGTGAAAAAGGCCCGACAGCGTCTCTACCACCTCAGACGCTTGAGAGACTTCCAACTGCCCTCCAAGGTGCTCAGGAACTTTTACTCGTGCACCATAGAGAGCATCCTGGCGGGAAACATCTTAACCTGGTTCGGGAACAGCACCATGCAGGACAGACGAGCTCTACAGAGGGTTGTGCGGTCAGCTGAGCGCACCATCCGCTCCGAGCTCCCTGACCTGCACTCAATCTACAGCAGGCAGTGCTGGACCAAGGCCAGGAAGATCGTGAAGGACCTCAGCCATCCCAACAACAGACTGTTCTCTCTGTTGAGGTCAGGAAAGCGATTCCGCTCCCTGAAGACCAACACAGAGAGACTGAGGAGGAGCTTCTTCCCGCAGGCGATACGGTCTCTCAATCACACCACCACACAGTACTGACCCACACATACAGTTCTTACACACACACTGGACTTTCTGGACATTGTTTTTGCACAACACTGGTCACTATATTCTTCATTTCCGGTTAATACTTGTACAGCTGCTGTTATTGTGTATATATTTATTTATATTTAGATTTCTTCATACATTCTTATATAGTTCTATATTGTGTATTGTGTATTTTGTTGTACAGTTATTTTATTTTCAACTTTAATTTATATATTTTATCTTATTCTTCCCAGTTAAATTTACCCTTCATTCTAATTTGTGTTGTACAGTTATTTCATTTTTAACCTTAATTTATATTTTATTCCTTCCTAGTTAAATTTACCCTTTTTAATTTTTCATATTTATTTCCTATCTTATTCATAGCCTTTCCTTTTTTGTTTTCTTTAGGTCACGAGCAGTTGTCCAAGCATTTCACTACATATCGTACTGTGTATGACTGTGTACGTGACAAATAAAATTTGAATTTGAATTTGAATTTGAAACTACATCACATGTTGAGTGCGTGTTAATTGCACATGAAAAGTATACATTCAATCAAATTAAGCAAAGCTTTAATGTGTGTCTGTTTGAATCTACAGATGATCAGCTATTCAATCCATAAATGAATCATTCCTGTGAGCTCAACTTTGCAGTCCATAGTGGCACTAGGCACCAAACTGAAGCATTGGCCTTGTACATAACCTGTTATCTGGAGCATTAAAGGCACATGCCATCGCTCCTCAGCCACTGAATATTTATTTAGGAATGCAGGTTTGCTATCAAGGTCAAACAGCCTTGACTCTGCCTTCACAGCACAGTCATTTACCTCCCCTGAGGTGGTGTAGGGAGGAGTGATAGCAAGCAGAAAGATACAGGAAGAGAAAGAGAGGAGGATGCAAAGACACTGCAACTTTTCATGTTTGTATCTGCTTGCATTTTCTCCTCGCACTTGCCCAGGGCACAGACGTCTAACGCAGGGAGAGGACACGGTCGGTCAGCAGCGCAACTCTGTATATATTTTTTCTCCATCAAATTCGTGGCTCACGAGAAAAAAACAACAACTTTTCTTTGGTCTTTACTCAAAATTCCCATCACATCTTTTTTTTTAAAATTCCAGTCTTCTCACTGCTCTCTGTAAGCCTTTGCCAAAAATCCCTACACGTAGATAGTGCCCAATCTAAATGACTGCAGTACCTGGCTTAGAATTGATGGAGACAAGGAAAGAGGAAATATTTTTGAAGATTTATCTCTCCACCTGTGTAATGACTTTCTGTATTGTTATGTTTATCTACAAAAGAACACAGGGGGAAGTGATGAATGTCTCTGATATGAGTTGACACCTCTCAGAGTGTGATTAAAAACCGTTTTGATGCTGTTGCGGTGCATGTTAGCTCATCTTCTCCTCAGTGGGGGAACCAGAAGAAGGTGGCAGAACAGAAATTGTGGCTGGTGCTTTAATAACTGAACCGCCTCTTCAGTGTTTGTCTGATTTGGTTGCTTGTTGCCTCGTCTCCTTGTCCTCCTCCTCCTTCTTTGTTCCCGTGAGAGATCCTCCTCAATTTGAGGACATCAAATGCTGCAGTTTTTTGTAGCATTTTAGAAATAAACACAAGGTGTTCTTTGACACTCATGCCTTGAGACACCAGCTGCACCAATAGTGAACTGGGCTCCAGTTAGTGACGCTGACAAAACCACCTGTACATCAGGTTCACTAACTAAAGTGACTGATGAAAAATAAAGCCTGTGCGGTGTCTCAAACCAATATTCTCTGCAATAGCCAGCAGTCTGTGTTGTTTATGACTGTAAAAAAAAAAAATCACCCTCCTCTTAGTTTATTACCAATTCAGTTTGGGTTTATT
Organism: Rhamphochromis longiceps; assembly: GCF_057381845.1. Taxonomy (NCBI): domain Eukaryota; kingdom Metazoa; phylum Chordata; class Actinopteri; order Cichliformes; family Cichlidae; genus Rhamphochromis; species Rhamphochromis longiceps. The sequence goes on from NC_140566.1 coordinate 32,806,500, forward strand.
TATAGAGGTTATAAGGGATTAAAAGCTTTAAATCTTAAAGAGTAGAGAGGATGTCTGCCCACAGATTACATAGATTTACAGTCTTAGTTGCTGGTTTAAACTCTTTTGAACAGTGATGATGCTAATTTTTGGAAATTATGGTGCACATTATTGAGAAGAGTCTCCTTGGTTTACCTGCACGATACATCAATTGCTCATCATATCTAGCTGCGAGAAATGGATGAATGAATGCACCGTTTTGAATGTTCAGGGCTATTTCCCAACCTCACCCAGTAGTTTTGATACCCAAACCTAGCTAAACGATAAACAGAAACAAGGTTCTCAAATCCAGAACATACTCCAATGTCCTCGACAACTTTAGAGTTTGAGCCATGAGTGGTTGGGTCATAGCAGTAGCATACATCCTGCAGGGAAGCAATTTCTCTTTTTTCTGTTGACAAAACAACAACTTTAATCTTGTTGGTTGGCAACCATGTCCAACATGGGTGGAGATGTGTGGGGAAAATGCCATTCTTTGTTAGCCAATTACACTGAATTGAGAAAACTAACCACTTTATCTTGCTTTATAAAATGTAACAGTTTATATTCATCATTATGATAAGACAGTTGGGGGTTGAGGGGGTCAACACTTTAACAATAGTCATTGTGGGCTTGTTGCACTTCATCATCTTTGACTGTCTGTGATTTGGTTCATTGCCCTTCATTTCTCCTCTTGTTAGAACCCTTTGTTGTAGTCTCTTTGCTTTTGTGGTCTCATTCATATAGAATTAATTGACAGAACTTGAGGGATAAGCTTCTACTTTACTGTCTTGTAAACTTGTTTTTGCCTCTTTTGTGATGTACGCCCAACTCCTTCGTCTTCCACTCTCCCGTCACATCTTCTTTTCTCCCTAACCTGATCCTCCTAATTCCTTGCAGACAGGCTCAAGGGGATTTGAATGTTTGGGGAAAAAAAGGCTGATGAGGAAAGAAAAGAAAGATAAGAGGATAAAATTGAGAGGAACCCTTGAGCCTGTCTGATTCTCGACACCTGTCAGATAAATGGAGCCTGGCTGCCAAGGCCTTCTTTGGGTTGCTGGGTCAACAAAACCTGATATGGCAACATGGTCATGTCATCTGTCATTATCCATCACTTCCATCTTAGTCTTTTCCCCCTTGACTTCACTCTCTGTTAATATGCTGCCAGCCAGCCCTTACCTGAAACACGGGAAGCAGCTGTTAGATATTCTTTCTTTCTGAGCCGGTAAAATCGAGTTTACTGCAGAGGTCACTCTATGTTCATTCTCAACCGTCCACAGACAAAATGGAGATATTAAATTCTGTCTGGTCAATGTCTGGTCAGAAAATGATGCTGTACTTAAATATTTCTTTTGATGTATGAAGCACAACATCACTTTTATTCCAGACTTGAAAGAAAGGTACAAAAACCTTTACAAAATAGCTGTGATCTGCTTTAATTTGTAATGGTTACTTCCAATACTTTTAGCGAAAAAACATCAAAACACATACAGAAGTTTGAGTTTAGTCTTCTTCTTCAAAATCTTACCCTGTTCTCATTTCCAGGGCATCAAGCCATGCACAAGCTGTCTCAGCATCCAGTTTAGGTGATATTTTTAAAAAAAGGGTCCCTGTCCCAGATTTTCGCAAACAGGCCCCATGGCGTCTCATTTAACTGCGCTGAGCAGACGCATTAGTCAAAGAGCACTAAACTTTGATTCAGGTTCAAAGTGCTCCATAGATGACTTATAAGCTGATAATAAGAAAGAGCAAATGTAATAAAACAAAGGAAATGCAAATTCACCAAAAGCATTTAAAATTAGAGCATCTATGTAAGGCTTAATTGGATTAACTAGAAAATGTCCTGGTCCTGGGTCTGTGATCCAGTGTCTTGATTTTGTATTATTAGTTTTAGTAGTCTGTGGTTTCTTCTTGGTTCATGTTTACCATTGTTTTGGTTTCTGTTTTGTATTTCTAGTTCTCTATGCTCCTCGTGTCTCTCTGGTCCCTGTACTTCCCTCTGTTTCGTGTCCCTGAGTCTGTGTATGGAAGTTCAGTCTGTGGGTTTCCTGTTTTACTTTGAAGGTCTGCGTCCCTTGTCTCGTTTTGCCCAATTAGGTTCAGCTGTGTCTCCCTCCTGTTTGCAATTCAAGTTCAAGTTCAAGTTCAAATTTTATTCACCACATGCAGTGACAGGTTTCCCTGCAGTGGAATGAACCCGCCCCCGACCTTACACACACAACACAGACATCACATGGGGATACAAGTCAGAGAACGGTTGCATTACAGAACCACTGAAATGTACACTACAATGGGAAAGTACAAGAGGAAAAAAAGAGACCTCTACTCATGCTGGGCTATAGGAGGCAGCATGAGAACAAGAAACAAAAAAGCTCCTCTGCACAGAAAGCACATAAATGTCCACAGCACAACATTATAGAGCACGTGACCAGCAACAGGGTTGGGTAGGGGATGAGGAGTAATCCCAGGCAACACAGCAGCCATCCTGCCACTCACCATTCTGAGAAGTTGCGCCTCGTCCCATCGTTTCAATCCCAGCGGGCAGCCTTGGGGGGGTTTGAACAGCCGGTTCCGCTTTCTTAATTCTCCGATAAGCCAGGGCCAAGCCAGCTCCAATCAGCAAGAACCCTGTTTTCATGGTTCCCAATAGGTAGATATCTTCAGCGTCCTCGATCGACAGTCCCGTCAGGCACACGACCCTCCATGTCTGCCACCCGTCCATCGTGTATCCGGCAAGGAAAGTCCCTCCAGGACACTCGGGCTCTCTCGAGCCCAGACTTCTCGTGAGAAAAGGGTGTCAATAGCATTCAGAGACCAGCTGATCAAATCCATAATTCTCTTTTAGGTTTTAGAAACAGACTGTGAGAGAGTGTTCAGGGAAAGTAATACAAAAAAAACGAGACTAGACAAGGACATAGAGGCTAAGCAGGGAAGATAAGGGAGAGGAGAAGAGTAAAAGTGCGACCACCTTCGTCAAGAGCCAAACGAGAATCATAGTTTTCACCAGTGTTACTAGTTACTTCTTCAAAAAAGTAACTGAGTTAGTAATTGAGTTACAATATTCTAAAAGTAATTAATTACTTGAAAAGTAACTATTGCGTTACTTTAAAAAACTTTTAACCCTCTGGGGTCCAGGGTATAATTGGCCATTTTTGACTACTTTTGATTTTCTCTCTACATTTCACCTTTAACAACTATTTACTTTGCCTTGTTTATTATCATTCTTTTCAGCACAACCTCACGTGTCTGAATTTACAGTTATGTTTTCATTTTGACTACTGTATTAACACAATTGATCTAAAATCAGACAAAAACATAAAATCAGAGTAGAAACACAAACATGTTTAATGAATCATATTTCATAACTTTAAATTCAAATATAAATTGTCAATTTTAAAATCATATGCACAAGTTTTGCAAAGAACTTTGTTGTTTGCAAAACTTGTGCATATGATACATTTACCTTTTACCTTGATTTTTTTAATAACCATTTCAAACTATTTACATAACAATCAGCTGTTCTGCATTCAGTAAGATGCCACACAAATTATTTGTGCCACTCCAAAAAAATTATTTCTGTCCACTATAAAGAAGAACATCACAGCCTGATACCTGCAGGTCTGACAGCAGCAGGTGTATCACTCCTGTTTCTACCTGGAGACAGCAGTCGCCTCATTGTTCTGACACACAACACAAAACTATCCACAACACTACACACTAACTACACAAGACAACACAGTAAGTACACACTGCAAACACGCTAAACGTCACAAATCTCTCCATCTCAAAACTCGCTCTCTCTCTCTTTCTGCTGTCTCTCTCTCTCTCTCCTCACTCCTAAAACGTCCCTTGTTTTATTTTTTTTGTGCGTGTTTTTGCTCATAAGCAGAGAGTGCTCGCTGCGCTGTCCTTAGACAGTAAACGTGACGAAACTATTGAGGAAAAACAGGCGTATATGTTGCTTATCATGACTCTGGTTTTATGTGTCCTATCAACACAATTTATAAACTGGTATATATCACTGATGATTGGCTTACCACGACTACTTTATTCTTCCTCAGTCAAACAGCAGCACTCATACAATTGTTTTGCCCCCTTAAATCCAGGTGTTGTGCCAAAAAGTGATCGTGATTATTGTCCGCGGGAGCTGCTTAAAGCTGTAGCGTCCACATTACTTACGTAATCAGCTGCTTCCGTCTGTTTGTTGAAAAATAGTAACGCGATCGCACCGCTTAACTGAAGGTTAAGGTTAACTGACGGAAGCAGCTTTAACAGATGTGTAAACCGGAACCTGGAAACTTAGAAACTTGGGAACTGGGAATCAGGAGCTGAGGAGAGATGCACAACCACATAGAGACAATGTTACAACATGCAGAGAAAGACAGAGGACTTAGATATGGGAAACAGGAGGGAAACACAGCTCAAACTAATCAGACTAACGAAACAAGTGAAACAAAACTGAGCATAATGCACACAGGACAGGACTATCAAAGTAAAACAGGAAACATTAGACAGACTGAGACACGATTTGACTGAATGCAGGAACAAGAGGAGGCAAGAAACACGACTGGGAAACAGATGAATAAACATGGAGACAGAACAGAAAACACATAAACACTGGGTCATAGACTCAGTACCAGTTATTCAAATTTAAGACGAAGTGTTCTTATTCCATGCATAAGGTCTCCTGTCAATACCAGATGGGGCTTTAGTTCTCTTGGAAGCTGAAGCTAGAAGAGTTGAGCATTTTTAAAAAATGCACATTTAGAATTCATAGACAAAACAGAGATAAGCGCTTAAGCACCTGCAAAATGGTGCATATCCAGAATGGAGATAAACAGAAACGGCATTTAATTGACCGAAGATGATACATCATCATCATCATTTTCAGTTAGTTTCTGAAGGAGTAAAAAAAAGAGAAAAACACTTTCCAGACTTAAGACAAGTTTACTTTTTTAGACAAATTATCCTGAAGAACTCCTGACTGCTCGAGCACTTTTAAATGATGGCTTGCCTGAAGAGCTCAGGAGGTGTAATTTTTAGTTTTCAAATCACTTCAGAAAAGACATTTAAAAGCTTCCCTGTGAACAGCACTGGCCTTTTATTAAATGTAACCTCAGGTTTATGATTCAGTTCTACTGTATCGTGTGTTCTCTGTGCTCTCTGTTTTTCTCTTCCCCCTCTGTAAAGTGTGGTTGAGCTGTGTCACAGTTATTCTATTGCTTTATGCAGCATGTGGACACTTGAGCTTCTGCAATCATTTAAACATAATTCCCACCATTATGTTACCATCATTACAAAGTTCGCAGTGAAGAGGCGGGAAGGCAGAAGAGGAAAAAAATATGACACAAAGTATAATTATCTTGTCATCTCTTGTTTAATGTCACGACAAGGCGTCTTTCCTGTCATTGTCAGCCATCTCTCTGCTTCATAGTCAAGATGATAGGTTAGAAAAAGTCAGAGTTATAATGCAGTTATTTTACTGTGTGTAAAAATCTTTTTCCTACTGTGCACTTTCTGACCATTTGCAAAAACATTCATAGTTTTTAAGGGTTTGGAATTTATCTTTGCAGCCTTACAATCTGCTTGGTAAGTGAAGTCATCCAGGAGAAATGATAGAAGTTTCTGTTTGCCTGTGCAGGCCAGCGTTTATCTGAAGAAAGTCAACTGTCCCTCTGAAGCAGAAGTTGTCAACAGTGCCGTGGTGCTGCGCCGCTACAGAAGGATGGCAGGCAAACAGAAATCATTAAAGCACAACAACACAATGTTTAGCTTTAGCAGCAGTGGAAAGAGTACTTCTTTTTTTCACTGAGCCTCTTCAAATAGGAAATAAAGATTATACTTTAATTATAACTAAAAGAAGCATTTCCTAAGCTATAAAACTAGAAAATGTCAAACTAACCCAACCTCGGTAGTGACGCAGTTCAGCAACCAATGACGTACAGTCTGAACAGCACAGCCTCCCCTTTTACACAGAACAACTTGAGCTGAGTGATTGTCTGAATGACGATTATATCCTTTAAAGGCTGAAATGCATTCATTTTCTGCCACTACCCTTGTCCAGGTCACAGGTAAGGATAAGCAGCAGGTCCGACAAAAACGATCACTAGTTTTTGAACCTTGACAGAGTGACTCACTGACTGTAAAAAGAAATAAAATGTTTTTGTGGATTAACATTTTCCTCGCTGTTAATTTTGTCATAAATGTGAAATTAGAATTTTGTCATTAGTTGTAACAAACTGGTCAACATACCAACAAACTTGCTATGGTGAGTTGGAAGATTAATTACCATCACCTATTTAATGTGAGCAGTGGTTAGCATCACTTTACTCCTTACATCAAAATGTGCAAAAGCTCCACTAGTCCACAGTGAAAAATGAATCGCTTTCAAAATAAAGGCTCTAACTGCCTTCACGTGTTGGCCTAGTCTCTTCCGTTAGGCTCCAATGTCACGTTTCTTCCCTTCACAGATATAAAGGCTGACAAAGTTCAAGTCAGCAAGCAGGAGCAGGTGGTGGAAACAGTCACGACATTTTCACCCAGTAGACTAGGGTTTGTTTATCTCTGCACAAGCCATGGTATGTTTTGAGTTTATGAGTGTTACATAAAATGTCATGATGTGTGCGTAAGGTGCTGTAAATCTGTGCCAGCCCCAGTGTTACTAATCCTGCGCATGCATGTTCAAGAAAAACCTCATTTCAAGAGTCGCTCTTCATGCATGCAAACCTGCTGCATACACACACACAGAGCTCTACGGCATGCACACCCAAACAAACCCCTCGTTCCTCCTTTCCCTTCCTTCCTCTTTCCCCGCTCAAACACACACACACACACACACATCATCTAACTGCTCCATTATTCTGGCTCGCACATCATGTCTGCCCTGAGTCAAAGTAGCAGTCCCAGGGCTCACAGGCAACACTGTCTCTGCATGCTAATATCAACAGTGATGATCATGAAGCAGATAAGCAAAGAAAGGATCTTATGGGAGCACAGGGAAGGATGGCACGTTGCCCGCTTCAGCTGTTTCTCTCTTGTTGACTCTCAGCTCCTTGTGCCATCATACTCGCTCCCACTTGCTTTACCTGCTGTTATATCAGTGTTACCATCACCTGCATCACCTGAGCTGTTGACCCACTTGACCTCCTGTTGGTTATTGTATTAATACAGTCTGAAAAATCTGCCCTAGCTCTGTTTCTGCCAGTTTGCCCTTGTACCCCTTTTTCTGTTGGAAACTGAAAATCGTATTGTCCTAAGTAAAGACACCCTGCTTCCCAGTTTCTCAGGAGGTCCACTTAGTGACTGCCTACCCAGGCTTTTACCTGGACTTTTGAAATGACTAAGTTTCACTTGGTGTTCAACTAATTCTAAACAAAATGTACAGAAAACCTCTAAAAGCTCCACTTTCAAACTCGGCACAGACATGGCACGCCCTGTGGAGACCTCATTACTGTCCGTACTGCTATATCGAAGCCACATCTGGAGTAGGAGAGTATTCTATTTCTCTATGTATTGAACCAAAATCTATAGTCAGTACGGCAAATCAAATCAAATCAAATCAAATCAAATCAAATCACTTTTATTGTCACATCACATGTGCAGGCACACTGGCACAGCACATGCAAGTGAAATTCTTGTGTGCGAGCCCCACAAGCAACAGAGATGTGCAAACACAACAACACAAACGAGCAAAATACAAGAATGGCCAACCTGAAACTAATAAATATATGTACAGGAGAACTAGTGAAAAAAGAAATCGAGATCATCTCGTGAGGCTGAACGTTACTGTAAATCCTAATTCTTCAGACAGATGTTGAGCTGATTAAAGACATCACAAATCATCTACAGACGAAAGCACACGGTCGAGTCGGAAGAGTGTTACATACACACTTGTATCCATGTCCGCATATTCATTCATGCAAATTTTCATGCAACTTATTGGGAATAACCAACTGAAGTGCCTGTCTCTGGACTTTGTGTGGAAAGCAGAGAAAATCCACACAGACACAGTGAAAACAGGTAAATTCTACACAGGACCCAAAGAAGGTTTGAATCCAGAACCTTGTTGCTGTGAGGTGACAGTTCTACCCATCATGAGCAGCTCCCAAGAAAACTGTCTGGTCACTCCACTGTGTTCACCAGCAGTAGCCATTTGCTGAGTGTTAGCACACAAGAGGCATCCAAGGTTTTCTTTCTCAGGAACATCTGCCCCTTCCTGCGGAACAGGAGGCCGTTACGAGTGCTGAGACCAAACCAACACGTCCACCCATCCATTAGGATTAGGTTAATCATCTCAAAGTCAATATTTGCCCGGCAATCGTCACAGGAAAGAAGTCAAACTGCACGGTCATACAATAATTATGAAACCATTGTTGTACTTTTTCTTCAAATGTGAGCCATGGATAAGAAGATCATTTTAATCAGATTTTCCCAGATCACTGAGTCATAGCGCACAAAGCTGATTCATTTTGTTCATTTTCAATGTTTCAAACTTACAAAGCGCCTACATCACAAAACAGAGCTCCATGTGTACACAAAAGGAGCAACAACAGATAAAAGGGGAAAGGGTTTAGTGAGGGGAAAGTACAAAGAAGGTAGTGAAGGAAGAGCTGAAGCAGAGGGACCTTAGAGATGGCTGGATAGAAAATGAATCTTCTGAGGTGCAAAGTTTGCTGCAATCCTGCTGCAATACTTTGACAATTTCCTCATCCCTTTGTTGTTGATGTGTTTTGGAATGAATTTTTTAGATGAGCAAGGGAGTAGCTCTGATATGAGGGTTACGGCTGACAAGATGACAATTTTTATGATAGACTGCAGATCAAAGAAGGTTTAACACTCCAGTCAATCAAATGTTGAGGGTGTCAAGATGGATAGAGAGAAAGGCCTGATTACACTTGTTTCTGAAAAGTCTGGCGGCGCAATGAAGTGTGTGTATATTTGAAGATTTAAAAAAAAGTCACCTCAAACAAAACTTAGTGTTAGTAGAAACAACTCGCAAATGCTCTGACATTCAAAGCAGTTTCATTTGTCAGTGTCAGTTTAGGAAGAGACTGGTGCTTATACTGTACAGTAGAGCGCTTTCCTGTGAATATTTAAGCTAGCCTCATTCACCCATTCACACAAATGCTTTTTTTCTCCATCTATCATCCACAAACACACTCTAGTGTGTGGATTGGGGGAAATTTGAGGTTTGGGATCTTGGATAGAGACGCTAAACTTCTATTTAGACACCATGTTGGGTTCTCACTAAGAGGACTATCCCAAAAAAAGCCTTTTGTCATGTTACACCTTCACAATGAATAACATCTTAATGTTTTGGGAGTTTTGTCCGTTATGTCGCAGAAAGCCACACTCATAGCTCACAGGTTTATATCGGAGAGAAAACACATTTTCTGGGACTTCTATTGTATTCTACATGAGTGAATTACATGAAGCAATGATTTTGTCAGTGTTACAGATGTCAGGAAAAAGCTAGCAAGCAGTGTATGCTCCAAGGTACTGCAGGTGCTGAAAGCATAGCTTTGATTTTTATTATCATTATGATTTCTCAGTAAGATTAAATACAGTACAGATCTGTTTAGAAAGTCAAAGCTACAGCCTCGCACATCCTCAGGTGACTTTTTAAAATCAGCTAATCACCTACATGGGTGTGATTTGATCAAATTGTTTTTGGTAGCACTTCAATGTCAGCAGATTTTGAAACTCTGCCAGATTCTCATTATTGCATAAAAGTGTGTGACATCACTTTCATCTACCTGAGCCTTCCACACTTCAAACTAGTGAGAGGAGCAAAGGGAAATCACACAAAAGCACAAGTCTTTAATGTTGTTGGAGCCACATTAATAATATTCTAAGAGACAGAGAGAGAGAGAGAGTTTGTGTCTGGTTTGTGAGATATCGATATAAAATGTGACAAAATGCTTATTTGTGCAGTTTGGTCATTTTTCTTTATTTCAATTAATGAATGAAAGGGTTATTTGTGGTTGCTTGGCAGACAGCTCCAGCTTTACATTTTACCCTTTGATTCATTTAATGTCATTGTGTTTTATCCTGGAACAGTCAACAACTAAATAAATTAATATCCATTTTATGCTTTATGGAGAGTGAGTCTGCTACTCCCCACCTGACCGCAGGTGGGCAAAGGAAAATGTTGTGGATAGAGTCCATTCAGACGTGGACTAACCAAAGGTAGCATTGACAGAAGATTGTGTGTGCTCATATAGCACTTGATATATCACAGCCCAGGGCTTCAAAGTGAAATATACTGATAATTTTGAATTAGCTGGGAAATCTATGGTGTCCCACAGAGGTCAGATGCACTCCACCTTAAGAAATGTGTGCTTCTGCAACATATTTCTAATCGGTGGTATTTTCTTAAGTTGCATTCTTGAAACTCCTGATCTGGCTTTTAGTTATCATTTGGAAAGTGTTGCCATCACAGGAGTATGCCTTACTGTAAAGTCACATGTTGTACCATGACAGTTACTCGCCTTCCACTGTCATCCATTCTCACTCACTGTTACAGATGTAAATAAAGAAAAAAGGTTGATATTTCTATTAAATTTATATACAAAAGATTGTTAAAATTAAATACTTTCATTGGCAATGTTGTGTTGAGTAGTCCTAAGCCATCAGCATTCAATGTTGTTAATTTATGCACATACTCTTAGTTGTAGCTAGAAAAACATGCAAAAGTGTATAGCATCAGTTACACCAGCTTGTATGTCCAGAGATTTCAAATCAAATAACTTGTCTGCAGCTCTCATTTTTAAGTCCCATCACTTTTTACATGTAACAGGCTTAAAACATTTTAACACCGAAGAAGAGCATCTGCAAAACTGGAATATTACATTTTAAACATTGTGTTATTAGCATGCATGGTTACTATTTAATTGAATTCAATACAGTTTTATCTATATAGTACTAAATTGCAACAACAGTTGCCTCAAGGCGCTTTGTATTGTAAGATAAAGACCCTGCAATGACACAGGGAATATCCCAACAATTAGACGGCCCCATGTGAGCAAGCACTTTGGAGACAGTGGGAAGGAAAAACTCACTTTTAAGAGGAAGAGACAGCTGGCAGAACCAGGCTCAGGGAGGGGCAGCCATGTGCCGTAACCAGTAATGGGAGAAAGAACAAAGACAGAGAGCAAAGATTAATGAGAACTAATGACTGTAGAGCAGAGGGGTGGTGAGTTAAGAACACAGTCTAGGCCTATTGCAGCCTGTAATATATAGTGTATATGTGCACCATATATTACATAAATTAACTCTATGTTTAGCATTTGTAACAAACCAAATTTTTTGCAAGGTTAGGAGGATTATTAATTTTGCATAGGCCACTGCCTGTTTTATACAATTCAGTTAAAGTACCTTAAAATCAATTGCTACCCTGCAGACAGGGTGACATCAAAAAAGAGAAAAGGAGACACAATAAATAAGTGAGACCTGAGAGTTGTAGCAGCGCAAAGCAGCTTCAGTCAAGCAGCCCGCTCAGATCGATGCCAGCTCTCAAACAACAGCGGCCTGTCAGTCCTCTTTCCACATGGTGGCCTTTTGCTAACCTCCAACTTGAAATAGCCTGCTCCCATCATTCCCCAGTGTAGCAGAGCAGATGAAGTCCCAGTTGACCAGTCTGTCTGCACACTGAAGCATGGTGATAACTTCCAACAGGTTGGGTGGCTTCGCTTCCGTCTTACTTCGCACTGCCCTTTGCCCCCAACATCCCTGCTGCTCCTGTAATGATGGAGACCTGCAGCCCTCACTACGAGGCTCAGAAAATCAGAGTATGGGAAGCATGGCTAAAAACATAGTGTTCTTACTACAAGACCAAAATCTGATGTGATGAGTGTCTGTGTGTGTAGAAGCAATGACGGTTGGGCGGGGGAACATTTCATTTTCACTTGGGGTTAGCGTTAGATCTTTGTTGGCAGATTCTGAAGGTGAGCGACACCAGGTGGAGCTTCAAAGGCAGGTTGTTTGTTCTCTGATCACTTCTTAACAATAAAAAAAAACAAACACCCCCACTCCAAGGTTACAACATTTTTCTTGGTCTGACTAACTTTGCCTTTGTGATCTGTAAACAAATCACATCACTCTGAGTCAGAAGGCATGTTTTATTCATCAAACCACTGAACCTGTTGGTTGTGGTAGTTTTGAGAGCTGCAGACTTGACAGTTAAGATTCTGAGCTCAGACTGAAGTTCCAAAACAAAGACTCAAAAGTTGACTTAAATCAGTTTAATTATTAGGCCATTAGAGTTCTCTGCTTTAGATGCTTCGAGACTTTTAGCTGGAAAACCAGTTACCTTTTTCTCTATAAACAAATTCTTAAGACACATAAAATTTGTGCAAATACTTATTGCGTTAAAATATTTTTTGTACTCACCTTTTCTTAATGCAGCCACTGACAGTTACATTACATTTGACATGTCTTGAATATTTAAACAGATTGTTGACCGAGGTTAACAGTAGCCACAGACTTCTGTCTTGCCCTGCCAGTGAAAACACACGTCTAGACACTGGTTGGCGAACCCTTGGGAACCTACTGCTTGGCAAGTGGTTGCTGGCTGTAACTGGGTAAAATAAGTTGCAAAGACAATGTTGCACTAAATACCTCTGATTGACTTAGTCACTACAAAATTGCTGCTGTCACCCATAGTTTGCATGGAAGGTGTCAGCTTGTCTGCAAAGACTTGCTAACCACAGAGACCAAACCCTGGGTGTTAGATAAGGTGCTTATGCATAGATAAAAGCAGTGTAAGTTATGTTTGTGTGATTGGGTGAAAGAGATTTGTTGTACAAATCACTTGGAGTCTTAAATTAAAGAGAAAGACACTATATTGCATGCATGGATCATTTGTGTGCTATCATACCCAGAATGCCTGTCAGTTCTTTGGAAAATCTCATAGTATCTGGTTAGTAGTAACAGTGACTTACTAAACTTTTTCATCCATCCTTCCAGCCACTCACCCATTTAAACTATTTCAGGGTCTGTCAGGGGGCGGAGTCTGTGACCCAGCATTTTCAGTTATTTTGTATTTTTTGATTACTTATGAGATAATGTTACGTTCTGGGGTTATTCATGGTTTTTCATGTTTCCGTTCAGATTTTCTCTGACTCAAGTCTTGTTTTTTGTTTTTTTTTCATGTTCCTGCTCAGATTCATGTTCATGTTCCCATGTCATAGTTTTCATAGTTAGCCTTAGCTGTTCCCAGTTTAGTTTCTGGTTCAGTTTTGCCCCAGCAACTGAATGTGTTGCTGGGGACTCCTGCTAGAGACGGGACTATGATGAGGACAGTTCACTGCAGAGAAAGTGCAGTGTCCTTTGGCAGGTGCATGTATGTCTGTACACGGACTTTATCAGTGAGATAATATCATGAGACGCAGTCACAGAACTTTACAGCTGCATAAAAAGTCAGAATAAAGAACAAAATCAAAGGTGAGTTTGGTCCAGTGGGTTTAAAAATAGGGGTCAGTGGTAAAAAAGCTAAAGAGCTTGTTTCCCCTTTCCCTCTCATACAGTCTTCTTAAATGTTGTGTTTGTATGCTTATCTGATTTAAAGTCACATATATCACATTTTCCATGATTAGCATGCACTGAGAACTCGTTGAAGCCGCTCCTGGTGTGATTTCATTGCAAGATCGTCTTTTTTTGTCCTGTTGATTCATGAGGACAGACTAAAGGCAAAATCCTTTTTTCAAAATTATCCTGCAACTTTAATTCCTGTTATGTATTGCAAAGCAGTCTGCAACAGTGACTTTTGCTGTAATTTAGAGCTGTGGTTGAGCTATTATGGTAAAGCAGTCCTCCTCTAAATGACTACTTTCTGTAGTTTTCTCTGTCATATTTACAATTACTGAAAAGATGATAGTGTGGGTATGTTTTTGATGATTAGCTTTTGTCTGCCTGTCAGAGTCTGTCAGAAGAGCGGCTCCATTACTGTTGCTTCCTATCCTTTAATAATTTTGTGGTTGTTCATGTAGCAACTGCTTCTCATTGCTGTACAGCCGCTTACGGTTACCTGCTGTAATGTTTTCCTTCACTTGCAGTCAATCATCCGTCAGGCCTTCAATGAGCTTTCGCTCATTTGTAAACCTCATATTATGTTGAATGAGTGAAGGTTGGTGAGACTGCAGTGGCAAAGTGAATTTTGTCTTAATATAGTTTTTTAAAAGTTTTTTTTATAAATATGTAAGGTCATCACATTGCACTTAGGTTGTAAATGCCAAAGCTTGTTGGTCTCACAGTCAGAAGGCAATAAAACAAACTCACTATATATTATTATGCATTATTTTTTCTTTCCTTAAGCAGCCTGAAAAGTTTCAGGGTTTGGGAAGTCGTGGGTGCTTCTGGGTGTGTTTTTGTTTTCCAGGTGGAGAAGTGGGCAGGTCAGTGTTCTCTGGGCTGAGTTGATCTTCCTCACCTGGCATGAATCCTCTCATTATGGCTGTGATTTAAGTACCTGCTGTTTCAATTGGTCTAAGTCAGTTCATACGGTGGTAGCTAGGCTCACTCAGATATGAATTTATGTTTGTGTGTTACTGCCACCAACCCATCACACGGTTTGTCTGCTAGTGTCCTGCCTGAAGCCCACAGCCTGTTCTCTGAAGTATAAGTCAGTGTTTCCACAATCTCAACCTTTAATTGATACTCCTTGAGGATTCTTGGAACCACCTGTCGCTCACCTCCATGCCCACTCTCCACAGGAGCCCAGCTGAACCCCGAACCCCCACCTGCTCACCTGAAATCTCAAGTAAGGCCTCAGCTTGCAAATCTTCACTGTTGCTGCAACTCACAAGCTCATCCACTTTCACCTAGATCTCTCTCTCTCTGCAGATGATACCTGTGCTGATCAGTAGAGGCTAGGATCCACTCAGTATCTCACAACCCTACACCTGCATTTTTTTTTAAACATTAAATCCATAAATATGCTCTATTGCAGTCCTGTTCTATTACAACAAGGTCTGGGTGGTATAGAAGCAAAATGCAAAGAAAAGACAGATGGCTCAGTCATTTTAACAGCCCTGTGAGAGATTTGGTATTCAGGAGTCCGGGTGATATAGGCTGGATGAAAGCACGACCAAAACTCATCGGTAAAAAAAGACGAGAACTGATAAAATTAATGAAAGACTACAGACAGCAGGTGTTCTCAGAACATAACCGTGCCGTCTTATGACAGCATAAAAGTAAACATGAGTTTTCGTCATGATTTTCCAGCTGCATTGAGGTTTGTTGAAGTGAATGCCAAGTGACAAAAACTGTGGTGAACAGCAATTGAGTTTGATGTTGTAGACACTCCACCCCACTGTGAGACATCCTTTATCGAAATGTCTTATAAATATCTCAGCAAGCTGCACGCTTGGCTGCTTGGTACAATTGTCATAATCATTTGTGTTTTACAACAGCAAGCTGTTGAATATTAAGAGCATGTACAATGGTTTAAACCAAATGTATTATTGATTCCTCTAAACTTTTCCTCTCTGCAGTTTTTAACCTTTCTCCTTATTTTTTTTTTTTTCTCTCTTCCGCTCTTCGTTCATCCGGTCGCATTTGTTTCGACTCCTGTAATTCCTCTCAGCTTTCAAAATGGTTTTTTTTAGTAGATCCTTGTAAAGAGGATGATAAAAAGTTCTAGCTGAAATGATCCTCTGTTGCTACCACTAGACTGATCTTTGCATCATAGGGTGGAGGACTTAGGGGAAAGTCATGAATCTCTCCTGGGAGATAATGACATGTGCAGTCATGTACAAAATGCTATGCTGATTTAATATTTATAATAATAATAATAATGGATGTCATAATGCTTTCTCCAGTCTCATCGACCTGTCAAAAAAATATACAGCACGTCTACTATCCTGTTAGGAGGACCCGCTCTACCTCCCAAGTATATAAATGTGTTGGACATGCTTTCATTTTGCATCTGGTACTGCTCTTTTCTTGTCTCTTTCCTTATTGTCCAGCCTACGATGACTCCCTGAGCCTTTTTTTTTTTTTCCTTTTACTGTTAAAAAGGATTTCTTTCTCCCCACCGTCACCAAGTGACTCACAGGTCATAGTCTGATCTTTGTATAACATTACCAGGTCTTCACTTTTCAATATAAAGTTGCTTGACGTGATCTTCCAGGTGTGGGTCTGCCTTCTGTTTTTCTTTCTCTCCTGTCTGCTAAGGTTGTGTGTTTGTGAGCCTATACCAGGGGTGGGCAATTCCAGGCCTCGAGTGCTGGTGTCCTGCAGGTTTTAGATCTCACCCTGGGTCAACACACCTGAATCAAATGATTAGTTCGTTACCAGGCCTCTGGAGAACTGCAGGAGCTAATTTAGCCATTTAAATCAGCTGTGTTGGTTCAAGGACACATCTAAAACCTGCAGGACACTGGCCCTCGAGGCCTGGAATTGCCCACCCCTGACCTAGAGGGTATAGGCCAGGGGTGGGCAACTCCAGGCCTCGAGGGCCAGTGTCCTGCAGGTTTTAGATCTCACCCTGGGTCAACACACCTGAATCAAATGATTAGCTCATTGCAGTCCTCTGGAGAACTTCAAGACATGTTGAGGAGGTAATTTAGCCATATAAATCAGCTGTGTTGCATCAACGACACATCTAAAACCTGCAGGACACCGGCCCTTGAGGCATGGAGTTCCCCCACCCCTGCTCTAGGTCCAGGGAAAATGGCAGTATATGATTATTCCATTCAATTCAGTTTTATTTATTTAGCGCCAAATCACAACAACAGTTGCTTCAAGTCAATTACAGCTCTATCTGCTGTTTACCAAATATCAACTGCAGCTTCTATGGATCCCCCCCTTCCTTTCTTGTTCCAAATTCATCCTCAGAGTCACTCTTGTTGTCCTAGGTAGCAGTTACTGAACCAGCAAGAACACCATTCATGAATTCACCTGGATGAAGATTTTTCCAGGCAGTCTGTGCCTTCAGACTTTTGAACTGAAGTGCTGCACATGACAGGTGTATTTGTGGTAATAGAGGGCTTGCAGCAGAAATCAAAAGTGACAAAAAGTGCCATTTTGACATGCTTCTGGGGCAGATATGAACAAGGGTCACTCGGGGGAGAGCAAACATGTCATTTCCATTTGAGAATCTCCTAAGAAAAAGCCAATTCAGAAGGATGAGGAGAAATAAGTCTCGTTGAAGAATACAAATAAAACATTCATATTTTTCTGATAAGTGATACAGGTTAAAATAAGGTCACTGTTTTCCTTAAGCCGTCTTTAAAAGGCAAGGCAGGCAAGAAAAAGGAAAATTACAGGTTTTGCAAGGACAAATCTTCCAGAAAAATGAAAGGAATGGTTATTTAGCACGGAGCGTTTTAGAGGAGAAAGGCTTTATGCTGACTTTTGTGCTGAGAAATGCTGTAAGCAGCACGAGCCCTTCATCTCTGTTTTCTGTGTTAAAAACATTCCAGCATATACGTGAAATGAAAAAGCTTCAAGGGAAATACGAAAAGCACGCAGCACCTTTTAGTCTTTGTACTGTGCATGTAAGTTTCTATTTGAGAAACAAAAGATGGTTTAAAGCAGAGGTGCCAAAATTATTTTAGCGTGTGGGCCACATACAGCCTAATTTAATCACACCATTTACACCAGAGCAGTGAAAACACTGCAAAATAACACAAAACGAACACAACTCAACCACCACCTTGATTTAGACAGATTAAAAATGTGAGTAATATTTAGAATTATAAAAGCCCGGGAATCGAATCATGAGTCATGCAATCAGTGAGATTTAAAAACTCAAACTTCAGTGTAATTTTTCCGAAATTGTCACTCTTCAACATCCAATAAGGGGGCCAGATCTGACCCCAGGCCGGCTCTAATCCCACTGGCTTTACGGCGACACACTGAAATACACTGGCTACAGTAACAGCAGCAATCGAGACATATGTTTGGAGTATACTCTATTGCTCGTCTACATGCTGCTGCCAGAGGAGGTTTTGTCTGTTTTGGTGTTACTTGTTGTCTAAATCATTCTAATGATTACGGTGGATTTAGCTGGAAGGTGTCACAGCGGGTCTGCAGAGGTGTGTTTGTAGGGTTTTCTGACTGTCTATATAAACTGTCTATTTACTGCGTACTAAATAAAACCGTGAGCATAGGATTAGTTCACGTGGGCCACAAAGACAAGCTCAGACAGTCTTAATGCCAGCGACAGCAGCCCACATCAGCTGAGGGCTCGGCTCATACTATTGCATCTTATTGCTAACTTTCACAGAAGGGATTCTATTTAACTTTTATATACTGTTTCATGCTTTCAGTTATTTGGAGCAGATAGAGGTCAAGGGTCCAAGACTTCCCTGTTAATTAGCCTGAAGAATTAAGAAATGGATGATTAATGCATAACTAATGTTTCAGAGAGCAGAGTCTGTTTTTAGGAACACGTGTTTTTTGGAGAAAAACTGTCATGTCCTGTTTTACCTTAGTCATGAAAACACAAATACAACATTGTATGTAAATATATAATCATTAACAGAAAATGTGATTCACAATATTAGTTTAACATTAATAACAGAACTGTAATGGAGTTGATCGTAACAGTAATTATTAGAAAAATAGGATTTCCATTTATTTAACCCAAAATTATATTTACAAAAGTGATAAATATTGAGCTCATAAAAGAAGTCAAAGAAACAAAACTAAAGTCATGCAAAGACTACAAAGTTAAGACACCAAATGACTGCCCAAACAAGCATAACTGACCTAAAAGTGAAATGACACAGGGGTGTATATAATGGCTGATCAGCCCACTATGACACACGAGGGGTAACTACACAACACAATCATAAACCACACAAATGATGCAGTACAGTCTAGTTTGTTAATAAAATAAAGATCAAAGAAGAAAATCTAAACTCAATATTTATCCATCCATCCATCCATTCGCTACCGCTTATCCTTTTCAGGGTCGCGGGGGGTGCTGGAGCCAATCCCAGCTGTCATAGGGCGAGAGGCGGGGTACACCCTGGACAGGTCGCCAGTCTGTCGCAGGGCTAACACACAAGGACAGACAACCATTCACACTCACATTCACACTCACATTCACACCTAGTGGCAATTTGGATTATCCAATTAACCTATCCCCACAAGCTGCATGTCTTTGGACGGTGGGAGGAAGCCGGAGTACCCGGAGAGAACCCACGCAAACACGGGGAGAACATGCAAACTCCACACAGAAAGACCCCGGCCTGATGGTGGAATTGAACTCAGGACCTTCTTGCTGTACGGCAACAGTGCTAACCACCGTGCTGCCCACTCAATATTTAATTAAGTACAAATACTTGTTTTTTTAATTAAAGAAAACACACATTCTCCCCTTCAGCAGGACGTGGTGGTGCAGTCCAATTATCCATCCTTGTATTTAACAGCTTCAAACCCTGGCCACCACCTTTTGTCTGGCAACTCCCGGGAATCATGGCAGGTAAGAAGTAAAGGAAACAAAGGTTAGTCAAAAATCAAAGTAATGAACTGGTATGAATACATAAGTAAACTAAATGTGCGCGCTTAGAAATAGAACAAATGTATCCAAACCAAGTAATAAACTTCTTGGAAACTAAAGTGTTATTGTGTTCAAATGAAAAAATGAGAATAAACAAGTGTTACCGACTTTAGAGTGTGGCCATGGGTTTGGCCATCACATGACTTATGAGTGCCTTGACAAATACATGTTCTCATGATGGTTTCAAGGTGTCGCTTGAACACAGTCACCACATATTCACTTAAAATGTTGACGCTTGAGATATAGTTTCAGTTCCAAGATTCCCCAAAGCAATATATATATTATGTTTTTTATTTTAAAAAAAAATGTAGGAGTTTCATACTCTTATGTCTTTTGTCACTTTAGGAAAGATCATCAAATTACAGGCAAAAAAAACGACATTTATACATTTAAACTGCCAAATGTTAACGCAGGTCGAGTTTAGCCTGAAAAGTATGTGAGGGTTAAGCTGCTGTTGCATGCCATGCTGTACCTCTGCAAGCCACTCTGCAACCCACCACCCCTGCAGCTCCTGCTTTTCATGTGCGGTCTGACATGAGTTGTTGTCAAGCTGCTGTGATTGTTAGACTTCTTTGTGCTGCGTTGAGCTCTTTCCTCCCCTGCCTTCAGCTTTCCTTGTATGCACATGAAAACACACCAAGGTGAGCTTATGCTTTTCAAGCTGTGCAGATGAAAATAGTGTTTTTTGTTCAAAAGGAGACGATCTGAGTGAAGTGTGTTTCGCAAGGTTCCACATATGAGAAAGCGTTACCATTATTATTTTTTTCTTTAATATTTTGCCTTTACTTTTTCGTGTGTGGTTTTGGGTTTTTTTTTCTTCTTTTTAGGAATATATTTATTCTCTTTGAATAACATAGTTAGAAGACACACAACTTTAACATCTCTACATAGAGAGAAAATAATGTGGAAAGCAGAAAGGCAAAGAAAATTTAAAAACATATCACTTCTTAGTCGAATCCAATATGTGCTTTATATCCAGCGAAGAGCAAAAAGCATTTTGATGAAGACTGTATATAACCCTGGATTACAAACTCCTGTTTTTATCAAAGTATCACGTTTTTTTTCTGTAGTTTTTTGTCTTTGTCTGGAGCAGCAATGTCATCGTGGGCCACATACAATATGTTTATCTTAAGTGTGCTTGAACAGTGAAATTCCCCTTTCCGTCAATATAAAGAAGTTTGTACCCTATTCCTGAGATATGTTGGCATTAGAAAAAGAAGTCCCATTTCCAAACTTTGTGCCCTCCTTCTCTTGTTCCAAAGCTGTGCAGTGGGCCAGATTGGAGGCTTTGCTTGGCCAATTTTGGTCCCCGGGTCTTAGGTTTGACACCCTTGGTCTGGAGTGTTTTCACCGCGGCAGTCTTTTCACAATAAAAGAGATAACTGTGCCTTTTATATTACATTATTCTTTAAAATAACACATTTGATTATTAATTTAATAAGATAAGATAAGATAACCTTTATTAGTCCCACACGTGGGAAATTTGTTTTGTCACAGCAGGAAGTGGACAGTGCAAAAGTTATGAGGCAAAAATTAGAATACAATAAGAATAAATACAGTACACAACTGTACAGAATAGAATAAAATAATATACTATATACAGTAGAATAAAATAAATATACAATAAGATAAAAATAGAATACAAATACTATATACAACTGAGTAAAAATACAACGATGACAGAAAGGATTATTGCACTTAGTGTTATTGCACATGTATGGATGTGTGTGCTTGATCAGTTAAAGTCTTTATTATGGAGTCTGACAGCAGTGGGGAGGAAAGACCTGCGAAATCTCTCCGTCCCACACCGTGGGTGCCGCAGTCTCCCACTGAAGGAGCTGCTCAGTGCTGTCACAGTCTGCTGCATGGGGTGGGAGATGTTGTCCAACAGGGATGACAGCTTAGCCGCCGTTCTCCTGTCACTCACCACCTCCACTGGGTCCAGAGGGCATCCTAGAACAGAGCTGGCCCTTCGGATCACCCTGTTCAGTCTCTTCCTGTCCCCAGCAGAGATGCTGCCGCCCCAGCAGACCACACCATAAAAGATAGCAGAAGCCACAACAGAGTCATAGAAGGTCTTCAGGAGTGGGCCCTCCACTCCAAACGACCTGAGTCTCCGCAGCAGGTACAGCCTGCTCTGCCCTTTCCTGTAGAGGGCGTCTGAGTTATGAGTCCAGTCTATTGTTCAGATGAACACCAAGGTACCTGTAGCTGTCCACAGCCTCAATGTCCATACCTTGGATGTTCAGTGGTTGCAGTGGAGAATGCTTGTGCCTGCGGAAGTCTACCACCAGTTCCTTGGTTTTACTGCCGTTGATCTGGAGGTAGTTCAGCTGGCACCAGTCCACAAAGTCTTGGGTCAGACCTCTGTACTACTTGTCGTCCCCATCAGTGATGAGGCCGACTATTGCAGAGTCATCAGAGAACTTCTGCAGGAAGCACTGGGTGGAATTGTGGGAGAAGTCTGCAGTGTAGATGGTGAAGAGGAACGGAGCCAGAACCGTTCCCTGTGGGGCCCCCGTACTGCAGACGACCCTGTCCGACACACAGCCCTGAGTCCTCACATACTGTGGTCGGTCGGTGAGGTAGTCCAGGATCCAGGTAGTGAGGTGATGGTCCACTCCAGAGTTCACCAGCTTGTCCTTTAGAACCGAGGGAAGAATGGTGTTGAAGGCACTGGAGAAATCAAAGAACATGATTCTCACAGTGCTTCCAGCGGTCTCCAGGTGAGCGAGGGAACGATGTATTTTTAACCGCCATATTATCTTTACTCACTGTTTCCTCGGCTCTAGCGAGGCCTTGGCGAGTTTGTGCTGCACTCGAGTCGAAGGTCAGAAGCTTTGCTGTTGGTGGCAGCTTGTAACAGTCGCCTGCTCTCAATCCTCAGATGGTAAGGTGGTTAGAAAAGCCCTCCAGCTGCTCCCACAGGGGTGGGACAAAGTGTCAGCTCATCACACAGAGGAGGAAGGAGAGAGAGAGGAGGGCTTTAAATCTCTCCTTCTCTTTTTCACTCTCTCCACATTTCCCATGGCTTCCATGTCGCTGTTACTCTCCCTTCCTGGATTATTTCTGTATAATTTGTTTGCAGCATATATTTTGGATTTAAATCATTTGTAATTTGCATCTGTTTGCACACAATACCCACCCACTCACACAAACATGTACACACACATGCACATTTGAATTGCCTGAAAATGTAAATTCCTTCAACCAAGTTTTAACAGTAAAAATTTGGCACAGCAATAATAATGAGCATCATCATTAAACACATTCTGAGACTGGCATCTTATTACACACTGTATATAAAAGATTTAAATAGAATGGACCCTCAAGTCTCAGTGTTAGCATTCTGGTCACAACCATGTTGGTTTTTTGGAATCAAAAGTGACCATATTTCGAAGAGAGGGCGGCGTGTTAAACCACTAGATTACTTTTGATTGTCAGTGTACTGACAACAGGTGGCGTCACAAAGACACAAGTGTTTGCCACGCTGTATCACTTTCCTGTTTTGTACCATCAGCTCAGCACATGGACCAATGAGCACAGAGGAATTAACTATTCTAAAAAATGCAAATGCTGCTCTTATTTCCTGTTTCTGTGAAGTAGGTATTTAGGATTTTGCACCTTTACTCATCCTGAAGCTAACTTTAACTTGTACAGTTTTTTTTTTCTTCAAATGCTGTGAATTAACACCCACATTTAACATAAAGGCAAACCACCAATCATACTTCAGTACTGATGCCAATCATTGAATGACTCCTATGAGAAAAGCACAAACATGCTCTAATTTCAAGCAAGACTTTTGGTGCATGACAATAAATATGAAGACTTTTATTGTGGTTGCATCTGCATTAGCATGGCATCATTATAAAATGATTAGGGTAAAACTGATAATGCATTCAATTAAAATATTCCACTGAATGATACATTGACTTAACTACATGCACAAATTGCTTACACTTGCAGTTTTTCCTGGAAGTCCAGGACTTGAGCTTCCAGGCTCTGCGTTTTTACTCGATTTGGAAGGTGGGTGGAGCGCGCTGGTGCTGCTCAGTTTGTACTGAGGTGTTACTTTGGGATGTAGTGTATAGCTCTCGCTCGAGGAGGTGTGTATGTGTGTTCACGAGTGTGTCTGCATGTCAGTGCCAAGCCTGGTGATCCCTGAGCTTGGCACCATCTGGGCTGGAGGCTTGAGCTGGACAGACAGGCAGACTGGGTGGGGGGTGTTGTTGTTGTTGAAGCTGATCCCTGGGGTTTGAAAAGCTGGTTCCATCTAACCTCTAACCTCCCACCACTGCCTCTGGCTGTGGCACACAAAAACAGAGACACGGCATGAACAGATATGACAAAGGCATACAAATACGACACGGCACGCACATACACGAGTTATTCGAGGCACACATGCAGATCGTGGCAGAAAAAATAAGAAACGGGACGATGAATGGCTTTCAGAGTTGCCCCCCCCCCAAAAAAAAATGAGATGGAAAGAATAATCTATAAGGAGACAGAATGAGTGGGTGAGCATGCACACGAGGTCTCAAATGTTCAAAGGAAATTATGATGACTTTTCAAAGCAGTGTAGTGTATATTGTCATCATATGCATGCATCAACTTAAAGTTGTGCCTTTGGGGCCCATACATTGGCGTGTATGTTGTTGTGGTTATACTGTGAAAGGAATAGTTATTATGTTATTGTGTTTATTTTCTCCCTTTGCCTACAGTGTAGGTTTCTCTCTTTCTTTTCTTTCCCCCTCCCGGTGTGTAACTCCACAATGTGTGCGAGTTGACATGTTTCACTGGGGTTATGAGGTCCACTTAGGGGTGTGCCCACTTACTGGTTCCTGCTGAATTCCTGGCTGGTACACCTCTTCTGTGTCAACTAATCATCTAAATGTGGTATTTAAGGACTTCATCCACCCACTCTCCGCCAGATTATATCAGTGGTTTAAGCGGTAGCGTGTCAGGCTCAATCAAGCTCCTTGGTTTGCATTGTTCCCCTTCTACTTACATGTATCTTTTACCTCAGCCTGCCTCATCTTTGGAAACCCATCCACCTGCTGTCTCTTGCATGTCTGGTTGTAGCTCTGCAGTAAAAATCTTTGCGTATTCTTATGACTAAGGCTTCTATCGTCTGTGTTTTTGAGTCTGCCAGAGTCCGTCTCTGTGCTCATTCTTCTACTCTTTCCCTCTTTTTGTCCTGTTAGGCAGCTTTCCCTGTGACACCATTAGTTAAATGGCTTCTGTTGTTTTCTGCACACATGCTTTTTCCACCCAGCCTGCATGTGCTGCACACATAAGATAATAGAAAACGGTCGGTGCATGACAAGCTGGAATCATGCATCAGCAGTTAGACGTCATTCGCAAGGATAACAACAGCACAAAGACCAAAGCTAGAGGTGAACTTGGAATTTTAAATTCACCACTGAAACATGTGGCTTGTAGCTTTCCTGAAATTAAACTTCCGTTTGCTTTTAATTTTCCTCTTTTTCACTTTAAGAAGTATTTGCTTAAGTAAGTAAAGTCAGCTAGAAGTCCTCTACTCAGTCATACAAAGATCAAAGGGAAGCACAAAAACCTTCAAACAATTTCCAGTTGTCAACCAGAGCTGCTGGACCAAATGCCATAAGAGGTGTGATCAGCGCAGAAAGAGAGAGAAGAGAACCAGGATCAGAGTTAAGACAAAGAAGCTTCAAGCTAAGGCTGTTCTTCTGGTTGGTGTTCAGAAATCAAATCTTGGTGCTGAAACATCACAGTGGATGGACTGTGCTTACCAGCTGTGTAAAGATGTTGCCCATGTTATTTGTCTGTAGAATTCACCAGTGTCTATTTGCTGCTGTTCAAATTCCTCTAGTTGTGCATGAATTGTGTGATCATCAGTGGGGCTGAAGACTGGAAGGATCGAAACTTAAATGAATAGAAATCTGTGGGAGACATTTATAATGGTCAAAGTGAGAAGAAGCCCAGAAGGATCCAATCAACAGCTGAGCAGGAAGCATAAAAACTGTTGTTAAAGCATGTTGTTGCACTGATACATGTACAGCAGAGGTTCACCACAGTTACAGCTGCATGTTCATTGTGAGCTGCAAGTGAGCATACTTGTCATTTTTCTTCCCTACCCTAGTCACGAATGAGCATTGCTCTTGTTAGTTGCTCCAGCGGGATGAGCCATCATTTTCAAAAGTCCGTACCAAAATTGCTGCCGAGTGGCCAAACTTGCTTGTAGAAGCAGTGTCCCTTCTCTTTTTACAGGAAGACTCTTTTGGCCACATTTTAAATGATCTTGACTTTAAACTGAGACCATAATCGGGATGTGTGTTACAGTGCAGGGTGTATGAATGCAGTATAAATGTGTGGAGTGTTAAGATCACAAAGTGAATATCTCTGCAGCACTGACAGAAATAGATTTAAAGAATTTGCAGGAGCCTCTGAAAGCTGGACTCAGTTTGCTCCTTGTCTACAAATTAGTCCTGAGCTATACTGCTAATTTTGCTATCGACCCAATACCAAGTAAATCCTGATACCGATACTGATACTTTTAACTTCTAAAGGGAGCTTATGCAGGAGAGAATAGTTAACACAACAAAACACACCTTTCAGCTTATAATAATGTATTTTTAATTTCTGGAGACCTGAGATGTGGACGTGCCCGTCTCTAAAGCCCTCAGTTCAGCTTTTCTTGTTTAAATGTGCTACAGGCTACAAATAAAATAGACATGGTAGTCAGCACAAAAAGGTTCAGATATTTTTCATAGCGCACGTTTGAGGGTTGTTGTTTTTCTTTAACATAAGTCAGTGTGCTACATGCTGAACTTGGTGAGGCAGGACTCAAACTGTGCAATCAAAAGGGGAATGTATTTTTACCACAAAGTTGTGTAAGTATATACAGTGATCTGGGTAAAGGGGGCTCCAAACGCTGCCCTGCAGGAGGAGGTGAAAACAGCAAACCCAGGAAAAAACGGAGGACCATGACAGAAACAAAGCATCGACCAGCTTTGGGACCTATCCTAACGATATCTGTATCGATCGGCTAACCTCTACCATAAATGAACCAGTAGAGATTTTGAAAGACCAAACCGCAGGTGACTCTAGCTTTTCCCGGTCACACCAGCACTGAGATTAATATTTAAATAAAGCTCCATTCAAATAAACCTGATATTTTTGTACATTAAATATGTCTGGTCTTCCCAATTTAGCATAAACAAATAAGCACGAGTCACCCAGTGAGTCAGACGGCTTGTCAGTAAATCTGCCACTCAGGCTGTCACCGATTCCCAGTGGCCATGTAATCAGCGAGCAGCGTCATAGTTTCCACACCATAATTCCAGCTTTATTTCCTCCTGTACGCCTTTCACCGCCTCTCATTGTGTACGATGCACTTTATTAAAAAGCTTAATGCTGAAATTGGCTCATTTAAATATCTGAGAAAAGCTTTATACTTGCATTTAGTGTGCAAATATGTTTTAACTGATGTCTCATAATTTAATTTCACGTTCCAAATACCGTCCCTGCATTTTTTTCTTTTCTTTTTTAGGAGCTTTATTATATTTTGATTTTTCATTAATGACGCGATGGAAGCATTTCTCCCTTTTCTCAGCCCATTTCTCCGGCTTCTTTTAGTGTGCAGTCCTGTGGGTGTATATTAGAACCAGAGTCCTTTAAAATCAATGCTGGAATGAAGACAAAATCCACGACAAACTTTCAAACTCCAATCACTTCATGCTGCCTGCAAATGTACTGCAAAACGGACTCTGAATCCAATAAAGAACTGAACAAGCAATACTTAGTGAGCCTGCGATAAACTGAGAGCTTGAAACCAGCGAGCAGTCATTTTTATTTTATTTCCAAAACCTTTATCTCCTGTCCTCATCCCTCAAATATTCCAAATTATTAGCAAATATTCTCGAGCACACCCCTCCCTAATATAATTACATTAGAGTCCTGCTAATTTCTTTCCCCGTCGTCTTCTCGCTCCCTCTCTGTCTCGCTGCTTCACTCATTCTGATTATCTTCTCCCGCTCACTTTATCCCTCTCTCACTTTCTGGCTCACAAATCTCGAAAATTGAGATCTGAAGGCTGGTGCAGTGGGAAGCCTTGATACAAGGCTACCACTCTCAGTCAAATGAAGACACTCCTTTGGCATCAAGAGGCGGGAGCACAACCTGCCCACACTTGTCTCTCTGAGAGATTTTGGTCTGGAGGGCCAGTGCTTCCTTTTTATTCTGGCAGTAACACGAGATGTAATGTGGTAGGGGGGTATGTTTATGTATTTAAATGTATACGTCAGAGCAGACTGTACGGTTGTGCACTTCTTGGAAAATGCTTTCAGCTAGAAAGGTAAAAGACAAATATGGACTGCGCTTGCATTTACATTTTGATTCCTTTTGATTTTCCACAGTTAAGTCAGTTCTAGATGTAGCTCAGGATAATTTCATGCATTTCCATCCTGCATGCACTGCTGGGGCCCAACCGAACAGCTTCAGCTGCAGCCCACTGCACAAGCTTCTGCCTGCACATGTAAATGCACCTGGTGCGATGAGCACCAGCTTTCTGGTAAATCCTGACATTTTATTTCTTTTCTCACAAGTGAAAAACGCACTGAGAACAAATTACAGGAAATTAAAGGAGATGTTGATTTGTTTGGTTGGAGGATGATCTGTGAGTTTACTGGAAAACATGACAATTTTTTAAAATTGACAAAAATCTTAGAAGCTATGATTCTTATGTGTACTGTCAACATATAGTAAGTTTATAAAGGTTTAAAATATCATGGCACATTTGACCTCTGACCTCTCCTTCAAGGTCAATAGATGAGTGATTAATTATAGTGATATGCCGTCATTTGTAAGATCCATGTTTTCTACTGCCATTCTTTGTACTGGCTACATTTAGCTTATGATACTGTAACCCAGTGAGTTTACACGACTCAGTAATGCACTACAACATGTTATTGTTAATTGGGATTTATCATTACTCTGTTAATCACTGAGTTGATCAAAAATAAATCAATAATAAAAGATAAATACTATAAATATAAGAATAAAACCCAAAGAGTATATTTAACACCCCTACTGGTTAGGAAGGAACAAGCCCCGCCTTCCCCTGCTCTGTACCGTCACGTGCTCAGACACAGAGAGAGACGGAGGTGCACGAGACCATCACTGATTTTCACCGCCAAGCTTTTCGCTGGAAAATAACTATTAACTTGATAAATTGAGCAAATATCCATACCGGAGATCTGCATGGACCTTGGAGAAACGGACCTGATTTATTGTGAACATTTCGGACCTTGAAACCATCGCGATCTGCGCGGGAGCGGATGAAGTGGACAAGATCCTCTCTGAGAGTTGAACAAGATCCTCTCTGAGAGTTGAACAAGATCCTCTCTGAGAGTTGAACATTAGAAGTGTGCTGGCTAGGTTTTTTTATGGGATCGTGAGACCTGGATCTCTTCCTGACGAGGAAGATGGCGAGCCTTTCCCTTTGAACCGAACCGAACCACAGCCATTCTGAGTTGGCCCAGAAGGGCAGGTTGCTCTTCTCTCACGAACAATTGCAACAGTGCGGTAGGACGAAATCGCACCAATCACAAACTTTTGACCTGTTGGATTTGACTTGACTGAACACTGACTATTAAGCCGGCAAGACTGACATATCTGAGCTCAGATAGGATTCTGACTGTTATTATTATTGCTGTCACTGTATTTTATTTTATGTTTTCATTCCTGTTCATAAAATTCTGTTAAATTGTTGCTAAATAGTTTAATACAATTCATAGCAACTTTACCTGTGGCTCCAGTCATTCTTCTCCACGCAACTCCCTTTATCCCTCCTGCGAATCTAGCTATTGGCCCATTCTCTCCATCTTACTTTAATTTCCCCTACCCTATCCTGTACTTGGCTACAATACCAAGATATGGAAGCTTATCATATTATAATTTGTAAACTAAACGCAGTGTAGACTACAGTGTAGCCAGTTGTTGTATTTCTAATGACCTGCAGGAGGCAGCGCCTCTGGTCATTAAAAAAACCACCTGGCTGTAGCTCAGGTGGCAGAGCAGGTCAGCCACTAATCAGATCCCAGGCTGCCTCCTAGCTGCATGCCAAATATCCTTGGGCAAGATACTAACCCCATGTTTGCCTACTGGTGGTGGTCAGAGGGCCCGGTGGCGCCAGTGTCCGGCAGCCTCGCCTCTGTCAGTGCGCCCCAGGGCAGCTGTGGCTACAATGTAGCTTGCCATCGCCAGTGTGTGAATGTGTGTGTGAATGGGTGAATGACTGAATGTAGTGTGAAGCGCTTTGGGGTCCTGTGGACTAGAAAAGCGCTATACAAATGCAGGCCATTTACCATTTAAAAAAAAAAGAGTGGAAAACAGACAAATGTGACGGGATGTTTGATTCCAGAGTCGGAGGCCACCTCCGTGTTCTCTATAACATGTCTTCAGTAACTTCTGTCATCTGCATGGGTTAAAGTCGCTTCTTCCTTTGTGCTGTTTTTGTTTATATTACAGCCTTGTGTCATTGCTATAGTTAATTCCTGTGTTACTTTGATGATCACTGACTTTGTGTGTTGTGGGGTGTTTCTCCTCCTGTGTTTCTGCACTTCTGTAAATGCCTTCCTTTTTTTCTTACCTGACTCTTGTCACTCGTGCTCTTGTGTACTGATAATTCAGCATGTCTCCTTGTTGTGTGTTTTATCATCTGAATGTTCCCGTTTCCTTTTCGTACCTGGACCTTTTTTTGGTCAGTGGTTGTTTTCTGTTTTTTCCGTCTATTTTTGTACATCCAACAAGTAATTTTTTTAATACATTTAGACTTTTGTTTCTGCAATCAGTTTAAATGCCCTTCATTTAGTTCAAATTCTTGGCCAAACTCTGATAAAAGATAATACTGCAGAATCCAGCAATAGAGGGACATTTACACAATGAAACAAAGGGTATTACTAAAAACCAAAAATATCTGCCTCTATGGATTTCGGTGTAGATTGTGGTTAGCAGATCACTAATGTGTCATGCGTGTCTCAACACACATGACACATTAGTGCATGTAAGCCTGAAAAGTGAACAGATCCTAAAATCCATTTTCAAATCTAGTGGGAGTGGGATGTACAGAGAGTAACACAGGGCTTCTATCGATTCTTGTTAAGAGCCTGGTGGCTGGAGTGTCTGGAGCCAATTAATGGGTTTTTGGTGAGGACGCTGCTAAAATAGTCAAGGTGTGAGAGGAGATGAGGGCATGTAACATGTGCGCAGTCTTTAAAGGAGAAAAGAGAGGGTGTATTTTATTTAAATAACATACAACTTTAACTGCACCAGCTTTGTTGCAGATTGTGCAAAATTGAAGTTTGACTGTTAAACCAAACAGCAAAGTTCGGCAGATCACTTGTTTTGCCATGTGTTGAAAACCAGTTTTTATCGTTACAATCTCAGCATGCTACAGTCACTGGTTCGTTAACAGTGTAATTAAATTTTTGTGGATCTGTAAGACATCAGCATTGGAAGCAGATAGAGATAAAATGACAGTGGTCTCATACTTGATCCCTGACAAGGGATCCCTGATCGCCACCACTGACAATAGAAACTGAGAGCAAGTAGATATTGATCTAATTTGTGGGACAAGTAGAACCAATATTTAACGGATATGAAGAGAACAATTTCAAAGCTGTAATGGGCGTTCCCACCCACAGGCTCAGTCTGTCCAATAGAAAGCTGTGGTCAGTCAAAACTTATTCCTAAAACCCGAATAAACAATGATGGAACGCATCCGAACATCAACACTCATCAAAATGATATTAGTCACTCTGAGAAGGATTGTTTTTCTCTTAAGCAGTCTGGAGATGGAGCTCCTATGTTGGGAGGTCAAATTCAGCTCAGATTCTTCTTTTACAAGTTTCAGAAAAGCAATTTTGAGGTTTTGTCTGGAACAAACACCAGGTTTATCACATCAACTGGGCAGAACTTTTAGATCTTATATATGACTGTAAGCAAGAATGTTAATGGGATTGTAATGAATCACCGCTGTCAGTTTGTTTGGATACCAAATAATCAACAATATCTATATGGCAGTTCAATTTAGGTCAAAGTGCTAGACTAATGGACTGAATCATTTCACAGTTGCATGGCTAAATGCACAACTTCTCATAAATGAAGCTGCAATAATCAGAAGCGATGGTGATAACATAAAACGATAGTACAGATTATCTGAGCTGCTCGTGCAATTTAATATTGTGCATAATTGGTGCTTCACGTATAAGAATTTTGCTGCCCTATTACTTGAAACCTCCCTTTAAGCAGAAACATTTTAAATCTCAAATAACTCCATTGTGTAAAGGTTACATTTATGGTCTTTTCCATTTAGAGAAAGTACGTTTTTTGTTCCTGTGACATGGTGCGAAGACGCAGAGAAAACCACTACAATAGTACTTACTCATTAACTTCAGTTCATTTAAGTGTGGCATCTTTTGTTAAAAGGAATTAAAGTGAGCGGCTTCAGTCTGAGGGTGTCACATTTATTAAAAGGAAATTAGTAATCTTCTGCTTCTTTTATTAGCATCCAGATTTGTGCATTTATATTTTTGAGACCAAACACTGAATACATTGTATGATTTGTTATAGTTTTTTATTCATATTTGTCTGGATTGTTTTAAGCACATTTCTTTAAATGTAATCTTGAAAATGTGGCGTTCACAGATGTCATTGAGATGAGGTGGGCAAGGAAAGTTGGGCATGCAGAAGACACTGAGGATCGTTGTCTCCATCCTGCGTGGTTCCCTTCTTTACTGTAAGCGTCTAAGGCGATGTTAGTATTAGTTTGCAGTTATCTTCAATACGAGCATTGGTTATATTTCTTTTTCGGCTATTAGTGATTACGGGTCTATATCACAAATAACTATTGCAGTAAACTCACAAACAAACCAAATGGACTGAACTATGTTAATATTAAACATTAGCTCCAAGAAAGTTCCTAGAAAACTTAAGTAGTGGTGTACTTTCAAAAATGTTTATCAATTTGATACCAGTGTCACCAATACCAATTAAAAGACTGGTATGGATATGTCAGTAGTTGGGTTAATATGTTCAAGACACGACTGTCATTACGCAGGTATCAGTAAAGGCTCTGTTTCTTGACCCAAAGCTGGTACAAAAGAGAATCACCAAAGCCAGCAGTCTTCATCCACCTCGCAGTTATTTGGGAAATTCAGTCTGGACTAAACTCTATAATATTTCCGATACACGCTTGTTTGCCGATTAGTTGCAAATCCACAGACAGGATTAGCTCACCTGCCCTTCAGAGATCTCAACACTACTCCTCTGATGTTAACCATCACTCCACATTTAATAAATAATAATGAAGTAGAGGTTGAAGAACTATGCCCTCGTGCATTTTCGTTTGCTCTGTAGTTTTTACTTTCATGCTTATTCATATAAGAATCTGCACTCGAGTACAGTTCTGCACTGGTGAGTGCAGACTTGTGGCATTGGTAATGTTTCAGTTCACATTAATTGTGACTTGATTTCCAGTGTTTGTGTAGCAGTGAACAGTGTAAAGGTTTAGCTTGCGAGAGGCCTTTTTGACCCCGGCTCCTGCAGTGATTAATGGTTTCTGGGTTAGCCTTCAGTTTCTGGGTTGTTGCAGAAAGGTTCATTAAACCGCGTTCCTGCAGCTGAGCGGCGTAAAGAGCACAAGAATGCAATGAAAAGGGATATCTGTCTTCAAGGATTTAATGTTAAATTATGTACTTCTACCTTTTCCAAAAAATTAAAAGTAAAATGATCCTGTTAAGATTTTACCAGTTTTTCATTTTTTTAAACTAAGGCGAATTAGTATATTTTATAATTAGAAACACTGATGCACTGTCCTGTTTGTATTTCACTTGAAATATCCGAGTCGTATAATTCCCCATCTTTATTTTTCTCTTTTGAGGCAATATAAAGTGAAGAGTTACATTTTGCAGTGTAAAAATAACAGGGTTTTTTTTTTCTTTCTTTTTTGGTCTATTATTTTTCATCATATGTCAGACATCTCCCCTGGGAGAAAATCTTAAGTCTCTATGTGTTGAAGTGCTGTATTTCAATAAATCTCACGGCAGGAGTCCACCAAATGTAATGGAGGGAAGTGATTTCTCTTTTTTTTTATCATCTTTGTCCTTTTCAAAGTCCCGCTGTTTTGTAGGAGATCGTGATGCCTTTCAGGGTACAGATTTATCAAGCAGAATAGCAAGGACTCGTGTCAGTCAGGGCTACTTGTTTGTGTGTCACACACCTAACAAACAGCATGTTGGAGGTCTCATTGCCCTCCACAGAGCTCTTTGTCTTGTCATCCCACCACAGCCAGGCAGGTTTTTTTTTTTTTTTTTTTTTTTTTTTTTTTCCCCCTGCTCAGCTTCACAATTCAGCCAGAACGATGGGGACTCCCACAATGATTGAACATAATGACGTGTGAACCCATTAAGCAGCTAATCAGAAACTGCAACGAAGCTGATGATGATGAAGGTGAAGCCGTCATCAACCCCCCCCCCCCCCATCCAAACTGATGTGAAAAATCCTGCAGCGTATTAGAGCAAGGCTACACTGCACACACAACGGGTAATGCCAACATGAATGCAGCAAGGTGTTTATGAATGTCGCAGCTGTATCTGCAGACTGGATCTGATTCGCTGTGTTTGCTGAAGTGTGCGATCGAATATCGAGCCCTTTTTAAAAACGAATTCAAAGAGTTTTCTGGATGTGTAGTGACTCGGTCACACAGAGGTAAAAATAGCACAACCTCCTTGTGACTTGGAAAAATCAGCGTTTGCTTGGTGATTGCATTTTTTCTATTCGGTAACCAATTGGAAGAAGGTGAAGCAACCAGCAACAATTTGAAAGATCAATTGCAATAATGACATCAGACTGATATCGGACTCTGTCTTACTGTGCCCATTGTTCTTGCAGGCTTTATGGCAAATGGCAGCAGCTCGTTTTCCCTGGTGTGGCTGTAGTAGCTTAATCAGATATAAATTCAAAGAGTATTTCTGATGCATGGTAAAAACACTGTATATAAAAGATGGATGTAAGCACTGTGATGTTGTCCATAGTTTGTGCAAACTGGGCCTTATCACTGTAAAAATCTCAGTTTCTTGCTACTATTAATTATTTTAAGTAGAAAAGAGGGTTGAAGGTTAAATTATAAACTCGAGCCAGCTAGCTAGTTAGCATGGATTCACCAGCACAACCACATCCATAGTTTGTGTTGGAGTTTTGGTGAATTTGTCACCAGAACTGCAGCATAGGCATGTTGGGTGGCTTGTACAGGAACACCACAAAGGTGCCCATATTGTTTGTCAGATAATTGCAAAAGCAAAGTTTAGAGGAGTAATTTAGTGGCATTAATGTACGTGAAGTCCAAATGATTGCATATGGCTAAAGCTGCTTGTGTTGGCATGCACTCATTCAGAGTGAACAGGCAATTTTTCAAAAAGAATTCAGCCTATACAGTTGGTTTGGAAAAGAATAAACTATTTTTTGTAAAATTAGACTCTAAATCTGTCCAAGAGGAAGAAGTGACCATGTCTATTGGCTAAAATATGAATTGTCAGGGTTCTCGAGCCTTATCTAGAAAAATCGAACAGGCACATCTACAGAACAGACAATAACAGAATCACAGTATAGAAACTCATCACAGATTCTTTTAATATGGACCAAAGGATCCACTCGTTAACAAAACACCTAGCTAACATGTCAGACTTTATTATCTAGTTTTCTCGCTGCAGATCAACCCTAATAATCAAATGCAAATGATGTGTGATTTAAAAAAAAAGAATATTATTTTAAAATAAAGACTCAATATGATGATATGAAATTCTTAACTAACCCATATTACAGAAAGACACATGCATGCACACTTAGAAAGTGCTCTGCAAGACTTCTAAAAAAAAAACTACAAATTTAAGCCCAAATGCAGATAAGACTGCACATTAAACTAATATTACATTGCTTCACAGTAGTTCTCCAAAACACTTTGCAGGGATGGGATGGGGATGGAAGATGACAGTAGATGAGATCCGCAGATGTGTCCCTGGCAGGAACATGGCCACCAAGAGCTAATTTTGGTGCTGGTGCACAGCATACATGCAATAAGTGCACTTCATCGTTCTGTTCTCAGCTTGTCTCTCTTTGTTTCCTCTTTCCCTCCTCCAACTTTTCAGCCTGTCAGTTTCATTCAGTCTGCTGTTCTTTGAAACCTGCAACAGAAAACCACATCTTATTAGGTTCATCCTTCTTTTGGTTTGTTTGTTTTATTATGGATGCTGTTTTTCCTTTTTTACCGAATGAGCCACACTATCAAGCAGAATGTACATTCTTAAAAATGTGACTGCATGTTTAAGTAAATGCTTTGCATGCATGCATCAAGACATAAATGCTTTGCAGATCCACTAAATAGTTTGTGGAAACAGCAGGGTGAGAAGTAACAGCAGCTGCAACAAACAATGCTGTGCAATATCACCGGGGTGACCGTGGTGCAGGAGGTTGGGAAGCGCATCTGTAACCGGAAGGTTGCCTGTTCAATCCCCGGGCTCTCTGTCCTGGTCGTTGTGTCCTTGGGCTAGACACTTTACCCTACCGCCTACTGGTGTTGGCCAGAGGGGCCGATGGTGCAATATGGCAGCCTCGCTTCTGTCAGTGGCTACAACTGTAGCTGCCTCCACCAGTGTGTGAATGTGAGAGTGAATGAATAGTGGCATTGTAAAGCACTTTGGGTGCCTTGAAAAGCGCTATATAAATCCAATCCATTATTATTATTATATTTTAAAAATGCATGCAACATTGCAATGCCTAGGGTAAGTTTAGATATGAAATACAGTGATGAAAATAACCATGATTAAGCCTTTAATTTAATGACAAATGGTTTTACAAATGCAGTTAGTTGAGAACGAGTGTCCAGGGCTGAACTCGAGGTGTGACCAGAACTAGAAGCCGGTTGGCTTTTCGTGAAAATTTGCTTTCAAACTTGAAAGAAAAAAAAAACTTAAACTTTTCTGACCTTCACCACTTCGAGTACCCTCATCGTCTCACTATTCTGTTATTGTTAGTTGTATTATATTCTTCTCCATTATAACTTGCGGTCATCAGAACTGTTTTACAGACTTCTGGAAATCTTGAGGGCCAGAAAGCTCAAACCTTCAGCTTCTAAAAGAATCTTTTAAAGAAATCTCTCAAATGCACAAAAAACAGGCCTCCTTTCAAAACAGCTTTGAAAATGAAATGAAATCATTTCTTCGAGCAAATATCCATTAATAAGGAGTTATCCATATTTTTATTACTGATTTTATAATGTAAGTCATTTCTTTTTAGGCAGCAGTATAAGTGATGTGCATGACTCAGCTTTTGTTAGTCTCTGTTTTGTTCGTACATTCTTACAGCTCAGCCAGCGAAATGGAAGAGAGAGACTTGACAATCATTAATGTTTTGTTATTGTTTCTAAAAACATGTCGACCTGACCCCGAATTTTCTCACTTTCCCGAGCAACAACTGTGCGAGATTAGTCACATCTTTTTACATGGAAATGACTTGTGTGTAATTTCTTTCATCACTTTGTGCTTTCTGCTCTGGGCATATATACATTTACCCCCATAGCATCTGCACATTTACTACTTCCAAGAGAGCATTAAAGCAATGAGTTCACATCACATTCATGCATAATTTAGATGAGCGTGAGCTTTGTTTCTAGCTGTGTAGCTTCCATTTGGTACAAAGAGCTGTTTATCCATCTCTGTTTCACCATCAGCAGTCTCAGCCTGCTTTCACTTGCCAAGTACATCCTGACAGGCAAAAGGAATTAGCAAGTGATGTTTCACAGTTATTTTAACAGGCAGCGAGCCTACAGCAAGGCGCCATCTGAACAAAGAGCACCTCTCCACACGCAAAAGCACACTAACAGAAGATAAAGAAGATAAAAATCTTTTTAGTTGTCAAAGCAATCATTCAAATAAATGAGCATTCAATTTTGGAGTGCTTCGGTGATATTAAAATTTACATTTTGTTCGTATTTATAATGTCATAACTCCAGCATGCGACACTCCCACAGCCCGGCAAACTAAATGAGTACATTTATGGGGATGCACAGCCTCAATATATAAAAAAACAAAAGAATTGAAGGAATTATTTTTGCTAGAACTTTGTGCAAGAAGGAATCAATGCCTCCAGCATCTTTTTATCAATAGCTTTTTTTTCCACTCTCGATTTGTAAAAGTAAATCATGAGCTCATACATACACTCAGTGTTTTGTTATAGAATTAATTTTGGTGAAGCTGCTTCATAAAACACATTAATTAAAATTCAGGAAATTAAGCATCAGATGGGAAATATTTCCTGGGGGACAACATCCACACCGCCCTCACGTGTGAAGGACCAATGTTTCAATGCAACTTTGCAAAGGAAAGCTTGTTCTTACTGCTTTATGCAATCATTTTCTTAGACATGCTTTTTCTTGGGTACTGTTTAACTCAGGGATGTCAAACTCCTTTTACATTGTGGGGCACTTTGAAAAAGAAGTGCAGTTTCAACAATACATCAGTTTTTTTGTTTTGTTTGTTTTACATGATAAAGAAATTGACTTTTTTTTTTTTAGCTCATTGTGCAGACTGTCATGTAATCATAAACTGGAAGATTTACTGTTTAAAAAAAAATCACAAATTTCTCAGTTTATAGTGGAAAAAACTGATTTTTGTTTTTTTTAATAGTTTATCTATTACATATTTACTTTGGTGTAGTATCCATGGTGACAGGGGAGCTTTTATCAGTGGAAAATGTCCTAAAACCTGCTAAAATACATCTAAAATCGTTACATTTTCTAAAGCCATCCCCTGGGCCAGATTGGAGACTTCACAGGGCCAATTCTGGTCCACGTGCCTTATGTTTGATACCCCTGGTGCAGTTTTAGCTTTATAGATGGATACAAATCTTTCTGACCAATACTTTTTTGTGAGACTCACAGGTTTCGTTGTCACATCACAAAACTCGGAAAAAGGCTCAAAATAACAGAAAATGAGCAACAAGGAAAAAAAGCCTCAGATTTTCCTTTCAGCAGCTTCACCGGCCATCTGAGGTTTCTCTGTCTTTATTGTGGCTGCATTTTCTCTTCTCTGTGCATCCCTTGTGTCTTTGTGGTGACTCCCTGTAGGGCACAGTGTAGGCTGCAAAAGACAGTGACATGTTAACCTGTACTCTATCCATGAGGACAGCTCACCAGCTGTCTTCACAGCCACTAGACAAAAAGATAAAAGCCAGACTTTTAGAAAAGTGTCCTACAGAACTGAGCCAATCAAAAATGTGTCTGAAAAAATGGGATGAAAACTTCTGTGTAGGCTGCACCGGTATTTTTCTACTTTCACATCTTTATCATTCCATTCCAAACTCATGTGGCTTTCTACAGATGACTCACGACTGCCTCCTGATTTTGAGCCAGTATATTGTTTCATTGAGTCTGTGAAACATAAAATGACAATTAGGAGGAAGTCACTGCCAAAAGTAGAAAACTGAAGTGATCGTCTTACCAGTTTACACTTTCTCTGGCATTCGCTTTGCACTGATGTGTGCTGGATGAGGCCACAGCTGCTGCCGCTGCCGCTGCTGAGTCAAGACTATTAGTTTAATTCCTCTTAAATAACCAGCGTGGAGTCTGCGACAGCGATCGTTCCACAATGTAAAGAAAACAGCTGAATTACATTCTTCTTTTTTTTCATACTCTTTTGCATCAGGCTGTAAAACTGACTGCAGTGATTACAGTGATAAGGCAGTAACACTGCATTATCTGACTTCAATAAAACTGCATCACTGAGAAAACATTCATCTTTATCTTCTTCTTTTTGGCAGTTTATACAGAGTATCTGAGTCCAATAATTACTAAGTACAAACACTTGAAATGTCAGCACAACAATGATTTTAAGATATTAAGTATAATTTTACCTACAATCAGTATTATATTACTTTCAATGACTAATAGTGGAGCACTTTTGTGTAACCAAAGCTAAACTCTGGCGCATTTCCTCTACCACATGACCAACAGTGAGCCTGTGAAACTCCCTCTGAGTGACAGATTTAGCGCTTCAGCTGAATAACAGCTAGCCGTTGGTGTTTGGGTATTTTGCTCCTCATACATTTTGCAGAGTCTTGTTTAGCTTGCATGCAGCTCTTCAAAATGTTGATTTCCTCAGCAGCTTTGGAAGGTTCTAGTCTCACAAAAATAAAATTACACATAAATTAAATAAAATATAGAATTCAACTAAGCAAAGGTAATGCTAGGACAGTGCTTTACTTCATTATGCCCAAAACCTTCAATGCCATATATGGGTAGTTTTCATTCATTGTAATCTGTGATAAACAGAGAACAATGAAATAATACTGATTATGCAGCCATTTAAAGAACTGCCTATAGCATCTGCAGTGGTAAATCGTAGGTAGACGGAGTACTTTGGTTGGATTTTTGGAACCTAAACAGTGCATAACTGTCCAAAAGGCAGACCTCAAACTTTCACGCTACTGACAACTGTTTGTTTTTTGAGCTTCTGCCATTCCCTCAACCTCCAAATGTGGAATTGTATTGCTCTTTTGGAACAATCGAACTTCAGGAGGTGCAGGGGCGTCAAACGGCCGCTGGTTATGTCCAGGTGTTGCAGAAAGCATCCCTCATGACTGAGGGCCTTTGTCTTTGTGGTAATGATTGGGTTTTTCAACAGGACAACGCTACAGTACGCAATGCCCACAGGACATGGGAATTCTTCCAGGAGAATAACATCACTCTTTTGGACCATCCTGCGTGTTCCCCTGATCTAAATCCAATTAAAACCCATTGGGGATGAATGGCCAGGAAAGTTTACAAAAATCGAGAACAGTTCCAGACAGTAGACCCCTTTTGTGCAGCCGTCTTCACCACTTGGAGAAATGTTCCCACTCACTCACTTTTGCCATTTTTCAAGTGGTCTTAAACTTTTGATCAGGACTGTAACTGTCCACTACTAGGCAGAGGAGGCCCCCTACTGGCCTCACGTATGGGACTGATAACAAGTGATAAGTTATTCAGCGGGCTGATAACGTATAAAAAAAGTGGACATCCCAACATTCAGTTAGAGAGATTTTACACAGACGTTAGAGCGAAACGTATTCGCCTTTTTCCTTTGACAGCTTCAGAAAGTCCTCGCTGCTCGGCAGCCAGAACTTCATGTTTAGAATTATGAGTCAAATTTTAAAAAATCTTTGACGAAAATTTGTCCCATAATAAGATTTAAAAAGTCTTTCCACCCCACAGGTCATAGTTCTGCATGTCTGCTATCAGTGAGCGTCCTGCATCAAAGAGAACAACAGGCACATATTTGTATTTAGGATTCTTAAGCTGATCTGTCTCTCCTTTGTCACATTTCTGGCCTTGAACACTTGTGTTATCTCCACTAAGCTGTTGCCTTGAATGCTTCTTCAGCAGGTGTTTTTTAAGAATGCTTGTTTACTTTTTAAAAGCATGCCATGCAGTTGACGATAATAGCATCGACTGACACCCCTGCTCTAAAAACCTAAAAGCTGGAGCTGAAGCTAACCCTACCTTACTTAAGCTCAAAATTAGGGACAAAACGGTTTATTTTAATTGCTATTGGCAAAGGTCACCTATAATTATCCTCTTCATTTGACCATAAACTGTGTCCTGAGACGCTCTGTCTTCAGGGGCAATACGCTGGCTTTCCAGCTGCTAATATAGACGGCTGCTTACAGAAGCATGTCTTTATAATTGCATGCACTGCTCAGACATGCTGTTTGCTGCACTCAACCAAAGAAGAAGAAAAACAGATTTTGATAAATGTGCCTCTACAATGAAAAGAATTTATGTACTGTGTTTTTTTTCCCTTAACCTTCCATCACTTAACAAACAGCCCAGTATTATTTTCATAACAAGTATTGATTGCATCAGCGCAAAAAGCTTTCTCAGCAAATTAGGTGTGTGCGTGTATCAGGTGCAATGTATGTGTGTATATTTGTGGAAAATTCTGCTCTTTAAGCAATTGTGTGTGTGTGTGTGTGTGTGTGTGTGTGTGTGTGTGTGTGTGTGTGTGTGTGTGTGTGTGTGTGTGTGTGTGTGTGTGTGTGTGTGCGCGCGCGCAGTGGGGCGTATATATTGTGCTCATTTTAGAATGACACCTACACAAATATAAGCACATATTGTACTTGCATGTTTTTGCAAGCTCAGAAATGTCAAAGGTGCATTACAAGCATTGCTTTTCTACTTCAGAGCACTAACAGGATAACATTTTCAACTTTAAAATGTCACCTGAGGAGGCAATTTTGTGCATACA
This sequence comes from Rhamphochromis longiceps, assembly GCF_057381845.1. Classification (NCBI taxonomy): domain Eukaryota; kingdom Metazoa; phylum Chordata; class Actinopteri; order Cichliformes; family Cichlidae; genus Rhamphochromis; species Rhamphochromis longiceps. The sequence goes on from NC_140566.1 coordinate 32,848,344, forward strand.
TATTTTTAATACAATAAATTCAAGTGCACGACAAAGGAAAAGCAAAAACAATCCCATTTTCATTCTCAGAGCCTTGAATAACATTGCTTTGTCTGTGCCGTGACCAAACCAGCTTTAGTGCAGATCTGTCAGTTGGATCTCATCACACTCCGTCTATTTAAATAGACCGGGTAACCATCATAAATCAAATTGTGGTGGCCGCTTGTGTTTTTTACCTACAGAAGTAGTAGACCAAGTAGTGTTTTGTGATTAAACCTAATCAGCAAATTCAAGGAAAAGAACGTGTGATGATGAAGTGCAAAACAGAAAGCTCCTGGTGTCCTGGCTGATAAATGGTAGGTGTCCACTGGTGTGTATGCACCGTGTTCATGCTGTCACAAAAGGAAGATGCTCATTGAGTTAGCTTCTAGCAGAGAGTGGCTGTAGGAGGACAGCAGGTGTCAGTGATGACAAACTCTGACCTGCACCTGATTGGATGAACACGTCATCCAGGCAGTCTGCTTCCACCCTTCAAATGTTCTCTTTATGCACACAGTTCTCTAAAAACGTCTTGGGTGCAAAATGAGCTCCACAGAATCAATTTTCATTTTTGATCGGCAAAAGCTACATTCAAAGCTTCTCTTTATTTATTTTTTTTATTTTTTTTTTGGCGGATTTTCCCAGAGGCATCAAATCATGCTACATGCATAGCATGCCCTAAGCTTCATCTCTTCAGGGAGATTAGAAGTTGGCACCTTGATGCTTGAAATTCACTTCACTTCATTTTGGTGACTGCAGAGAGGGGGCCAACAACTTCAGGCCACCATATTTGTCAGTCAAGTGAACCATACTCCTGATTTTAGGCCTGGAAAGTATCAGAATGGAAGAATTTAATTTTTTACGACTTTAAGAGGAAACTGTTATTTTCATGGCTGAAGGCATGGTAACATGGCACTCTATGGAGAGCTGAAGGAATAGTGAGTTTTACTGCTTGACCCTGACAGACGCCGGTCCCCTAACATGAGAATGTGTTGACAGGAAACAACGCATCTGCATGGAAAAATACTACAGTGCTTCACACACATTCCCTACAGTTACAACACAATCTGCAGTAAGCACAAAGTGTGTATATGAAATGTGCAAATACATGATCAAACACATAAATATGTCTATAAAGTCAAAAATTAAAGACGGAGCACAAAATAGGCAATAAAGTGAAATCCATATCCAAATAAAGAGAAGGCTGAAACAAGTCTATAAATAGTTTATAAGTTTATACAGTGCAGCTGTGTAAATATACGTTGCGTGTGTGTGTGTGTGTGTGCGTGTGTGTGTGTGTGCGCCTACACCAGGGTCTTAAAGTGTCCACGTGTTTCCTTCCCGTGCGTGAGCGCGTGCGTCTTTAAATATTCTAATCAATGTTTACGACCCCTGGCAAGAGGCGGGCTGTCAGTGTGCCAGCTTCACTGCAGGTGGAGGACTCTGCCAACCCCCAGCAGACACCACCACCTCCACTCTGTGCACGAATTCCATTTTGCTTTGGGAGAGAATCCCTCCTCTCAGGTTTCTTTAACCTTTTAAACACCCTGATTCTTCCCTCTGTCAGTGATTTTAGAACTCAGCCTCTTCTCTGCATCCTCTCTCGTGTGTTGCTCTTCTTTTTTTTTTTTTTTTTTTTTTTTTTTTTTTTTTTTTCCCTCTCTCTCCATTTCAAACCATGATCCCCGCTCAGCTCCTGCAAGGAAAACTCCACCTACTCAGTTCTGTTAATGTAGTCACTGACGGTGCAAGCAGCTCCCTCCCCTCTGCTCACTTTCTCTCTCACTTTCTCTCTTCCAGGCATCTCCCCCTCAACCTTCCTCCTCCTCCTCCTCTGAGCATCCTCTCCTCTCACATCGCTCTTTGCCTCCACTTGCGCTCGCAGCCTCCTGCCTGTTCGCATCTCTCCGCTCTCTTCTCTCCGCCTGTCCTCCTGTATTGCGCGCGCACACATATATGCATGCATGCGCACACTTTCACTCTTTCTTTCTCTCTCTCTGTCTGTCTCAGTCACATCGGTCCTGTGCAGACTTGAGTAAGCCCCGGAGAGGAGATGATGCCGGTGGTGATTCTGTTGGAGCTCTTTTGGTGATTTTTTTCCAGGGTTTTTTTTCCCCCATTTAAACAAACAGAAAACTAGACTCAGAGAAATGTTGATGCAACAGCACCTCTTCTCTCCGCGCTTTGTTGATCTGCCTGCCGTCTGCCCAGCATCAGCCCATTTTGGGGGGATTTAAGCGACAGAGAGTGTGCTGCGCCGGCTGTGCGCTCTGCGGCTCTGGTGCACTGGATCTTCTTCCTCACCGCTTTAATTCACACAGAAGGATGATCAGTTCTTTGCGCCGACAGGAATATTACTACTTCAGCTGTCAATACTCTTATCCACTTCTTTGCCCCGGCCAGATCACAGTCTGAAGCGCTCCGGTCCCCTGAAGGGAAGAAGAAGCATGTCAGAGGCACCTGTGTTGCACATGGAAATGAGCCGTCTGCTGCTGCTGCTGCTGCTGGACTCCAGCCTCTAAACTAAAGAGATTATCCCCAAAATAACAGAAGAAATTGGATCCTAAGAGTTTCCTTCTGACCAGCTGAGAATTCCTGTAGCTGCTTAACCAGCTCTATGATTTTCTGACTTCCCAAGCCTTTGATTTTGGCATCTGACTAAGAGGTAAGGCTGCTATTACTTTGCAATGTGGCTTACTCTAGCCTGCTCATCCTCAGCAACCTTGATTCTGCACTTTGGAGAGAAACGGCTCAGTCTCGGTGATGTGGCAGATTCTGTTGTTGCTTTGCTTGGTTACTTTGCAGTCTTCCAGAGCTAATTTTCACCAGAAGCTGAGTCCACTATTGGGCTTGCCCCAGCTTTCTGTCATTAGTTGGGGCTGGCACTCTGTCCTGTTTACTACTGTCTGCATCATCCACTGTCTGTAGCAGTGTGGCTCTCGCCGTGTGTTTCTGCTCAGTAGAAATGAATGGCACTGCAGCTGAGAAGCCAGAGGTGTTTCGTGTTAAGTGGATTTCTAGAAGCAGAGAGTTTGTCATGATCTGTCTGCTGCTGTGAGTGCACAGGAATTAGAGATGAGCTGCAGGTATTTCGAGTATATTGAATCCTTTTTTAGAGCGCAAGGTTCATTATATTATACTTGTTGTCCTTCCTAAAACCAGCCAGCTCAAGTTTGTAGGTATAGTTTTTCATTTTTTCACATCTTAGATATCAGAATCTCTTCTGCTGATTTCTGTCGGTTTATTCTGGCTACACTTTTACAGCAGAATTACTCAGCGGCTCGCATCGACACGCTTAGCACTTATTTGAAGTGGTACATGTAATTGGCATTGGACATGGACCTTCTTCCTGCATGTAGGGATCTACTTGGCATCCAGATTATATGCAAAGTACTCAAAAGTATTCAGTAATGCCTAGGTTAGTCCCTGTCGGATAGAATTACTGTGTGGTGTCTGTATATGGAAACACAGATGTGGGGTAATTGCATTCAGGGATTCGCTGTACAGTCTGTTCAGTTTCAGAGTGTGTGCCAACTTCAGCTGAATTAAGCAGCATTTTTCACACAGAGAGGATTCGACACTGTAAGTCTAAAATTTGGCACCAGCGTGTTCCCTCGTGTGATGGTGTCACTGGACCACGTCTTCGTACAGAAATCCAAAGGGAAACTGCATTCCCAGGTATCCTGTAGTCCTTGGATCGTCGCTCCTCGGGTTTTCTCGGTGGATATGTTGACTAGATTGAATTGCTTTTGTTGAAAATGGGATATAAGCTGCTGGCTCATCGGCTCCAAGAATAGTCGGATGCATTTACGGTCCATCTAGCGTACATACCATAAAAATTGAATATCTTGAGTGCTTTGAGCCATAATGCTGAAAGTCCTCGAAAAGCTACTGAAAATGTGTGTATCTGTAAATAGTAACAGCAGAGTCTTCTCTCAAAGGACGTCCACGGTGCAAAACACATCCAAGGACATAAATGATTTGGTGTTCTAGTCAGATTGTTGGGTTTGAAACAACTGCAAACTTCTTGCTGGTGTACAGTTTATCATCTCTTAGAAATCTGTCATTTTCTGTGTGTGCAATTGTTTTGGCTCTTCTGGAGAGCTCATCAGAGATTACTTGCATCCTTTCCTACAATCCTGTCTGAATCGCTCTCTTTTAAAAAGCACATCGAAGGCTGCAAACAAGAACCATACATGTCGGTAGTAGATAAAGTAAAAGTGGTGGAACGAAAGTGCTCTTGGGCATCATCAAAGTGCTCATAATGTCTCTTACAAGAAAAGCGTTCAACATGTTTTAAAGAAAACAAAGGTATCCCAAGCAACTGGAAGTCGTCTTCACTGAACGCACTCGTACTTTCAGTGAGCGTTAACATGAATCACTGTTGAGCGAGTGGGTGCCGTGAAGTGACAGCCCCTTGCTATTGGCACGGTTAGGACTAATGGCAGTTCAGACAACACAACTGCTAGCAGCACTGCTGAGACCATATGAATATTTAATTGACTTTCATCACCAACTATTGCTAAAACTTTCCTAGTAAATCTCTAAATGTCCCAGTGAGTTGAAGGATGTCACTGAAGTATCTGCAAGTCAATGAAAACAAGAAATTGTTACCACATCATAAGACAATGTGCAAAATAACACAAAAGTTCCTACAGAGCTGAATCATTTGTAACTCATGCAGATTTGAATGCTCTAGAAAAACGGGTCAAAAACTAAATGTGTACTTGCATTGTTTTTATGAAATGAGTCAGTCTTTGGTTCTTTATTAGTTTGTAGTAATTTAATTTGGTAAGGCGCAGTGATGGGGACTGCATGTATGGTTCATTTCAATTAAATTTTATTTATACAGCATCAAATCACAGCAACAGTCGCCTTGTGGTGCTTCATATTGTAAGCTAGACCAATATATAGTACATAGAGAGAAAAACCCAACAATCATATGAGCAAACACTTTGGCGACAGTGGGAAGGAAAAACTCCCTTTTAACAGGAAGAAACCTCCAGCAGAACCAGGCTCAGGGAGGGGCGGGGCCATCTGCTGCGACCGGTTGGGGTGAGAGAAGGAAGACAGGATAAAGACATGCTGTGGAAGAGAGACAGAGGTTAATAACAGATATGATTCAGTGCAGAGAGGTCGAGTAGGATGGCTCAGGGCAGTTTATCAAGTTAAATAGATAAACTTTATTTTTTTGTATTTTTTTGTGGTTTCATTTCTAAATATGAATATTGTTTTAACAACTGAACTAAATCTTGTCATTGGTGCTGAATCAGGTGACCATCCCTTAGTTAGGTTGCCCTAGGTCTGCGCTACTGGCTTCCCATAATGCACTGAGTGTTTCTTCTACACTCACCTTTTTTCACTAACTGTCTTTACACACCTCTCTGCATTTAATCATTAGATATTATTATTTCTGTCTCTCTTTCCCTGCGTGTCTTTTGTCTTGATCTCCTCCCGTCACTCCAAGCTGGTCAGAGGCTACTCCTGTCTGAGCCTGGTACTGCTGGAGGTTTCTTCCTATTAAAAGGGAGTTTTTCCTTCCCACTGTCACCAAGCACCTTGCAATGACTGTTGCTGTGATTTGGCGCTATATAAATAAAAGTGAATTGAATTGGACCTTAACTTTGAGTTCTTGTGAAGGGTAACAAATTTTTTACTATAAATTTATTATTTTTGAATATAATTTTCTTCTTCCAAGGCTGTCTATTAACAGCCTTTTTTTGACCCAGCTGTCTTGTATTTAAAAACTCAACGTAGTGAATAATATGTTGAAATTCTAGCCTTAATTACAGCAACATGCATCCAGCTGTCAGCTCTGTGATTACTCAGGCAAGCCACAACTGATCATGTCACCGTAAAAGAGGAAGCTTATTAATAAATATAGTAACAGTCCCACTTTCGGAATAGCCTCTTTGTCCTGTTATATCGTACAAACATTTCACATCTTCATACTACCTGTAAACGAATAAACGCTGACACATGGTCACTTGTCGCTGCAGATCCTTCTTGAAAGATCTCATGATTTGTAATTTAATGATGTCAGCGTGTGATAATTATCTGCTGTGTCAACATCGATTTGGTTCTGGCCGAGCACCAGATTTACTAATGGTTTGCGGCAGGCAATTTACTGCTGTTTGCGCTATTATTTAATGTTGAAAAAAGGCATCTCGTTTTTGATATTGCTGTAATAGTTGACTATAAGAGGGTTAATATAGCAGAATAAGCATTTAATTGGTGCAAGTGAGTTGTGCAAAGCTATGAGCTAGGTGTCAAAGCTGCGTCTCTGTCCTTGGGACCTTCAGAGTCCTGGTTTCCTGTTGCTCTTTCAATGTTGAACTTAAGTTGGAGCTTCAGAGAGGAAAATGGTATAATTGCTCAATACACTAGCAACTTTTTATTCACACATAATGAAAACTGCAGCGAGCACAAACAGTGCTTTACAGTGTGGGCTGTAAAAGTGCTGTGTGTCTTTACTCAGCAGTGTGCACACAGAGCTCTGCAGCCACACAAGTCTACATTTAAGTAGTTTTCTTTTAATTTTTTCTATCAAAATACACATTAAAGTCTGCCATTACATCATGTGTACCATGCTACATTTTATGTTTTTTCTTTATTGTGTATCTGTCTGCTTTTAAGCTTTCAGAATTTCACTATGTGACTGCAGAGCAGCAAAATATTTTAAATCACAACAAAAATAGTTTGTCGTTAATCAAAAAAAGAGCTAAATCTTAGTTTCATTTATTACACTAAAGAACCGGCTAATGCAGGGACTTGAACCAGGGCATATTCTACCACAACCAATGGTTTCACAGACACACATCATGTTTTGTGCCAAAGTTTGAATTGTTTTTGTCATTTCTCCTGAGACATTTATGAGAAAAAACAGACAGTAAAAGGAAACAGATGAGACTAGTGGAGGAGGACGGGAAGGTGAGAGATGACAAGGCAGAAAATTGTTGAAAGAGTAAGAAAGAATAAAGGGAGGGATTTATAGGAACAGTGGGGGACTGCAGGTGGTGATCAAGAGCAGACAACAACAGTGTTCCCGTCAGAAGCCGGCACTATGATATGGGTCACTTGGACATGACAGCTGGTAAAGAAACATGAATAATAAATTTTGGGAAAGGTGTAGTGATGAATACTGCATTAGAGCAGAAGAAGCTCTGAGCTGTTTCTTCCCTCTAATCCAGCAATCACTCAAGGATTACTTAGGGTAGAAATGCTGGCCTGTGTGCACGCAAATTATACACACACACGCGCACAGCACGTGATCATGTGATGCATAACTACATTAGACCTCAGAGGACAACACCTAGAAGCTGATCTGGTGCCAGAGGACAACCTTCCGTGTCCTTCAGCATCACGACACCTTAAACAAATCAACTCATTTTAGTGGTCTGATGACAGCCTTTAGTGTCCTTGTTTAGCCTTGGGACACATACGTGTGTGTGTGTGTGTGTGTGTGTGTGTGTGTGTGTGTGTGTGTGTGTGTGTGTCAACAGATGGATAGATAATGTATTTTTATGTGCACAGTTGTGCACTGCCAGTTATGTCCAGTATTGTACCACATTTGTGAAACTTTTCTAAGAACAGTGAACATTAGTAACAATAATAAATACAAAATATGAAAGTAACATGAAAGTAACAACTGGTGCTGATAAAAAAGAATAAATAAATACATTTAAAAAGCACAGAACAATGCTCTACCTTGAATTGGAACACAGCTATATATAAAAAAAACTACATAATGTAGTAATTCATCAAAGCAAGCACACACAGGGGGCAGTTTGTTGTTGAAAGAGTTTGGTGATGGCCTCTTCTTCTTCCAACAGTGCACAAACAAGGTCCATAGAGATGGATGAGTTTGGTGTGGAAGAACTAGACTGGCCTGCACAGAGTCCTGATAGAAAACCTCTGGGATGAATTGGTGGATCCTGAGAGTCAGGCCTCCTTGACCAAAAATTCCTATAAACACTCCTAAACCTTCTAGAATGTTTTCCCAGATGATTTGAAGCAAAAAGGTGGACTAACATCATCATATTAAACTGTATGGATTAAGAATGGGATGTCACTTAAGTTCATATGTGTGTGAAGACAGACAAGCAAATACTTTTGGCAATATAGTGTACTCCTCAATGTGAATGTCATCCAGTCTTTTGCTCTCTGCTTACTTGTTAGTGAACCGTTTGGCTCTTTTGCTGCTAAATGTCCCCGTCTGCCATTTGGTGCTAAGCAGGTAGAGTGCAGTGAGTTTTAAGAGCTTATTTTTGCTGAAAAAGTCTCTGTTGTAGCTGAAAAATGTTATGAGCGCAGTCTGAGTGAACTATAGCGGTAAATTTACAGACTGAACAGCAACACAATGAGCTGAAACTTGATATAAAGCTCGATAAAGCAGAGAGGAGCTGCAAATTCAGCTGATAATTCTCACTAGCTTCATCATGATGGGAGACCCCTTTCACGTTTGATATAGTTTTATTATAAAACACTGATTACAGCCACTGTAAAGATAGCATAAGGTAGGTTAGTAAAAATGCCATTTGTGCCGGTTCTTTATTACGTTACATCTTTAGCGGTTTTCTTCTTTTCTGTCTTGTTTTTCCTTGTAGCATTTTGTCTGTTTTCAGTTTCACTGACATTTTGCTCTCCCCTGCTTTAATATTTATTATTAGTAGTATTAGTATATGTTACTACTCCAGCCCTGCAGTTAATAAGCTCCATACCATAGCACCATACAGCATTAAAAATGAAGGACTATTTCTGTTTGTCAGCACTGTTCAACAAATCTTTGTATTTGTGTTTTTCTTGGTGTACTGTACATGTGTTCATGCATGAGTGTCTATGCCCATCGATGCTCTCTAGGGGGCTAAAGGAAATTGGAGGCTTACTTCCTTTCCACTAATTACCCTGCAACAGTCCCCACTAATTGTCAGGGCCTCACGTGTATTTGATGTCAGCAGTGTGAAGCCATGTGCACAAAGTGGGAAGATGGTGACAGGAAGGAAAAGGCAGAACAAAGCAGGTCAATAGATTTGCTTTGAAGATGTGTACAAGCCTTTCAAACAACTTCTGGATGTGGATCAATTTGGCTGGAAGGGAGGAGGATTGCAAGATTGTAATATCAACATGGGCACAGATAATATACTCCATTTAAAAATCGTGGACTGCGAGCTGCTTCTTGTGATATTTAAAATAAATAAGTGCACATAATAAAGTGAATACCTGCACATTCTAATGCAATCCAGTGCAATGGTGCAGCAACCCACACTGCCTTTGTAAACAAGTAATAATCAAAGAGGTATTGATTCAGTGTGTAGTGTGTGAAGTCAAGTGGGAGCCCGCAGGACCCTCTGGGCTTGTGAAGAGCATTCTCATTCATTCAGAGTTAACCCTCCCACCACTGGTCAAAATTTAATGTCTCAACCCCCCCACTGCTCTTTTCTTTTTCTTTTTTTTTTTTTTTTTGTGCACATCTGCGCTGGTATAGACTGCAACCAGGAAACAGCTGGATGTTTGCACGCTCAAGCCTGACACGGCCTCATCTGAGACCGACTGAGAGTACTTGTATTTTACTACTTATATTTATAGTCAAGCATTCAAAATTAATGTTGCAAACAATGTTGAGAAAAAGTCACATGATGGAAGCAGGTTCTAAGAATAGATACCAACTAGAGATCTCAAAGTCCCTGCCTGAGATTTGCATGCAGGGATTTTCAGAGCTCAGGAGGGCTCGATTACAAAGTCATCTTTTCTAAAGGAACTTTAGTAGTGCTCAGGTGGCAAACAAGGAGAAGATGGACCATTTAAGCTTTGGCAAATCAGTAAACTTCTTATGTTGTTAAACTGTCAGCCATACCACACAAATCTAATCACATGACTAACATGAAACAATGCTTGAAACCCACTTATGTTTAACTTTGAATAGCATCTTTAATGATGACCAGAAAACAAATAGTATTCCTGTTTTGTTGGGCACACTGATCTCAATTAATAATCATTTTAATGCTATGGCAACTGTTCTTATTGTTAAACCACAATAGAAATTCCAGGTTTAAAATTTGATTGCATTGGGTCTGAACAATGCTGTTATATTTCAGGCTCAGAGAGGCAACGTCAGGGACAGCTCCGGGTTTTCAGTGTTATGAATGTGGTTTTTCTTGTTAGTATATCACTATAGTAACCAATGCTGTAACTCTGACCCAGTCCAGAGACCTGCTCTGGACTGTTCAAGATTACACTGCCTGCTGACGGGTTAATTCTCTGGAAGAATATCATCACTGTTCCTGGAAAATCTCCAGACTTTACTGTGCAACTTATAAATTAATTTAATACATTTAATAACGTTTTCTTTTAAAAGTGTCCAATTGCTTTCTTTTCCTGATGAAGGGAATTAGAAGAAACTTTATTCTTGCTTTATTATATATTGCCTGCAAATGATTTAAAACCGTTTATTATTCTATAAGTACGTTAAGTACAAGTACATTTATTTGTACTTGCTGACTCCATATAAAATTGACACGCAGTCTAAGCCTACATTTAAATTCAGTTTTTATTTTTATTCTTTATTTGCTCTCAGACCCCCTAAACACCATCTGGGCTTAACAGTACTTCCACACATCTGAACTTTAATTTAATGGAATAACAACTGTGATCCAACAGATTCTCCCGGGTACACCAGGAGAATCTGATGGATTACACCAGTGTCTTAATGATAAGAGCTGTGATACTGATTAGTCTGTTAAATTTCACAGTCACACATTTTTGCTGGCTTTCTTTCCTGGCTTCACGGAGGCTAAACTCTATTAAAATAGTAGCACGTTCCCAGTCTTACTCCCTGAAATGCTTAATGCTCGCACATATTCATACAGCACATTCATTCATACAGTCTGTGCCAGCAGTTGTTTCCAGCCTGTAATATCTACTTAAGCACTTCATGTTTTTCTAAAATTATTTTATCTTTATTGGTCGTGTTTCCATCACAGCTACATTTACGTGAACCTGTTCATAGCTAGACTGAGAAACCCTGGGCTGACTTACAGTATGGACTGGCACTTTTCGACTTTATTTGAGCCTCCTTCACATACAACACCTTTTCTATACCTCTGTGATTTGACCAACATTCATACCCCAGTGCATGCATCGAAGGAAACTTGGGGTTCATTACCTTATCTCAGGATGGAGAAGCCAGGAATTGAACCGCTGACCTTATCTGCTCACCAGATAACCTATTGCAGACTTTTCAAGAAGCCAAAGGTCTGGGACACAGAATTAACAGGACTTTTGGAGAAGGACAGCTTTGTTGTCAGAGCAGGAGATTGCTGTATTCCCAGTTCCAAAAAGAAAAGTTCAGGTGTGCTTCTGAAATGCCATCACCATCACAGCACATAGTATGCAGATAGATATTGATTGTGGTGCAGTTCCAAACGTGTTTTGCAGTCTGGCATCAACAACTCAGTCATTACAGGAGACGGAAATGACAATACAGTTTAGCACGTCACACTGCAAAAGAAACCCTGCTGCAGGTGATTTACAGCAGTGACACTACGTGTGCAACAAACTTCAGTATAACTTTCATTTCGTGTAGAGTAACAAACACAAGGAAGGAGAAAAACGTTACAAAGTAATGCAGTACCGAAAAGAGGGTTCAAGCTCTGGCTGCCAGTGAAGTTTCAGATGATTTTCAGAATATTAAGGAAGTGTGTGAATTAAAAAAAAAAAAAAAAAAAAGGTTTAAATATGTAACGAATGTAAATTATTAGTATTTATGCCATTTTCAAACCAAGGTGTTTGTGGGAACTGAGTAGTAATGGCTGTTTCTTTTTTACATTATTATTGCAGTGCAGGCAAATGCGTGAAAACTGGTTGCTTGAAGCTAAATGTTAGAAAGCAAACAGTAAAATCTGGTTTCACATGAATATTTAATGCTCGAAAGAGGAAAAATTAATAAATCTCAAATAAAAACAAAGGATTTTATGTTTCTCCTGACAGATGGAGCTTGATTGTGCTTACCTTGAGGACTGTGTGTGTGTGTGTGTCTACTTTTAATGTAGAGATGTGTGTAAATGCATGCATTGCTCCAATGCTTGTCTGTGTGTCCAAATCTGTTACTAAAAGCATGGCGGTCTCCGACAACTCTCTCCCATCTCCTGTCTGCTCCGTGAATAGCTTTGTCTCACGCTGCAGCTGAGCGGTGATGACAGGCCTGCCTCAGCGACATGGAACTTTTCGCTTTCAGTCAAGAGTCTGAGTCCTCAGAGGACCTGATTTGTCAGGCAGAGAAAAACAAAAGTCAACAAACGGTCCATCCGAAGGTTAGTAAACTCTGCGTGGAGGAGACAGGCGTGAACAGACAGGCTAAGTGTTGAGGGAGCATTGCATAAGAAGAGCAAATAGATTCGATGATGAGTGAAACTGCACAAAGATGAAGCTGTTTGCTTTCATACATTTTACAGTAGAGTTGCGGTAAACACAAGTGGTTTAAAGTCCTGTGAAGGGAGTCGCCTTTCTGTGGAAAAAGTGTCATATGAAGTCAACACATTAGGCAGTGTGGGCTGTAAAAGTGCTCATGTCTGCTCTGAGGTCGGGCATGTCATCATGCGAGCCTGAGCAAGCCGGAGAAACGACCGTCTTCTAAAGCCAGCTTCAAGTGGCCAATAGGGAGACTGCAGATTTTGGCACTGCCAGTTACTAGATGTCTACAGTAAACCTGAGATAAATATGACTAAAAATGAAACCCTTCTGATTTTACAACCTTTGTTTTTGATGTTTTTGACAGAATGACACGAATGGAAGTAATTCAAATTGAGACTTTGCACAGTTCATAGCTGAAAATGATCCTGATTGGTCTTTCAGTGCTGCAGCTCCTCAATTCCTCTCAAGCGTTTCACCTCCTTTCAAGCCAGACATTGGTGTGCAAAAAAATGGGTCTGGAAATGGGGTCAATGGACCGTTTTTCCAAAAAATTCTATCTCGAAAAGAATTTAAATATTTTAATCGTCCTGATTTTGAACCATTACAATTTTCTGGCAATTGAACAAGTTTTTAGCAGGAAATGTTCTAACAAATGTGATGATTTGAGATGGAATGACATGGGTCAGGGAAATGAAGAATGTATTTAACAAAATCATTTTGTGAGTTATAGAGAACCATTTAGAAATGGCAGAATTTAGTTTTATCTGGATTAGACTGACTGTTGACACAGGCTGGCCCCTGTGATTGGCTGCCCCTCGTAAACAACAAGCTTTGAGGAGGAGGTGGGTGAACCTGTGCGCTGAACATGTTAGAGGAAATGTGTGCTGAAAGGTCTAAGGTCTGAGTGTTCAGAGTAATCAGAAGAGGTTACTTTGTGATACCCTGCAATATACTTTGGGAACACTGACTATTGTAACAGAATGCACTAAAATAAAGAAAAGAATAATGAGTTCCCTTTGATATTAGATGAGCTTTATTTTTGAGTGAGTAACTTCCCGTCAAGACCAACAGAAAACCAACAAGTTTTTAAAGTCTCTTTTCTGTTGTGTGGCTGCAGGAGGAGCTGAGGGCAGGACGATGTTGTTGTTTTATAAAATTATACTGAAAGACTTATTTGTGTGTGCAGAACCATCTGCACTCATTTCTTTTGTTTTGTTTTTTTTGGCACCAACACACCTGCACCTGTGTGGATAATTCATGACTCAACTTCTGTCAGACAATTGGCAGCTGCTGATGTTGTTTTCCGAGATAAAGTTAACTTCATCAACCTTTCATGGAGATCCCTGCTGAAAACATGTTTCTTTGTTTAAAGTTGAACGATGTCAGTAGCAACACGTACAATCGTGTCACTGTGCCCCAGCTGTCTCCCTCACACTCTGTTTAACTTGTCCTTAAAATACTAGTTCAGATCTACAGTTCAGTGGATGTTACTGTAATCCAATTACTTTTTTCAAGTAACAAGTAAATTAAGGGATTACTATTGCAAAAAAAGTAATAAGATTACTGTTACTTTACCCTAAGTCCTCTGCATTACTGCATTACAAAACTGTCGTGATTTTGTTTGCGAGAGTGTCTCATGACAATGACGTACAAGCGACGTCCGTGGCAGCAACAGGCGTGTGCAGATCAACAATGGATAACGTGGAGTGCGGGAGAGAGTACGACCATGCAGCATTTACAGCGTGGAAGTACTGACATTGGTTTGAGTTAGGTTCTGTAAAAAGTGTCAAAAACATTAGCGTCTGCTGTGCACTCTGCTTGGGAAGAAAACTTTCTACAGAGAAAAATAAAACTTCAAATCTGAGGGAGCACCGAGCACGCTGCCACGGGAATGTGAAATTCACAGAGAAACCCCCGGATCCTCCCCACTGACATGACCGCTGCAGCATCAGTCAAACCTCCACCCGCCCCACTCCTGCTGAACAGGTGAGAATAGACTTATAAGCGACAGGACTCAGTGCTGCTGAGTCTTTGATTTGATTTATTGTTTGCTGTGTTTTACTTGCATCTATTTAAAAGAGTGAGTGTAAACACGAAACATTTTATTTTATATGCTATATGTTAAACACATTTCTTCCAGTCAGAGAACGTTGCATATAACTTAATTTTTGGTTAATGCAATGTGCATAAAATTAAAAGATTTTTAAAAGAGACTTTTCCATTTGATTCAATTTTATATCCTGAAATATGCAGAAAAAAATCAAGTTTTTACGTATTCAGGTTGTGTGTCATGTTTTTAAAAAGTAACTAAGTAATAAAGTAATTAATTACTTTTGAAAATAAGTAATCAGTAAAGTAACGGGATTGCTTTCTTAGAGAAGTAATCCATAATTAGTAACTAATTACTATTTTCAAGTAACTTGACGAACACTGCTCATGACTTTAGTAATGAAGTTCACAAACACCTCATTTTCTCAATAATGACAATTTCATATGTGATCTGGACTTCAGCTCCTGAATCAAGGCTACTTTAAAAAGCGAGCACACAATTTTAGCACCGTTATTGTTGGATTTTTGGGGGGTATAAATGGTGGTGCTTTGACACCATAGTATCTAAGCAATGCCCTTATGGTATTCAATGTCCTTTCATACGTACAGTTTCTTATTTTTATGACATTTTTGACACACCTACCCAAACAGTCAAATGTGCTCCAAAACCTGTTGCCCAGGAGCTTCTAAGGAGCTTGGAAAGCAAAGCGGCAGGACTTCATTACATTTCATCTCTCATCCAAGAAGCTTCTTCAGTTCTAGGACCAAATGGTGAGATTCCAGATTTTAAACACTAGTGGGAGTTGTCCCTTAAGAGGTTTGTTGACACACTATTGATAATGTTCCTGATCACATGAGCCAAGGTGTGAAAAAAGGTGTGGACCAACCAATCAGGAGTGAATCTCTTGCGAAGCATATTCTGACTTTAAATGAAAATGTTGCATTAATTAAGATTTGAAACTAGTGACTGGCATCATCTGGAACCGATCGGGTTCACGTCTGTGCAATCTGATTTCTGTATTTCCTTAATGAAAGAATACATTTGTTACATTTTTCAGGACTGTGCTTGTTTTTATAAAAACATGTGGGTAAGAGCTACTGGCCTTTCAAAATAGAAACAAAATGCATTGCATTGTTACACAGAAGGCTCTTAAACAGGAAAAAAGTACTTGAGCAAACGAGGCATGTTGTTTAATGTTGACTGTGCAAGCTGAGTAGACACGTTCTGCATAAGAACCAAATAAGGCAATGCTATACATAATAGTTTATGCTAATTCACAGATATTAACACTTATCTTTGATCTCTGATGATTCTTGGAGAACTCTGCACAAAATTCTAGCAACATTGTTATGGATTAAATACTGATTATGGAAAAACAGAGTCCAGCACACCTCTTTCTGCACTCTGACTAACAAGCAAGCTCCTTCGAGGTGCTTGATGTTGGCACGGGGCTGACGAATATGCATTGATTTGTTTGTCGAAAGGGGGTGAATAATTCTGATGAGCTATTGATTGTAGTAAATCAAGACATTCGTCACCTTGGTTAAGGGCAGAGGTGCCTTGCTGATAGGTTGTATAATGTATATGATTGGTGAACCTTGAAACAAGGCATTGAAAAATGACCACTTTGCTAACTGGCTGTTAAAGCTCATCATTCATCGAGGAATTTTAGTGACAAGCTCAAGGGTACACGATTGCTGAACAAAACAAAAACATACTTAAACTGTATTTTTATTATTTTCCAAAGTGGTTTCTGACTCTGAAGTTAAGCTCTGGTGGCTCTACGACATGACGCTGAAGCAGCCGGTGCTTTCACACAAAGGCGGGAGGATTGCATAACCAGTGCGCCAAGAGATTTTGGACTGCACGAATACCAGCAGCTTGTGAAGAATGGCTATTGTTTCAGAAAGAGTGAATGAAGGGGAGAGTGAGAGAGGAGTTCAAAAGGCAGAAAATAAGAGACAAACTCGAAGAAGGCGACGAAGTAGAACATCGGAGATGGGAGGGAGAAAATAAAGGGAAGATGAGGAAAACTGCAGAGAATGACAGGACGGTGAGAAGATGAGAGAGGAGGCTGGTCAAAGTGAAAGGGAGAAAGCTGAAGTTGAGAGAGAGATAATGAAGGAGACCGATGTTAAAAGTGTAGGAAACGAACAAGAATCCAATTACATGTGGCTTCAAGGAGTCAGAGCGTCTCATCATACATGTTGCTCTAGAGCTCTGACAGGACAGACCTGACTCACCCCAGTCTCTCTACAGTAGGACTGTGGGCACAATTGATTGGGAGGAAATGGCTCCTCATTATTTGTAGTTCATCAGTCAATGGTAGAGAGGCCTCTGGTTCAGAGTTTAAGAATAAACATAGCACATGGATTAGAAAAGTTGCTGTTTGTGACGATTTTTCCCTTTCAGTTCTCAGAAGTCTGGCGTCATAGTCACTTTGTTCAGCCTGCTAGTCTGTGTTAGTTATTTGGCAAATCTAGATTGTATCCACAACTTTAGAATAAAATATGGAATAAAACTACATTTTAATGATCATTTGAAGTGAAATTTCAACTAAGCTTCTACAGATCAGGTGTTCCAGACACAGCAGCTGCTAGATTTCTTCTCCATGTCTTAGATTGGTGTTTGACAGCAACTTGAGAAAACCTCTGTGCACTCATTTCGAAGCATGATCTAAGTTAACATGATCACATGGACATGTTTTGTTGTTGTTTCATTTTAGATTTGATGTGAATCTTTGTATAAACTTCTTAAATAAGGTTTAAAATGCCTTCATTTTTCTTTCTTCTGCAGTCTTTTCCTGTAGATTGCAGTGTTCTTTGAATGGCCGTGTCTCTAAAGACGTCACAGCGTCAACTCTGCATGTTAATAAATTACACTTGTGTGTTGCAACACAAGGGCTTTCAAGGCATCCACATCCCTGGAACATCCATATAATTTCCTCTGGGATTAATAAAATATTCTGATTGTGATTCTGACAAAGTGTTGAGGCAGTAAGTCTACACGTGTGTGTCCTAAAGAACAGACTGTAGGATCATGTTTTGCCTGAACAAAACCTTTAAAGTCGCCCTCTCTCGCCTTTTGCTTTGAATATTGATTAACCTTGGGGTCTGAATAAACTTCCTTCCTTCCTTCTTTCCCTCCTTCCTGGTGTACGGACTCCCTCCTTTGTAGCTGAACTCATCACTTGCATGGTTAAGCTTAATTTAGACTTTTCTACTTTAAGATGTAACTGGAAGCCCCTCTTAACCCTCACCGCAGCCTTTCGCGCCATTGAAGTTGTTCCATCAACCCAAAGTTCAGTTACATATCTGGGAGGTTATGTTGCCACAGATTTGATGCATATTTCCTGCTGAAGCATGATTCACACATTAATTGGAACATTCAGAATTTATTGGAACGAACGTTGAAATGCTGCATGGTGATTGAGCTTTTGTGCCCAAACGCTCTCGCTACACCTCTGAAGATCCTTTGAAGTCTGAAGTGCGTTAAAGACATGTCTGTTCACTTGGATACTTGAGTAACACTTTAGCGTTTTGATTCGCTAGTGCTCTCAAACCCAGTTCTTTCATTATATAAATTTCCCGTCTTCTTTACATTTGAAATCCTTGTATTTCATGGCTGTTTGTTCTGTTGTTTAAATTTTGCATTGCTTTAGATTTTCTGCAGAGCTCCCTTGGACTCTTGTCTGCACTCTATAAATAAATATTGCTCTCTTGCTTGCTTTTTTCTGGGGTTGAGCTTGAACTGCAACAACAGTGGGTCTTATCAGTTGTAGCACTCGCCTTTGTTCTTGTTTCCTTTCTGCTACCCGCAGTCTAACAGACACATTAAATTTCACAACGTTAGCAAGTGCACCTTTTCATCCAGGACTCTTGTGTGCTTTATATCGTGTCTTAGCAAAATAACTGAGTTATAGAAAGGGTAAAGGTAAGGCTGTGACAGCTTGAGTTTTTATTTTGATGCAGTTTGAGCTCCTTGTTGTGTTCCCTATTTATCCATCAGGGTTATTGGTGCTCATGCTCCCCCGCTGGGCTTTGTTTTATTTCAAGTAAACCGCTCTTACCGCTGCTGTAAGGAACCGGCTCCATGGTGTGTTTTTGCACAGTGGAGAAGCAAAGAAGACATACTCTATAAACATGCTGCAAATTCTGATCGCATGTTTTGCATATTAGTGCAACACAATAGCTGTAAATATATTCATTTAGGCACTTTTCAATCATTGTTCAGTTTAGAAAAAAGCTCTAGTGATAAATGATTTCATATTGTAGTTTCTACAAGCCACTGTCATGCATGTCCAATAATTCCATATTCTTTGGGGGAGCTCAACCAAATCAGCTCTGTGAGCAGATATGCTTTAATGTACAGGCTTTTACTTGCAGTGTGTACTTGCAGTTGTTGTGTGTATTTATTTATGCACTTTAACGTTCCATGGCGTTTTACATGAAAGAGGAAATCACCACCGGCTTCCAGACAAGACTCGCTTTCCCTGAGCCGGGGAGAAAATTGAATGAGTCAGGATGTAAAATTTATTCATTATTTGATTTCCATCTCCTGACGCCGGCCACTGAATTCCTCTCTGTAACCGGCTAAGCACAAGTGCCTCTGGCGCATGGCTACAAGTGCACAATAACACCACCTATCATTTTAATGCAGATGTTCCCAGCAGAAGAACGTTTCGGCGGAGTGGAATATAATGTCCGTCAGAAATGAAGCTGCTTTTTTTTTTTTTTTTTTTTACTCTTTCTTTATTTTTAATGGGCAGCGGAGCCACACAGTAAACTGCTTCTTACTGAGTGCGATGTGAGTATGAATGGGCTTTTGTAATGGATCATTGGTAATGCATCTGGGTATTTTTAATTATTTATTTTTCCGGTGGAGATGTGTGTAAATGCATGCTTTGCTCGTGTGTGTGTGTGTGTGTGTGTGTGTGTGTGTGTGTGTGTGTCATTGTTTACCAGAGGGCAGTGTTAGCTTCAGGGACCCACGACCTGAATTGCAGAGAATAGCAGTATTGTGAGCTAATATTGACTGTATGAATGATGGTCATATTAACCTGTTGAATGGATGGCTGCTTTGACTAATGACTACCTGATTTTTCATTTTCTTAATTCCACACTTTGCAAGGATGGCTTGTGTAAATTAAAAGATTCAGATGGGGATGGAGGGGGAAGGCAGGGGAAATGAAAAATGGACAATTTTGAAAAAGTCCACAAAGGCACAGAGAGTTTCACACCAAATAGTTTTCCAATTGAGATCAGTGAAGGGAGGGGGAGTTATCTCCAGCTTGTCATTGTGCCGTGTGTAGAAATGGAAAGATTTCACCTCCTCGATTGAAACAAACCCAAAAGACTGGTGTTGAATTTTGAGAGCGTCGAATTAATTTACTCGAGTTGAACAAAACGGCATGATGGGATTTGTAAAAATAGTGTATGGCTTTATTGTGATGGAGGTTCATCCTCGATCAGGCTTCAGAAAATCTGTGTGGGGGAAATAATAGAGGACGATTCTTCTGCTACTCTCTTAGTTCAGTGCAACAGGCACTCAAGGAAGAAACCAAAGGATTGAAGAAGCCTTACTGATGTGCCCAGATTGTGCTGGCAAAAAAAAAAACATTTCAAATGAATACAGAAAAGGGCAGCTGTCGATCCAGAGCGTGAGAAATAGCTTCCTGTTACTGCTTCCTGTTAAAAGGAAGTTTTTCCTGTCCACTGTCACCAAAGTGCTTTCTGATAGCTAATCATCTGATTCTGTAATATTGTAGGGCCTTTCCTTACAATATAAAGTGTCTTGAAGTGACTGCTATTGTGAATTAGCATTGTAAATAGAAGTATGTTGAAATTCATCCATGTAGTGTATATTTTTCTCTCTACATCTAAGCTCATAATATTCTTGCTAATCAAGCCCAAACCAAGCAGATCGGGGCCTATGCCAGAGTGAGTAAGCCACAGCTGGTCCTGTGTAATGACTCTCATGTCTCTTGTGGATTTGAGCTGGCTGCTTGGCCACACTCACGATATCTTGAGGAGAAGAGTGGCTGGAGCTGGCAAAGGCACAGAACATTTACCCGTTCCTGGTCAAAACCGACGCCCTCCCCCTCCTTTTAAGGTCTGACTAATGCAAATCGGTTCTGAAAAATGTATATGTTTGTGTGAAACGTTGCAGTGAAACATTTACTACCCACATAACCAAATGCTGTACAAACACCCCTGGAAGGTACAGTAAGTTATTTATGCGTTTAATCCTTCCCTAATGTGTGTTCCCTTACACTTTGCGTTAAGTTAATACATAATCAAACATCCCCAATGGCAGTTTCCTTTGCTAACACCATTTATACTCCAAGTACAGGAGGACTTTTTATTTCACACACAGCCACTGATGTTACCGAAACCAAACACGGTAACCCCGCCCCCCACCTTCTCTCATTTATTTCCCTCAAAACAATTTATTTCTTTATTTCTTTCTACATTTCTTTTCCAGTTCTGTCATTCAGAGCTGTGGGTTAAACCTTTAGCTTCTTTGGTTGATTGACATTAGAGCACCGATGAGCCGGCATGGTGGGAGAAATTTTAATCTTTATCTATTTTGATCCTCCGCACAAATCTTCCTTATTGAACTCAATCAAAAGCTTTATTAGGAAATAGTTGGGTTTGAATGTTAATTATTTTTGTCATAGCCAAAGAGATGTGTAGTGCAAGTCAAGTTTTGGATGCTGCTGTCAATGTAGCTGGCATACGGGTATGAAAACATCCAGGAGGCATCGTTTCTGTTTTTTTGCCTCAAACTGGAGAAAAAGCGCTTCAGCCCTGCCTCTGTCTATTACCTTAGAAAGACAGATCCTTTGTCTTTTTTTTCTTTTCCTCCAGATGATGAGGAATGAAGTTGCTTTAGCTGCTCCTCAGCGCTGAATAAGCTCCTCCTGTTGCTGATATCAAACTGTAGCCCCAGTTAATGGTGATGCATTATGTCGGGCTCTTGTCTGATGAAGTGTACTTAATGTGCAGCAGTGTGGCAGCTTCCTGTCATGTGGCATCAGACCCATCAGGGTCAGGGTGAACATCTGCTTTGTCCTTGCACTCTTACAAGTAGGCTTTTTCTATTGCTGCGTGTCAGCGAACCTTTTTAGCTGCAGAGCAGCAGATTGCCCACAATCCTCCGGTTTTTCTGCTCCTTTGTGGGCTCAAGAGGTGCTTTTGTTCTCTGCTAACTGGAAGAGGCACGACACAAAAAGTCTTTCCGGCTTCAGTTTGTGTGTCTGTGTGTATCTGATTGTGAAGCTTGTAAAAATCCCTCTCCGTGCATTTATCACATGTTGGTACTACAGGCAATTTACTCTTAAATGTTACGAAATAAAGGCAAATTACCTTTTTTAACTTAAGCACTCAATGTGATTTTTATTTCCCAGTAACTTCTAATGGAAAAAAAGTGAAAATCACGATTTACCCAAACAGCAGGCAAACTGCGATTTTGCTGCGGATGTTTTTGCAACAAAAACACAGCTTTATATGGAAGAAATAAAGATTAAACAAGCAAAAACCAACATTTCTCTGAGTGCATTTTTATAGCCTAACCTGAATATAAATGAAATGACAGTTTTAATAGCTTTGGGATCAGGAGTACATCTGTACTGTATATTCAAAAATAAGAGGAGAGGGAAAAGATAAAATTGCAACAGAACAACCCACTTGACACCTCTTTAAATGAAATATCACAAGTAATCACTGAAAACGTCAGTGTGTGTGTGAGGATCCTCTGTAATTCCTACCTCACCTTCTTCAGAGGGCAAATGCTGCTCCAGATAGGTTGATGCATCGACCCTCTCCACTACAGGGGGACAGAATAAAGCACAAGTGTTCCAAAAAGGGTCCTTATTAAAACACTCCACCACTCATTTCTTCCTCTCATGGCCTCTCGCCTGCAGCAATAACAGCGGCACCTGCAAACCGCCTCTTCTGACCTGCAGGTGCTCCGGACCTGCTCCCTTGCCAGGAAAAAAAGCTAATTTTGACTTCAGGCTCTTGGTTTGAATTTTACGATGCAGAATTAAAAGACTGAGGGAGGGAAATAAAGTCTTGGATTCTAATTAAGGGAGTTTTGTGCATTCCAGAGAGAGATGATTACAGAGAATAAAAGCTTTTAACAAGCATGGCATAAGGTAATCCACCACTCTCGCCCCTCACATCACCCATCAGCCAGTAAATGACGCCCCGGGCATGTCAGATTGATTGGCTGAAATTCAGTAACAGCATAATCAAAATGAGAGCCAGGACTGTGAGCCACCACAGTAGCTCTAATATTACATTTGAAATGCATTGTGTGTGAGGTATTTTGTATGTCCCGTCCATCTAGGCTCTCATATTGTTAAAGTCTTTGCAGTTTTCGAAATCCAGAAAAATAATTCTAACCTGTGTAGCAAACAGAAACTATCTGTTTTCTGTCCCGGCTGGATGCATGGGAAGCATTTCGAAAAATACACTTTGATATGTTGTTCGGACCGTCCTGACCCGCAGCTGGTCAAGTGTACAAATTAAATTTGGCATTTTTGCTTATTCCACAAAAAGTACCATGGCTAATTGAGTGGTAATAACTTAGAAATTACCACATTATTCTTGTTTTTTTCACTGTTACCCTACTATTACCACTTTATTACGGAGTTATATTTCCATATTATTACCCCCAGTTTTGGGGCTCTTATTATCCTATTACATAAATTTCAGTGTACTATTACTCAACTGTAACCACTGTAGCTACATATTACTTGGATATTACATGGTTATTAGTATGGTAATTTTATAGTATAACTTGGAAAATAACACATTATTACCCTGTTGTTTCCCCCTCATTACCCTACTATTACCCCTTTATTACCTAGCTGTAGTAAAAAGTGCTACCAAAATAACTGTCACAATCCCGAAAACTTTGACTGCAGCTCCGAGGACTTTCTTTCCCTTCATGAGCAAATTTTCAGAAAAGAGTTCCTGGTTTGTTTTAAATGATTTAGACCACACACATACTGCTCCAGCAAATTCCAACTGCCTCATAAATGGAAGCCCATCACATACTATGACAATGGCATCTGGTCTGGCATATGAACAATTGCTATCTTGTGTTTTTGGAGCCATTGAGGCTATATTTGGAGAATAAGCAGATTATCAGCAATACTAATTGCTAGTGTTAGCTAATTGCTAACACTAATACGTTTGGTTAGCTTCCCTATAATTTATGGGTGAATTCCATGGAGCTAACAAATCGCAATGAAAATTGGAGCATAACTTTATTAGTCTTACGTCCTTATGTCAGTGAAATGGAACGGAGCCATGCGTGTAATATTCATTTAATTGGATGACCAGTTCAAATGACAATAAAACCTTTTAAAGGTTTGGTGACTTTGCCCCAAAGTTATACTTCTGTCAGGGAGTTGGGTCTGTGACCCAGCATTTGAATTTATTTTGTATTTATATATTTTTTCTTTTTTCCGCCTGTCTCATTTGGTTCTTTTGCCATCAGAATTATTGTCTAAAGACCAAGAAAGATGCCCAACGGATTTATTTTACTATTTTATTTATTCATTTATTTATTTACTACCAAATGGACCATCCCAGCCCTGCCATATTGGTCCGTTTGATTGACCTTTGTTTTTATTTTTTAGTTGCTACACACGGGACAGACATGACTGGGGGAAGGAAAAGGGAGAAAGAAAGAGAGGTAGGGAAAGAAAAACAGTGGGGAAAAGGAACGGTGATAAAGGACAAAAAACAAAAACCAACAAAACAAACAGACAAATATACAAATATCAATCACCTGGACCACCTGTTGAGAATGAAAAAAGGGAAAACAAGCCAAAAAAGAGAGCAATATAATAAACAACATCACGATGATCTATGTGAATATAACAATAAATACTAAATATTGAATATTATTGTGCAGCACGTAGGATCGACAGCGCACAGTGTGCTTTGAGGTAGGAGCCAAAAAGGGTGTAGTTTGTGTGTGTGAGCACCCGTGTGTACACCTGTGAGCGCGCTTGTATTCAAAAGGTTCCTTCATGTAATCATCTGCTAGAGCATAGGTGTCAAACTCTGGCCCGCGGGCCAAATTTGGCCCCCAGCCTAATTACATTTGGCCCGCGAAGCCATACCAAATTATTATTAGAGCTGGCCTACTGGTATTATACAGCTAATATATATATTGTTTAGTATTAAGCTTTGCTTGTTCCATATTCAGTTTTTCAGCAAAACTTGTTTGACTCCATAAGAAGAGATTCATTCTTAAATCTGGAGGAAGATTTTTTTCCAATAAATATTAATGTTAGCCCATGACCTTGTTCCAGTTTTGAATTTTGGCCCACTGTGAATTTGAGTTTGACACCCCTGTGCTAGAGGGTGTGGGGGGGCCACAGCCCCGTCCTCCAGGGCATGAAGCAGGTATGGAGGAGATCCAGGCTCCAGACATCCAGAGGCCCCCAGAACACAAGAGACCAAGGAAGACCAACAGAGGGGCAGCCGCGCCACTGTCCCAGAAAGAGCTGAGGAGAGCCCCAGATGAGGGGTCACTCAGCAGCCGCGGAGCAAAAGCCAGGGGGGGTTGCAGTGACGCGCCCGCGAGCTCCGCCGGCAGCCAGCTGCGCCAGAGTGACCGAGCCCCAGGCCCAGAGGCCGAGGGCACCCTACCCCCAAAGTGGCCCGAGAGAGCCCCAGGCTCCAGGCAGCCACCAAGGAGTGAGCCGGTGCGTACCTGAATGCGCATCCCCAGACACAAAGAACCACCAACGCACCGATGTCTGAGGGCGTCTGCCACTGGCAGGGGGAGTGGTGGGGGGAGATAGGCCTCCATACCTTGGGGGGCCAGAGATGTCCCTAGAGAGGTGGCGTCTGATACCCAACCTCTTTTCTGTAGTGACACAATCTAAGCTGCCCAATAAACACACTAAGGGGGAAGTTGGAACGTTACATTTCAGACACTTCGATAAGTCTTCACATATCTCGCGCCAAAACTTCTGAACTGGTGGACAGAACCAAAGAGCGTGGATATGATTGTCCGGTGAGTTGGTTTGACAGTGTGAGCAGTTGTTGGTAGACGTAAAGCCCATCTTGAACATCCGATGACCTTTATAGTGCACTCTGTAGTATTTTGTATTGGATTTATTGAAGACTTGGATTTCTAATTAGATGAAAGGTTTTTAAGCAAATCTGAGACCAGAAGTTTTGGTCTACATTAAGTTAACTGATAAATCCGCTTCCCATTTTGCAATAGGAAGTGATATTGATTCATCTGTTTTAGAAAGCATTCTGTATATTTTGGAAAGTAATTTGGGGGTTTTAAGAGTAAGAAATTGTACCACACTTGATGGTGTTTGTAGTTCAACTTGACCCGGTTTGAATTTCTTTTTTACTATGGACTTTGGTTATATTCTAAAAAAAATTTCTTATTGATCCCATATTGTGTAACCAGTCTGTCAAGTGAAAAACCTGTGTTTCCCCAGGTGTTTCCTCTTCCTTCATTAACCTCCTGTGTATTTAAGTCCTCTGTCTTCCTCTGTTCAGTGTTGGGTCATCTGTTTGTGTTGCTTCAGGTCAGGGCTCAGGTTCAGCTTCATGTTTATGTTTTCTTGTCACAGTTTTCATAGTTAATCCTAGTTTATTCCAGTTTACGTTTTAGTTTTTCCCCAGGTCACTTTGCCTTGTTTTCTGTTTATGGATTTAGCCTAATAAACGGCTGGCTTTTTGTCACACTTGGTTTCCTCTCTCCCGTGTCTGCTTTTGGGTCCACTCCTCAAACACACCAGTAATAACCTCGAGCACACGTAAAAATAGTTTCACATGATTATGGCTTTAATATTATTAATTTTGCACTTGTTAAGGTTCAAAATTGAGGAGGGAGAGTACAAACCACTCTTGGTCCAGAAGCTCTTGGTCAAACAATGATTTTAATGAACACACGTGTGGGAAGACACTCTGTACGCAGACAGCCAGTAGTCCTCGACTTAATCAAAGCATGAACAGATATTTTATAGCATCAGGGTTTGATTTACTGACGCCCCTTCATGCGTCACAGATACATTTTATACATAGATCAGATCAACACCAGAATGACTTTTCACCTAGAAGATCATCTTCTATTTTCATGGCTGGTACTTTCCGTTCTTGTCTTAAAGTGAATTGTTCCTCTTTCTTGTCGAGACATAACTAATCTCTCCTCTAAATAAATCTAACTCATATGTGTGTGTGTGTGTGTTGACCTCACATGCTCTTTGTGTCACCTCTTCACCTACTGTCTGTGTCTCGTCCTCAAATGCTCCTCAAAATAACCTGCACTTAGACTCTGCTTTTGGTTTC
This sequence comes from Rhamphochromis longiceps, assembly GCF_057381845.1. Classification (NCBI taxonomy): domain Eukaryota; kingdom Metazoa; phylum Chordata; class Actinopteri; order Cichliformes; family Cichlidae; genus Rhamphochromis; species Rhamphochromis longiceps. Next base: position 32,875,158 of record NC_140566.1, read on the forward strand.
AGTTCTGCAAAAGGCACACTCTGCAAACCTGCAACTTCCTGTCAGCCTGCAACTTAGTCTTTCTGAAAGACACACACTGTTTAAACATCTGAATGCAATATAAACTCCAGATTATATTATTAATGCAATGGTAATGATGACAATTATTTAACAATAGCAGTAAAATAATTTCCCTGCTCCACACTCCCTCTCTCGACCTCTGGAACACCAGAGGTCGCAATACATTGTGTCCTCGCTCAGACCCTCTCTGGTGGTCTCGGACCTCGAGATCTCCAGGATCCTCGCCCCTCCTGTGGTCGCCGAGATCTTCTGTAAAGGAAACAAAACACCTTTTCCTGCACCTCCCTAACTTATCCTATCTGGGACTCTTTAATCAAAAGCCTGATCCTAATTATCTTCTTAACTTATTGACTTGTATTTATGTATACTCTTCAACGTTCCTCATCACTTTAAAACTCTTTTAAGCCCTGCTTTCACGTCCGGTTGCTCGCTCTATTTTCCCTATATGATCATCAACATCCTGTGCACAAATTGTCGCTGCTGCAAGTTCCTCTACTCTAAAAGATCCAAAAGAAAACAACCACTTTAATCAATTAAGTTCAAGCATATAAGCAATTACTCCTGTATACATTTCATCATAGCTAAATGCTGCCTAAAAACAACTCCTATGTGTTAACTTCATTTTAACCTCACATTTCCTATGCTATAACCCGTTTTTGGCACAGCCTTCTCACCTCATCTGCTCCCCCCAATGCAACAACACCCTCCAACTCCAATTTATCAGACTTAACTAAAATATATGCTTTCCTTCTTCTTTGGTCCTTCTTTAAGTTCAGTCAAAAAGCTAAATGAATTTAAGGCCTTATGCCTGGAATCAATACTGTCATGTGTGTTTCTGGACTCTGTGTCTGTAAGCGTGTGCAATCCTTCATGAACTCATATTATCCTCACAGTAGATTGGCTAATCATAGCGCTAGCCAAAGGCTCGTGACCCTCCAGAGACAAATTTGAGCCACAACTCCTTTAAAAGCACAAAATGCAATATGTATAAAAATCATTTCTCCGTATAAGCTCCCCCTTTATCCTAAAGATAAACCTATGTAATATCTGTATGTGTACGCCTACATTATAACCACTACTTCTAGAAATCAAAAAGAAATCAAAGCTGTTCTACTCCTTCAACCCTCACTAATTTTCCCTCTAAGAATTATTCACGGCTTTGAACCCTGGCATTGTATCTTCTAAACAGGATTCAGTTCTGTCATGGTCCTGGGCCATGTTGGCCCAGTATTCTTGGTTCCTTGTATTTTCGCTCCTTATTTAGGCCAGGTTTTCTGAGGTGTCCTGTTGTGGTGTTCCCTAAGTGTTTTTCCCTTTGTGACTCTTACCCCCTTGTGCCCCTCTGTCTATTTATGAGCTCTCGTCTCTCTTTGTGTTTATTCCATGTTTCCCCCAGCCTGTTATGTCTGTGTTCTCCCCGTGCTTTCTGGGTGTATTTAAGTTGTGTCTTCTGTTATGGTAGTTGCTGGTTCGTCTGTGTTGTTTCCCCTCGGTCTCCCTGCATCTCTTGTGTATTTCCCCGGACCTCCCTGCATCCTCGTTTCTGGTTTGTGTTATTAGCTTACCCAGTTTAGGTTTCCGGTTTCTTGTTTTTCCACCAGTGCTGTTTTGTGCCCACCGTTGTAAATAAATATTCACCTGCACCAGAGCTGCCGCCTTTTGGGTCCTTTTCTACAACTCCACACGGCTTGGCCCGCAAACCGTGACAAGTTCACTTTAATCCTTTAACCTTAACTTAAAAATAACAGTTTCAGTTTTACCATATCCAAATGATCAAAAACCCAAAAGGTCCTGAAATGATCCTAAATTATTAAACAATTAAATTATTAAACCCTAAACCCCCCTTTATCTTGATACATTTCATGTGTCAAGATACTATACAAAACTTAAAATGCTCAGTTTTCCCCACTCATGATCCAATCTATGTCATAAAAATAAACTTAAAACAGAACAGTTATCAGTCATGTGTTTCTACAATTAATGGTAACTGAGTTACATCAAAAATATTTCCCCTTTAGCATTTGGCATTCTCCCAACAATATACTATAATCCCATAATCTAACCCCAGTCAACAAAACAAAACAGAAATTTTCTCTGGTAAAAACAAATTGTTTGTCCACATTAATTCATCCTCACTCACATGCAGTCACACATTCACTCACATGCAGTCACACATTCACTCACATGCAGTCACACCATGTATTTGCTGATAGTGGAGCTTCCCGCACGATCAGACACTCCACCCTCAGCAAAATGAGCTCAGTCATTTTTTTATTTTCCATAGGAAAATATTTCTTTATGCTTTTGGACTGGATTGACTCGCATAAAATCCTTTTTACAGGGACTTACGACCTTGATCAGTCCCCAGGTAGCTTTTTCCTCAGCCAATTGTAATCTGGAAAGCCCACCTTATATTTGCTCTTCCCGATAATTTTCAGCGCCGTTATTCACTGTTGCAGGCCTGCTTAAAACAGAAATGAAAAAATAGAGCTGATTATTAGCTCATGAAAACAAAACAAAATCACCTGACAGGTTTTCTTTAAGTGCACTGTTACAAAATAATGGGCCCCTCCCCGACATGTCCATGTTTCCTAAAACTCCCTCTATTAAAAACAAAAACAACAACCCAAACCTAACTGACAAAATCAACCCATCAGCACAACAACCTCAACAACCTTAAACGCACAAGTATTTTGCCACCACATAATTTCACCTCCTCAATACACCGAAAGTCTCATTAAAACCACACAATTTGCACACAAAAATCACCCCCTTATGCTCTTAAATTCAGCATAAGACCCCTTACGACATCATATAATCACTAAACTATAAATTCCCTACCCCAATCTGCACTTTTCGTCTGCCATGCTTCCTCTTCTGAAAGTCACTTCCTCAGTCACACACATACAGGAAGCTCCTACGTCACCACTCACTCCAGCTAATGTGCATACTGAGTCATCTCTCAAAAAGCTGTAATAACAGAAACATATGTTTAAACATTCCCAACTCATTAAATCATTTTATTTCTTTCTACAGTGATCACTGGTTTTGATCACTCAGTACGAGAGAGCACTCCTAAGTCACTCTTTTTTAGAACTACTTTAATCACTTTTTGTTTACATAACTCACTCCCTTTGTCATATGGCTTCTTCTATTCCTCAATTACAAACTCAAATGTATTTTATTAAACATTCACACCATTGTATCATTCATACAAAATAGCAAGCTGTTCTTCATTGCATATGTTTGTGTTGTTAGCCAGGTTTAATCTGTATCTCTGCATTAAACTCCATGAGCTTGTCTTGTCTTTATAAGGTTAATGCATTTTCTGCTTGTGTATGTGAATTTGCATATGTTGCTTTTGCAGTGTGTCAGACTCCTGCACAATTCTCCACTTAAGCCGTCAGTTTCTTTCCCAAATCTGCTAACCCAAATTTTAAGCTCCCACCTTATTAACCGCATCCCTGCTCCTCAGCCAGAAGTTAGGGCCCACTTGTCAGGTTTATGGAGACATGGCGCTGTGAACAATTCAACCAGAAACTTGCCTTGGCATGTCCAGTCAAGTTAACCTACAGGTTTCTTCCGACCGCTGCACGTGGAAAATTGATCCAGATCTGTTTCGCCCCTATAGAAACACAACTGAGACATTTTCATTATTTTCATATGTACTTAAACTACCCGTTTCCCTTTCTCTGGTCAGAAATCCCAACTTATGTCATGTATATACGTGTAAGCAGGTCTTCATTGCTTTTCCTATGTATTTTGTTAATGTTCAGTGAGTGTAAGCTGCTTTCTTCATTGCCTCTGTATGTTATAGTCAGGTTTAATTCATGCATCTTTTCTCTGATTTCTTAATTCAAAACTATCTCACTTCTGATTCTTTCCAGAAATAATTTCACATGTAACACTTTGTGTATGTGTGTTTTCTATTCTTGTTTACCTCTTTGTTTGTGACGGTGGACATCTCTAAACCATCATGAGTTCAAGCTATCATTTCAATCCAATTACACCCTGTATTCTCACAGTCGAAGTCGTCCAGCTTCGCCTCTCACTGGTCACTGTCCTCTTCTCTCAGTATCCTTTTGTTGTCTTGAATTCCAGCAAACACAGTCTGTTTCTTCTCTGTTTCTCTTCAGTATTTTCCTTTTGGATCAAGTCCCAGCCTGGCAAAATACCACATTCAGTGCCTTTAAACAGTCATGTCACACTGTTCTTACCAGCCTGCTGTCCACCGTGCATGTTTCATCACGTGGTTTCTTCTTTCCTGTTGATCCTCTCAGTCATCTCTTTCAAGATTACTCCAAGCATGGCAAATCTGACAATCAGTGTCCAGTGCTTTACCACCGTTCATTATCCCACTGTTCAACTGCCCAGCCTGTATTTTACAGTACATGTTTCCACCTCGTGGTTCCTTACATGCTGCTGCTGGTGTCGTCAGTGTGGTTTCCGTTGCACTGTCTTTTGCCTGCTATTAATTCTTCTCAAGTCCACGATGTTCTGTCGGTCTTCATCAGGAGATTAACTGTCCTTTGAGCTTCTTCTCAGGATGGGGACAAGTGCGAGGTCAAGCTGTAAAATTTTAAGCCAAAATCTGGCCTGTTTTCTCCCAATTATGCTACTCTAGTGGTTTTGGCGCCGTACTCAAAATTCCAGGTTGAGAGAAGTCCACCTTTATTTATCTGTAATCTGTGTTAACACACTAAAACATACAATTAATATCCTTTTCTTTTCTGAAAACCTCCATTCGCTTTATCTGCCTAAAGTTTAACTCATCTGTTTCTCTCTCTGGGTGCTCACTCGTCACCTTATATGGGCATGCAAACTTCCTGTCACCCACACCATTTCCTGTTACACACACACAGCACGCAGCTGCTCTGCTGTTTCTCCAGGCTAATCAAACTTATTTTGTATTTACAATCTACAAACCCTCTGTAATTCTACTAACTTTTGATCTAAAATGTAGCATCATTCACACAATGATTTCATAATCCTCTCACACACACACCTTTTAAATAAACTAAACTCTTATAACATCACTCATGCATCTCTTAAATTAAAAACACTTTCAAACTTTAAAACATCCTAGTTTACATCACCAAAGAAATACCTCTCACACCTTTATTCATCATTCAAAACCTTCTAGTCACCGCATTCACACAAGAAATTGAAAAAATAAAACACACCAGCAACTATTGCTGGAGAGAAGTTACTACTGAAAGTAATATGTTAATCTTAAGTATACACAGTGCACTCAATATATTTATATATCTACATCCAACTTCAGTCAATTACTATACATCCCCTACGGCAACTCAAAACTTTATTTATAGTCCTCTAATAAACATAAATGGCATTTTAAACACACACTCAACAATGTTTGCAGCAGTATTTGTAAAACCAACTGTGGCTTAAACAGTTCACTGCTTACTCATTTGCATTTTCACACTCACACACACCGTCTAAAAATAGCAGCAGGCAGTCAGTGCATTACTGACTCGACACACAGAGATCTCTCACACCAAATTTTCTTATTCTATATTACAACGACGTCTTATATTTACAACCACTGTCAGATCTGTCAGCTTTAGCGCCTACACAATTTCGACAAATTTAAAATAACCGCCCAGCGGATAAACTCCCTGAGTTTTTTGCGACCAATTCACCAGTATCTGTCCAACAGTTTCTGGCCTCATCTCTAAAGTCCCTAACTCAATTTAAAAGCGTCAACCAACCCAAACTTTGCCTGAAGCTCTATTTTTGGCGTTTCACAGCCAAGGCTTACCCTGAAGTGTTAAGTTAAAGTTACACGCCCGAAGTCCAACTTCTCCTGTCCAAAAAAGCGCAGACTACCGTTCCAAACGGTAAAGTGGTCCAACCACTAGCTATTTTGGAGGTTCCCAAGTTCTCCCCGGTTGCCAACCGTACTAACCCTATTCGCCGATAGGTCAGGGCCAAGCGTCCTTGGCCGGGAGGGAGCATTACCTCCGAGAACTGCGCTTCCTACCAGTCCAACTGGCGTTCTTGAGTAATTTATAATACTTTGAAACAACAGTAAAACACCCAAAACAAGTGTATAACTGAAGCAGGTCCAACCTTATAACCAAAAAATAAGCAAATTCCCTAACATACTAAAAACATTGAGCAGTCCAACTGCTTTTCCTTTTAGCGGTCCAACCGCATTCAATCATTACCAGCAGTCCAACTGCTTTTAAATCCTCAGTACTGTCATGAGATTCTCATCAAAATCAAAGCAGACATTTACCGGCAACTTTTACTGAATAGACATTTAATTTTATCATCCAATTCAGCACACTTCGGATAAAATCAACAGGCCTGTGCCTACCTCTTTTTAAAGGCGCCTGTCCCCTCAGTTTGGTTGCCGGGTCACGCCTGCCTGTCTGACCACAACGGACCATACATCACCGTCTACACCTCCAATCCTCCCTCCTCAACCACCGGACGAAGCCCCCAAATGTTAAGGTTCAAAATTGAGGAGGGAGAGTACAAACCACTCTTGGTCCAGAAGCTCTTGGTCAAACAATGATTTTAATGAACACACGTGTGGGAAGACACTCTGTACGCAGACAGCCAGTAGTCCTCGACTTAATCAAAGCATGAACAGATATTTTATAGCATCAGGGTTTGATTTACTGACGCCCCTTCATGCGTCACAGATACATTTTATACATAGATCAGATCAACACCAGAATGACTTTTCACCTAGAAGATCATCTTCTATTTTCATGGCTTGGTACTTTCCGTTCTTGTCTTAAAGTGAATTGTTCCTCTTTCTTGTCGAGACATAACTAATCTCTCCTCTAAATAAATCTAACTCATATGTGTGTGTGTGTGTGTGTGTGTTGACCTCACATGCTCTTTGTGTCACCTCTTCACCTACTGTCTGTGTCTCGTCCTCAAATGCTCCTCAAAATAACCTGCACTTAGACTCTGCTTTTGGTTTCAGTTCTGCAAAAGGCACACTCTGCAAACCTGCAACTTCCTGTCAGCCTGCAACTTAGTCTTTCTGAAAGACACACACTGTTTAAACATCTGAATGCAATATAAACTCCAGATTATATTATTAATGCAATGGTAATGATGACAATTATTTAACAATAGCAGTAAAATAATTTCCCTGCTCCACACACTCCAGAGTGTATTTACTGCCAGGATCAGCACCGAACAGACAGCGTGCTTCCTCCATTATATGCATGCATCAGTGCAACAGCATGACTGGCTAGTATAACTCCTGTCTTAGTTGTTTTTTGGGGCACAACCTTTGACTGCCGTGTCTCCGTCTAATAGAAGTCTGCTGGCACGCAGCGATTCAGTCACAGAGGTTACAACAGAGAATTTATTATTTATTTAAAATGTGCATAATTATTTATTTTCTAAAGCATGTGTTCCAGCACATACAGCAGAAAACATTACAGGGTGTTCATTTCCATCCGCATTTTCTGCGGTGGATTCGTCTTGATGGCTCTTTGATGTTTTCTTTATTCTAACTGTAGATTTCCATGCTACCAGCAGGTACATGGATTATCATACAAGAAAGCTAATTCAACCATAGGAAAAGGTTATGAATCACCCATTACAGCGCATTAAATGGTTATATAATGCCATCTGCACACTTAAGGCTCTACGTTTTAGTTTTTTCCAGATCAACATATCCGTGTAGGATTTTTATTTAAATGCAGTGTTGTCAGTGTTGGATTATGACGTGGGTGATGGCACGCTCTGTTAGCTGCACTGAGCTGCTTTGAGTCAGTGTTTTCAATGTGAAGGAGAAGGGGGAAAGTTATGAAGATATGCACGCTTTTTCCATCTGTAATCTGCAATAGAAGCATATAGAGCAAACTGACACAGTGTGAGTGCAGGATCACATGCTTCATTAAAATCTCATTATGATGATGGGAATTTGTGTGGAGACTTTAAAAGGGTCGTATTAGGATTTTGGGGGGGCTTCCTTTTTCCTTTGGTGTGATACATGGCTATATTTCTTCTCTCATTTTCGCTAAGAAGCCAAACTAAAAGGAGTTACTCTCAACCTTTTCTCCCGCCATGTATCAGCCAATGTGAGGGTGCATCAACAAAAATAAGGAGGGGCACTCCTGCAGCTTTCAATGATATTAGCCCATTAAATGGCCGTTACCAGGTGTTATCACTCCCATACATGCTGCTAGTGGGTGTTTTCTCACCTATTGGTATGCTCAGTAGGTTCCTATGACCGTATTTAATGAAATGACATAATAGTTTCCACTCGGATACTGGTTATATTGAGATCTGCGTGTGCGTATGCAGAATCAGCGGGTAATGGACACGTTTTCTGAACTCCATTTGCGAGACATGAGCTGCAAACCTGCCTTCTTTTTAATGTAAGTTTATTGTTTTTTGGGGGGCAGTTTTGTCAGTTATTGTAGTTTTTTCCAGAGTTCTGCTCATGGCTCTCTGCTGGGTAGTGGAATCCATTAATCTTTGGAGATTCATTGGCTGTTGGATTTCCTGCTTGAAAAACAAACAAAGACAAATAAACAAAAAGATAAAGTCATGCCATGGCTCCATCTTTCCATGATACCCAGCAGTGATGTCACCATCTATCACACAGCCTGATCTTTGGGAGTAATCTGCAACCTCACAGAAATTCAAAATTTTAATGACACGTTCCCAGCACTGGGGAAGGTTAAGTGCAATAAATTATTCTGAATTATTAATGGGCCCAAAGTTGATGATGTAATGATGGGGACACCACATTAGAAAATCCCAGAACACGGTCATAACAAACCTATCTCGCTGCTGAGGTATGTAATCGGGTGGGTTGAGTAAAAGAAGTAGGGATACGTGCAGTGTTTGTGCATGATCTCACACACACACACACACACACACACACACACACACACACACACACACACACACACACACACACACACACACACACACCCCGAGCCGAGTGACTCTTCTCCTGCTATAATCCTGCGAAAGAGGACTAAGACTTTTATGCATACAACAGTGCCGCTGTAGATAACAGCATCAGAGGGCTTGCTTCATAAAACCTGCTCTACGTGAAAGCGATTCTCCAGGCAGAATCGTAATGCAGAGGACCCGTCTGGCCCCAGATTCAGTGTTCAAGCGGGTTTTGTTCCATCAAAAGCGTCCCATTCTGTAACAGAAGAAAGGAAAGATCATCAATGACGCCGGCGCTCTGTAAAAATAAACTTGTTAGGAGTTGTATGGCTTCTGACTTTCATTTGTCCTCCGGCTTGAGCTGATTCGCAAATCTGTCAGCGGTCCACGTCTGGTGCACGAGGGAATAGGTGTGTTAAAACCACAGCCTGTTTCAGGTTCACCAACAGATAACCTGAAAGTGGATCATGCATTCTTATTTCTGCACCTCCTCAGATCTTTCATCTTAGTGGGTTTTTTTGGACACCTGGCAAACAACGTGATATCACATCCTACCTGGTGATGGGATTTCTGTGAGTGCATCTGTAGATTCATACAGCGGCTGAAGGCCGGAGAAGGAAACTGTTTGAGTCGCTGTAATGTCTCCTGTCAACCCCGTGCACCTGACAGCAGCCGTGTTTACTGCTGCTGTTGTAGACATACAAAATAAATGACAACTAACACTTTGCTTGTTATGCACTTTATTATAAAATACGGGTTCATCCTTCGAGTTTGACTTTTATTTTTGCTTGGATGACTCAAAGATCAGTAGCAGCTGATGTAGCGGAAACAGGTTGCGTGTTCATTAATACTCCCTGATGACAGCAATTTCAAAGTTAGCCTTGTTAAGACTTTGTAAGAGTGAGTATACCGAGTTCTTTTAACAACCACCTGCAACACCCTGCCATAGTGAAAGAGTACTATTCTCCTTTTAGGTCTTATTTGGTACATACTGTGGAAAAGTCTTGAGCCACCCCTGACTTTGTTATATTTTGATCGGAAAATGCAACATAGCAAGTAATTTACTGAAGCATACAAATACGCAACAAACTATAAATGTGGCAAAAACAGAGTTTGTGCATTTCTAAAAAGCTTAAAAGTCAATATTTGGTGTGACCGTCTTTATTCTTCAGCACAGCCTGAACCCTCTGAAGCAGTTCTCTTGTGATTTCTTTCAGTAGTTTTCAGGAGTAGTTCTCCTGAGGTCTTGAAGGACATTCAAATCTCTTCTATGGATGTTGGTTGCTTTTTGTTCTGTGTTTTAAGATGATCCCACGCTGCCTCACTAACACTGTTGTAACCCTCTTGTTATCTTCTCCACACATATTGTCAACAGAAATGTTACGTTTTGGTTCATCACGCCGTAACACCTGCTCCTACTGAGTTTCAGTCCAGTAATTTGACAGACGTCATCATTTTCACTCCGTTTCTTAAAAAGACCTTTAGAAAGTCAGAAACGTTGCTCAAGACTGTTTTAAAAATGTAGAAGAAAGTTTGGCTCCTTAGAAACAAATTGTAAAGAAATGACAGGTGTCTCAAGACTTTTGCACAGCCCCATAAAGAGTAGAAATAAGTCACATAGAACCTTAGATCTGACAGTGCAGTTGATTAAGGAGTAGACCTTCACCTGGGACAGTGAGGTCTAAATTCAGTATGAAGCCCAAGAATCAGCATACGCCTGTGCTCATCTGGTGACAGCTGCTTGGAATAGAGGGGAGGCTGCAGCAGGAGAGCTCTCTGCTTCCAAAATTTGTCCTTTTTTTTGTCCATTTCTAGGTTAAAGCTCCACCTTAGGTCATCTTGCCAGTCATGAAAATTGGCCTTCTTTCAGTCTTCAGATGTTGCCCTATTACAGCATGAGTTTCTGCAATTAATGTAATTGTTCGTGATGCCACAATCTGCCTTATTTGCTATTCAAAAATAATTTTATAAAAACAGATTTGTGTGCTTTGGCCCATCCAGGGTCTAGTGAAAGGCTTTTAAAAATGAAAATCAAACATAAAACGGTGCTTTTATAGAAATATTTCTGTGAAATTGTGTTAAGTAAGACTTTTTGTATCTCTTTCTCTCTCCCTGCAATAAATGGAGCCTTCGCTTTCCCAATTAAGTTGTCACATATAAGACTAGATGGTCCTTCCTTTATCCAGCTTTATTCTCTCCACATCATCCTTTTTTCAGTTTCTCTCTTTTCTGTCAGTCTTTCTTATTTTCTCCTGTAGCTAATTTGCAAAATGACCATTGAATTTTTTCTGTTTTTCTGTCTCTTCATGTTATTATCTGTAAATCTCAGAAAGAATTATATAATTAACAGTAGGATTACAGCCAGGATGTGTCAGTTTATCACATAAAATGGGTGAACGCCTCAAACATGTTGTTTACAGGCATGGATTTGATATTATTTCAAGATTTAAAAAAGGAAAATGTGCTAGCATCTTTTCCAGGCTTGTGTTTATATGCCAAAAGCACAATTCTCCACTGTTTTATGTGCATACATCCACCCACCAAACATAAAGACCAGACCAAGCACCGATGACAAGAGACACGTCCTTAAGCCAGTGGAGTGGAACTGGAGTGGAGGTGGGTTGCAAAGCATGATGCAGATGTGCAGCAGTAGTTGACAGGATAAATCTACACATTCTGTTTTTTACAGTAAGATATGTGGAAGAGTACTAGCTGAGCCACTGCTGCCATTACATCTGGCTGAAACGTTGGGCTTGACCTATATGTAGAAGCCCCTGGAGGAAAACGATTAAATGGCTTCATCAAAGCTTCAAAGCAAACAAAGCTTTAGTCAGTGTTTTCATGCTTAAATAAGCATATCAAAGGATCGACAAACTGAAGTTAGTTGGGGTTTGTTCTGGAAGCCAAGTAAAGGCCATATGTTGCAGTTTTTCTGAAGGACTTGTCAGTTACCCAGCATTTATTTAGATGGTTCAATCTAAAGACGGTATGTCCAAAGATCTTTCTGTAAATCATTTGTTAAAAACAACGTATGGTTCCCCAGCTGCTGGCTTCATGCTGACTGGATGGAGTGTAAATGAGAGGAAACTAAGCTGCTGTATTCTTAGACAAAAGTCGGTGCTATTTGAGTGTAGTTGCGTTTGCACCTTAATGTATTTGCACACTTAGCCGAGCTGCATTGACCTTTAGAGAACTATTCATCCATTGGTGAAATTAATTCATGTGTTTGACTGAACTGGAAAGAGAGGAGAGTTTGTCCTGCTACAGCCTGGCGATGCCAGCTCACGGCCAGCCTGGCCAAGTTCTAGATGGCACCACTTCTGACATGCCATGGTCCTAATTCCCTGCTGCCATCTCTAGAAGAAATGTAAAATTGCTATTTGAAGTTCATTGTGGTTTTTAACTTTTTGTTTTTGTGACTTCTGTCTGCTTCTCTCCCCACTTTTAGACATGCACAAATGAGTATATCATGCATTTTTTGTAAATTTTTCTTTCTCTTTATGCTGTCTTTTTGGGTATAGTGCTTTAGCAAACATTTGTTGGGTTAGTTTTCGGGTTTTTGTATGGATTATATTCTTCACTTGTTAAGTTGATCGTTCCTGAACTCATGAATGCTGAGTAAAAGCTTCTTCCTTTACTCAGCATGTAATTGGTGCACGCTATACTTTCTATTTTAAGGGCTTAGACATAAAGATGTATAAGGTATACCTCAGTATAATGTGAACAGACATCAGTATTCACTGTACATAAGACTGGACTAAGAATATATGATAATGGAAGCAGTGTAAATAAATTACTTCTTTCCTATTCATCGGTGGCCACAGGGCTCCAAGTGAGGACAGAAACCATTACAATGACTGATATGAACCACGGTGATACGCTCATCGAGCCCCGCTGCATGCTGGGAGCCAAGCAGGCGAGGCGGGGCTGGGAGACCTCCTGGGGGAAACAAACTATCAGTGATGAGGGGGAAAAAAAAGGTGAGAGTTTCCACCTCTCCACGGACCACATTTTTACGATCACGTTATATCATCTCCACTGTGGGTTAGTGCCATGATGGAGAAGGGGATTTTTTTTTTTTTTTTTTTAAGATTTAGTGGTCATGATGGTTAGGAGATGTATATTCACTTTATGGCCATTAGGACGGGAGAAAAGTGCACCTTCACTGCTGGTGATTTGGCACCTGTCCCAATTGGTTTGAAAGCGATAGCGTGTCCCTCACAGGATCATTTGAATCCCTGTTAATGCTCTCCACAGTTAGCTTAGCCTCGAAGGGGACACGGGAGCTTCAGCGATCCTTCAACAGATTATATCTATATTAATAATCTCAGTGCAGCTGCAGTCTGTGTTTATGAGTGCAAGTAATTCAGAGTGTCGCACAGTCATGTTTTTATTCTTGCATTACAAATATTATGTAATGTATGGTGATGTGCCGTGAGCTTAATCATTTTTTATTCTGTTGTGTTCAGATTTTTGCTTACATGTAAATGTTTTTTGGTGGGGTTAATTATTGCAATTAGATTTTCATTGTTTTTAGTTTATTTTTTGCTTTGAGCATGTAAACCATAGTTAATCTACAGAGACGTCCATGTTAATATGCTCAGCTTCAGCAGTGAAATAGTATAATAATAATGGACTGCATTTTATATAGCGCTTTTCGGGGCCCTCAAAGCGCTGTACAGTTCCACTATTCATTCACTCTCACACACTGGTGGAGGCAGCTACAGTTGTAGCCACAGCTGCCCTGGGGCAGGCTGACAGAAGCGAGGCGGCCATATCGCGCCATCGGCCCTTCTGGCCAACACCAGTAGGCGGTAGGTGAAGTGTCTTGCCCAAGGACACAACGACCGCGACTGTCCGAGCCGGGGCTCGAACCGGCAATCTTCCGGTTACAGGACGAACTGCCAATTCTTTGAGCCACGATCACCCTGATGTCTAAACCAGGCTATAGACATTGCTGGTATGTCTATAGCCTGGTTTAAAATCTGTTTTAGTCCTGATACCAATTTCCCCTTTCAGAGCATCCTGAGCAGGAGGCGACACAGATACACATAGAAGGTGTTGGGCCTCACTTCCTCTAATTCCAGTTACTGAACTGGAGCTCTTTCGTTTTGGTGAGTGAAACTCTGGTTTAACTACAGCTCCAAAAAACAACATGTGAGCGTGGTAGAATCACCAAAAACTCCAGTCCACAAATCAGTGTGAGGCATCACGACGGCTCTCTCCGTCCATCCATTCTCTTCTGCTTGTCAAAATCAGGATCTTTGGAGGTGCTGAAGCCCATCCCGGCGACCATAGTCAGGGTACACCTGCTTGTACTCTGTAGCCTCACAGCACTAAATACCGTTTGCAGCATTGCTAACATTGGCTGGTAGCACAAACCTGCCCTTGACCCTAAATTGGTGAAGTGGTAGAGAATGGATGGATGAATGAACAGTAAGTGAGCAACTAGCAACATAGTGCTGTTTAAATGGCTTTGCCGAGTCCCTAAAATTGCAGCAGTGAGTTCTTGTTAAAAGGAAGGTTTTCCTTCCTACTGTTGCCATGTGTTGCTCACAGGGGGTCGTCTGATTTTTGGGGTTTTCTCTGTATATTTAAGGGTCTTCTCTTTACAATATAAAGCACCTTAAGTCAGCTATTGTTGTGATTTGGTGCTATATGAGTAATACTGAAATCATTTGAGTTAACATTGGTAGCAGGGTTCACCCATGAAAGCTGGGCAAGATCTACAGATTTTCATGTAGTGCTGATGCCACATGAGTGATTTTCCCAGTGCTCTGGAGAGAGACAGAATACTGAAATACTTTTTTTAAATACTTTTTTAAGCAGAGAGATCCAAGTTATGTTTCTAACGTCATGCCACCTCTTAAACTTGTTTACTTTTTTTTGCAGTTTTGTATAGAAATTTATACATTTTTCAGTTATCTCAGATCCTTATCAACCCTAAAGCCAACCCTTAACATCAACATATAAAAATACATGAGGATGTTTTTAAATTGTAGTTTTATTTTTAAATTAAAAAAAGATGGTTTTAGCTTAATTACTGTGATCAGGTCACCGGGGGGGTTGTTCTGCACAAAGCTGAGGAACAACAGATGGCAGGACCTGAGATAAGCTACACACACACACACACACACACACACACACACACACACACACACACACACACACACACACACACACACACACACACACACGAACCAAATAAAAACCTCCACATTCACAGCTATGCAGAGGTATATGCATGCATGCATGCACAAACACAGTATCTCTGCAACCTTATAATTAGAACCCAGTTGTCTCTTTGACACAGTCAGACTCACCTTCTGTCGGCCTGCAAGCTCTGTGCCTCTTTGTCTGAGAGGCACTCGCAGAGAAAAGAGCTGTCAGGTAACTAAGGGCTGACTTATGTGACACATGAGGAAGGATGAGGGAATTGATACATGAGAAAGAAATGTAAGGAAGGAGGCATGGAGAGGGGGAAAAAGGAAGAGTACCACCCTGTGAAACATTTCACTGTCAAAAGCTCCACAGATTTATCAACCTAGTTTTCTTTCTGCCTCTTTTCACATAATTGGAACGTAGCACATGTGTGCACAGAGCCATAGGGAGACAGAAAACACATTTTGGCAGGGGTTGACAGGTTACACAATGGTAGGGGGAAAATACAGTCAGGAGACAATAGCAATAGGACCAAGAGGAAGACTGCACTGCTTATGTGTGTGTTTGCAACATTGTGTTCATGGATGAATGTATTGTAACGTTCACAAGAACCAGACGGTTGGGGTCTGTTTGTCCGTTTATTCGGCACATAAGCCAGCGGGTTGTTAACTCAGGGGGAAGCGCTCTCGAACTACACCTCTCTTCAGCCTGGCACCCACACAGAACAACCAGGTCCCCCCACCCCTTCCTGTACTCCACCCTCACTACTTCCTGCAGCCCAACCAAACATGAATCTTAAAGGAACAACAACAGTGTGCAGAGAAAACCAACATGTCACTGTCCAGTAACACTTAACCATCGTTACACTGCCCCCCCAGCAATAAGTTCCTCGTCCCCGAGGGAACGACACAGTCTCTGAGGCGGGGCGGTAGCCTACGTTCCCTCCTTGACCTCCTGAGCCCCTGAGGAGGACGCGGAGCTTCGGGGCTTTGGGGTGAAGAGTCCGAGGGGGGGGAACGCAGCCCCGGTCGGGGGCCCCTCTGAGCAGGGTCATGGACGCTCTGTACACGTCCCTCTGGAAAGGAGGGGAGGGACTGTCCTCTGTAGGGGGCCATCCGGTCTCTGTGCAGCGCTACTATCCTCCCCCTAGGAGGCAACTGCACCCTGTAAACAACCTCCCCCACTCGCTCTAGGACGCTGCAAGGCCCCACCCAGCTGCTATCCAGTTTAGGACACCGTCCCTTCTTCCTCTTTGGGCTGTAGACCCACACCAGCTCCCCAGCATGGAAGTGCCTCCCTTTAGTGGTGATGTCGTAATTCCTCTTTTGGCGCAGGCCTGCCTTCGCCAGCTGCTCTCGGGCGTAGGAATGTGCAGAATCCAGCCGGTCCTGCAGCTTCCTTGCGTAGTCCCGGCCCGGTGGTGCCTCTGGCGCGTCCGGGGGTTTCCCAAAAGCCAACTCTGCAGGAGTTCTCAGCTCTCTCCCTAACATGAGCAGGGCAGGCGTACATTGGGTGGAGTCCTGCACTGCCGACCTGTAGGCCATGAGGGTCGGCAGGGCAGGCGTACATTGGGTGGAGTCCTGCACTGCCGACCTGTAGGCCATGAGGGTAAGGGGAAGATGGTAATCCCAGTCCCGTTGGTGTTCTGAGGTAAGGATGGCTAGCTGCTGGGCCAGCGTCCTGTTAAACCTTTCCACCAGCCCATCGCTTTGGGGGTGAAGTGGGGTGGTGCGGGTTTTCTTAGTCCCAAGGCGTTCACACATGGCAGCAAATACCTTGGACTCAAAGTTACGCCCCTGGTCACTGTGGAGGGTCTCTGCTGTTCCAAAGCGGCTGAACATCCCCTCCACTAATACATCAGCGACCGTCTCAGCCTCCTGATCTGGGATGGCGTATGCTTCCGGCCACTTGGTAAAATAGTCCATGGCCACAAGAACATAGTGGTTTCCTCTGTCTGTGCGAGGAAATGGGCCCATGACGTCCACAGCTACTCGCTCCATTGGGGCTCCTGCTGGTTGCTGCTGAAGCTGAGCCCGGGACTGGTCTTGTGGCCCTTTGTGTGAGGAACATGCATCACAGCTGCGGCAAAAGTCCTCCACATCCCTCCGCTGTTGACCCCAGTAATAGCCCTGGCGGAGGCAGCGAAGAGTCTTGGAGACCCCAAAGTGGCCAGAGCCAGTGCTCCCATGGCAGGCTCCCAGCACAGCTGACCTCAGCGACCTTGGCACCACAACCTGCCACCTCTCCTCCCCCGTGGCAGGATCCTTCCAGGCACGCTCCAACACCCCCTCCTTCAGCCTGAGAGCTGCAAACTTGGCCCACAGCCCCCTGGTACAGATGGAAAACCCAGTGACCTCATCCCAAAGGGGTTGCTCCCCCTTCTCCAGCCACTGCAGGACCGGCAGCAGGTCTGTGTCTTGTTCCTGCCGTGCCCTCCACTCCGCTGCATCCACCACCAGAAGAACCCTGCAGGCGAGCTGTGCTGCTCCGTCTATTGTCGTGAGTTCCCGCTCTATTTCCTCTCGCTTCTCACAGTAACGGCAGCCAGCTGCAGCACATGGGCGGCGAGAGAGGGCGTCTGCGTTAGAATGGTGCGTCCCTGCTCTGTGCTCCACGGTGAAATTGAAGGCTTGGAGCTCCTCCAGCCAGCGAGCCACCTGTCCCTCTGGCTCCCTGAAAGACATCAGCCACTGAAGGGCAGCATGATCAGTTCTGACAACAAATGCTGTGCCGCACAGGTAGTATTTAAAGTGTCTCACCCCCGCCACCACAGCCAACAGCTCTCGTCGTGTGACACAGTAGCGCCGCTCGCTCCTGTTCAGGACCCGGCTGAAGTACGCCACCACCTTCTCCCCTTCCGGTCCAACCTGCGACAACACCGCTCCCAGCCCCACATTACTTGCGTCAGTGTCCAGGACAAAAGGCAGGGCGGGGCCAGGGGGGGCAAGGACTGGAGACTCTGTCAGCAATCTGCGGAGGGTGTCGAACGCCTGCTGACAGTCCTGGGTCCAGATGAAGTCACGGTCCTTCTGCAGCAGGTGGAAGAGTGGTGCGGCTATGGAGGAAAAGCCCTTCACAAACCTCCTGTAATAAGACGCCAGTCCTAGGAAGCTTTTGAGCTGTTTCTGGTCTGCTGGTGTGGGCCACTCGGTAATGGTGTGAATTTTTTCCTCCAAAGTGCTGATGCCCTCACGACCCAGCTTGTGGCCCAGAAACTCCACCTCCCTCCTCATGAAGTGGCACTTGTCGGGATGCAGCTTCAGGCCTGCAGCCGCCACCCTCTCCAACACTTGTCTCAGGGCATCCAGGGCAGCATCAAAGGAGCTCCCGTGCACTAGAAGATCATCCAGGTAAACCAGACACCGTTGCCGTGGGACGCCAGCCAGCACACTGTCCATGAGCCTCTCGAAGGTCGCAGGAGCGTTGCAAAGGCCAAAACTCAGGACTTTGAACTGCCATAGTCCCCTGTTAGTGCAGAAGGCTGTCTTCGGTCTGGATTCCGGGGACAGTGGCACCTGCCAGTAGCCACTCCGCAGGTCCAGGGTGGAAAACCAGGAGGACCCGGCTACTAAGTCGAGGGACTCATCAATCCTGGGAAGGGGGTAAGAGTCTTTCTTCGTCACTTTGTTGAGTGGTCTGTAGTCCACACAGAAACGCATCCTAGGACTTTTTTTCTTAGGCACCATCACCACCGCGGAGGCCCACGGGCTATCAGATGGCTCTATGATGCCCGCCTTCATCATTTCACACAACTCTCTGTCTGCAGCCTCCTGATGAGCCAGGGGCAGGCGGCGGGGGCGCACTTTAATAGGCTGGGCATCCCCGGTCTCAATGACGTGCTCTACCAAGTGTGTCAAGCCAACATCACTTTCTTTCAGGGCAAAAATGTCACTAAACTCTTTTAGTACCTGCCATAGACTCTCTTGCTGCTGTGGAGTCAGCCCCTCACAGTTCTTTGACCAGATACTCCTCACTGCTGAGAGCCTCTCCTCCTCCTCCTCCTCCGCTCGCTGTTCTGCTGGCGGGTCTGCAGGGGTCTCTGCGGTGGAGGTGGACGCCGCGGCAGATGCTGTGCAGACCGGGGGAGGAATAAGCGGCACCTTCTTCCCATCAGGGAGTACGAGGAGGCCTTTGCCTAAGTCCAGTACACCACCAATGGCTCGTAAAAAATCCAGCCCAAGGATGCAGGCGTCCTGCACGTCAGCCACCCAGGCAGCATAAGACACACCGAGGTCCCCCACCTTGAACTGGAACACTCCCTTCCCTCTCATTGGGGCCAGATCACCGGTCACAGTCTTAAGTTGCACGTTAGTCGGTTGTACAGCAGCTCCGGTTGGGACAATATCGGGTCGGACCAGCGTTGCATTGGATCCCGTGTCCAGCAGGGCCGTACAGGACACCCCCGCAATCGTCACTGGAACATGGCAAAAGCCGCCAACCTGGGTCCAGCCCACAGTGATGGCCGCACCGGGTGGAGGTGGCGGTGGTGTGGGGATGTCGTTCTCCCAGGCCCGTGTACTCCCGCCTACACGGGCCCGTGGGCGTTTCCCTGAACCGCTGCAAGCTTGGGGCACTGCCTGATGAGGTGTCCGACTTGTCCACATCCCCAGCAGCTCTGAGGTCGGCGGTGTGGGCCAGCCCGAGGGGAAGGCGACTGCAGCGAAGCTGTCTGCACCAAACTGCACAGGCCCGCTGGCGTCTCCATCTGTTCCACAGGTGCTGACACAGCCCTCACCACGTGTGCGTCGTCAGCGCCCCCAGAGGATCCTGCAAGCATCTCCCTCTCCAACGCTAGCTCCAGGGCTGCACTGAGTGTGGCCGGCCGAGCAAGCTGAGTTTGCATGCGGAGCTCTTTAGGGCTCAGGGCCTGCAGGAACTGGTCCCGAGCTAACTCCGCCTGCACTGATGGTGGCATGCTGTCATACGCCCTCTGGCAAAGGCACTCGACTTCATGGGCCAAAATGCGGAGGGGCTCACCTGGCAATCTGCGTCTGTTGTGGAACTCCGACCTCAGCAGCACTGGTTGGTTATACTGCCCGAAGCGCCTCTGAAGTGCTCCAACCAGAGCATTATAATCTCCCCTCTGCTCCTCGGTCAGCAGCAGCAGGCATGCAGCTGCATCCTCACACAGGCACAAAGCCAATTGGAGAGCTTTATGTTCCTCAGACCAGCCAGCTGCAACAGCTAACAGCTCGAACTGTGCGATAAACACTTCCCATGGCGTCTTGCCGCTGAACTTAGGCGTTTTTATATTCGCTGCAGCTTGCTGGGCGCCGCCATGTTTGTTTACATCACGTGACGGCGCGCCAAGCGAGGTCGACTCCTTCCCGCCGGAATCGCGGCCGCTGTGCGAACAGTTCCCGAGCCTAGTCAAACCTGGAGAAAATCCAGCCTCGGCAGACAGCCGCAGCGCCGTTTCCCTCACTCCATGGGCGGGCGAGCGCGGACGAACCTCCCTCTCCTCCGTCTCCTTCTTAATCCTGCCCGGCAACATCCTCGTCTCGTAACGGCAAGCGTCGCCGGCAACAGGGTCTCGGGCGTTCTGGGGTTCTTTTTTCTTTCTTCACTTCTGACACCAATGTAACGTTCACAAGAACCAGACGGTTGGGGTCTCAGTTTGTCCGTTTATTCGGCACATAAGCCAGCGGGTTGTTAACTCAGGGGGAAGCGCTCTCGAACTACACCTCTCTTCAGCCTGGCACCCACACAGAACAACCAGGTCCCCCCACCCCTTCCTGTACTCCACCCTCACTACTTCCTGCAGCCCAACCAAACATGAATCTTAAAGGAACAACAACAGTGTGCAGAGAAAACCAACATGTCACTGTCCAGTAACACTTAACCATCGTTACAGTATGCATGCTTTTGCATGAGGCAGCCGATTGTTGCATCAGCGAGATCAGCAACTTATCTGATGTTACAGGTCACAGATTGGTGACTTGCAGTAATTTGCCCACTACTGTCTCCACAAGTCAAGATGTGCCCACTCTGTGTACACTTTAACCGTCCGTCAATAAATTTGAAAACGAGCTAACTAAGTGTTGCGCCACAGAGATGCACAACAATGTGCCATACTCTCTGAAACTCATGCCCACTGGAGGGAAAAGCAGTCAGCCAGACAATTGCAGCCAAGGGCTGAAATGCTGAAAAAATAGAAAAACTTAAACTGGCATCAGAAAACAACATTCAAGATTCAGAGGGTTACTTTAGCGTACAGTGTCAAGTTTAAGCTAATGTTAGCAAGCTACAGTATTTACTTAAGGCTAGGGTTGCCAACCGTCCTTTAAAAAACGTAATCGTCCCGTATTTAGAAACAAAAGTACACGTCCCGTATTGAGCTAATAAGGGACGCACTTTGTCCCGTAATACAGTGAGAATCAAAAGTAGTCTATAAATGTTAATGGAATTAACGCTTTGTTTGAAAACATAATTCCCAGCCCCTCTCCTGCTTTGTGACCAATGAGCTGACAGCACACTTATGACAATTCGAGTATGACAAGTCAGATTACCGCTCATCTCATTGGTCGAGGAAAGGTCGCTTACGGAGAAAATACCGGAAGACAACAGATGACCACAACAAGAAGCATGGCCAACAGGGAAACAAACGCCGACACTGCGGTGCAAGTCTCGGACAACAGTACACCTAAAGCTGGACATACACTGTGCGATTTTTTTCAGTCACATTATTCAGCTCCTGCTCAAACTGCACGATTGACTCGCAGGGGTTAGAAGTTCGTAGGCTACGATGCAGGTCTCACACTATACCGCCCGATGCTCTGATGCGACCTGAGTGCTCACACTGTGCCAACATAACATGAAGGTTATAACAGAAAATCTGTCGCTCGCTCTCTCTGTCTTTCACTCACACAGACACACCACCATCAACTTTGCTAAATTGCTAATGAAAAACATGATCAGGCAGCTGTGATTGAGCAGCAATGTAAATCCAACTATTTTCACGGTTGTTGTGGTCGTGATAATTTTGTGATGCCACATCGAAAAGGCTCGGATGAGCTTTCCAAAGTTCTACAAGTTGTGCCTCCATCGCTTGTGTCCAGATCACACGCTGCACAGCCGTGCTGCTCCGTCTTTTTCACCGACGTTTACGTGTTTGCGCGTGAGCGGCTGCGGTGACACCCTCACGAGCGATTGATGATCGGGAGCTGGTCGTGAGGTGTTAATCGCTTCTCGTTACCCCACGTATACTACACGATGCACGATGAAGGCCAAAATCGGGCCGATCACCAAATCGGTCGCACGACTCAAAAATCGTCTCAAAAATCGCACAGTGTGAGCCCAGCATTAGAGCAGCAATGTTTGTTCCCCTCAGAGAAAGAAAAAAAAGGCTGCAAAAGTACAGGGAGGAATGGGAAAAGGAAAACACCTGGCTGGGAAAGTGCACGATAACACCTTTAAAGCGCACTGCACTGTGTGCCGGCGCACTTTTTCCATAGGCATGCTTCTAGTGGTGGGCACATGAAGAACATGAGGGGCGTGAAAGCTCGGGGAACCCTTAACCAATTTTTTGTCCACCAGGCCACGGCAGAAGCAGATATGGTATGTAAACACTGGTTTGTTTGTTTTTTAACCCTCTGGTTAAGGTTAATATGGGCATGTGCAGTGAATATCAGCGCTATGTGGCCAGAAGTGTGATAATATCATTTATTTTGTGTAATAAACAACTGCAAGGATAGATGATTACAACAAATAGATGACTAATACATAAAAGTAATACATAGATGAATAATGATGATGAGTTAAGGTGCGTAATCATGGGAACAAGCGGGTTTACAAACAGGAGCAGCTGATTAGCATTAGAAAAGCTGAAATAATACCTCAGCTGAAGCCAATTGTACTAAATGCACTAAGGGCGATGAGACCCACTACAGGAAAGAGGTTGAGCTCCTGACCACGTGGTGCAGAGACAACAACCTCCTAAATGTTAGTAAGACCAAGGAGATTATTGTCAACTTCCAGAGAGGCCACACCTGTCACCCCCCATTGACCATTGACGGCGCTGCGGTGGAGAGGGTGAGCAGCACCAAGTTCCTGGGGGTGCACATCAGTGAGGACCTCTCTTGGACCACCAACACAGCATCACTGGCCAAGAAAGCACAACAGCGCCTCTACTTCCTGCGCAAACTCAAGCAGGCAAGTGCTCCACCACCCATCCTGACTACATTCTACAGAGGCACTATTGAAAGTATCCTCTCCAGCTGCATCACTGTGTGGGGCGGTAGCTGCACTGACTATAACAGAAAAGCTCTACAACGCATTGTGAGAACAGCTGAGAGGATAGTTGGTGCACCACTCCCCTCCCTGCAAGACATTTACACCACTCGCCTCACCCGCAAAGCCATCACAATTGTCAACGATGCAACCCACCCCGCGCACTGTCTGTTCAGCCTCCTGCCCTCTGGAAAGAGATACAGAAGTCTCCGCTCCCGCACTACCAGGCTCACCAACAGCTTCATCCACCAGGCTGTGAGACTGCTGAACTCTCTTCCCTCCCGGCTCCCAGCCAGCAGAATCACCAGATTGGCAGAAGTATAGGAAGACAGACTGGACTTCTTCTTTTGACACCCCATGTGCAGTTATCTGTTAGCTAAGCTTAGGTATGTGTAATAGTAGCTGTTGCAATGCCAAAGGATATTTTAGCACCCTGTTTCCATTTGAAAAGGTTACTTGCTGCTCATTGCTTTCATGTACATCTACAATCCACTTTACTATGCAGACAAAACGGTCGTCTAAAAGTGAGATTTGTACATTTTAAAAAGAAATCATCTTACTTGGTGATTAGTGCAGGTCAGTAATTAGCATTATCAGGTTGCTAATTCAAAACCGATGGCTTCCTGTTTCTGTGTAGAGTTTCTTTGTCCCTGCTGTGGGTACTCCAGCTTCCTCACATACTTCAATACCATACGTGTTGGAAAATGTGGTGACTCTGTGTTGGCTGTAGGTTTTCTAAATTTATAGCTAGTTATGTCACTCCATTATACCTATTATAATGTACACCCTGAGGCTAATTAGATTTGATTACAGTGTGCCGACATCCCAGTCACATCCAATCTAGCTTCTGTAACTCAACACAATCTCATAATTAGCATTTCCTTAAGTGGTTAGTATGGAATTTCTGATTAGTGGATCTTAAGACAAAACAGCATGTACTCATTATTCCTGTAAGACACTGAAACCTGCATGATTTTAATGAGTTTATTGTGAGCAGAGAACAAACCAGAGCTCCTGTGAGAAACGGCAGTGCAAAACTGCATGATGAAAAGAATCTGAGGATTTACAGAACATTTGACTGTTACGTAATCGTGCATTAATGGTTAATCTTTACAAAACAACACATTATTAAGCTGTATTCCTCACTGGACAACCTGTTGAGACGTGCGCAGACAGATGGATTTAATATTAGCAGTGACTAGATTGTGCTTTGGCACAGCAGTTAGCACTGCCAACTCTACTGACTCTGTATTACTGACATTATTTGACATTGAATATGGCTCTGGCCTGATCAGCTCCATCTTGGCCCCACAGTGAAACCCAGCTGATGTTTTATTCATCTTGTCTAAAATAACCTGACCCGACATAAACCACATCCTGCTGTTGGGGGGATCCTCACCTATGATAGGCTGGAACAATCTGTCTCTACCCCCTAATAACGCACCCTCTGGCTATCTGCATTAATTCTCGGCTCCCCCGCTGGCTTTCTTTGCCGAAGCCGAGCGTCCAGCCTGCGTACGCCCCAGGAGGTAATCATTTCAGCATACATGTGAGACCAGATAAAATAAGAATTACAGCCACATTTAATGGTGTCATTTAAAATCATGCTGAGGTCTGAGATGGAGCTGTGCCTCTCGTCCACTCTGTCCTGCCTGTTTTTTCTCTGGTCTTCAGAAAGATGATGATGAGCTGGGAGAAACCAAGAAGCCAGACACATGCCGATAACAGCAGCAGGGCCATCGAGGCAGGTTTTTGATGGAGCTCTGGTTCTTTTTTTAGTTAGCGGAAAATGACATCAAATAGAGGAGGCAGAGTAAGAGGTCATCCTGGCTTGCCAGAAGTTTTGGACACAGGATATATATTGAGGGGGAACCTTGCAGTGACTGCAATAGCCACATTTTTAAGGAAGGCTCTTTAATTTTACTTCAGGGATTTGTTCCTGTCTGGGGTCACCCTGTACTTTATAAATCACAAATCAAGGTACATCGGCTTCAGTCATGGTTGTCCACTCCAAGACATCTGGTGAAATAAAGCAGGCACACATTAAATGGAGAATTCTTTTTTTTGTTACATACATTACCTGAATGTTCTTCTTTCTTTAATATTACGAGAAAGTCCATGCAATCCAGAAATACTTTAAGAGCTTATAGTAACCACCTTTAGCACCAATGACTAAAGGAAAGGTAAAAATGTTTGGCCCACTCTTCTTTACAACTTTGCTTCAGTTCATTGAGGCAACAGCATTTCCATGAGGTTTGGGTTTGGACTAAAACTCACGCAACACCTTTCATTGCATTGGATCAAAACCCAGCAGAGGCTATGCAAGAGCAATTGTTTGCCTTAAAACTTAAGTGTGGTGTGTCTGTATTGATCTGCCATCACGAGTGAAACTGAGCTGATCATAGACTTTTTACTAATGCAGTATGGAAAGAAACAAGACTTCAGCACCCAGTAGGTCTGCAGATGAGGTATAACCACAGTTTGGGTCTGCGTGGCTGTGAGGTATAGTTGCATTTCTCTCCGAGATGACGGTCACTGTAGGTTAGGGTGCATTTCTTCAATGTAAGGATCAGTAGTATAAATCCAGCGTTAGGCAATAAAGCAAACAGACTTGGGGTCCTGAATTCTCAAAGTAGCAAATCTCCACAACGTATAGACAGAGTCCTGTGCTGATCACTGAGCAGAAAAAGCAAAGGTGAGGTTTGCTGCCTTTGGGCAATACGGACTAGCTTGAAGTCAGTATTTTTGTTTTTTACTAAGGTCTCGTCCCAAGTTTAAGCCATCAAGCAAAAGCCCAGATCAGAAGTACACAAATGTGTCCAGATAAAGTAATGTTGGCAGTGAGGAGATTGCTGCATTGGCATCAGTTTTCTTCTTTATTAAGTGTCACTCTCTACCTCATCAGATATAAAGACTATGAATAATTTCTCTCAAATGTTATTTCAGATGTAAACATGTTCTCTGATATTAACCCAGGAAAGTTAAAAGATACGTTTTCTCTTGAGTAAAGTGTTTGTGTATGTACATCAATATAAAATATATAATTTTAACTAACTATCAAACAGCAGCGGGCAAATCCATCATAAAATCAGGTGTGTTTAAATGACTTTGGTCACAGTGTGTGCCTACACTGTGACACATCGGTTTGTGTCATTAACATCACCACCTACTTCTCAATTAAGCTCAGCACACCTTCCCTGATTTAAAACCATAAAATAAAATAAAGAAAATGTGGTTTGATTTATATACTGTCACCGGCTGGCTGAGCAATTGTCCATTGCTGGCCATCAAGGGCATCTCTGATCTGACTATAAATAATCAATTATTTCAGCTAATGACCCTACAAGATCCCCTTTAGATGAGGTCAAGCTTCCACTTGGCAGGCGCCCCTCTGCCCCCGCAGAGTCGACAAGCTATCCAACATTAGCGGGCGCTGACACGTCCTCCCAGCCTCCCTGACGGACTGAAGGACCAGCTCTCCTCTGCTGTGACAGAAAACTCTTGGTCTAAGCACTCAGCTGTCTTGTCAGCCAGTCCATCTTCCCAAGCAGTCAATCTACAGTTTTTTTTAATACTAAGGGTGTTGTGCTTAATTAGACGGTGGCGGAAAATATGTCCAAGAGCGACAGCGATGCTGTAGGTCAGGAGAAGACTGTCAAAGTGTCATGTTGTGAGAATATTATCAATCTGTTAGCCTTGTTCCTCAACTCTCTATAGCCTAATAGAATTCTAGGAGAATGTTCCAGATTCCTGAGAAAAGACAGATCAGAGCAGCCGGACAGGTACGATATGAGATACAAAGAGGTAAGGTGCCATTTTTCAGTGTTTTTATTTGAACAAATGTTTAGACACCATTTCTGGTTTTGTGTCTTTACATTGATTTATTGACTGAGATGTGTTGCTACCTTTTTTTGTCCTTTCGCTTTGAGATGAAGCACTCCTGTTTCAGAATTCATTACAAGGAAAACAAAATATTCTTTCCTAACAAAGGAATTGATGATAAAAAAGACCAGAGTGTCTCTAAAGAGTTTGTCAGGTGGTTAGTGATTAGTTTTTTCTTGCTGTGAGGCCAGATTTCACCAACAAAGCTCTGTATGTTTTATGACTGGCTTAACGTGGCAATAAGGATCACAAACAGGGAGAATAGAATGATTAAAATAAATGAATTTCCATCATAATAACTGTGATTTAAGGTAATGAGAATGTAATTTTTAAAGACGAGGCTGGATGAACGGAAACATTAAAAAGGTATTTAAACAAATTGTTATGCTTTTTTATGTAGTTTTTTTTTTGTTTGTTTTTTAATAAAAAATGTTGAGGATGAGGTCAAAGTTTTACTTCTATTTATTAGTTACGTGCAGACCTGATACTGCTTGTATCACATACTGGAGAGTAAAGTTGTCAGTGGACTGTCACTTGATGAATCAGGAGAATTTCCTGTTGTTAACATGTCATCTTTAAATGCACACTGCTCAGAAATCCAAAGTGACTCAGCTACAAAGCGGTGAAAGTCTTGAGCTGAGCAGGTGGCTGAAACCTCCACGTTTCCTTTGAAGGCTGTCGTTCTTTATTTCTGGTGCCGAGTTTTCGCGAGAACCAAAATCCTCTGCAATTAAATGGACCACAGTCGGCCTCTGTGCCATTTTGTGTCTGGCAAACAGAGCTGCTGCTACACAAGTCAGTATTTCTGGATTTTCTAATTATGTTGGATTTGTGTTTGTTAATCTTCAGTGTGGCCTGCTGGGAGACGAAGCAACATTTCATTTTCAAACAAAAACATGGGTTTTAGCCGCCGTCTAGGGTGATTGTGTGATTTGTGGATGTGCGTTTGTGCGTTTTCATCATTGTTATACCAAAAAATCCTCAGTACTCCAGCAGGGAAATGAATTTCAGATTCAGCGCTGCAGAGCCTAACTGCTTTCAGCTCAGCCTCCAAGGTTCAAGGGAGGGTTGTTTTCCAATAGCTTTATTTTTGCTCATGCCCATTGGGAATGATAAATATGCTTGTTTTACAAAACGATGTTGTTTGAATACATAACAATGATTTCTGTTTCAGAGTCAGGTTTACTTTCTGTTTTTTAATGTGTAATATGGTTGAATTTTAAATGTGTGTTTTGGGAAAACAACATTTAAAAGGACAACTGCTTATGCCCTAGAACGCACAGCTGGAATTGATGAGCTAAAGACCACCGAAAGCACAAAAATCAGCTTTTTCTTCTCTCAACATTATAGGCAGCATTAGAGTGAGCAGCATGTGGCAACTAAATTTATCTCTTCACGATCTCATAATTTCTCAAACATTCTCAAGCTGCTTATGACCAAAATGTCAATTGCTGTGTTTTATCTGCTCTCTCGGTTTTACATTGAAATGTCTCACAGCCTGGCGTGTGCATTAACTCTTTCATCTAAAGTGCACGACCCTTTACTGAGAAAAATTATGATGTTTACTTTAAGTTTAACGACAGTAACAAACTTCATTAACATTAGTGCTTCCCACTGTGGTGTACCAACTCTAATGTTGGACTGTTGCTAAACACTTCAGGACCTTCTTTGTCAAATTCTTTTTACGTGCCAAATGTTTTTGATCGGCATCACTGGGATTGTAAAACTCCAAAAAAGATGAGGCCTTCACAGATGTGCAGGTCAGTCATGCCATGTGCTCCCTCCCCAGTCATTGTTGCTGGTTTTTCAACTGTGTGCAGATAAGAAGACTCTTGATTCAGCTTTATAAGACAGATCAGTGAAGAAACAACAGGAAAGCGGGGACAGACATGCAGCAAAGGGCCGTGGGTCGGACTCGAACCTGGGTCGGCCGTTCTCAGCCATAAGGGCGCTCCACATGCTGAACTAAACCGGCATTTGGAAGGTGGTGGCATTTGTGTTTGTGTGACAGAGTTTGAACTTTGTTTTGCACCAACGTTAATGTTGGTAGAGAAACAGTTGGTGTGATTTTGTTTCCGTAGACCACTACAATGAAATTTAAATCAAATAATCAAGTGCAGACTTTCATTTTTAATTCCAGGAGTTTTATAAAGAAAATGGCATTATCCATCAGGAATTATAGCCATCGTTATGCTACAACAACAAAATAAACCTAAAGAGGAAAAACATTAGAAGTCTACACATTCTACAAAAACCTGAAAGACTTAACAATTAAAGTGTAAGATGATATAATTATTTTTCAAGGTTAAGAAAAACAACTTTACAACATATAACCAAGTCAATGTCATTGTTTGAAGGTCTAAAATGAAGAGATCATTGGTCACACAGATAAGGTCAGACTGGACTTTGCCACAAAAACCTCTAAAAGAACCTGCAAAATTCTGGAAAAAAAAATCTCTAGACACATAAAACCAAGACTAACTTGCATCATTAAGCTGAGAAAACAAAAGTATGGAGGAGGAGAAAAACAGCTCATGATCCGAAGCATAGCGCATCATCTGTCAAACATGGCAGAGGCAGAAGCATGGACGCGTATGGCTGCTGGTGGAGCAGCAGGATGAGCTGTGAAGCGCTGAGGACAATACTGTGCTCAGATTCAGCCAAATGCTGCAAAACCAATCAAAACAGCACTTCAAAGAGCAAATGATAAAGACCCAAAGCAAAAGCAACTCAAGGGTTTCTCAAGGCAAAGAATGTTCTTTAAAGGTCAAGTTGGTCACCTGAACTCAACCTAACAGAACACAGTGGCTGCACGACAGGCCTTTCAGAGCCTAAAGGAGGGTAGTGCAGCAGAACTAGTCGTGTGGATTTAATGCAGCGCTATCTATGATTATAGCCTTTAAACATTTATTTGTTATGGAAACTTATTTCTGCCACTGAAGTTTATTTTGGTTGTTTTTATGTTTTATGACTTTTTTCCATAAGCGATTATCCTAGTTTAATATCTCTAACTTAAATACTTAAAATCACGCAACTCAAAATTTCAAGACGTTACCTGGAAATTAAACTTCACAAAATTTTGAGATAATAGTTTGGAAGCTCTTCTTAGCTCTGCCTGGAACTCCTTTTTATTTTATTTTATTAACGCTATGGAAACTATGGAAGTTTGTTTCCACTACTTGTCTCTATTGTATAAGATTTTTCTAGATTCTCTGATTGTTTTAATTCTATCTAGCATAAATTATGAATCCTCCCAAATGTTCAGACGTTACAATAAAACAAAGAGAGTACCAATAAGCAGATGACTATGAGCAAGCACTTTGGCGACCGTGGGAAAGAAAAACTTCCTTTCAACAGGAAGAAAACTCCAGCAGAACCAGACTCACTGCGGAGCGGCTATCTGTCAGGGGTGATCTTAATTTTAAAAGTCAAGGGGTGTTTATCTCCCGTCATGCTGGCATGATACAAATGGCATGCTTATAAGGTTTTTCAGAAACGTGAACCTCTCCCCATCTTTACTGTCATACCAACACTACATGTTTGTGTTCTAGCATTACACAACTTTTTCAGTCTTTTGTTTTTTCCTTTTTAATTTGCTTAAATTAAAAAGTGAGTGCTTTTGTTTAAAACAAACAATTGTTGCATTTTTAGTCTTTTTAACTGGAGTTTAAATGGTTTTCCAGCCACTGCATTTTATTCAAACTGCATCTGAGCGTTTCTGGATATTGAGTTGTAAGAAATTTGAGCTGCAGTGATTCACCCGTATCATGCCTGTCCTCAATCATTCATGGTAAAAGTTTAATTTGAGCAAGAATAAACCCACAACAATTGCTTTGTTTTTACTTTCGCCCCTTTTTTGTATGAGAAATGAGACATAAAAAAAATAAAAATGCCATTCAGCCTTGCAGCAGCACCACGTCTCTATCAGAAGACCTGTCATATCCTCTGGAATTCAAACATGGGGGTGGACATGTTCATCTTTTTTGAATGCAGAAGTGGAAACAATGGCAGGCAGCTTCCTTTCCTCCCCTGTTTTCCCCTTCATCTATTTCCTCCGATGATTCATCTGCTAAAGTCTTGAGCGTCGTTAATAAAACGTATCCTCTGAGTGAACCCGCTGCCTGCTCAGAGGCTCTCCTTGGCTTTGTGTGCCGGCTTGGTGGCAATTTAATGACTGCTGAAGAGCCATTAAAATGACCGTTGGTCTTTAACAGGGAAAACGCCACCTCTGCTGTAATCATCCTTGACCTCTGCCAGGAACCTCTTGATAGAAGACGTTACTGTTCAGCTTCCTCTCACTTTGACAGGCTGTGCAGATGCAGCTGTCCGTGCAGACATGTTAAGTCATGTCAGCATCCACAAAGGAGTCTGCTTCTTCTGTTAGCGCTGGCTCGACATCGGCATGAACGTGGATGAATCATTCATGAGTGAGAAAACACGTAATGATCTGAGTGAAGATTAGAGTCCAAAAATGATCTGAATACATCGGCGTAAAACATCCGTTTGAGCTCAGTGATGAATTTTGCATTTATAAGAAATTAATAAACCAAAACAAAATTTCAGAAAGCATCTTGATAGATGATGAGATGTTTTAAAGGATAAAGAAATAATAACATCAAATGACTACATTTAAATAGGTATATTTAACTTAATTTATCGCAGTTTTGTAGTTTTTTCATGTCAAGGCGCTTTGTGTTTTAAGGTACAGTAAAGACCCTACAAATATTATAGAGACAGCCCCAACAACCTGTTGCTTCCATATGAGCAGCACTTGATGATGATGGGAGAAAGACTTCTCAGCGAGGGGCAGCCATCTGCCACAAGTGGTTGGTGGGTGACAGGATGGAGAAGAGAGAAAAGGAGCAAAGAGAGACTTTACCTCCTTGTATTGAGTTATCTGCACTGTTTGCCTACATGCTGAGGAGTACAGCTGTGCGCACTTGTTTCATTTATTAATTTGTGCTCGAGTGTTCGAGTGCAGGACACTTCTGCAACAGCAAGTACAGAGACATGTGGGACCGTTAATGTTTGATAGGAAAACTTTAATTTTGCAATGTTGTCTTATAATTTTAGTTATGTTGTGTTTAAAATTTGATTGGTGTGGACGTGCGATTGGGTCTCCAGCGTGGCTGTGTTTAGTTAAAGGGTGACCTTACAGTACGGTTTGATATTTAGAGGCGAAGAAAGGTGATGTGACAAACTGGAAATGAGAAATTCAGCCTGTTGACTGAAGCGAGCCGTGGTGTCACTGACAGCTCTTTTTGTCGCATTAACATTTGTTCTGGTTGCTAAATGACTCACAGTGTTGGCTTTTAACTTTAAACACTAAAAGAAAAGAACAGATGATATTTTGTAAAATGTAACACTAAGGTAATGCTACTCTTAGCACTCAGGTATTTCCATGGCACTGAAATGAATTTTGTGTAGGTGGGCTAAAAAGCTTACCATCTGTGACGCAAGTATGCGGACGAGGAAAGTGGTGAAAAGCAGGTTGTGTGAGCTGAAAAATGATAAGATTTGTATTTCAAATTTATGACTGTATTCTCGGAAATGATCAAACTCTTACTGGTTACCATAAAGTCCTGATGAGTTATGTTCCAGTAATGTGTGGGATGCATAGAGTGAGAACTATCACTGAAGACTACTTCAAGAAAGTACAGAAGGACAGCTAAACAGAGTTTAGGCTGTGTTAAAGATTAAAGGTGATCGTAGCAAATCTTGACTTTCAAGCTTGTTACAGTTGTACAAACTCTGTTTTTACCACATTTAAATTTATATTTGCATATTTCAGTAAACTGTTTACTTCCCATTTTCTCAATAATATATAAAGAAATGAGAGGTGAATTAAGACTTTTGTACATTACTGTATATCTAGTCAAAGTACATAAAGCGTAATTTGGATCTGTGGAAGATCCAGGAACCATCTCTGAAGTCTTAACTTTCAGCTACTCAGAAATCCTGAGAGTCCTTTAAAACTGGCTGTACTGGTTGACTTTGTTGGTATCATCAACAGATCAGATGTCAGAATACTTCGTCACAATATTTCACGATGAACAGAATTAATCTTTTGGAATTTGAAAACCAATTAAACTTGTTTTTGTAATACCATTGTTCAGCATTGTAGAAAGAAAAAAGAACCTATTATTAGATGACTCTAATGTCTCAGCTAAACCTCTCTAGTGCTTTCTGGAAGTAAGAGTATCTGAAATAGTTTTTGCATTCTTGTTTGCCTTATTTTCAGTCCTTACAAAGCTGCAGACAATTCATCATGTCATTTCTTATCAGCAGCAGAACATGTGACAAAAAAGGGTTTCTCTCTTCAATATCGCAAAGTTAATTTTGTAGTCCAGCAATGACACAAAACAGACAGGCCTGATAAAACCAGCTCACAGGCCTTCACTTATCACCATGGCAATGAAAGCTCTCTGCGTGCCAAGGATTAAGAATTTGACTGTAAAAGCATGTGCATTGGGAAAAAAAAAAAAGACCCAGTAGGGCCATTTATTAATGCTCACACGTCCAGCAAAACAGAAGAATCTTTAGAAACTAATATTATTGGCTTTGGCAGTTATCCTTCTAGAAACCAGGCCCGACACTTGGCAGCCATGTTGGTGAAAAGCCCTTTAAATTGCAGAGAGAACCATAGTTTGAATTTCAATGCTCTCTAGGAGAATCGAGTATATTAACTAAAAATGACATATCAGTGTTGTGTCAATCATTCAATATCTATATAATAAATATCTGTAATTGTCGTTTTTTTAAGCTTTTGTGCAGATATGATGCATGTGTACTGTGAATTTAATGAACTTACCAAAGAGACAACACACAAAGTTATGACAAATTGACTGATGTAAGTATTGCTACTGTATTTCTGTTACATTTTTTTTTATTTAATCTGTAGCATCTTTCTAATTTTTTCGTTTTTTTTTTTTTACTATAATCATAAAACTGTGGTACTCTATAGAATGATTAGCAAAATCTATAAAATAAAACCACTTTATGTGTAGTGACTTGACCAAAACAGGGTTTAACCTTACTTTTACCTTACATACTCTTACTTTTGCTGTCCTTGGGCAAAGATTCCCCAACTTTAATGCTTAAATTAAAAGCTCAATCCGGAGCTCCAATCTCATCATCTTCGGCTAATCATATAGAAATGCAAATTTGCTTTCTCCAGTGAGAAAAATATGTAAACTTAATCTCAACTGACTGGCATGGCTAGCGCATATACTGTATATTCTGTGTATTTATTATCTCACTCTTATTGGCTGTTCTTATTGTCCTGATCTTCAACGTTATGCTGCTCTGTTGTATGTTAATTTCTGACCTTCCACCATACAGGTAAAGACTTTCGTGATAGGTAGGTGCAACAACATAATTGGTTCATGTGTTTCTCAGTTTGGAGGACTGGGTGGGACAATTATAGTATATATGTGGTGTCTTTATACAGTTCAAACTGAATCATGCTGTTTATTCCACGGCCATTAGCGTATTTATGACGGCGCTAAGAAGTCTGAGGCACGGTAGCTGGCTGGAACGAGTCTTGTAGTGTCTTGATGGATTGATTGGCTGACATGATCTGCAGGAACATATGCATTCTCTCCATAATAATGTAGCTTCTGGTACATCTACTTTACACTGCCACAACTATTAATCACACTCTGCATGACAAATGAATGGCAAATTAACTTTCAGACACCAAGTTTCAGCTCTGTCGCTCCAGTTTGTCAGTAAGTGACCTGGAAGAGCTTTGATGACCCCTCAGCGACTCCAATTCTTTGTTGCAGTGCACCAGACCCCTCTCGGCTGTAGCATCAGTGAGCGACTCTTTATCAATCAGCCTTGGCATCCATTCCAGCCTCTGCCACCTGTCCCACTCTGTCAGTGTCAGAGCACATTTCACAAGCAGGCCAAAAGCAGTCGGCTAGATTTAGCTACTGGCTCACAGAAGGGTTTCTTCACGGGTCATTACGTAGCAGAATAGTGGGCTGTTTACGAAGCCATTACCGCAGGCGCTCAGGGTGTTATGTGGTTTTCGGGGGTCTGTTTGTCGGTCGAGTCTTGGGTTTATTTAATTATATCTTTTCATCTGGGATCATGTAAGAGCAGAATGTCCAGTTGGATAGGGTGACTGCAGACTTGGCAGGGAGTCAGAGGCTTCCTGTCTGACCATCATTAAACCTTTTGTGGGCTTTGAAAACATCCTTCTATGAGGTGCCGTAAGGGACATTATTACTGAAACGCTCTTACACACACTACTGAAATTTTAGCTCTTACACACACTACTGAAACGCTCTCACACACACTACTGAAACGCTCTCACACACACTACTGAAACGCTCTCACACACACTACTGAAACGCTCTCACACACACCACTGAAACCAGAGGCATTTCTGCTGAACAGGAAGTTGTTTCCTGACAAGGAAACTGATGGAAAAAGTGGTATATTTCAAAACACTACAAGGATTTCTACTCAGCAACCTGCTAGTACAGCAGTCCCCAACCTTTTTTGCGCCACGTAAACAATATAAGAAATAAAAAAACGATAAATACCATGAAAACCATAAATAGAAATGTGTTCGAATTTTTGTGGAGGAATAAAACCCATTACATAGAAAGATCTCAGCTTGTGAAGGGATACAATAAAGGTGGTATCAAAACTCCAGAATTGGAATTTATGGTTGGCACCCTTAGAATTAAATGGTTAAAATCTTGTCTGTCACAGCCAGACTCTACTTAGCTCCACATCCCATGATTCTTGTTTAATAAAATAGTATACAGGATTAGACTTTATTTTGAAATGTGATTTTGCGGCAAATAAAATCCCCATAAAGATATCAAACTTTCCAAAACAGACGTTGCATTTTTGGGGAAATGAGATTTTCAACTTCTCCCCATAATTCAACCTTATGGAATAATAGGGTAATAACACTTAATCAAAAATCAATTTTCAAGAGTGACTGGTTTGAACAAAAATATTATATTCATAACAGATTTGTTGGATGATAACGGTGTCATTCTAAGTTACACAGACTTTTCAGAAATATATTGTCTAAACTGTTCTCAAAGAGAATATAACAAATTTTGTGAACTGGTCCCACTGCCTCTGCTTCATTTGATTAAAATTTTTATGATATATAATAATTTCTCATCAGTGCTCCCAAATTTATTGCTAGGGCAATGTCAGCTGTTTGATAAAAATGCAATAAGAAATTTGTTAGTAGTTTCTTCAAAGACAAAATATTTCATAGTTACAACAGAATGGTTACATGGCATGGTTCTAATTTAGTTATTTCATATACACTGGATAAAGCATACTAAAAATTTATGAAATAGCCTATTCTACCTAAAGTTAAAGAAACACACTTTAAACAAAACTAATACTGTGGCAGAATTTCTAAAAAAAGAGATTTGGCTTTGAGGTGGATCAGTGTTCTTTTTGTACTGATGAAAATGAAACCCTAGAACATCTTTTTTTTTTTTCCTATGCCCTATCACACAATGTATTTGGTGCAACTTAAAAAATTGGATTTCCCTAAATATTAATGATGTGCCACTGTTTGAATTACATCATAATTTTTTTTATATGGATCATCTAGCATTGGATGTCTCAGACATTATTAACATCATCATACTTGTTGAGTATTGCAGCATCGACAGCGATCAACTCGAAGGAAAATGACGACGGAGGCAAAAATGTCCTTAATATTTTTGGGAACTTTATTCCTCATCAACATGCGGCAAAACTTTTCTCATGGGTGCCATTTTCGTTGTGGTATACTTTTTTTTTTTTTTCTTAGGGGCGTGATGACGCAGCATCCGTGCTCTTACAATGAAACAGTGCCTCCTTGTGGTGGCAACTAAAATACTGTCTCTGTTAAACCACAGTAACCATAATGCAGTTAAACACTGTACAACATGAGTACACACAATGAATATCTTAACAATACTTTTGAGTAAATATCATATCCATTGTGCTAAATGGAGGAACACTAAGCCTTCTCTCCCTGGTTTTATTGATGATTTTAAGATATTTTTCTTTGCTAAAAAAAAGACAAAAAGCACATATGCCAAAAAAATAACCAGGATAATGCACGTCTCCCGCTATTCTAAATTTTGACTTATGCTGAGGCTAATATATTGTTAAGTAATGCAGCTGTCTCACTAAGGTCCAGAATCGATTTGTTCCACGATTCGATTCAATTCAATTCGATTTGATTATGGGGAATTTTGACAGTCAGAAATATTATAATTCAGATCAGTACATTGACATATTTTTTGTATCTATAAAAAGGAAGCTGACACACGCAAGACTTTATCAAAGGTGTGAGCATCACAGCAGATGCCTTTGTGTCAAAGTAGCTGAAGATAAAACACATAAAAACATGAAGGTGGTTTTCCTGGCCTGGGATTTTATAAAAAATATTCTGCAGTACATCAAAAACGAAAGAAAACCATTAACATATGAACGTTACCTCTGACGTTACAGTGGTTTTATTAGAGACACGGCTAACGTTTTGCATTTTGCATAATTTTAAAAAGTTTAAATTTGTTCAATATTGAACGGCAGAAATTAGGTTTTCTTTTCGGAAGTATGTAAAAAAAAAAAAAACAGCGGCCGACTGCGCTGTAAACAACAGTAGACTTGTGCATAACAAGCAAGCGAATAATACAGAAAACAGATTTTTAGACGGGAAACTGTTCTTGAAGTACAGAGAGAGAGAAAGAGAGAGAGAGGGCTGTGCATGACGTGCGATTTTATCGTGGTGGAAGCAAAACAGTTAGGGAATTCATGACGATGTTTATGTGAAGCGCAGTTTGGATCTTCTTTTGCTGCTGGTTCAGTCAATATTGTTTGGAGAGAGATAAAACTAACAGCTTTAGAATCGGCGCAAAAACGGGGTGAAAACAAAGCGCGGACCTGCCGACAGATCAGAGTCAGCGAGCTGTCGGCTTTCAGCCCCCGACCGTGTCCGTGCTGTCGGGTGAGAAAGGCGACATCTCGCTGATTCTGATCCGCGGGTCCGCGCTGTGTGTTCACGTCTTTGTGCAGAAGCCGTGTACCTGCTCTCATTTACTGTCTTAGCTGTTTGGTGGTTGTTGAAATTTTGTGAGGTTTCACCAGAGATTCTGGCATTTCGGGTAAAATAAATTTATATTAAAAAATCGATTCAGGATTTTAATGAATCGATTTCACGTTATCCAAGCCAGAATCGATTTTAATCAATAAATCGATTATAAAAACCCACCCCTAACTAACAGGTTGCTGAGTAGACATCTGTGTAGTGGTTTGTTTGAAATCTAACACTTTTTCCTTCAGTTTCCTTGTCAAGAATTAACTTCCTGTTTAACTGAAATGCCTTCCTGTTTAACTGAAATGCCTTCCTGTTCAACTGAAACGCCTTCCTGTTCAACTGAAATGCCTTCCTGTTCAACTGAAACGCCTTCCTGTTCAACTGAAACGCCTTCCTGTTTAACTGAAATGCCTTCCTGTTCAACTGAAATGCCTTCCTGTTCGACTGAAATGCCTTCCTGTTTAACTGAAATGCCTTCCTGTTCAACTGAAATGCCTTCCTGTTCGACTGAAATGCCTTCCTGTTTAACTGAAATGCCTTCCTGTTCGACTGAAACACCTTCCTGTTTAACTGAAATGCCTTCCTGTTCAACTGAAATGCCTTCCTGTTCGACTGAAACGCCTTCCTGTTTAACTGAAATGCCTTCCTGTTCAACTGAAACGCCTTCCTCTTCAACTGAAACGCCTTCCTGTTTAACTGAAATGCCTTCCTGTTCAACTGAAATGCCTTCCTGTTCGACTGAAACGCCTTCCTGTTTAACTGAAACGCCTTCCTGTTTAACTGAAATGCCTTCCTGTTTAACTGAAATGCCTTCCTGTTCAACTGAAATGCCTTGGTTTTTCAGTAGTGTGTGTGAGAGCGTTTCAGTAGTGTGTGTGAGAGCTAAAATTTCAGTAGTGTGTGTGAGAGCTAAAATTTCAGTAGTGTGTGTGAGAGCGTTTCAGTTGTGTGTGTGTGAGAGCGTTTCAGTTGTGTGTGTGTGAGAGCGTTTCAGTTGTGTGTGTGTGAGAGCGTTTCAGTTGTGTGTGTGTGAGAGCGTTTCAGTTGTGTGTGTGTGAGAGCGTTTCAGTAGTGTGTGTGAGAGCTAAAATTTCAGTAGTGTGTGTGAGAGCTAAAATTTCAGTAGTGTGTGTGAGAGCTAAAATTTCAGTAGTGTGTGTGAGAGCGTTTCAGTTGTGTGTGTGAGAGCTAAAATTTCAGTAGTGTGTGTGAGAGCGTTTCAGTTGTGTGTGTGTGTGAGAGCGTTTCAGTTGTGTGTGTGTGTGTGAGAGCGTTTCAGTAATAATGTCCCTTACGGCACCTCATATCCTTCACTCTCCTTCAACAGTGCAGCACAGGTCAAAGACAGATATGTCCTAGAAATGTGAAATAAAAAAACATTAACACAATATTGGGTAAAAATGCAAAGAAATTTGTAGAAGCACAGACAGAACATCTTAAAGAGCACCACCTGCTTCCTTTCCCCCATGTTTTAGTGTCTAGCATTGTGGTTTACCATAGCCAGTAGCCCAAGGCTAGGAAACAAAAGACGACAGGCCAGGTCTATGGCCAGATGCTGGCCTTTTGAAGCCAGCGACAATATTTCCACCAGCTGCAATCACCACTTAAGCAGTGAGTTGAATAGCAGAAGAGAATCCTTAATTTCCTGATTACCTGATGTTGACACTGAATAATATGAGGAATTTCACAAGGTCAGTAAAGCTACCAGTTCGACAGCAATTTAGCTTGTTCACATGTTATACATTAAACATTTAACCATCAATTTTCTCATAGCCACATTAGCTGTCTGCTCAGTTATCATTAAGGCATTGGCTAGCGGCTATGGCTAATAAGAAAATAGTAGCGTTAATGTTGTAGCTAGGCAACAGATGTTACTAGTCCTGCCCTCCATAACGATAGTGTTAAATAGATGTTGTTAAATGAAAATTGTGACGAAAGCGTTCAACAAGCAATTAGACAGAAGCAGTGGCACCGTAGTGGTACTTTACCAACTCCATCTGATCAACAACATAAATATGGCGCAAGTTAGCAGAAGCACTGTCTAACACAAACATATGATTCTTTTTTTTTTATTGCACTACCTGAAACAAAATTTTTCATAATTATGTAAAAATGCCAATAAAAAATTACCAAAACTCAAATCAAAACCAAAACTCAAGCATAAACTTCTTGGTCTGTACTACACAATAATCGCATTAAAATCCTTCAAATGGCACAACTCCCACTATCATGAATGTAGTTAAGAATTTAGTAGTGCAAATTAGTCGAAGAGAGGTCCAGAAGACACCTTTCAGCTACATCTTTCAGTGAAGCCGTGCACC
The DNA here is from genome assembly GCF_057381845.1 of Rhamphochromis longiceps. Lineage (NCBI taxonomy): Eukaryota > Metazoa > Chordata > Actinopteri > Cichliformes > Cichlidae > Rhamphochromis > Rhamphochromis longiceps. The sequence goes on from NC_140566.1 coordinate 32,915,790, forward strand.
TAACTTTAGCGCAAACAAAATCTAAATTGGTGAAACAAAAGGGGTAGGAAAAAACATTGTCCGTCAGGTTGTTATGAAGGGGGGAAACTATCCATAGAGACCAAAACCACGTTTTTACTGGTCTGTAAACAGCTTTTTAATGCTGTTGACTTGGGCATTTTAACACGGGGGTCTCTGGGGACCGACTTACTTTTCTAACCAGCCAAAGTGTTTATTTCTGGCACATCATTTTTTTAACCCCAGAGATTGCCACTTGGCTCATAAACTGCCTTCAAGACATATTACTTTTTTTGATCGCAAATTCTTTCGGAAAGCAGAAAAACTGCATGCCAACATGGATAGACCTGTAAATGGATCCCAGATTGATGGTCTTTTTGCCAGAGAGTCGTTGATGTTGGTGATCAATAATGCATCCCTGTATCTGAACTGGTCAATTTTCTAACTTCAACACAGTCCTCGGTAGAGTGACTCATCCCTCATCTGGGTTTGAATGAAGACATTCATCTTTTTGCTAATGCACCAGTAAAACTGCTCATATAATTGGACACTCCAGTAAATTTTGATTAAAGACCTCCAACACTTTGGCGCCTGATGGCCGTCTGAAAGGAAAGCTCCATGTCATAAAGTTGTTATACAACCTTCAGAATGAAATATAAAACACCTTCCATTATCTCTGCTTATTTCTGTCCCCAAATTGAGGAGCAGAGTGTAAAATAATAAGCTCCATAGAGTGAGATAAAAGCTTGGGGTTCAGTATTTTATCTAAAATGTTAATATTTTCTCAGCGTAAAAAAAAAAGAAGAAGAAAAAAAAAAGCGGGGGGAATAATTTAATACAGTTCAATTCTGTTACATCCCGGTCCAGTGATAAGAGGCGGATTTATCTGCTGGTACTGGCCTTTTGAATGCTAAGTAGTGTCATTTTTTATTTTTTTGCTGGAGTGAATTATCTTAGGACGTTCCACTCAAAGCCTTGAATAAACACAGAGGTGATAAGGACTTTTTGGACTCATGTCACTTCAAATTCTACTTTTTAACAAGCTCTAATCTGCCTCAAGTGAAAATTAGAGCAGCTTTCCATATTTACTTTTTAAATGACTGATGTAAGTTTTTTCATTGAAAAATTCATTTTAAATTCTTGGTAAGTCCTTGATAATAAAGCCCTTTATAACAAATTACATTCATTCATTAGCGCTGTTGCCTCACAGCAAGAATGTCTTGCATGTTCTCCTCATGTCTGTGTGGGTTTTCTTGGGTATCCTCCCAGAGTCTAAAGACATGCAGTTTTGTGGGGTTGGGTTAATTGGTGATTCAAAATTCCCCATAGAGGAATGATTGTCTGTTTTAGTCCTGTGACAGAGTGGTCACCTGTCCAGGGTGTACCCTACCGGTTGTGGCAGCTGGGATATGAGTCAGCATCCATCCCCCACCTCCTCACCCTCCTGCTACCCTTAATTGAATAAATGGAAGTGGATGGATGGTAGACTTAAATGCTGCCGTGACTTAAGTCACACATTGATAGTTTAGAACAAACACACAAAGTCTGTGGGTCAGAAAGAGATGTGCTGACCTTTGGATGGATCCCTACTAAAATATAAAGATAAACTGACACTGATTGTGAAACGGAGGAAGACATGAGTGTGAGAAAACTACCACAAGAAAAAATATTTTATATCTAACTTATTCTTAGAGAATTGACAGTGTTGATACTGAACCCTGAGTTTCCCCTGATGCATCCATCAGAGTCTGTGTGTGAATCTTGGACAAAGCACTTAGCCTAAAAAAAAAGTCCTGCATGAATGTGTTTGTGATTGGCTGAAGGAGGCTCATAATACAAAGCGCTTTGAGTGCTCAATTAAAGTAGAAAAGCACTTTGTAAGTACCCGTATATTTGGTCTATAGTCATTTATCTACAGTAGGACACTATACTGGAGGACTTAGAAATCTAAACCTTATATATGCCTGGAACATTACATCAGCTTCATGGCAGCTGCATTACAGTATGTATACATTTACTTTAATATAATGTAACAAATACTATAACTGCAGGAAAATTAACTTGAACTTTTTTGGAGTGAAACGTTACAGTCACTGGTGCCTGGATATCAAAGTTACTATTAAGACATAAATGCCAAAGTCACCTCCCAGAGTGATGGTACAGTCTTCTTCTTTTGTCAGACTGTGGCTGTTATCAGAGGTGCTGCAAAAAAAGGAAACGCAGCACTTAAAAAGTCTTGATCATAAAATATAAAAGAAATCTGAAATGTCAAAGACTTTCTCTGACTGAGCCACTCAAAAAGTGAAATCTCTCTGCATTCATTTACATGTGAGCTTTAATATAACTGCCCAGATAATTGCCGGGAAGTGTTACAAAGATGGCTGCCCAGTGGTAAGACTTTTGCATTCATAGACTTAAATGAAATGACTTGTGTGTGCACGTGTAGCGCTCGAGTCAAACATTTTCAAAGCATCATCATTAGACTTTTTTACATTTAAAAAACAACTAATAATTGATGTAAACATTCCTCAGATTCCTCATGAAAGTATTTTTCTAGTATAACTTTCAGGTTGTTTGGTGCTCAACATGTTTCTGTTCTCTTTTGTTTTTCTGCGGTATCCATAGCAACCCTGCATTGTCTGCAGATATGCAGATTAAAAGGGCTTCAAATGTCTAACCATTTTTTGTTTCTTTTTATCGCTGTATAACTGATTTCAATTGAAAGCCTGCGTGCGCTAGTACCTCTTGCCACGAGTTCCAAGAGCTCTCATGAACTTTGACAGAGGGTCAAACCAAATCCCTCAAGGAACTTTGCAGCCAAATGCCTTAAAGTCTGTTAATGGGGACACCAGACCGGCTTTTCTGTTATACATAATTTATTGAACCCTTTTTACATGAGTTTGAATGGATTTTTAAATGTGGCAAAAATCACTCTTCAATTTAGTACCTTTTATGTACCTATTAAGCACAAAGCATATTAAAATATTAACAATGAGTGACCGTGGATAAAATTAGATTAAAAGAGCAGACAGTTTAAAATGGCAATGTTGCAAATAGCTGCACTCTTTTGGAAAAAATAAAGTCTGTAACCTGCTCATGTTGAGTGAGACATACAAACCATCAGCAGCATCTGGAGGCCGTGCCTCAAGTAAAAATATGGAAACTCATTAAAAAAAAAGAGCTGAAGCTGAAGCTGTAGGGTAACTTGTGCAGTGGCTGTGTTTGCATATTCATTCAGCTGAGTGAGTTTATTTTATATTACCATCCGAGGTTCATTTTGAAATTTTTCCCTGGGCTACATATCTACAACTGGTGCCACTCAGTGGTGTAGATCTCAAGTTAAATTAACATCAGGTTTTCTATCATGATTATTCTCTGTTATGTTCCCAAAAAGTAAAACACGGATGTCATTAGAGTGAGGGGAGTACTTTCCCTTTAACCTCCCACCTCCCTTCCCAATAGACGTTTTCTTCTTCACTGATTCTTCCTCGCCCGTGTTCTTTGTCAGTTCTTTTATGGTCAGCTGGGAGAGAAAGCCCCTTTTTCATCAGAAACCTGCCTTTTGAATTAGTCACTTCTTGCTGTGATTCCTCTCAGAAATGACTCGTGCTGACATTTCTATGCAGGCAATCAGTCTTTGTTGGCACTGTTTAATCTTGCCTTTTCCCTTGGTGCATCTGCGCTCTTCAATCATTATAAAGTCAGGGGGAGAAATCTGAAAAAAGAAGCTCCATCTAGAATGCATGGAGCATCTATGTTGTTGTTGTTATTGTTGTTTGTCAGTCGCTGCAGTTGCTTGTTTTTACTGTCTTTCATCACATCATCGGGACTGTCGGGGTACTTTATCTTCTTCCTGAGCGGAAGCCTCGGTGCTTTCTTTGAATGTAACAGTGAATACAGTTGGTGTGTTTATTATAGTTTATTAATGTCATACTGCCAGTCAGATGAAATGCAGCCCTGAAACCAGTCATGAATTTCCAAGATGATCTTTTTTTTTTTTCAGATGTTCTTTATGAATATTAAACAAAGTTATCTAGAAACTTTTCAGTTCAGTGCTATTCAATTTTTCAATTCATCTTTTAGGCCTCAAGTTGTCTCTTTCTATTGTAAGGTAAAAACCCTACAATACTGCAGAGAAAACGGAGAAGACCCCAGCAATCAGGCAACCCCCCCATGAGCAAGTGCTTTGGAGACAGTGGGAAGGAACTACATCCTTTTAACAGGAAGGCACAGGGGCGAGGCCGTCTGTCCTGACTGCTACTCACTGCGCAAAGTGAGATGCTGGGTCTTTTCACACAGCATCCTGAGCTAATTGTATATTCTCTTGGTATCATCTGATGGTTTAGTTCCTGTTTAAACGCAGTTTAGTGTTGTATTATATTCTGATATATTTGAGTTTTGTGGTTTGCCTTCATTATGATTTATTCCTGAGGTTATGTGTTTGTCTTACCGCCGTGTCACCCATGTGAGTCTGTCGTGTGTTCACTCTTTATGTTCACCTCCCCGTGAGTATGCGTGTCCCTCTCTCTGTGCCTTAGGTCTGCATCTTTATTTCCTGTTTTATTTTGATAGTCTCCTGTTCCACGTTCAATGTGTTGGCGTCATGTTCATTTGTATCAGCTGCGTTTCCCGTGTGTTTCCACTCCCCTCGTCTCCTCTCTGTGTAATTAGTGAGTGAGTTTTCTGTTATTCGTTGTCAGGTCGTCTGTTATTATCACACCATGTCTTAAGGTTTCCTCGTGTCCAAGCCAGATTTTAATGTTTAAGGTTGTCACGTTTATTTTGTAGTTTTCCCTGTTTAGGTTTAGTTTAGTGTTGAATTGTTTTGCCTAGCCCTTTGTTTTGTGTTCTTCATCAGCCACAATAAATGATGCTTTTAGCTTTTCGTTAAGAATCCTGTTTCGTCGATGTTTTGTTTGTCTGCATTTGGGTCCACTACTCTCCACAGACCGTGACAAAGGCGATGTTTTGTACCACCAGGTTACATCTACTAACCGTTTACTGTTGACGTCCATAGGACCTCTGTGCACATTGCAGATGTGGATGTCTTTTTAATGTCAAACTCATTTCATATGTTGTTTTTATGCTGCTTCTGCATCCATACAGGAAAGAACTAACACGGGTTAGCACCGGCAACATTGTGACCAACATTCAGTGATGCCAAGCAGCAAATTTTCAAAAGGACTATCGGTGATGCAAAGTAGACAGTGAGTGTTAGCTAGGTAATCAGAGCCTTGGATGTCCACTAGGGACCAATAAGCTGCAAAGCAATCTGTGATGAGTGAATCACTTCCTGTGTGGATGGCCCTGAAGTCATGACATGAGTCTGTGAGCTGAAGCCGCATTAACTGTGATGACTTCACAATCAGTCATTTTCTCAGGGAAAAACCTTCAGCGCCACATCACGGGCGAGGACCAAGACTGACGTTTGTGATTCTGAGACCTTTGAGTTTTAAATGTGAATTGCACTCCACTTGAATGAACACCCAAACCAGATCACAAGCTAATTTGTGATGCTTACATTTTTCTCAGAGCTGCCCTAATAAAAGTGCATTCTGTTTCCTTTAGCCTCCAGCTGGACGGATGAGAAAACAGGCGAGAGCAGGAAACTTAGCTTGATGTTATTTTCAAAGAGTCAGAGGTTTTGCTGTGGAAGAGGAGACATGATCATGCAGGCGGATTAGCTACTGCTCTTAAAAATCTGCATTTACAGCAAAGCCAACATGGTGTACGTTTAGGCCTGTTTAAGAAGAAGATAAGGGAGCAGTATACAGTGATGTACTGATAACGCCGCTCACACATAACTTGGGGAAGAAAACAAAAACCCTGCTCCTGTTTCTATATCAGAAAGGCTCACATTTTCACCACTGCTGCACTGTTGCTCAACTCCCAGGAGCTGATCAAATCTTTTTGTGCTCTTTCAATTGCCGGAAGGCACTGAGGCAATGAACCGGCAACTGGTGGTTTGAAAGGCTTGAGTTTTGAGTAACAATATGTCTGCTGAGGTCTATTTTGCAGCATTTTTAGAAGTAATAGGTTTCAGTGGTTGCTGCTGCTGTGCTAATGGGAGGAAGAGCACATGCAGGAGAGACTCTGAGAAATCTGAGTGGTTTTTACTCTTCACAGTTCTGGCTGAAAAATATGACAGACATCCAGGGGTGACTGACACATTTGTGCAGCATTTTAAATCTCCATCACTTGTCACTGTCACTTATTTCATATTTCCACAAATGAGCTCTAACAAATGAGTCTATATGCGAGTATCATTCTTTTTTTCCTTTTCTGTTTTGTGCAAATGCACCTTTTTCTTTTTAACTAACTCAAATGTATGCAAGAAAAAAATCTGTTCTATGTTTTTCTTTTAATTTGACCTTAAACAACAATTCCATCCTTGTCTTTATTAGCATGGCCAGAATAACTTAAAACTTCTCCACTTTTACCCAAAGTTTTGTGTAAGTTCTACCTTTTTACCTTTGGGTATTCAAAAGTGGAGCTATATGACTTTGGTTTAGTGCCATTACTAACATGAGAAAATTTAAAATTAAAAAATAATTTATTGAAATGTGCAAATATACATGGTAATACAACACTGTATGTTTTGCAAAAATAGTTTATTCAACTTAAATGAGCTTGAAAGTCAGTATTTGGTATGACCACATCTTCATCACATCCAGAACCCTCAGAGGAAGCTTTCTTGTCTAGCCTTGTCTTATGCAGTCTTCAGGGATAGTTCTCCAGGCTTCCTGAAGTTCTTCTTTGAATGTTGGTTCCCTTTTGTTCCATTATGCATCAAGATTATCCCACACTGCTTCAGTATTGTTGAGGTCAGAGGTCTAGGAGGACAATCCACGACTGATCGGTTGCACTGTGTGTTTTTTCACCTAAGGGGTATTTATTATTTTCTTCTTTTTTTTGGGTTGTATGGAAGCCCCAAACGCAATTTCATTGTTCTTGACAATGACAATAAATAAATAAATACTAAATACTAAATACTTCATGCTGAAAAAAGGAAGCCATTTCCAGATGCTGGCAATCAGACGCTGCCCAGATGGAACGCACGTGATTGGATAAAAATCTGACCACACTTCTTTTTACATTCATAATTCCTGCAGTTTTCATAAGATCTCAAATGCCACTGACTGAAAATCAACCCCCCAAAAATAGGGTATCCACCATGATTTACAAAAGGCTGTAGACACCCACTGTTACACATCTGTACTGATGTCCTCCATGCATACTGACAAAAATTGCAGCCAAAAATTTCCCATGTGGATTCATCATTCCATAGAACTTGATGCCACTGTAATTTGGCTTTTCTCTCTTTCACTTCCTTTGCCATGACGCTTTGACAGCTATGACCATTTTTTTTTCTCCGCCTGTCCAGTTTGGTTCTTTTGCCATCAGAATTATTGTCTAAAGGCAAAGAAAGATGCCCAATGGATTTACTTTACCAAATGGACCATCCCAGCCCTGCCCTATTGGTCTATTCTATTCATCTTTGCTTTTATTGTTTATTTTATATTATTACCACTTGCTACACACGGGACAGCGCACAGTGTGCTTTGAGGTAGGAGCCAAAAAGGGTGTAGTTTGTGTGTGTGAGCACCCTTGTGTACACCTGTGAGCGCGCTTGTATTTAAAAGGTTCCTTCATGTAATGATCTGCTAGAGGGTGTGTGGGGGGGGGCACAGCCCCGTCCTCCAGGGCATGAAGCAGGTATGGAGGAGATCCAGGCTCCAGACATCCAGAGACCCTCAGAGCACAAGAGACCAACAGAGGGGCAGCCGCGCCACTATCCCCGAAAAGAGCTGAGTAAAGCCCCAGATGAGGGCTCACTCAGCAGCCGCGGAGCAGAGCCAGGGGGGGTTGCAGTGACGTGCCCGTGAGCTCCGCCGGCAGCCAGCTGTGCCAGAATGACCGAGCCCCAGGCCGAGGGCACCCCACCCCCCGACGGGGCCCAAGCAAGCCCCAGGCTCCAGGCCCTGACAAGCAGCCACCAAGGAGTGAGCCGGTGTGTAATCCCACAGTACCTGGGCACCCATCCCCGGACACCAAGAACCACCGATGTCTGAGGGAGTCCGCCACTGGCAGGGGGAGTGGTGGGGGAGATAGGCCTCCATACCTTGGAGGGCCTGAGATGTCCCCAGAGAGGTGGCGTCTGATACCCAACCTGACATATAGACACAAACAAACAGGCACACACAGACACAAACATCCATTCCCACCCTCATGCTCTCATATGCAATTACTCAGCACTCACCCAACGTGGAGACAAACATAAATAGACACTGTACATACAATCACACTCTCCAAGCGTACTCTATACCCCAGGTCTAGGTACCCTTGCGCCTGGAGGGGGAAACTGCACCCAGACCCAGGTAGTGTTACCCGCTTCGCTGAGGTGGAGAGAAGCAGACCGCCCCGACTCAGCAGCAGCAGGGAGGCCCCACACTCCAGACCCCAATCGGACGGCCAACTCCTCCTCCAGAAAACTTCACCCGCCCCATCATCCACTCATCTACCAGCTATGACCATTTCAATGACACAGTAGATCAGCTGAAGGGTCAGATACATCTCTCAGGTCTTGTGTTCAGTCTATTCTGGATTTTTCAGGTTTTTGAATGACTTTTAGATTTTGATCATCTGCTGTGGATTTTTCTGCCTATTTTTAGGCCACTATCTTTTTTTCTTCTCTAAGTTTTTGTTTCCTCAAAGTAAAACCTAAAAGAGACTTCCTGCTAGTAACAAAGTGCCTGAAGATACGGTTTAAAACTGGTTGTTTGCTAAATTGTCTGTTATGTGCTGACACAATAATGGTTCATCCATTGAGTTAGCAGTCTGCACATTACTGTAAATGCAAAACAGAAGCTTTGAAAGAGCAAAGGGTCAACATCGTTCCAGATTTGAAGCCCAGTACAAGACTGGTCAACAGTTACTGGAAACTAGAAGCTGAAATGGAGGGACTGAGTTTCCCCAAAGTTTTTTACTGAAGACTGTGTGTGTGTCTCTGACATTTCTGAGGTTTTACCAATAGGCTGTTAGCATTTCTGATATGAGTCAATGTGATGCTGACAGTGTTGGAAAGACAGTTGTGAGAACAGAAATGGCCAAACAAGGGTCAGAGTTTGCACAGATTGCACATCTTGGATGCTTTGGTGATAGTTACAGACTGCCCAGGAGGAGCCTCATGCACTGAGAGTGAACAGTAAAAACAACAGTAAGAATGTTAAGTCCACAGTCTTTTTTTTTTTTTTTTTGTTTTTTTTTTTGTGTAGCTACTAGTTAGCCACTCTGGCGAGAGTCCACCTTCGTCGTGCCCAAAAGTCTTCCTAAAAGCATTTTTCATGATCGCTGAGCTGCTGCTTCTTGCTATGGTGCAGAAGTTTGGAACCAATTAAGCGGAGATTGGCAGTGACTTCTGTAAGTTGTCTTTTTGTGCCTTGGAAACACACATAATGCTAATTGCCAGAGCTCTATTAAAACTGGCACATACTGCTAATTGGTATTTAACTTAATGTGACTCACTTGTGTAGCTGTCTCTGTAATTGTGATTTAAACCAGTCACTGCCTGAATTTCTAATTGCGCGGTTGTAAACACAGCAAAATGAAACTCAGTGTACGAAACACTGTTCAGAGATGGCACTGTGGAAAATAATGTTACAGGTCGCCTAATTTTATTATGCCTATTTTTTTTTTCCATGAAATCGCTCCTTCAGTTTACTCATATTGTGCATTACCTCCCATCTGATCCCATCCTACAGCACCGCCTTTGCGTTATTTGTAGCTGTTCTGATCTGACTCCTAATCTAATGATGCCACAGGATACACATTGCCCGGCTGCTGCCAGCAGACAGGCAGGTCATGATGCAGAATTAATGACTCTGTGGTGTGGTGAACACTTTCTCCCGGGACATTTCATTTTCTAACACAAGAGCTCTGTAAGACACTGTGGATTCACATTCTCCCCGTGGTCGTTTGTCTCCAAACCTCAGCTACACTTGAACTCAGTTACTTTCCCCTTATGGCTTCCAAACCAACAGGTTTAATAAGAATAGAGTGTACTAGAAGAGGAAAATGAGCCTGTCATATTTAAAGTCTGTAAATTAGTTGGTAAAGCATGTTTACCTAAGGGTGGGCGCCTTTGGTTAGCATGATGAAGCACAGCAAGTTTGGAGTGTCCTTAAGAGAGAAATGAAAATGTTAGTGCTTCACCACAGTCTTCTGGAAATGCAAACAAAATTATTCCCACACAAACAACACTGCTCAAATGCAGGTAAATCATCCCCAAGGATTATTTTTTCAGTCATGAATGTGCCACATTGTTACTTTTGGTTTGCATACTACTGCTCTGAAGCCAAGAATTTCTGCTTTTGCCATCTTGGTCTTGAAAATAGGCATGACTGTAATACTAACACTGCTCTGCTAACTCAACCAGAAGGCTTATTTCCTGTGATCTCATTAAGTAGTAAATACTAGGATGCTATTATTGACTTTAGGAAAAATGTACCTCTTCACAAAAGGGTAAAAAGAAACTGAACAGCTCACTCTTTAGTGTTTATCACTTGCCCATAATTGAATATTAATATTAGGTGGGTCTGAAGGAGAAACAGAGGCTACTCCATGCCCACCTGCTAGTGCAAACTCACCAGGAAAGTGATGTTTACTTAGATCACAAATCAAATGTGCAGGAAACTTAAGGTAACTTAATGGCACGTTTAAGGCACTTAAACATGCTTTTAGTGGTTTTATTTTATTTATTTATTTTTGCATTTGACAGCTGAGTGCAAGTAATTGCAGCAACCAACAGATCAACCAGAGGTTAAGTGTTCAACATCCTCAATCTCTAGGTTCGCCTTTCAATTGCAAGTTGGTTGCACAGGTCACCAGGTAGGAGGGAACTTGTTCCCAGACAATCTGATTCCAACTTGAACTGATTACAATTCCTCTCAGTCAGACTGGCAATGGTTTGCAAATAACTGCCATCCCATTTCTAAATGCAGACGGATTGCCACGCTGCAATCAATCTGCACTGATTGGTGCAACACGTCTGGTTGTGTTCCTATGTAAATATGTGTCGCAAAGAAGAGATGGCGTGATTTATTATCACACGTGTATTTGTTCAAGCTGTTTTGGGGAAGTTCTGAGTCACTCTTGTAATTATTTTGAATGTGTTTTACCGTCATGTTGACTAAATGTTAGAGATAACAGGATCGGTGATAATACCTCAAATTAATTCAACAAAGCAAGATAAGAACTTTAAGAGAGTTTTCATTTGGCAGATCCTTTAAAGTGTGCGTGGTGTCGATATACAATATGGAAAACTCAATTAACCCCAAAGGACCCAGATATTGTGTATATACAGGTGCCATTTTATATAATGCCACCTCCAAATTACTCCGAAACTCTTGATAAGAGTAATAAACAGCAAGAAAAATTGAGAAATATATAATGATAATAGTGAAACTGCTTGGAGACATGAAAACCTGGTCTGTACTCTACAGCTAGATTTTTCCTTCTTGTTATCTCTGAATGTTATGTTCATATAGATACTCAGTGGTCACTTCATTAGGTACACCGACTCTCTAGTATCTTTTGCCTTCAGCTTTAATCTTCTGTGATACAAATTCTACAAGATGCTGGAAACGTTGCTCAGAGATTTTGGACAACAGATCGACACGATGTGAACTGTGATCCCACATTTGCCACAGACTCGTCAGCTCCATCTTCATGATGTGATTTTTCTCTTCCATCACATTAAAAGGTTATGTGGACAGTGGAGGCCATTTGAGACCAGTGAACAGGCTGTCATGTTTGAGAAACCAAGTTCAGATGACTTAAGTTTGTGACATGACACATTATGCCAACACCACCAACATAAGCCTCAACTGTTAATAAAGGGGAGAATCGATCCATTCTTTCATATAGTTTACACCAACTTCTGACCCTGCCATTCAAATGGTGCACCATCTTCTATTGTCTAGTTTTGGTGAGTCCGTGTGAATTGTTGCCTCAGTTTTCTATTCCTAGCTGAAAGGAGTGGCCTGCTGCTGCTGTAGTCATTCTGCTTTAAGGTTCAACATGTTGCTAATTCACATGCAGATGCTCTTCTGCATGCCTTGGTTGTACTCACTGATATTCGAGTTAGCATTGCCTTCCTATCAGCGTGAAGCAGTGTGGCCATTCTCCTCTGACCACTGGCATCAAAAAGATAGTTTCTCCCATAAAACTGCCCCACAATGGATATTTTTTGTCTTTTTTGGAGCATTCTCTGTAAACCCTAAAAATGTGTGTCTGTGTCTGTGGCGAAAATCCCAGTAGATCAACAGTCTACTGAGCATCCTATCCTGATGCTCAGGACGAACTTCAGCAGGTCGTCTTGACCATGTCTACATACCTAAATGCATCGAGTTGCTGTCGTGTGATTGGGTGATTAAATATTTAAATCAAAAAGCAGCTGAACAAGTGTACCTAATGAAATGGCCAGAGTGTTTATGTTAATCATTCATCATCTTCGTCATTATTTGTGTCGGTTCACACTCACACCAAAAATCCAAACCCTTTGACAAACAGATTATGTGAAAAAGTCAAGCAAAGCAGCTCATTGTGTCTGAAACACAATGAGCTGCTTGACTTGGCTCGAATCACATCAAGTTAGAAGGAAAGCTATCACTACTTAAAGATGAAGACTTTATTAAATACTTTAAAAAGGAATGGACTTCATATTTAGACTTTAATGACACTCCCGGAATATCTGCTTCTGTTCTATGGGAAGCAGGGAAAGCTGTGATGAGAGGTAAAATAATTTCTTTCTCATCACACAAAAAGAAAGAAGAAAACAAAAATATTCAGGAATTAGAAAAAAACATCAAATCACTAGAAGAAGCCTACGCGTCCCACCAAGATCAGGAAACATTGAACAAAATATGCAAAACAAAACTAGAATTAAATGAAACTATTAATAAAAAAACACAATTCCTTATACAAAGACTTCGCTTGCAGAATTTTGAACACAGTAACAAATCAGGTCGATTTCTAGCTAACCAGCTAAAAATAAATAAAGAAAAAACAACTATATGTGCTGCTAAAGATTTATCGGGGAACACAATATATGATCCTGGAAGAATAAACAACATTTTTAGGGATTTCTATGAAACTTTATACTCACCACAAATAAACCCATCTAAAAATGAAATTGATCTGTTTCTTGACAACGTAACTCTTCCAAAATTACTAGACAGTCAAGCAATGGAACTGGATTCGCCACTGACGCCAAGTGAACTCCAGGAAGCCCTGATAAGTATGCCCAATAATAAGGCTCCAGGTCCAGACGGCTTCCCTGCAGAATTCTACAAAGAATTCTGGACAATTTTGGCACCAGTATTCCACAGCATGTTGCAGGAAATCGAGGAAAAGGGCAGACTACCACCAAATATGAATTCTGCCAACATTAGTCTCCTGCTAAAACCAGGCAAAGATCCTTTATTTCCCTCAAGCTATCGTCCAATTTCTCTTTTAAATGTAGACCTTAAAATAATCTGCAAAGCTCTCTCAAAGAGATTAGAGAAAATGACCCCCCTCTTAATTCATCCTGACCAAACTGGTTTCATAAAAGGTCGGCACTCCTCAACAAACACTCGTAGATTACTTAATTTAATAGACTACTCATACGATAAAAACATCGAAACCATAATATTATCTCTAGATGCAGAAAAAGCATTTGACAGAGTTAATTGGAAATTTTTATTCGCAACTTTACACAAATTTGGTTTTGGAAACTCTTTCATAAACTGGATAAGAATATTATACAATTCCCCAACGGCTCGTATCAGAACAAATGACCAGACATCCTCCAGCTTCTGTCTCCTGAGGGGCACCAGACAGGGATGCCCACTCTCCCCTTCACTTTTTGCAATTTTTATCGAACCTCTAGCAGCAGCATTTAGACAGGCTACAACAATTAAGGGCATAAAATGTAAGAACATAGAACATAAAATCAGTCTCTATGCGGATGATGTGTTGCTTTTTCTGCAAAACACACAAACCAACCTCTCTGAGGTAATTACTTTAATAAACTGGTTTTCAAGAGTTTCAGATTATTCAATTAACTGGCCAAAATCTACAGTTCTCCCCATTAACTGCTCCTTCCATAATTCTTCCTCTGCCCCACTGCAATCCGGAAATATTAAATATTTAGGTATTAATATCTCTCCTAAGCTTTCAGACTTAACTAAACTAAACCACATCCCACTTCTAAAGAAAGTAGAAGGCGATCTGACTAGATGGAAATCTTTACCCATATCACTCATGGGAAGGGTCGCCACTATAAAAATGATGATCTTGCCAAAAATAAATTACTTATTTTTGATGATCCCTAACAAACCATCACAAGATTGGTTCAGATCTCTGGATTCATATATTTCCAAATTCCTTTGGAAAGATAAACCCCCGCGTATTAGCTTAAAAACGCTACAAAGAACCAAGGATAGAGGAGGATTAGATCTGCCTAATTTTCACCAATACTTCTTAGCCAACAGGCTTCAGTTCATCTCAGAATGGTTAAAACATACCTTCTTAGTTGAGCCCTGGCTAGATGTTGAACAGGCACTATGCAAGGATCTAGAGATTTCAGACCTACCATTTATTAGCTCAAACATCAAAAGACATGAATGCTTTAAAAGTATCAACATCAGCTTTTCTCTAACAGCATGGTGGGAGTTTCTAAAAATAACGGAGTCTTCATTAATCCCATGCAAACGTACACCTATCTGGAATAACCCTGACATATTACAAAACAATAATATGATTAATTTCCCAGAATGGAGTTGTAAAGGAATTAAATACTTAGAACATATATTAGAGGGAACAGAATTTATTCCATTTGACAGACTAGTTGAACAATATGGGATCAACAAGACAAGGTTTTTAGAATATCAACAAATTAAATCCATAGTAAAAAAGAAATTTAACCTCAGTCAAGTTGAATTACAAACACCACTAAGTGCGGCACATTTTCTTACTCTTAAATCCCCCAAATTATTATCTAAAATATACAGAACACTTTCTAAATTAGATGAATCAATATCCCTTCCTACTGCAAAGTGGGAAGCAGATTTATCAGTCAACCTAGACCAAAACTTCTGGTCTCAGATTTGCTTAAAAACTTTTAAATTAATTAAAAATCCCAGTCTGCAATTAATACAATACAAAATACTTCATAGAGTGCACTATACAGGTCATCGGATGTTCAAGATGGGCTTTACATCTTCCAACAACTGCTCACACTGTCAAGGCAATACACCAGACAATTACATCCACGCTCTTTGGTTCTGTCCACCAGTGCAAAAGTTTTGGCGCGAGATATGTGAAGACTTATCAAAATGTCTGAAATGTAACATTCCAACCTCCCCCTTAGTGTGTTTGTTGGGCAGCTTAGATAATGTCACTTCAGAAAAGAATATAGCCCATATGATCTTCACTGCCCTATGCATAGCCAAGAAAACAGTCCTCATGAACTGGAAAAATAAAAATAATCTTAATTCTAACCAATATAGAAATTATCTATTAGATTACATTAGTCTTGACACAGCCTCTGCCACCACATTAGATCAATTGCTCTGGGCCCCTTTTATCAGCTCCATCACCTAGTGGGGGTGGGGGGTCATAGTTTGGTCCCGCCTTCACTGTTGTGATTGGTGAGGGGGTAGGGACAGGCTTAGGGCGTCGGGGGGTTCCCCGGAGGCATCTTCCTTGGGGGGCTCAACCCGGGGTAGCGGTCACGTCCGGTTGAGGGCTCTGTTGGCTCTCAGGTGACTGTTTCCTCGCGGCTGCGTGCAGCGGGGCTAGGGGAGGGTCTGTGCTGACGGACGTGGGTTACTGACCTGGCAACCTGGCTGCCCCTGGGTGGGTCTGGGATGGGCGTGAGGTTTTGGGGGCGCTCCGTCTCTGGGCTGGGGCCCGGGCCGGGCCTCGGGGGCTCGGGTCCTGGTTGGTGTGTTGCCGGGGTTGTGGGCGGGTGGGTGCATGGGGGCCCGGCCCTGGAGCAGGGTGCCGCCGGTGCATCGAGCCGCCTGGGGGGCTCTTCAACTGGTGGGGGGGATGGTCACATCTTGCAGGAGCTTTCTTCTCTCAGGAACTCTCTGCAGGAGGGGGAGATACAGGAGAGGTGGAGGAAGATCTCAGCCTGGGCGTTTACCGTCTTATGTAGTCTGGAAGATGTGTGGTTGGTGGGGTGGGTGCAGTTTTCTCTGTGGTGGGGTTGGGTGGACTGTCCAGGGCTCTGTGGAGCCGGGGGGCGCTACTGCACTGGGCCCCGGTCTGATGGGCCTGGGCCCCCCTTCCCTGGCGGGTCGCGGAGGGTGGGAGTGCCTACTGGGGTCAGCGGGGGAGCTGGCCCCAGGGAGGGGTTACCTGCCCCTCCCTTCCTTCCCTCCCCATCTCCAGCTGCCTCCCTCTTCCCGCTCCTCCACAACCACCCACACATGCAGGGCCTTGGAGTGGGGGTATGTCACCAGGGTGCAGAGGAGGCTACCCCCCCCCCCCCCCCCCCCCTGTCCCCTTCTGGCTGCCTCTGCCTCAATTTTATCCCACAACTTAGACATTCACATTATTCACACTCTCATTACACATACATATAGGATCTTGGGGGTGGGCACAATCACGGAGTCCAAATCACCATCAGGGTGTATACCTCACCCCTGACGTCGTTGCCCACCTCTCAATTTTAAATACACTTAGTCATTGAGGGTTAGCAGGAGGGACTATGCGCTTACCTGCTGCTCCTTGGCAGGTAGCTCCATGCCCTCCTGGGTTTTAATTGCACCTTAGAACACATATGCATCAACACTACAATGAGCGGGTGGAGGGAGGTTTGGAGTCTTCTCCCACCCCCATTCTCTGCGGCCTGCTGGAGCGGGAGGGCTAGTAGGAGGAGTTGGCCGTCCGACTGCGGTCTGGGGTGTGGGGCCTCCCTGCTGCTGCGGAGTCGGGGTGGTCTGCCTCTCCCCACCGCAGGGAAAAGGGTAACACCACCTGGGTCTGGGTGCAATTCCCCCCTCCAGGGGCAAGGGTACCTAGACCCGGTTTGTAGAGTACGCTTGGGGAGTGTGATTGTGTGTACAGCGTCTCTTTATGTCTGTCTCCACGTTGGTTGAGTGTGGAGTGAGTGCATATGAGAGCATGAGGGTGGGAATGGATGTTTGTGTCTGTGTGTGCCTGTATGTCTGTGTCTATATGTCAGGTTGGGTATCAGACGCCACCTCTCTGGGGACACCTCAGGCCCTCCAAGGTTTGGAGGCCTATCTCCACCCACCACCACTTCCCCTGCCGGTGGTGGACTCCCTCAGGTGTCGGTGTGTTGGTGGTTCTTTGTGTCTGGGGGTGGGCGTCCGGGTGCACACCGGCTCACTCCTTGGCGGCCGCCTGTCGGGGCCTGGGGCCTGGGGCTCGCTCGGGCCCCTTTGGAGGTGGGGTGCCCCCGGCCTCTCGGCCTAGGGCTCGGTCACTCAGGCGCAGCTGGGGGCCGGCGGAGCTCACGGGCGCGTCACTGCAACTCCCCCTGACTTCTGCTCCGCGGCTGCTGGGCGAGCCCTCATCTGGGACTCTCCTCAGCTCTTACTGGGACAGTGGCGCGGCTGCCCCTCTGTTGGTCTTCCATGGTCTCTTGTGTTCTGGGGGCCTCTGGATGTCTGGAGTTTTGATCTCCTCCATACCCGCTTCACACCCTGGAGGACGGGGCTGTGGCCCCCCCCACACTCCCTAGCAGATCATTACATGGAGAAACCTTTGGAATGCAAGCATGCTGATCCACACAGGTATGCACACATGGGTATTCACAGACGCGGACTAAAGCTTTCTTGGCTGCTGCCTCAAAGCACACTGTGCGCTGTCTATCTTGCGTGCTGCACAATATCGTTTATTACTTAGTAAATACTGATATCTATGACTAGCTAGTTTATTGTGATGGTGCTTTGTTTTCTCTATTATTATGTTGCTCTTTGTTGTTTGCTGTCTCCTCTGTTTGTTTTTGTTTGTTTGTTTGTTTGTTTTTTTTTCTCCATACAGGTGACCCAGGAGTTTTTTTTTTTTTCTCTCTCTTCCCCCCCCTTCTCACCGTCTCTTCTCCCCTTTGGTTTTCTTTCTTTCTCTCCCCCTCTCTCTCTCATTCATTCCCCCTGTCCTATTTATTAAAAAAAAAAAAAAAAAAAAAAAAATGACAAAGGATGAACTGAAGCTCTGCCATCACGTAATGTCGCATACTGCTGTTTCTGATGTCATTTTAAAAAAAAGAAAAAAAAAAAAGAAGGAAAGCTTTGATTATGAAGCCATAAAATTACATTTTAATGAAGTAAATGGGATTATTTTGCCTGACATGGATTTCTGAGCACCAGGCTATTCTGAGCATACACCTGAGCCTGCCTCGTGGCTGAAAGCTGCACCTGGAAAATTAAAATGGAAATGTGAGAAAGCAAAAGCACAGTTTCCATCATTAAGTTCCAAAATGTTGTAATTAGATTTCAATCTTGGTAGGATGAAACTCTGCAGCTGCACGTCCACTAAATATAGACTGTTACACAAGTCTAGAGCTCAGAGAGGTTTATTTAGCAGGTCCCAAAGAAGCATGATCAGCAGCGTTATTGTTTGGAATATTTGCATCTATATTTCTAAATCATTGATTTTTGCCTCTCTCGCGTCCCTGAGCATCAGTGCACAAATCGAATAGTAATCCTCCTGTTCAGTGATGGCGCCCTGACCCTCACCGCTCGACGCTAACTGTCCTGTACGGCTGATCGCTTCAGACCACTACTAGTGTTGCAGAAGCTGTAGCTTCCTGAGCGTGCTTCACGCTGAACTTTGTAACTGATGATAAAGTTTGCACATAGAATTGACATGTTTAAAGGCATGGATACCGTCTACACAGGTGGCACAATGGATAAATGGCTACAACCTATATTTCAGATGGCTTATTTTTAGACTTTTGACCTTTATTTATTGCACATAACTGTGGTGACCTTCAGCTTAATATGCTGCCTGAATGCCTTCTGTCTGGATACACAATGAAGACCAGAGCAGCAGCAGCAGCTCTGAACTTTGCTAACGTGTAGATCAGCCAACATCTGTGTAGACAAGGCTTCAAAAACTCTTCTGCAAAATGCTGTGGAGGTGAAATTCAGCAGGGGGCCCATCACGATCTCAGAGGATTCTTTTTTTTATTCTGGACGCTTTAGTCAGACTTAAAATGCTATACTAAAGCATAGTCTTTGACCAGTTTCATTCAGCTGTTGATCTCTGACAGCAATGAAAATTTAACAACTACATGTAGGCTTTAATCCCCAAAATGCAAGCCAGCCTTAGGCTACACTCTCCTGTCCAGAATATTTTGGCAGAAACATCAGATGTCTAAAAGTAACCAAAGCTTTACTTCACCTGCGTGATTCTGCAGCCAAACAGATTTACTGTTTTCTGTTGTCCTTAAGGAAACTATGTAGTGCTTGATTTTATCTGAGGTTACTTTAGCTGATAAACCACGTTTATATTTTCTCATTGTAAAATTTTGAGCGTAGATTTTGTGCAGCCAATATTTTTAATAGCATCTAGTTTTTGTGGGAAAAAACTCTGATGGTCACTGCAGGTTGGAGAGTCTCTTTGAAAAAAGATGCCTGATTGTATAAAAGTCGGAAAATAAAAATTCTTTGCACTTTATGAGATTAATAAACACTTTTCTGATGAGTTTTTTTTTAGTTTCTGTTTTTAAGTCTTATTTAATACAGTATTTACTTTAGAAATTATGGTCCAGCTTACAGTACAGTATGATAAAGAAAGGTATGCTTAAGGCATTGCATCTTCTGATTGAGAGATTACTATCGTAAGAGTAAAGTTTATTAATAACAGATTTGAGTTGTTCTTTCCAGAGTGAAATGGCTGTGCAGCACACATCTTTAATGACTGAGTTTGAATTTATTTTTATTTATATTTATTTATTTTCTTTAATCTAAACTAGGTCAAAAGTATACATACAGATTCAACTACACACACACACACTAAGGCCTAGTAACTTCTCATTAGAAATAGTAATTGGTTACAGCGTGTAGTTTCTCTTTTACTGCATGAAAAGAATTGCTTTGGCTGCATTCCTTAGGCTACGTTCACTCTGCAGGTCTTAATGCTCAATTCCGATTTTTTGTCTGCTCGTTCACACTACAAATAAAATGCGACAGCAAACGCGCTCTAGTGTGAACGCTCAAAGCGGCCCGCATGCGCAAAAGAAGACGTCACACACAACGCGCTCTGTACACCCAGAGCAAACTATTGTTTGACTGATGGGCCTTAATATAAAGACTTCGGACTTTACGTTTCTCAATTTTTGCTTTAAGTTTTGTTATTTTCATAACAATATAGATAACCTAATAATGATCCTTATTGCTGTTTTAGAGGAGCGGTGCTTCAAAGGATAGCTGCAGATTTCTGTCAGAATCTGCAGATTATACAGTACAAATAAAATGTTCACATCTCCCCAACGTTGTCTTCCCAACAGTTTCACTGACATCTACAATGGATGGCCAGGAATTGTTCACGATGTCTTCTCCGGAGCTGATAATTGGCGTCTGTCTTGTGTCAGTGACGTAAAAGATGGATTTAATGCGATCTGACCGTTCAAACAGCAGTCGCTTTCTAAAACATCGGATATGTATCGGATTCAGGACCACATACGAAAGTGACCCAGATCGGATTTGAAAAAATCGGATTTGTGCTGTTCACACTGTCATACCATGATCGGATATGGGTCGCATAGGGTCCAAAAAATCGGATTTGATGCGCTTTTGCCTGCAGTGTGAACGTAGCCTTAGACTGACCAGTACTAAGAAGCCCAAAGAACTCAGGAGACACTTCTAAATAACTTCAGATTTCAGGATTATAATTTTTAAACACTGTATGTTGCTGCGAGTCAGTGAGAGCTGTCACTCCCAGAGTCTGGAAGAAAGACCTAAACTGTCGCCTTCAGATGAGGGGAAAATTGGTCAGAAAGATCAAGAGCAACCCAGGAACCACCAAGGCTCAAGACTGCACAGAACCAGAGGCTCCTGAAAGCACAGTATCACTGAGCACTGAAGTGGATTTTAAATTACCTTGAACTGAGAGTGTGCCAACCAAGAAAGAATCCCCTGCTCCAAATACAACACCTTCAACCTGGACAGCTGCCCACATAAAGAAGTTTTATGGTCAGACGAGACAAAGACTGAGCTAGCTGGGCACAGTGACAAAAGGTATGTTTAGAAGAGTAAAGGTGAGGCTCCCAAACATAAGAACACCATAACAGCTCAGTCGTGCTCTTGTGCATCCAATTCTTGTTTTTTCTTCAAGTCGTTAAAGATGTTAAAGTGGTCACATGAAACTTTTGACCACAACTGTCAACAGTATTGTCCTCAGTGTTACAGTCGGATTCAGTCCATCTCTAGGTTTGAGCTGAGCTTTCCAAGATGTGAAGAGTTTGATTTAAACAGAAAACTGTGACATTTGACCCTTCAGGTGTTAAAACCTGAAACTGAGTTTTGTGTGAAACCTTTTTTTTCTTAGTGTATTTCTACTTGTTTCATTTTACACTCAAATGATATAAATATGGGCTCAGATGAGGACTCAGAGGTCAGTCTGTGACAGAGAAGAACGTGAAGAAATTGGCCATCCTTTATTTTTAACTCTTATAAATAAAAATAATAGTATAATAATGCTAATCCCTGACCTGTTTGTGATATCTCATGTTATAATCTCTCAGATGGATTCAGTGCTTTGACGTAATTGTGATTTGTTGAGTGACGCAAAGAGCTCAAACCACTTTTTTAAGCAGGTGAGTGTTATACATTGTTCTGACCCTTTGGCTACAGAGACGAGTGGTTATTATGGTGCAGAGAAAATCCTTGCCTCGTGATCAGCTGAGTGTGAGAGGCACAGATTGATGCTTACAGGGTCTGGAGCGTTTGCTGTGTCAGTGTTCAATCAATACAATCTTTACCAATCTGGGGAAAGGGAAGGCCGTGAGTTAGCAAAAAGGTACTCGGTACGCTGTGCTCTCTTGGATCCTGTACTTTATGCTTTCTGTGGTAGTTAAATGATGATCAATTCATTTGAACTTGCACCTTCCAAGTAAAATGATCAGTTTATCAAATCCTGTGCTTCCCTCAACACCTTCGATGTTACTCGAACCACATTTTAAATGTTGTCAGTACAGATACATCCGTTCACTGCTTGCCATTAATATGGTCCACCTTTCCTGCCCTTTAATAAGACTTTTTTGATTAACTTACAGTAGAAATGAACACTAGAATGACATTGACCTAAATAAGCAACTATCTTTGGTTTAACATTGATATTTTTTTCAATGAGCTCTGCCTTCTTTGTCCTTTTTTAGGGCCACCAGGGCAATCAGTGCTTTCTAATGGCTGATTGGTCATTCTGTGGCATATTTTCCCATAAACCAAGTAGTTTAAGCTACTACACCTTAGATATGCTTTAAGTCAACTCAACTCTATTTTTCTTCTATATCAGCATCCAAAAAAAAGGAGAAATAGTGCTTGAGCTTAACACAAAAGAAGCCTTTTCATCACTCAGAACCTATTTTTGTCAGCAGCATTGCATAACTTGCTTCTTAGCATAACATGGTTTGCTTCTGACATTTTGAAACTCAGGCAGGATGGTGAAATGATGGTTAGCACTGTTGCCTCAAAGGCCCTGTGTGAACGTTGCATGTTCTCTCTGTGTAGTCAGACTCCCTCCCTCCCACAGGTTGGGTTAATTAGTGAATCCATAGGTGTGAAAGTGAGAGTGAATGGTTGTCTGTCTCTCTGTGTCAGCCCTGTGACAGGCTGGTGACCTCTCAAGGGTGTACCCCACCCTACGCTCCACGGCAGCTGGGATAGCCTCCATCCCTCCTGTGACCCTGAACTGGATAGGCAGAAGGAAGTAAATGCATGGACTTTTTGTCTCATACTTGCCAATATCGGCATATATTGCAGGTTGTAAAGCTGTGGGAATGAAGTGGAGAGACAAAAGGTGACTAAGTGGTTCATCTACCCCTTTAAAAAGTGGTTGTCTATTTGTAATGCTGATAATAAATAAGCAGTGTCTAAACAGAGACCTGTTTTCTTCATTCTTTACCCTATTTTAGGTTTTTATTTTTTCCCCTCAGCAACCAAGCATTTGTCTTCCAGTCTGGAAATAGGCATAATGAATAATTTAATCCCCGCAGGTCTGTATCATGTGAAGAGATATATTTAATACATGATGGATATTAATGTTAATAGTGCTAAGCATATTTGAATCCAATACAGTCGGTGACAATGCAATCTCCTTCTAATTTATTGCACACATGCAGCACACAAATATGTCCTGTATCTTTTTTTTCCATGGTCTGAAATCAGCAGCATGCTCATTCAGTAATTTTCAGCATATTGGTTTGTGACAAATGGCTCACTTGGAGTCAAAAGTGGAATGGAAAGCATTTGTAAACAGCCAGTAGCATTTTTCAGCATTTATTGCTCAGACATTAATCTTCCTCCATGTTAGCGGGGATAGTCTAACTGTTAGGTATTCCATGTGGTTTTGTTTAAGTTAAAAAATTTACACACATGAATCTGAATGATGTTGGATTTGGATGATGTTCACCATGGCATACGGTCAGCTAACCGTCCACCATCGTCTGCTCTGGAAACATGTAAGAGACTAGGGTTTCTTAGGTGTCTGCAGGGTTATTGTTTACCTAGATTGTATTGTGAGATATTGTTCTAAAATATGAAAGCATTTACACAGGACTCTATGCAATCCTGTGAAAAACTAAGTACACCCCATGAATCAGTAGCTTGGACTGCCACCTTTAGCAGCAATAACTTGAAGTAATGGTTTTCTGTGTGACTTTATCACAATTTCAATTCACTCTTCTTTACAACTTTGCTTCAGTTCATCAAGGTTGGTGGGCATTTCTTTACACTGACTCTGAACCACTGAAACGCCTTGATTCTTTCATTTTTAAGCTTTTTCAGCCATTCTGTTGTAGATCTGCTGCTGTGCTTAGAATCATGGTCCTACCAATTTCAGCAAAGCTTTAGGTGTCAGAAGGCCTCACAATAATTTACAGAGGAGTTTGTGGTCGACTCAATGACTACAAGATGCCCAGGTCCTGTGGCTGCGAAATAAACCCAAATCATCACTCGTCCACCACCCTGCTGACAAGTTGGTATGAGATGTTTGTGATGATTTGCTGTTTGGTTTTCATCACATGTGGCACTATGCCAAACATCTCCACTTTGGTCTCGTCTGAGGACATTGTTTGTTGTTTGTTGAGTTTTGCTGCAAACCTCAGCCGTGCTGCCATGTTGTTTTTAGAGAGAAGAGGCTTTCTTTCTCCCAGCAGCCCTTCCAAACAAGCCATGCACAGTCCGAACTTGGGGTGAGTTGGCGGGGTTAATGAGTTATTGTGTTAACAGACATCCGAGTGCTCCGGACCAGCACACTGTTAAAACGTATCCTTTTATAGATGTACTAAGTAGTATTTAGTTTTTCACAGGACTGCATATAATCCTGTAAAAACTTTGATTGGCATGTCTGCATTCTCAAACAGTACATACATAGTGTAATGTGTATTACTGGGGTAAAGCATATGAACTATTAAAAATCTAGCGCTAGTGAAAAGTTTGGATACACTCACTGATTTGTTTTTTTTTTATTGTTTTAATTTAATTTTCCGTCAGTAAGAGTTAATAGAATGCTTTTCTTTCTCTTTACATAGCATAGTGGTCCTGCAGGAATTTGCTTAATAGCAAACTAAAGAGGCACAACAACAGCACTTCTGATAAATTTATCAGTCCAGTTGTATCTGCATTATTTTCCCCTAAAAGGTCCATTTTCTCAGTTTAAGCATTTTATGTTTTTTATATTCTACTGTTAATAAAATATGGCTTTATAAGATTTGCAAATTATTGCATTCCTAAAAATGTAAATGTAAAATCTGACTCTGAAGTATTTCAGCACCACAGACAGCGACTTCAGACCGCCATTTGTTTAGGCCACATGTGTCAAAGTCAAGGCCCGCGGGCCACATCCGGCCCAGCGTACATTTATATCTGGCCCGCGAGATAATTTTAAATGGATTTATTATTATTGTTATGCATGGCCCGGCAATATGAGGTGCTAATTGTAATGTTCTTATTCCTCTATGAATAAAACATCAAGAATTGCTCCTGGTGCTAGCTTCAGCTAGCTGTTTATTATTCTTTCTACCACGATCACTTTCTTCTTCTATTCTGTATATGTCATTGATTACAGAGCGCCCCCTGTGGGTAGCTTCAACAATAGCAACTATCATTACATCCCCTTTCCAAACAGGTTGGTGTTATACTAACCACAATTCCAAAGAGAACTGTTACTCTGTAACATCTGAACATTCTTGTCTAACATTCAACATGTTATAAATTGTGCAACAAGCTACATTCATTAGTATTCTTTTTTTTTTTTTTTTTATAACCAAAAATTGTAGCACAAGTCAAACAAAATAAATCCAAATGTATACCTTACATCTTCCAGAATGAACCAAATGAATCCCATACAGCCCTCAAGCACATTAGAACTCTTCACCTTTGACAGCTTGAACAGTCAATAACACATAACTCAGCAGGTATCAATTAAGTGTGAACAATTACTATTCTAAATGAATTATTATCCGTTGTTTACTTGTGATTTATTATTATTATTTTTTAACAATTCTTTACCACAACAGTTCACACTTGTTCTATGAGCCTCTCTGTAGGTTTCTTAGGTCTGGTAGACCTTCTCAGTATCTCAGACATTGGGGAAGGTGAAGGAGGCTCACTGTGGTGCTCAACAGGGTTAGCACCTCGTTGTTCAGTTCCAGTCTCTGTGTCCTGATGTTTAACATCCTGTGTCTTTAATAGACTTCTCCGGTTTCTTCTTAACACTTGTCCATTCTCTGTCTGAACAGCAAACGATCTGGGCCCTACTTCGCTGAGAACTGTTGCTTTTTTGTCCCAGAAATCTGGACCTGCAATCCTCACAACATCTCTTTCCTGAAGCGGTTCCAGACGCCTTGCAGTTTTGTCATAGTTCCCTTTCTGTCTGTGCTTGAGTTTCATTCTTTTGTCGGTCAGCTTGTTGTCATGTGCATTGTCATTTTCCTTGGAAATGTGTGGAAGTGTGGTGCGGAGCTTGCGATGCATGAGTAGCTCAGCAGGTGATGCCCCACACTCCAGTGATGAAGCTCTGTAGCTTAGCAGAGCCAGGTAAGGGTCGGTCTTACTGTCTCTTGCTTTTTTGAACAATCTCTTTACTATTTGGACTCCTTTTTCTGCCTGTCCATTCGCTTGGGGATACAAGGGACTAGAGGTGACATGTTGAAATCCATATTGTTTTGCAAAGTCACTAAATTCTCTACAGTCATATTGTGGACCATTGTCACTGATGACACACTGTGGAATTCCATGTCTGGCAAAAAAGCCCTTCATGTGTGTGATGACTGACTGTGCTGATGTACTGGAAAGCTGTGCCACTTCTGGATAATTAGAATAGTAGTCAATCACCAAAACATAGTCCTTGCCATCTGTCAAGGGTTGACAATTTGTTCAAACACAGTAAGAGAGAAATGAGACACTGGCAGACCGACTCAGAGTTTCAAAGACGTGCGCACGGGTGAGAGTCTCTGAGCAGACTAACACACCGAGCACCGTTTACTCGCTTTATTTATAAGGCAAAATGGGTTACATAATACTTCCTCTTTCAACTGAAGAGGGGAGAGCTCAGGCATTGTCTTAGCTATCTAACTTCTGCACACAAACTGAAAAACAACGACACAGCAGTATTCATGCTTATCTGACATCGCAGACACTGAAGTAAAGAATGCATGTATATGTCCTGTCTTTGTCAAACATCTCACACACTTAAGCAAGGAATACATTGTGTTCTTTTCAACAGTAAGCTTTACCGTGTGAAAATATATAAACACTTGATTATAAGGCATACTTGTTTCTACTTGATTATACTTTAATGATTTAACTAAAATAAAAATTCTCTTAACATTCCCTCCTGATGTTAATATATTTCACATGTTTTACTCAATGCATAGTCACTTGTTAGTCACATTTTCAACTTGCACGTCATTCAGTGAAATAATTAAACAACAAGCTTGTCAAGATTGTCATAGAGATTTTCTTCTCTCTCTCCCACACTCAGCATACCATACTGACGATAGGGATCCTCCATAACTGACTGAGCCAAGACATGGTTTCCTAACATACGCTTGAACATGTTTGTCATTATGCTTCTCAGACATGGGATAATACAAGCAATGAAAAGGCAAAATAGTAACATCACACTGAAAAGGGCCAACAGGCCTTTAATCAGTAGAGATTTCCAAGAGCCGCTCAGCAGCCAGTCCCACCAACCTTGAGTATCGGTAACGTAGTCCTGCTGCTGAGCGTCTCTCAGTTGTTTCAAAACATTCAAAGCATTTGTCATGTTTAATGAATGGATGTTATCAGGTATGTAGGTACAACATGTAGTGTTAAACAATACGCAGAGACCACCTTTCTCTGCGAGAATGATGTCTAAAGCCACTCGGTGCTGCATGACAGTGATGCGAATTGCATCAATTTCTTCATTCTGTCCTTGATTAATGCGGGTTGAAGCATTTAAAAATAATCCAAAACGATAGTCCAG
This sequence comes from Rhamphochromis longiceps, assembly GCF_057381845.1. NCBI lineage: Eukaryota > Metazoa > Chordata > Actinopteri > Cichliformes > Cichlidae > Rhamphochromis > Rhamphochromis longiceps. The sequence goes on from NC_140566.1 coordinate 32,943,498, forward strand.
GGTTTCTATCCGTAGTGCGTGTTTCCCTACTCCTATCCATGGAAACAAAGCGTGTATTACCTTCTGGCTCTTGGTCCAGAGTTTGAAGTCATCTGGTACATCAGAACCAAGATATGGATCATGGGGCTTGAGGCCTGTGCTACGTTTAGCTCTGGTGTTGCTGTTCACTGACATCTTAAAGGTGTGGTCAGATACCAGAACAGGGGCACAGAGTCCGGTGCTGTTTGGTGGCAGCATGAAATAGACTTTCAGGCCACACGCCCAAGCTGCGCCCTGTACCCAGTATGTACCTGTCGATGAGCCGATGCCATCCCAATCTGGTGCCGCCAGGATCATGGAGCAGTTTCGGTTTTGTCCTAATTTCTTCAGACCCTGGGGCGTACCTGTTTGTCCGGTTGCTCCTGTGAAGTTAAAGCACACTGGGTGTTGTATGTCAGGTAGCAAAACAACTGAGAATGATTTCAGTTTTCTATGGCTGACGTTTATATGCACCCAGTAGGCTTCATTGCAGGTGTAGTTTATATTTGGGTACTGGTGGGTGCAGTTTGTTATGTTGTAGATTAAAGACTTTACACTCTGTGGGACTATATATTGTGTAGTGTTGTGGCATGTGTTGCTGTTTTGGTCCTTTATAGATCCACCTATCACCATCACAGGTTTTCCTGGTGTTGAGCAGGTCCCGGTAATGGCTTTGTCATATATGCAGAGTGCTTCAGCCTTGGTTGGGGGTTTTCCATACACTGTGGCATGGAGTGCTGTCGTGGGCATATGTGAGCAGACATAGCAGTTTGCGGCATTGTCTTCTCTGTGCACTCTGTCATGGACATACCGGTACCATGCATTGTTCAGCCACGGGTGGTTGTGTTCTTTGCCTATCTCCTTCAGGTGCGAGTTGTCGTGGGTCCACCTCTTAGGTCGGAGAATAATTGGTACTGTCTTGTGGGTTCCACTGGGCATCAACCAAAAGAGTGTCGTCATCAGGAGGATAGCCATTAGACAGAATATGTAGCACATGAGTAGTTTTCGTTTGATGTCACAAGCGCCCAAGCACAACAGCTTTGGGGCTGGAACTGGTGCTAGCATTGATTCTGAAGCTGGTTCTTCTTCTGGATTTATCAGGTTGTTTTCCTCAGTCATCTTGTTGAGATTTTATTCAGGCGTCCCTGGTGTTATTATTGGTTCTGCTCTTCGGTGGGATAGGTCAGTCTGATCTTCAGGGCGACCAGGCACACCCGAGCTCCCACGTGAGTAGCACTGCCGAGGAAGCACAGGGCGGGAAACCCGTTCAGCCCTGTCCTCCAGCAGGGGTTCACGTAAGAGTCAGGGGAACCGGCGTCTTATTGTGGTGCAAACACTTTTTTCACGTGGGATTGATGAATCCACGAAACTCGTTCGGCTATCTTACACGCTGTGGGTGTGGTAAGTAGCACCTGGAAGGGACCTTCCCACTTTGGAGCACTCCAGTTTTTCCGCTGGAGGACTTTAATCAGAATCCAATCACCGGGGTTCAACCTGCAAGAAACTGAAGAAAAGTCACTCGGCAGTTGATTGCTTAATCTCACTTCTTTATTCTCAAATAGTTTTGTCATCCATTCTGCCATTGTTGTTTCTGCAATAGATTTATTAATTGGCTCACTCATTATGGGGAGTGGAAAATGTCTGCCATGTACGATTTCAAATGGCGTTAGACCACCTGTTCCTTGAGTTATTCTCATCCATAATTTAACCAAGCTTAGACATTCAGGCCAAGGTTTTTTAGTCTCTTCCATACATTTCCTCAACCTTTGTTTAATTGTGCCGTTAGTTCTCTCGACTAATCCTGCACTTTGTGGATGATAAGAACAGTGATGTTTTATGCTGAAGCCTAAAGCTTCAGAAACTTTACTTATTACTTCATTTACAAAATGTGTGCCATTGTCTGATCTTATCAGAGATGGAATACCGTACGTTGGAATAAAATGATTACATAGACATTTTGCTACTGATATTGCATCTGCTTTTTTCACTGGGTATATTTCTGGCCACTTGGAAAATACATCAATTATCACAAGTGCATATTTGGAGGATTGTGATTCATTTAATTCTATGAAATCCATGTGGACAGTGTGAAATGGATGCGGTGGTATAGGGAAATGCCCTCGCTTTGGACGTAGATTTCCCTGTGCGTTGTGTCTTTGGCAAATCATACATGTTCTGATAAACTCTTGTGCTGAACTTTCAAAATTTTTTGTATAGAATTGTTTATTAAGAATATTAATCAGAATTGTTTATTAAGAATATTAATCATCCCTCCTGATGACACATGAGTTTTCCCATGTGTCACTAAAGCAGCAGTTCTATGCAAAGATTTTGGAAGCACTGGTTTGCCATTACACATCATAAGGTTGTCTTTTAATTCTGCTCCATCTTTCACCCAAGATTTTTGTTCACTCAGCGATGCTGTTTTCTGTGCATCTGCTAGTATTTCTAAAGGTATTAGATCTATGGTTTCTGTTGTTAAAACATCAATTTGTTTTTCTGCAGCTGCTTTTGCTGCTTTGTCAGCAAAGTTATTTCCTCTCGTAATTTCTGTGTCATCCTTTTGATGAGCTGCACATTTGCATAGTGCTAATTCTTTTGGCAACGTTATTACTTCTAATAGCTTTTTTAGAAGGTTTGCATGTTGAACTGTGTTGCCTGAGGAAGTTGTCATTCCTCTGTTATGCCATATTTTAGCGAAATGATGAACTGCTGAATAGACATATTGACTGTCTGTGTAAACATTAACACTTTGACCCTTATATAAAGTACATGCTCTGATGACTGCGGTTAGTTCTGCGCTTTGAGCAGAGTTTGAGGAGCTGAGAGCTTTTGCTTCTATCACTTTATCAACAGTTGTGACCGCATAACCCACACAATTTCTACCGTGAATGTCTTTTGACGCTGAGCCGTCCACAAAAACATTACTGAAACTGCTCTGGGGGGAGCTGTATATATCAGTGCGAGGTTTTGTATCTTCCTCTAATTTTTGAATGCAACAGTGTTGTTCTCCGTCCAGAGAAGTCGGCAAAAGTGTACTTGGGTTTAGCTGGCCACACTTCTCTATTTTTATGTGTGATTGTGTAAGTAGAATCCCCACATAAGAAAGTTGTCTTGCATGCGTGAGGAAAGAGAGGTTCGCTTGGAGCAAAATAGAGGTCACTGCATGTGGGACTTTGATGATCAATTTATGTCCTAGAACAATGTCTGCACATTTTTTAACTGCCTCTGCTGCTGCTGCGCATGCCTGAACACAGGTAGGTAATCCAGCAGCTACAGAGTCAAGTTTGCATGAGTAGAAAGCTAATGGACGTTGTTTTTCTCCAAAAGCTTGAGTTAAGACTGCTTTCATATACCCTCCTGCACCATCAACATGGAGAACGAAAGGTTTTCCATAGTCTGGTAATGCTAAGACGGTACATGTCTGCAGTGCTATTTTCAAATCAACGAAAGCTTTTTCTGCTTCTGGAGTCCATTGTACTTTGTCTTTTAATGCTAGATCTTTACCATAAATGAGGTTCTGTAGTGGTTGAGCTAGTAATGCGTATTCTGGAATCCAGCATCTACAGAAATTGCACAGTCCTAAAAAAACTCATCATTTGTTGTTTAGTTACTGGTTTTGGGGCATTTTGGACTGCTATCTTTCTGCTCTCTAACAGCTGCCTGCCTTGTCCTGTCAATTTGTGGCCAAGGTATGTTACTTCCTGGCTCCACAATTGCAGTTTATGCTGTGACACTTTATGGCCTTGCTCTGCGAGATGTTGCAAAACTGTTAATGTGTTTTCTTTGCACTCATCTTTTGTATGGCCTGTGATCAATATATCATCTACATACAACAAGAACTGCCCTGGGGCAGGGAGCGTACAAGATGACATTGATTTTCTCAAAGCCTCTGCATACAGAGTTGGGCTATTCTGGAATCCCTGAGGCAACCTTGTATAAGTATACTTTTGATTGTCAAAGGTGAATCCGAATAACTTCTGTGAGTCAGGGTGCAGAGGTACGGAGAAGAAGGCATTGGACAAGTCTATTACAGAGAACCACCGTTCTTTTGGTGTTACTTGATTTAGAATTGTGTGTGGATTTGCAACCACTGGAGGTATTTGCTCTGTTACCTCATTTATTGCTCTTAGATCATGAACTAAGCGATATTTTCCTGTATTAGCCTTTTTTACTGGAAAAATTGGTGTATTACACGTGGCTTCATTAGTTTTCACGAGAATACCTGCTTTTGGGCACGTTTAGCAATGCGTTTATCGTTTTCTACCATCCACGCCTTGAAAAGGTGCCATTCTGCTAAGCGTTTTGCTTTTTTCTTTTGGCTCTTTTCCTCAAATAATTCTTTTTGTAAAGCAGCCTTTAAAGCAGTTATTGATTCTTGATTGCATTTGCCTTGCCAGGCTGGGCAATAAATTTTATGTGGATTTCTCCACCTATTTGCACTGACTCTTCCTGCATTTGGACAGTTTTTTTCCAACCATCCTTCATCTGCTGTTAATTTTACTTTAGTTTTAGAGTTACCCATTTTGAACTAATTACGTCAGAACTGTGACACCTTCTTTGGCATGAAAAAGTGAGAATGGGTTTTCGATAACAGCCTTCTACTCTCCCACTAATTGAGAGAGCGGTTATCAATTTTACGTGATGAAGCACAACCCTTTTTTCCACCTTTACCAATACGTGAGTGTACACAGGAAAACAGTTTGAGAAGTGGTTCGACCGCGTATTGGGTCGTAAAAACAACTCACTCCTCACAAACAAAGCGCGTTTCTATGATTTTTATTGAGATTTTCCGTAGGCCTATTTATTTGTGTAACACCTTCACCTTCAGCCACTCTTCTTGAGTGACCGGAAACCTGTTCCGTTGCAGCCACTCCCAGAGCGACCGGAACTTTTAATAGCGATTTTTCTAGAATTTCGCTCTTGCCTGTCGTCTTCTTGGTCCCGCATGGACACTGAGATCTGTCGGCGTACCTAGGTTTACACACTACTTAAAGGAAAATCTCAATATCAACGTATTTTAGCGCTTGGTGGAATGCGTGTCATATTCACCTCTACTGTGGCGCTGCGTTTTAAGATCCGGTGCTCATCGGGTCCTGGAGCCGTGAAGGCCGAACGCTGACCGGAGATCGAATTCACGTTCCCGGGTTTTTCGTTTTACTGATCAGATTTCTTCCAGCGCAGGCGTCACGACGTCAGGATCCGATGGAGACCGTCTGTGGAAAACTAGACGTTAAAATAACAGTCAGTTCTCCGGCTACGAAGGACCAATTAAATGTCAAGGGTTGACAATTTGTTCAAACACAGTAAGAGAGAAATGAGACACTGGCAGACCGACTCAGAGTTTCAAAGACGTGCGCACGGGTGAGAGTCTCTGAGCAGACTAACACACCGAGCACCGTTTACTCGCTTTATTTATAAGGCAAAATGGGTTACATAATACTTCCTCTTTCAACTGAAGAGGGGAGAGCTCAGGCATTGTCTTAGCTATCTAACTTCTGCACACAAACTGAAAAACAACGACACAGCAGTATTCATGCTTATCTGACATCGCAGACACTGAAGTAAAGAATGCATGTATATGTCCTGTCTTTGTCAAACATCTCACACACTTAAGCAAGGAATACATTGTGTTCTTTTCAACAGTAAGCTTTACCGTGTGAAAATATATAAACACTTGATTATAAGGCATACTTGTTTCTACTTGATTATACTTTAATGATTTAACTAAAATAAAAATTCTCTTAACACCATCCAGATGAAATAAATCCGTGCCTACCTTTTGCCATGGTGCAGTGGGTAGGTCTGCTGCCAGCATTGGCTCTTTTGTTTGTTTGTAGTGATGTTTGAGACATGTTTCACATTTCTGTATCATCTCTTCAATATCCCCGTTGATGCCTGGCCAGTAAACTGCTTCTCTCGCTCTCCTTTTACATTTCTCCACTCCAAGATGTCCTTCATAGATACGCTGAAGCATGTCTTTCCGCATGGATTGAGGGATGACAATCTGGTTTTGTCTCAGCACCAGCCCATTAGCCATGCATAAATCAGCTCGCACAGAGTAGAACCCTGGACAGACTCCTTTTGACCACCCATTCTGTATAAGGTGGGATACTTTCTGCAGCACTGGATCTTTTGTCGTCTCCTGTACAATTTGCTGCAACATGACATCTGATGCTGGGAGTGAGGCAGTTACCATGTTTACATGTGTTTCAGCCTCCTCGGCTGTAGTGCTGACTAACCTGTCACCACTTGGTGCTGGCGCTCGGGATAAAGCATCCGCGAGTACGATATATTTCCCAGGCGTGTAGATCAGCTCAAAATCATAGCGCTGCAACACCATCATCATGCGCTGAATTCTGGGTGACATGTCGTTGAGGTTCTTTTTTCTGATCGAGATGAGAGGTTTGTGATCAGTCTCTGCTGTAAAGGTTGGTAATCCATATACATAGCTGTGAAATTTTCCACACCCAAACACTAAGCCCAAAGTCTCTTTTTCAATTTGAGCATAGCGTTGTTCAGTTTCTGTCATAGATCTGGACGCATATGCTACAGGTTGCCACTTGTCTTTGTTCCTTTGGAGCAGAACTGCTCCCAAGCCATCTTTTGAGGCATCTGTTGAAATTTTTGTTGGCTTTGATGGATCAAAGAATGTCAAGACCGGCTCTGTAGTTACAGTTTCCTTCAATTTTTTCCACTCTTTCTCATGCCGGGCCGTCCACTCGAACACTGTGTTGTGCTGTAGCAGCTCCCTTAGGCATGCTGTCTTGGAGGTAAGATTAGGAATGAACTTACCCAGAAAGTTGATCATCCCCATTGCTCGCAAGACACCTTTTTTGTCAGTGGGTGCTGGCATATCCAATATGGCTTGTACCTTTGACTGATCAGGTTCCACCCCTTCACTTGTAACCTTATCTCCCAGGAAGGTCATCTCTGAAACACCAAAGAGGCACTTGTCTCTATTCAGTTTAAGTCCATTCTTGTTAACTCTCCACAAAAGTTTCTCCAGCCTTTCATCATGTTGTTGCCTTGTATTTCCCCAGACTATGAGGTCATCTATGTAGACTCTGGTGCCTTCCAGCCCTTCGATCAGGGACTCCATTGCCCTGTGGAAGATCTCTGGTGCTGATTTAATTCCAAATGGGAGCCTCAGGAAACAGTAACGCCCAAATGGCGTGTTAAAGGTAGTGTACCTGCTGCTTTCTGGGTCTAGCCTCAGCTGCCAAAATCCATGTGATGCATCCAGTTTGCTAAAAAACTTAGCTCCTGCCATTTCACTCATTATTTCCTCTCTCTTAGGGATCTGATAATGCTCTCTTTTAATATTTTCATTTAGATCTTTGGGATCAAGGCAGACTCTTAAGGCACCTGTATTCTTTTTCTTGACACAAGTGATAGAGTTCACCCAGTCTGTGGACTCTTCCACTCGTTCAATGACACCCATTTGAGTCATTCTTTCAAGCTCTTTTTTCAAACTTGTCCGTAATGGAGCAGGCACTCTCCTTGGGGCATGCACCACAGGCACGGCATCATCCTTGAGCTGGATTTTGTAGGTGTAAGGCAATGTTCCATGTCCTTTGAAGACTGAAGGAAATTTACTGATAATGTCTGAACTTCCTTCATGCCCTTGGTGTTCCAGTCTTTTGTCTTGTTTGGCTTCTTTCATGGCGTCAGTATTAATCTGATAGATCCTCTTTACTAGTCCCAAGTCCTCAGATGTTTTATCTCCTAAAAGTGACTCGTGTCCATCAGGCACGATGGTGAACAAAATGTTATGCTGTTTGCCTTTTGCTGTCACTTTAAGTCTGCATCCACCTTTTGTTTGTATTGGCTGGTTATTGTAGGCCCTCAGCGGCGTGACTTTCTCTGTAAATCTTCTAGGCTTCTCAGTCAGTGCCTTGAAATCCTTCTCGTTGATCAAGTTAGCTTTGGCCCCTGTGTCAATTTTAAATGTTACCAATGTCCCATTGACTAACAGTGGAGCAGTCCATTTATCATCTGTGACTGAACTAACACTTTGGCCAGTGTTATGTCTTGAAGACTGTGCATTGACATCTTCTTCATGTGACACCATCTTAATGAAAAATGTTTCACTTAGATCATCACTGTCATCTGTGTCTTCCTGCACAGTGTGTACTTTTTGTCCCTTGTTTTTGGAGAGACACATTTTTGCATAATGGTTTTGTCCTTTACATTTTGCACATTTTTTTTCCATATGCGGGACATTGTTTTGGTCTGTGTTTCTCTCCACATCTCTTGCAAGTGAACATTTCATTGTCACACGTTCTGTTTTTGTTGTCGTTGTTTTTGAATTTACTCCATGGCTTTCTTTTAATCGACACTGCATTCACTGCCTCATTTTCCTGTTGCGCTGCTCCTTGAACAGGCTCTCTAAACGTCAGTACATGTTGTCGTGCTAGCTCACTGGCTTGACTTATCTTTATAGCACTTTCCAGCGTTAGTTCTGTTTCTCTCAACAGTTTCTCTCGGAGCTTCTTCTCATTAGTTCCAAACACTATTTGATCTCGTATCATGGAGTCTCTGAGATCACCAAAATTGCAGGACTGAGCTTTGATCTTGAGGTCTGTGAGAAAAGTATCAAATGACTCACCCTGATGCTGTAAGCGTGAGCGAAAGACGTATCTCTCGTATGTTTCATTTTTCTTTGACAGACAGTGCTCGTGAAATTTCTTCATGACTTCATCAAAGTTATCTTTGTCCTCGGGCTGAGCAAACACAAAAGTGTTGAAGACCTCTATTGCTTCTGTGCCGGCGATGGTGAGCAGCATGGCTATTTTCCTTTCATCTGCCCGTCGATCCACTCCAACAGCTGCAATATACAGTTTGAACTGCTGTTTGAAAGTCCTCCAACTTGCATCCACGTTTCCAGTCAGTTTCAACGGACTTGGCGGTTTTATTGCATCCATCTTGTTGCGTTGCTTCTTTTTCTTAACCCGACTCCTGGTACCATGTAGAGGAATAAGAACATTACACTAATAACACACAAACTACAGATCCCATAATGCAGCGCTGCAGCCTCCTTGTCGAACGCTCAGCTACCTGGGAACATTCCGGCCTCAATCAAGTCAAACTTCTGTTAGCTAGCCCTCACAATGGTGACGAGAAAAGTTGATTCTGAAAACCGGCGGCGGGAGACTGAATATATGTTTACAAACATTGCTGTTAAACCCATTTCTTATTTGTGGAGCTAATGTGGCTGTAATTAAGGGATTTAATTTAAGAGGCACTACCAGACAAAACATAAACTGAAAAACAGAAATGCAGAAACTACAGAAGGTAGAAGAGCTAAAGAAGAATCTGACGTTTCAGCAGATGTTTTTCACCAGAGCAAAATCACAAAGTGAAGCTGTTGTGAAAGCAAGTTTTAATGTAGCAGAGGAGACAGTCAACTCAGCCCGGTACCACTCTGAAGAGCTGCATGATGAAGCTGTGCGACGTCTTGTGTCCAGACAAAACGCAGATTTTGGCAAATGTGAGCCTGAGCAGAAATACGATTGCTGATCGGGTTTGTGAGATGGCCACTGATTTAAGAACACAGTTGTGTGAAAGAAGCAAAAACTTTATTGCATACTCTCTTGCTGTGGATGAAAGTACAGACATGATGGACATTGCACAGCTGACCATCTTCATCCGTGGAGTGTAAATATTGGAAATTAAATCGATGCACGGGACAACGACAGGAAAAGACATTTTTTAAAACGTATTTCAAAGTGTAACCGACATGAAACTGCCCTGGGACAACAGATGGAGCGCTGGTGTTGTGCAGGATGTAGGATCTAGTAAAGATGCAGGAGAACTGTACTGGTGAGTTAACAGCAGATCATACACCAGGAAACGCTGTGTGGTAAAGTCCTAAAAATGGAGCATGTAATGATCACCGTAACGCAAACTGTAAATTTTATCTGAGCTAAAAGTTTAAATCACCGTCAATTTCAGTCTTTTATGTGGGAAATCGATTCAGAGTTATCATACAGAGGTCTGTTGGCTGAGTTGGGGAAAAGTTCCCAATAGAGTTTTTGAGCTCAGCGAGGAAACCTGTCAGTTCATGAACATGGCATTTATGATGCGGTGAAGGCGTTTCAAGTGAAGCTGTCACAAATGCACCAGTGCAACCTGCCTCACTTTCCCTGTTGCCAAGTAATGTTGAACAAAGTCAGGGCACTTTGCTCGTCTACATGCGGCTCCAACCTTGTGTGTGCTGTCATTTATTTTTTCTGGGGTTTTGGCAGCATGTTCATATTTCTAACTTGCATAATTTTGACAGGATATATTTTTAGGGAAGGCAAAATATTTAAAGTTAAAGTTTTATTTTTTTCTGGAATAATATTCCTAATATTTATGTTTAAAAAAAAACATTGTTTTAGTGTGTTCAAAAAATGTTTATCTTGTTTGGACCTAAAGTGTGGCTTGAATTTTGGCCCCCCGTGAAACTGAGTTTGATACCCCTGGTTTAGGCGGACGTGTTGGCTATGGTTTGATTATCATTGGGGAAAAGCAGTGCACATTTTCAGAGCTACATTGGCTGTGTACAGAAATTGACAGTATCTTTTTCCCGTTTACCTCACAGTTGAGTGAAATGGATATATGAAATTGTAAAATTCTAATCCTGATCTAATCCCTTCATGCTTGGCTTGGTTTGCTCCAGACTATCTCAAAAACAGGGGTGGACAGTGTCCCATTTACAGTGTCCAACATTCTAACACAGACTGCAATTATAACCACGGTGCTGCACAAAGAATGTTCTGGCATTCACACCCTTGTTTTTTGTAGAAAAAAAACCCTAATACAGTAGTAGATGATTTTGCAGACATCTGCAGCTGTGTAGTCTTTTTCTGTTTGAGAATCAAAATGAAAGTGAGAGGAGCTTTGCCTTGGTGACACGCTGTAAAGGGGCTTTTTTATGCTTTATCACAATGGGCTCGTATAGAAAGTGGATTATTGCACCTGGGTGCTTGTAATGTCATACTGTCCTCCAGGACCACCAGTACTCAGGAATCCTATAATACCAGCAGCTAAGACCCTAGTGGGACGCTGACAAATCCACAGGCTTACACTGCTGCCTTTGAAGGGATAGAAATCACGACGTCACTGCTGGAGCAAGATTGTCGGTGGGAGCCACTGTACAGGGCTCCAGTAATGCATTTATCCTGGAGCTCACCTGGATTATTACTGCACGCTGCTACTTCTTAAAAGTTACACATTAGTTTTGATACTGTGAAAGCTAACTCTGTCTGACACTTGATGCAGGTGAAGAAAAAGCCTGACGACTTAGGTCTTTTTCCCTTTATGTGTTGGAACTTGATAGACATGTCACTTTGTAAGGTTTTGACCTTCATACTCTAGAATTCTTGAACTTTTCTCAGTGCACAGAATACTTTGTTCTTACACCTTCAAGCTGAAATAACGAAATGTAACTTTGTGTCTGCTGAATGACAACATGGTTGGAGTCCATTTGTCAGTTCTGCTTGGGATGATATCTGCGTTGTAGCCATAAGACAAGAGTTTTTTAAGTACCAAGGAGAGGTGTTTCAGTGCTTCCTTTATTGCCTCTTTTAGCAGACAGTACACTGGACCATCCTTTATGAAAGGTATCCCACAATTTAAAGCCACATATCTGGCTTCTCTTGGAAATGACTGAAAAGTGATGCAAACCATTCTGTGCATTACCGCTGTGTTTTCCAGCCTGTGCCATGACTTGGGAGGTTACTGTCATCTGTTTGTATGAAGTTGTCTGCTTTTGTGAAATGACTTGTAACATGAGTTATGTTTAACTCATTTAAAATGATCAAAATGAATCAATTTTGGATCAGTTTTATTTCAGGGATTTTGACAGCATCAAAAAAATGCACACTGGATCATCTGGAATCTTTTCCCAAGGCCCTTTTGATTTCCCCTTCACATCTTTCCTTGATGGAGATGGGCTGGTTCTTATATAGTGTGTGCTTTCAATATAACATTCACACCCTGATGGATGCATCAGAGAACAACTTGGGGTTCAGAATCTTGCCCAAGGATAGTTTGGCATGCAGACTGGAGCAGCCAGAAATCAGCCTTCCAATAAGTAAATGACCTACTCTACCTCCTGAGCTACAGCCGTGTCAACGGAGATTGAAGAAAAGTGATTAGGAAAAGATGTGGGGGGCGATCGACCCAATCAATGCCACCTTAGGCATACGTGTTCAAGATGTCAGGAACAAGAGTACACAAGTGGAAACACATTTTTAACACATTCCTGTCATTTGTGATATTAAATGCCACTGCAATGTCAGGTGGTGTTAAGAAGTTGTAGTCTTCAATTAATTCTCATCCAAATAGAGCCGTAGATGCTAAAACACACTGCTGAGGCAAAATTACAAATAAAACCTCTTTTAAAAAGCAGTAACAGGATGGCAGAGTAGTGAGTCACAAGTCTGTCTACCAGTGGTAGTTTGTGTCGCATTTTGGGAACAAAATTAATTATTGTTTAGTTCAGTTCTGGTTTTAAGAACGGAGAGCACTGCCCGCTCACGCTATGGCTGCTTGTCTAGTACAAGTTGGGCAAGCTGTAAACCATTCCCTACCTTCTCCTCTATCAGACTCTGAATGCGACCAAATCAAAGCTGCGTTCCAAAACACTTCAAATTAACAGTGACTCTGAATTTAAGTGTTTTCTGAGGCTGTAAATGAAGTTAATAATTAATAACGTCTACTCTTTTGTAATTCTGCTAGCTTCTAGAGAGAAAACACTTGTGTGGCTTAACTTTTCAGATTGTCCATGTGGTAAATATCGTCTGTGGTTTAGGCACCCGACAGATGTATGTGTTGTCCTGAGAAGGAGAACTGGATTGGAAAGTTTCACACATTTCTGTGAGAGCAGGTTGGTTTCTGCTGGTATCTCTCTCTGTGTGCATTGGTGTTTCACTCCAGTGTACCTGAACGGACACTTGGAACGTTATAGCTTAGAGAAGGAACTTCTTGGCAAGCCAGACGACAGCCTTTGTTTATTAGAAACTTTCAAAGAGTTTCAAATTCCCCCAACAGACTGTAGTATGAATTATTACTTTGCTATATTCAGCACTGTGGAGCCATACTGCTGGTATTCACTTGTATTTTTATTTTTCATTTTACAGCTCTATCAGTTCTGCATTAGGATTTAGAGTCGTTTGCCAGGAAGGACTCTTTCTGCAACAGGCGAGAAAATTAGATAGTGGAGAAGGATTTCTTTTTTGACAGTATATCCACTCATTTGCAGGTAAAGCCACACTCCCTCGCCTTTTTTCTTCATTCATTGTCTCCCAAATTTCCCAGAATGTCTCTCTACTTTCCACTTCCCCTCCACAACCACTTAATCTATTTCTCTCTCTATCAGCAGAGCTCTCTGTTCTCTTTCCCTCTAATTTTTGTCAGGAGCTCCACTTGCAACTACTTTTCAATTCAGTGCACACACCCCTTTTGCCCCCTTTACAAATGAATGAGCAGGCCGGAAAAGAGGCAAACAAACGGACAAATAAATACAAGGGAAATGATATAACAAGATGTAATTCATCAACACACAATCAAGAATGGGGGAAAGCAGGCAAAGTCAAACCCAAAGTCAATCTCCAAAAGCTATAAGAAAGCATAAGCTGTAGAGAAAGGGAAGAATTGGACAAAGGGACATTCCCCAGGCACATTTGCATGAATTATGGGACTAAAATTGAGAACGCAACAATTGTTAGTCTCTATTAGATGCTCTCTCTTCTCTCATCATCTTGGGGCAACATGCCGCATAATCACGCACTTCAAGGACAGCAGAGTGTCTTTAGTGAGGCTGGCCGCACTGAGAGAGCATCACCTACTGTGGGTCTGCTTACCCGTGGGTGCTGGCATTAATCTCGATCACTTCTTTCAGCACAAAGACCTTCCCAATGAACTCCAAGCCCACTGGTTTACCGCCCAAACCCCAAATTCCTGCCAGCCCGGCTTCCCGGGGGCTCCATGCCCTTACTTCCCAGCCTGGAGCCTCGGCACTTGGCTGGAGTATCGCATACTCATGGGTGAGGAAGCCAATTGTTGTTGTTGGTGGTGAGGCATGTAATGCTGTTATCACGGCCTCTTAACTTCCTTCAGAGTCCCAAGCTTGCTCTCTAGGCGTGACTTTCAGACAACTTTGAACCACAGCAAAGGAGGGGATGTCTTTGACAGTGGTGGGGATGTTGATGGAATGAAGATGCCATCACAGAGGTGTTGGAATTGCTAGTCATTGCTTTGTGTTTTTATTAGGTGGTGGTCACGCAAGGCCCTCAGTCAGACAAGGCGTGAGGACAGACGGGTGATATTATATTAGCGCTCGAGGCGACTGTTATTCTGCAGCCCTCTCCTGCATCTTTAGGACTCTGTCTCCTGTCCTTCGGGATGCTTTCAGCATCAATTGTGTTCTTTCTTCATATAAAAAATATTATCTGGTGTTTGTATATATTAAGCTTTTTGCAAGCAGCTGTGAGATCTTACATTTCATTGAATTAAAGCACGCTTATGGTCATATAATTATATTTGTGGTGTCCAATAGAGTAGCTGTGTGATTTACAGCTTCAACTAATCTTTGTCTTACACTGACTGCTCAATGCATCATTTGTGTGAAACAAGCTGTTAGGATCATCCTCCAATCCTCGGATTGCATATTTCTTTATTTCTTAGAGTGCCTCTATTATGAATGTGATTGGACCATGTGAGCAGCAGTCATGCATCACCATTGTGGTCCAAACAACACCTTTTTTGTAATACAGAGCCGCACAGTGTGCTTGTGCTTGTTGACCTGCTCATCCCCTTTTTGTGTGCATGTGTGCGTCTATTTAGAGTGTGTAGAAAACTGATATTTTCCACCAATAATCTGTATTCATTTATTATTTTGCTGGATGATCACAACTTCAAAACCTCTTTTTCTTCATTAAAAACATCCATGTCCTCTAGTAATACATGGCAACACAAAAAAGACACATGGAAAGACTGTGTTATCGTCTGCATGTGGCCATGAATCTTAAGATTTATTCTAGAAATTAGCTGCGCAGCATGGTCACAGAATTAAACACAAGCATCCATACGGTACGCATTCTGTGCCTTGGTAGTAAATGGTCTAAGAGTCTAGTGCATGGGGTGTAAAAGATGATGAATGTACACTTGCAGCCTAAAGTCATACAAAAGACAAAAGTACAAAGCACGAAAGGGCAAAGGAAAAAAGATCACATAAAAACTGCCTCGTCACCACCACCACCAACATGAGCACCAGCAGCATCCCCTGCACCATCTGTGTAAGTAATTATTAAAGCACAGCTGGGCTGCTATCACTGAGCAAACATGGCAGAGGCGAGGAAGTTGGTCCAGGTGTGGCAGCCAGGGACACCTGAACCAAACAACACTCGGATGTGCGTTCACTCGAGCTCCAAGGATTCAGCTCTCGTTAATGTTCATGGCTGTGTGTCTTTGCGAGTACTAGCAGTGTGGTGCTATTATTGGGGAGAGTCCAGAAATGTTTCCTGTGCAAATGTTTTCTTACAATTCAAACAGAGGAATAATTCATAAATGAGCACCAGGCTGTAGACCAAGCCCAAACAAACACAGAGGAGAGTGTGAGTAGGGTTGTATTAATACCCACTTGTAATGCATTGCAATCCAGGTTCTACATTTTTGAAACGGCAATGTTTGTGTGTTTTGTTGGAGCGAACCGTAATGGAATTTGTTCTCGGCCAGACCTGCCATCCAGCTACTTTTTGTTGGATATCATTGTGGTGCAGAGCCGAATGCAGGAGAGAGCATTATGAATGCAGGAGAGAATTTTAAAAGAGGTGGCAGAAGGTGTTGGCAGGCTGGTGTGGGATGGATTCAACAAAAGACGTATAAACATCAAAGCAGTGTTCATACAAAGAAACACTTTTGTATACTTGGAAAAAAGTCTCAAATGATGAAGAAGACTAAAAAAACTTGCAGGATTTTGGCTTTTAATTGAAGAAAAACACATTTTACTAAGTGAAATGGCTACAGTGCAGTTTATATGCCATTTTCATGAAAAATACTTTTTTTATATAGCTACTCAAAATAATCCATATTAGATCTACTTTACATGACATTGGACAATTTGAGTATATAATAAGAAAAGTAAAATTAGTTTAAGTCAGTTGAAATGTAAACGTTTTGGCAAAGGGGTCATTGTGATTTAACTCTTTCTTTTTAATATCTGTGCTGTGGGCATTTGAATTGTTCATTGAATATAAACAAGCGAGCAGGGCCACCAATAAAATCCACAAGATGACCTTTACAGAGCAGCTGTGTGCAGAGAAACCCAGTAAATCATAAATGACAAAGCCCATCCCCTCCACATTGAGTCTCTGTGGCTTTCTTCTTCTCTGGTATGCAAGAATGCAGAGCTGTGACGATTTTCCCCCAGTGGTGTCGAGCAGAAATTTAGGGTCAGACCAACAATTTTCTTGCTTCCTCTGCAGTATATATTCTGTCCTCTTCTGATTCATCAAGAGCAAATCAATGCATTACTTGTAATACATAAACAAGAGAAATCTGAATTAACAATTTTGCTTATGGTACTATTGGGTGCTGTGGTACTGGTTGTCAGAGAAGTAGAGATGGACCGATCCGATATTATGTATCAGTATCGGTCCGATATTGACGTAAATTACTGGATCGGATATCGGAGAGAAATAAAAAATGTAATCCGATCCATTAAATATCAAAAAAGCACCTCACAAAACTTGCTACACTCGGCTCATGACCGTAGCACGTCGCAGCAGTGAGCGTCACGTGATAGAGCGGCTGTATTTGGAGCCTCGCTACCAAACCGCCATTTCATCTCCGAGGAAGTGATCCCAGAGAGAAGTAAAGCAAATGTGTACGTTCATCTCTGAATGTTTGTAAAGCATTCCCACGTTAAGCTTAACAACCGATATATGGAGCGACTGCCTCTCTCTCTCCCTCCCTCTCCTGCTGCTACTTTAATCATGAAACTGATCAATGATCAGCTGATCGGCTTTTCTCTCTTGTTTGTTTTTGGCCCACTTTGCACCAGAAAGAGGAAACCAGCGGCTGAACAACAGCAGCACATTTAAGCTTGATAAGATGTTGTTAGAATTTATTTACTTTCTTCACCAGGATCTTTTTCTACGTAGCTGACGCTGGTAACTGTGCAGGGGCGCATCTAGCAAAGTTTAGCCAGGGGGGCCGAGAGGGCATTAACAGGGAAAAGGGGGCACAAATAATTTAAAATGTCGAGCTTTTAATAAATAATTATCCGAATCTTACACCCAAAGTTTTAATCTGATGTAAAATGTATAGAAGTCCATTACTGTATATAGTAACTGTTAAGTCTAATATACCCTAGTAAGCTATAGTACTTTTTCCTTTGGGAAGGTACCATCTGTGCAGTCTGCAGTTCTGTAGAAGAAAGATGTTGAATCTATTTAATTATTCTTGAAAAATAATTTATTTCTGTGCATTTTTTTCCCACACACTGCATCAAATTAAAGTTGATTATGTCGATTAAGCATCATGAGGTGGGGTGTGGTTCCCTATTTTTTTTTTTTTTTTTTTTTTGCTGGGAGTTTTAGAGCCCTATTAGTTAGGTTGCTCACTCTTTAAAATACCAGAATAGGGAGGATGGTGTAGGTTAAGTTTATTAGATTGATCGGAGAGATTGATATTGCTGAACTATGAAATATTTTGGGTGCAGTGTATTTTTTGCATAGAACAGCTTTAGTGTTTGTTTTTTTTAACTTGAGTATGAACTTATACAAAAAGCAGTAAGATATTAAAAAAACAGTTTTATTGATTAAAAAACACTATATCGGATCCATATTGGTATCGGCAGATATTTATGATATCGGTATCGGACATAAAAAAGTGGTATTGTGCCATCTCTACAGAGAAGTAACAATAGCTTGGGTTATGTGGCCCCATCTCTGTGGTCCTGGCCTCTGTAATTTTGAAAGACTATCTGGGCAGCTTACCTCAGAGTAGGGGAAAGATTGTAGGCAGGGAGATGAAAGGATGGAAACTGGGAGACATGTCAGATGTGATGTTGCTGTAACAACTGTGGAGCCACTACTGGCCTCATTATCGCACAAATTTGGTCATCCATCAAGCCTGATGACATTGATAAAGCCCCCCAGGGCAGACATTTTGACTTGTCAAGCAAAGGTGGAACTAATAACAGTGATGGCTGAATTCCATTTGACTATTTAAGATCAGGTGTCCTGTTATTACGCAAGCAGGCAATTAAAAAATGAGAAATTATGTTGCATTTCATCTGCATCGTCTAACAGCTGGACTTAAAGCAATAATGAGTAGTTTGACTTTAACTTTTTTTTAAACAAAACAATCTAAATAAAATCTTTTGAAATAATGTATATAGAGCAGGGCGATATGACCAAAAATATTTATCATGATGTACATTTGAAAATTTGCGATAACGATATAACTGACGATATAATTGACACTAGACAAAATACTTTACAACTCCACAACTTTATTAGTGCAAAAAACCCCATTAATGTATTTTCACTTAAACAAGCAGCTGTTTATGTGCATTAAAGTTATATAAAAATGTAACAGTGCAAATGCAAATTCCTCGCTGACAGTTTAACCAAAAGGCATTTCCAGTGGAAACTGGCTGACATATCCTCAGCATAACCATGTATAATGTATAATATCCACAAAACTTAAAAAGAGGTTATACACACACAATATGGTAATATTATGTTGAAGCACAGTACGTATCACTCCGCGAGGCTCCTGCCTACAATAGCAGTAATGCTCCAACAATCCATCAAGCGGTGCGGCTTCGTAGCTTAGCAAAGTCGTACTGAAACATTTGACAGATTTTCGAGCGCCGTGTACATAAAATCGTTTCGAGGTCAGTAAACACAACCAGAGTTCATACATAAGGCGCACGGGATTATAAGGGGCACTGTCGATTTTCAGAAAAATCAAAGGATTGATTTTAAGTGCGCCGTATTTCCCAAACAACACGGTAATAACGACGGCCCGCTAGCATGCGCTACCAAAAATAGTGCTTTGTTGTGTATCTGACGGACGAAAGCTAAACCAGTTCCACACCACTGAAGTTGCAGCATTTTTACAAACCAATCCTGGTTCATCAGTTTCATTTAACGGTCCGCGTTCGCTCTTCTCATTCTGCGTCGCCGCCATGTGCGTATGTAAACCTAGGCACTGCGCATGCGTGTTTTACCCATATTCTATCGCGATATTTCATTTTCCTATCGTTGCCCAAAATTACACCGGTATTACCGTGAACGGTATGATATAGCCCAGCCCTAAATGTATATATTCATCTCAGAGCCTTGTTGTGGTTGCTCATTACTATGACAATGCATGCTATGAATATGATATATCTCTGTTGAGCATTTTGCCTTTTTTTTTTCCTGCCCTTGGTGCGCTTCTGCATTTTCAGCAGAAATCATGGTAACCTCACTCAGTGCTCCTTCTTGCACAACAAAATCACAAAGCAACTAATTTCTATACAGTGTGGATCATTTACTGAGAGCCAGAAATGTTCAGATATTTTAGGAGAGATGCAGGTCATTGAATTGGAAAACAAA
This sequence comes from Rhamphochromis longiceps, assembly GCF_057381845.1. NCBI lineage: Eukaryota > Metazoa > Chordata > Actinopteri > Cichliformes > Cichlidae > Rhamphochromis > Rhamphochromis longiceps. The sequence goes on from NC_140566.1 coordinate 32,963,117, forward strand.
ACAAAGCTAAAAGTAGTGAACAAATATAACTTCAAATAAATGATCTCCATCTGAAAAATTTACTGTGCCTCTCCCCATAATTGTCCTGAAGAAATCAAATAATACATAATTACAGCTTTACGTCTGGAATAATAAGTGGACAACAAATCACAATTTTTGAATCGCCATTGACAGAAATTTAACCATAATTTTAACATTATTAAATTATTGCAGGTTCAAACCAAGGACACCTAATCATTTGGCTCTCACTGAATATTGGCGATACTAAAGATAGTCCTAGCAGCCAGTTAGGCCACAGCTACTCAAAGCTAGAGACCAGTTTGTGGTTGCTACAGATTGTGTGGCTGTTGACTGGTTTCTTGTTTCTAGGTGTACTTGGTTGTACGGAGGTAAATGGGGCTTCACCACAAACCTCTTTGTGATAGTTTTAATCGCTCTCAGATTTGCGTAGTTGTACTTGGTTTGCATGGAAGATGCCGACTTGTCTGCAAACTAATCGCTCAGTTTTGAAACTGAAGAGTGCAATACAAACTGGAAACCAAGACAATTCATGTTCAAATAAACTTGTACTGTGAAAGCAAACTATCTCCGTTTGCAGTTTATGTCAACCTTTTTCAACAACTTGACAAGTAGAAATGATGTTTGTAGACAAGTCAATGTCCTCTGTGTAAACTTTGGGCGATCACAGGTGGTTTAGTACCCTCTTTCCAGCTGCCATGGAAGACGACAAACTGTGTGCAACACTTGCCAACTGCCAGCACTACTATGAAACTGGAGTAAAACTGTGAAAAGTGCCACAAAAACTGGAAACAGAGTTTGTTTAAAGTAAAATGTTTTTCTTTGAAACGTTTTGGTTCAAGCAGTAAGGCATAGAGATGGCACGATACCACTTTTTTATGTCCGATACCGATACCGATATCATAAATTTGGATATCTGCCGATACCGATATGAATCCGATATAGTGTTTTTTAATCAACAAAACTGTTTTTTTAAATATCTTGCTGCATTTTGTGTAAGTTCATACTCAAGTTTAAAACAACAACTACACTAAAGCTATTCTGTTATACCTGTATGCAAAAAAAAAAAATTTCATAGTTCAGCAATACTGATCAATCTAATAAACTTAAACCTACACCATCCTCCCTATTCTGGTATTTTAAAGAGTACTTAGTGTAAATATTAAGCAACCTAACTAATAGGGTTCCAACTCCCAGCAACAACAAAAATAAATAAATAAAAAATAGGGAACCACCCCTCACGCTCCACCTCATGATGCTTAATCGACGTAATCAACCTTAATTTGATGCAGTGTGGGAAAAAAAATGCACAGAAATCAATTATTTTTCAAGAAATATTAAATAGATTCAACATCTTTCTTCAACAAAATTGCAGACTGCACAGATGGTACCTTTCCAAAGGAAAAAGTACTATAGCTTACTAGGGTATATATATATTACTTAATAGTTACTATATACAGTAATTGACTTCTACTCATTTTACATCAAATTAAAACTTTGGGTGTCAGATAATTATTTATTAAAAGCTCGACATTTTAAATGAGAATAAGAAAGAAAAGTATGTCTTTGTGCCTCCTTTTCCATGTTCATGCCTTATCGGCCCCCCTGGCTAAACTTTGCTAGATGCGCCCCTGCACAGTTACCAGCCGTCAGCTACGTAGAAAAAGATCCTCGAGTAGAAAGTAATATTAAATACATTCTAACAACAGCTGATCAAGCTTATACGTGCTGCTGTTGTTCAGCCGCTGGTTTCCTCTTTCTGGTGCAAAGTGGGCCAAAAGCAAACTAGAGACACGGACTCGCGACAGAAAAGCCGATCAGCTGATCGTTAAGCAGTTTCATGATTGAAGTAGCAGCCGGAGAGAGAGAGAGGCAGTCGCTCCATATATCGTTTGTTAAGCTTAACGCAGGAATGCTTTACAAACATTCAGAGATGGACTTACACACTTGCTTTACTTCTCTCGGGGATAACTTTGTCGGAGATGAAATGCCGGGTTGCTAGCGAAGCTCCAAATGCTATCCAGACCACCGACAGGTCCGGCATGCCACAGCCGCTCTATCACGTGATGCATACTGCTCCGAGTGCTAACGTTCTGAGGTGAGTTACGGCGCGTTGCAAGTTTTGTGAGGTGCTTTCGTGATATTTAATGGATCGGATTACATTTTTTATTTTTCTCCGATATCCGATCCAGTAATTTAGGTCAGTATCGGACCGATACTGATACGTAATATCGGATCGGTCCATCTCTAGTAAGGCACAGGTCATTATCGTAAATGCAAACTACGGTTGACCAGGGACATTTGCTAGCAACTAAAACAATCACCCTTGTGTTCACATAAGGGTCTTTTCTGTCTGCCTGTCTGGGGTTTTAGCAAAGTAACAAAAAACTATGTTTCTGTCAAAGCTGCAGGTGTCTCAGAGCATATGCTGCTGGTTCAGTGCTGTGTGCATCAGGTTTAAGCAGTCGTGAGAATTGTCAAAAATGGATGGCATCATCATGACCTATTGCAAAAGAAAAAAGGTCCTGCTAACAGACACGGATAAAGAAAAACTATTTGGTAACCTACAATTGCCAACACCAATTAAGACTTTGTGTGTATCTCTGAGACACCAGAGATATCTGAAAAAATTGAGGTATTTGGTGGTTATGTGAACTTGAAGTCCTCATACCATGAATAACCCAAAGAAAAAATGAATAGTCTGTCTTTACAACCCAACTTGAATCACACTGAGCAAATCCTCCAGACATATTCTCTTTAAAGTAGGTAAAAAATAATATTGCAACATTAATAAAAGCACTAAATGATAGAGTGCGCTCTATGCATCCAAAACGTGAAGATCGTGTGAGCTTCTTCAGAGAGAACATTCATTTCTTCCTAAGAGACCAGCATCATGGAAAAAAAAAAACCTCTTTAAGGCGGTAACATGCTCAGATGTGATGGGAGAGTCATGTTGGCTGCGAGCGTTTAGGCTCAGCAGGGAGACAGAGGCTCCAGTGTAACGAGAGAGAGGCCTTTCTGTGCTGTGACTCAGATGAACACAGCAGTTGTTGGGGAAAAGGTCAGGGGATTTTGTTGATATTCTGCAGCCGTGTGCTTTTTGGCAGGACACTTGACGGCGCAGCGGGCACTCGAGCGTGAAATGATGTTGCTTCCTCCGGCCAGGAGGCGACGGCTCCCTTGCCACACAGCATATGCAGGACGCCATAAATCCTACAGTGTAAATAAAGACCTGCTTCGCTCCACCACGTCTCACTCCTTCTGTGTCCCTTTTTAAAGAAAAAAAGAAAAAGTCTGGCTTTTCCCCATTTTCATTCTTCCTCGCTTTCATTTTTCTTTTTTGTGTTTACCCCTCACTATCTCTTTCTGGCTTTACTTTTACCTTTTCCCCCCATTTTCACCAGTGATGGAGTGGTAAACAAAAAGGTGGTTGATCTATAACCTAACTGTGATCCTTTTTTCAAAACTGTGCATCCACCAGAGATTTTAGGAAAACACTGATATAGTATTATTTGTAACTTCTATCTGTCTGTATTTTTTTTTACTCTTCTTGTTTTTCTTTATAAGTTATTACATGAAACACGGTCTTCATTTTCATCTGACTTTGCAGCAGTCAAATGCAGCTCCTGGCAGTTTATTAAGGAAACAAAAGGGGACGTAAATCTCATTTCGCCACAGTTTGACTTTATTAACTTCTCAGCAGGCACTGACAGAGGTTTATCCTATGACAGATGTTTTGAATGCTGCTTTAAGTGTTGGAACGCTACCCCCCGTCCTCAATGCATACACAACCAAACATGTGTTCTGTAATTACAGGCTGCCAAGCCTATACAGCTTTCAGGCCTACTAGGTATTTTGCTGTCACTTAAAAATGTCTTTATAGCCGACTATACTTCCTTCTGTGTCACACTAAAAGAGAAAATAAATATGTAGCAATACATTTAACTTGTAAAAGAAGGCAGTGCATTGTGCACTCTGTCACCTTTTTGTCATAACAACTTAAGTTAGGTGCAGAAACACTTATTCATAGTGGCGATGCTCTCAGAAAATAAAGTGCGTTCTTGTACCTGAAGGGGTAGCGCAGTTTGTCACTCTGGCAGTATCATTTAAGGTATTGCCATTTTACCATTGATTTGGGCCAACTTTTTTTGTACTGTTACAGAAGGTCTGGACTGGGTCTGGTAAATGGGCTGGTTCTTATATCGCACTTTTCTACTCTACCTGACTAACTAGTGAGCTACCAGCCACACATATTAATGGCAGCCTTCCTTTAATGATCTGTGCACTTGTCAAATTGCTACATTTTTACACTGGTAGCCAGAAAAATAGAGCTCAGGGATCTGTTACATTTGAGCTAGAACAACCATAAAAACATGTAAAAATTGTACGTAAGATTGGACTTTAAATAAAAAGATAATTTCCATAATTTAGCCTATAACTGCAGTTAGCCACCTAGTGTAAGATCATGAAGTCTATTCTGATAAATCACTTCATAGATCAATTAAAACCATTCATAAGAGCTAAAGCTGGCCAACTCCCGCTACATTTGAAGAGAGGGGAAAAGAAAGTTGCCTGGCCAGGTCAACATTTCCTTTCCCAGCCACGAAAGATGTAGATCCCAAGAGGAAGTAGTAATTCCAACCAAAGTCACAAAGTTCCCCCAGAGTTTTTTTCACCAACAGGACAGAATGAGCAGGAAAAAAATGCCTTATGAATCCAGCTTTTAGATCCCTACTGCTGCCTGTTCAAATAAATTAGACCTTTCTTCTAATAAACTTGCTTTATGAGTTTGCTAAAGGTATCAAGATCAATTAGCCCCTTATTTACGTTATTAAGCTTCACTTCAAATCCTTTTAAGACCTTTATGTTTGACAAGGAGAAAACCTGGTGCTGACGGTGAACTTTCTGTCTTCAGACAAAAAAAGACTTTAGAAGTTTTAACCACAAAGATGGTGGCAAACATCGGACTTCAGCTGTGTTGCCAACTCGTGATATGAACTTTAATTCATATTATTTGTTATGCACCATATGCTTTACCAGATCACATCATATTCTGTTTGTGGATGGGTAATGCAGAAACTCTGTTTTGCTGCCCTTGGCCTGTTTGCAGTGCAGTTTGCAAGTGACCGAGGCAGACGTTGGTCTTTTTCCAGAGGGGTGGAATTAGCATTTCAGGCAAAGATTATTTGTCAAGGCCTTTGTATCTAGTTCCTGTTTCTTAATATCATTTCCATATCTTAACATTTAGGTAACCTTGAGACTTGCTTTGACATTAAAATGGAATCTTTTGTTGTGCTTGAGAGAGCTCATTACCTCGTTACCTAAATTAATAAAGGACGGCTCTAACATAGTAAACAGCTGTTTAAATAGTTCACAGTATGCAGCTATGACATATTGGGAATTTTCACTTTTTAAAGACAGCTTTAATTTTGGTGGACTTTTGACTTTTTTTTTTCTCCTAAAGAGTCGATAGCTACTTTTAGAACCAACTTTGAATGTCATTCAGGAGTCTGCTCTGAAATGCTGGATCCTCCTGGGAAAGCTGTGTTCAGGAAATATAGAGTAAAATAACACTGTGTGAATGTTTTTTTTTTTCTTCAAAGCAGCTCACAAATACACTGACTACTCTTCAGTGTATAAACAGAAGTTTTGAAAAATCTAACCTTCGTTTGTACCTCGATTCAACCTTTGAACAAGGCATCGCTTTTCCTTTTAAAATAGGACAACATCGAGTGTAAGCCTAATTGGATTCAAGGTGAAGCTCAGTAGCATTAATAATAATTTCTGAGGAGACACAGGTATTCACCAAATCTTTCTTTTTTCTAGCTTGAGGAAAATAAATCACCCTTATTAAATTATTAATTGATTCAAAATATTAAAATGATTCAGTACAAGGTTATTAACCCATTAATGACCTTGTACTGAAAATATGCACCTAACTCAAGAGTTAAAGCGGTGTTGTCTGCACATAACAAAAAAAAAATAGTTAACCAGTATCTTAAGGCACATTTTTCAGAAGCCTGTCACAAAAGCACACCATTTGTGGCCATTTTTTAATTGAATTTACAAAAAATGCTAACGATCACACAGTTTGAGAGAACAAAAATAATAATTTTTGCATAAAAAGGCGATTCCCAACAAGCTGTTATCCAAAAACGTCAGAAAAAGAAGCAATGACCTCACACGGGGCCTGGGAGTTGTAACATCCATTCAGTTGTTCCATCTACGAGAATTTTACACACCAAAACTAAAGCACAGATTTCTTGGACTACACAACAGTGCACATCATTTGTCTAATAACTCTATTAAAAATGCTTTAAAAGAGCAACATCATCACAAACATGGTTGGGAGATTTATTTGAGTTATGAATCATGAATCCAAAACAAACAGCTAACTGCTGGCAGGCAAAATTATGAACGGGGGAAACTACCAGTGAAGACCAAACTTATTTTTACAAGGCTGTAAAAAATATTTCCTATGTGTGATTTACTTCCATGTCATAGAGGCCCTCAAGTGGCTACTCCAGGAATTCCCGTTGTTGTCGTCACTTTTCAACAAGTTACTTCTTTGTTGAACATTTACATGCAAGTCAAGCACAATGCATTTTGAAATCAGTGCACTTATTTCAACATACATAAGTGTGGAAATCAAAACATCTACACTTTAAAAAGAACATAAATGGGCCAAATTAAAAGTGTGGGTGCTTTATCGGTTTTACAGATCCCATTACCTGCTAAAAGCACTAATTAAGTATGTTGCAGATCATCATATTTGTGTTATGAAGGTGGCCCAAGGTGCATTTGATTATAGAAAATAGCTACATTTAAAAATGGGATTTTGCTCATCAGTGACTCGCAAACTTAAGAGATTATTTTCATTATTTATATATCTCATCCATTAACATACTTTGGAGGCTTGGTACTGGAGCTGTAAATGGCTGCCTGATATCAGAGCTAAAGTCCCTGAACCAGTCATGGCTGTTAATAACATGAACATGGGTCCACTGGTGATTAACATTAGAAAGAGAGAACAAATTCAAGTGGTGGCCTCACTGGAGGGAAACAATTCACAGCTCTCCACTGAGTTTGTATTTTGTGAAGGTGCCTCCGTGTATAACTGGAAAAAGCTGCAGTTTGGTTGGGGTGTGCTACCAGTAGTTTAAAGAATATGTTAAAAAGTAACCAATTAAAAAAACAACAAAATAAAACCTGAAGGAGATGAAGGTGTAAACCATTTCTTAACAGTAAAATAAATCTGGGATCTTGACACTCAGTATGTTTACATGTGCAACTAGCATTTTGTCACTGCTGTCCAACGTTGAAATATCAGTTTAAGGCTACTACATTAGTCTATACCTTAGGATCTGTGACTTGTATTACAGTGGAGTGTGGTTATTTCAGAAATCTATGAATAATGTTACTTGGAAAATAGGATGCTGAAATAATTCTGTTGTGCAGTCATTCTCCAGCTGTGGGGCAAACAGTCACTGCATGTGGGGCCAAGGGGAAAATATGGAGTTAAACTAGGTTAAATGAATATGATTTAAGTGTTTGCTGAAGCTTTTGTGTGAGTCATTTTTTGAGCTGAACTCGGATTCTTTATTATTTTTAATTACTGATTAAAATTGTGTGGCACATGGAATAATATATAATGCTTCTGAAGCAGGGTATACCATAAAGCTTTAACAAACACCACTTTGGTAAAACCTGATATTTTTATTCAAATTCAAGCTGTTCTGTCTGTTCTGTTGCTGAATATTTTCTCTGTGGTTCACTTTCTCTTTGTCTTTATATGAATTACATCTTGACTTCATCTTTGATCTATAACAACCATGTGTGGTGACTTTTTTAGAAAAACAGAGTATGAAGTGCTTGTTTTATACACTCTGTAAAATCATGTTTGGAGTGGCTGTCCTGCAAAGACCACATATTACTAAAAATCTGTTGTGCCTGAGCTCAGAAATATAGGACTACACCTTGCCTTGAAAAAGGTATATTAACTAAAAAAATCACAGGTGAATTAAACAGCTTTGAGCATTTATTGTGGTTAACAGTGAATATCTACACTGATAAGAAGTACACTGTTTCAAAATTCATGAAGAATAAAGGTGGTGTCTTAGCAAAACAGATGGTTACATTTTGTACACTTGGTTAATCAAGTGATTTCTCAGAGATGCTAATCATGACTGGTTGTTTGTTTTATTAAATTGGACATGGCAGGAGTTAACCTCTCCCTCATTAGTCAAAACTTTTACTATACTTACTAATTAAAGCATTAATTACTAACGTGCTAACTGTGCCATTAAAAGTTGGGTATATCACACATGCTGTCAGAAATTAAGAAGAGAAAACTCATCTGTTACACAATAATAATGCACACAAAGTGCAGATGCTGTCTGATCCAAGAGCAGTCAAAGCAGGCACTGCGGCAACTTACCTGTCATGCTAATCTCCCATCAGTCTCTTGTCAGGGACCAGAGGTTTATCCACTATATGCATGCACCACCAGCTGCAAGCTGATGGCCTTCTAGCTTAGCATGCTCCAGGCATTGTTAACAGGAGACACCCATAAAAACAGCTACCTCACACCGATTTCAGTGGCTTCATTGTTGAGCTGAGTTAATCCTGCTTCCAGAGGCAAGAACTATGGCCAGGAGATGGCAGTAATGGATGGAGTGAGCAGGCATGAGTGAAGCTTTATGCCAAAACACTTTCTGAGCTAAAAGGAGAGAAACTGCTTTGACTTTCTGTGTTCAGTTGATGTGTCTTTTTATATTTCAGTGGATAAGCACTGCTTGCCTTGCTTGTCCTGACAAGCGCTACTGATTTCTACCTCCATATGGTAGATTTTTAAGACTCAGTAAAAATGATCCCTGTTTATATTTCACTTGACTTTGGTGAAGCCTTTTAGTTTATTCTGTCTGAAATAAGCAGTTTTAGCTCCTCTCCCTTTAAACCAACTTTCCTCTGATTGGCTGCCCTTCGTAAACAGGAGGTTTATGGTTTCCCTGACACATGGAGAGACAATTTGCTGTTTGGTGCCTTTTGACATGTGTAGTCTTGCTTTCGCGACACCGTAACAATGAGTTTTATGCTAAGAGACCGAGGATATCCTGTCCACTTTAACTGTCTGTCTCTTTAGCAGTACTGGCTGTTCGCTGTTTGGCTAGCTGCACTCAAACGAGAAAATGTTCTGGTTTGTACAGCACTTTATAAATGAGGACTGTGTGGAGGAGAGCGTGTTAAATGATTGTCCTGGATTTTCCTGTTTGAGTGCAGCTAGCCAAACAGCAAACAGCCACTTCCTGCTAAAGAGACATCCAGTGAAAATGGACAGTATATCCTCGGTTTCTTAGCATAAAACTCATTGTTACAGTGTCGCGAAATCAATCAATGTAGAGCAGTGTCACAAACCACAGAGGCCCCAGAAAAGTGCAATCAAACGATGAGTTTATTAACCCAGGAGAAAACATCAGCACATGTCTTCTGACAAAAATACATGTTGAGAACACTTATAAAGCAGTGAGGTACACGGCCCCCCCCATGGCCTAAAATAGGTTAAAGACATCAGTTACAGTAAATGGTACATCTTAGGTGGCTATAAACAGACATAGAACTTCTCATTTCTATAACACCTTCCAAACAAGGTAAAAACTTCAAGCCTTCAAGGTCTCTGAGGGCTGGTTGTTGACTCCGGTCATCTGTTACCAAGTAGACTAAAATGCAGTTGGAAGCTAAATGAGTTAAGGCCTCAGGCCTGACACATTCCTAGATTATATGTGTATTGTAAGCATGCATGTAATTATCCTTCTATGCTTTAGTCCTTTTCACAATAGATTGTGAAGACTCGCGCTTCACAAAGCTTAAGACCCTCTGTAGACTGAGCAACAACTCTAAATGAGCACAAACATTATGCAATGTGTATGAAATACCCCTGGCTGTACCTGTAATAAAAGTTAACATAATGAAAGGATCCTTAAATGAACATCTTCAATAAACAGCTTTAATGCAATATCAATACTGTGAGAAATATTATTAAATGGAATAATGCTGTAAAGAATGTTATTAATGCAATTATAATGATGCAGGTTATATGGCAGCAATAAAAGAATTTCTGTATCTCCACAACAGCCAGGAGCAGCACTAAAGTGATCCACGAAACGGATTTTCAGTTTTTGTGTTGTAATTTTACTCTGAGTTATTGATTCTGTTCCCAGTTAGCTAACATAAACTAATGTAAGTCTATAAGCTGGAACCGTCCAACCAACCACATCCTGTCACATTCCGTACTGACAGAAGATGGTGCTAAACATGTCTTTCAAACTTTAACTTCGAGCGGTGATTTCTTAAATCCAGCTTCACAGAGTTAGTTGTCAGTTTTAAAGAGCAGGACTCAGTGGTGTAAATTAGCCTTTATGTGTGTAGCATTTCATGCCCCCTTTAATCTGAGCATCAGATTAGTTTCTTTAACTAGAAAAATTTATTGTATTTATAAATTGCATGTTGTCTCTGTAAGTCTGCTTCCAGTCGAAGTCACTGGTAGCTCATGAAATTGTTGTTGCTCAGCAAACTAAAACATGCTTTTAGAACAAGTACAGAAAGGTACTTGAAAGATACTTTGTTGGTAGTTTTCAGTCTTCAGCATTAATCCCCACTTCTGGATGAACACCACTACAGAAAACCGAAAGAACTGTTATTTGTTCTAGTGAAAGTGATGTTGTCTTCGGCTCATGCTGGTGCAAACACAGGGCTACAAAATAGGTTTTTTTGCTCATTGGTTCCAATACATGTTTTTTGAATGTGCACAATTCAGACCTGCCCATTGGTGAAGTTTTTTTCTGACATCTCAGCCCCTTCTTCTGACTAAGAACAAACATCCATCAAACATTGACAGATGATAACCCTGTAGTGAGAACACAGAAGAGTTCTTCATAACCCCCAGGCTTCCATACATTTTGTTGTTTTCTCCTAAAGATACAGTTGGCATTTTGTTTCTCTGTGCATGTTTCCCATCCTGCAGCACCTCACGGTTTCGCTTTAACCTTGACACTCATGTGCAAACATTCTTCAATCTGTAACTTTTGTTTGAGAAAATTCCTTTGCTTTTACGGTTTCTAACAAATTGACTCGGTGGAGAAATATTCCGATAGGTTGATTACTTGCCTTCATCTTTTTAAAAGCACGAGGGAAGGTAATAGTCTCCTGGGTGTAAACAGGCATTAAACTTTGACAAAATGGATGTGCATTGATTAAGGGATAACATCTTCATCTAAAAGATTATTCTTTGAAATTTTGAGGTGAAAAGCCAGGTGTCTCTTGCCTTTCTAACTCACAAATGTGCACTCTCATTGCAGAGGCAATTACCAACACTAAGAGTATGACAAGAACAGCAAAATGTGAAAAGAGGTAAATTGAATGTGACAAGACTGAATGAATTGCACCACTTAGCAGCCATTTCTACATTCCGATGTACGTACGTTACTGATGATTAGATGGCACTGCAGTAGATTACTGCAGCCAAGCTATTATGTTGAAGTTTAACATCCCATTTTGCTTTCCCTTTTTCCATTTCAGCAGGTTTGTAAAACATTTGGACAGTGTGGTGCAGAGTATTCATCAGCAGTAGCTGTTGGATGGAGCTCCTTTACTTTTACTTGTTAATTAATCATTACAGTACCAGCTCTCACCTCCATTCACGTCACATAACTTCACTGGTACGCACTGTATAAACCAAGTACCTGTTTTTATACATTACTACCATTTGAAAGAGAGGCAGCTGACAGGAGTTAGGTTGGATTATTTCAGACCGAGAATGAACTGAGGGGCTGCACCCAAGGAGGATTATTTTGAACTGCAGGTCATGCAAAGCTATTCTAGTGGATTTCAAAAATGCAAATATAGAGCACAAAATGAGTCTACTATATCCACTTTGAAGTAGAACATATTTGTTTAAAAGACATTTGTATTTATGAGAAACATGTTTTTTAAAAAAGAAAACCCCCTTTGCATTTTTATGCACTTAAGCGTCAAAGGGTTCACAGTGTCTGTGTGTTGTAACATAAGTTTGTCTTCCCCTCTGTCACCAAGTATATGATGAAACTTCTGAGAAGAAATGCCCAGGAGAACTAGTCTCAGCGATGGCAGCAACGTGTCTCTCCGGGGGATTTGTTTCAGCTAATCTCAACTAATATTTCCCTCATCGTTTAGCCAATTTATTCTTTTCTCATCTGTACTTTTCCGTATTAAATAAAGAGGCTTTTTATCCTACTAAGAAAAATGAAGCAACAATAAATTCATAAAAATAAAACTGCTATTTCTGTTGAACTGTGAAGCATTTAGAGTGTGGAAAGAAGTCACTCTGAAGTCTGATGATAAAGTAGAGGACGGTATGTTGGTTACCAGATGGCAGCAGGATGAACAGACTGTGGCTGTGAGATGGTTTTGTCTTTTAGTATCTTTTGGGCTTTGTGCCTCATCTCAGCTCCCCAATATTACCAGTGCAAATGTATATTTAACAAAAACTTGGTACCTCTTAAAGCTTGTGCTCAGTTGTTTCTGGAAGATTCTTTCCTATCAGGGTGGTAAATAAATCGAAACATGGAGTTTGTACGCTTAGCAATCAAGTTAAGACTTCTAAGGCTTGCTCTTCATGGACATCTGCAGACCCCACGGGGGAGCAGTTGATGCATAGCCAATAAGCCTACATAGCCACCAACATGTTTTTGGTGTGAGACATAATATACACGTGGCTGTTCTGCCACACTAAGAGCAGGCCTCTGACATTGGTGCCTTCATGTATTGACTGCTGAGAGAAAATGGTTGTACTTTAGAGCAGCGGTCCCCAACCTTTTTTGCGCCACGGACCGGTTCATGCCCGACAATATTTTCACGGACCGGCCTTTAAGGTATCGCGGATAAATACAACAAAATAAAACTAGTACCGGTACCGAAAAAAAGAAGATTTATTCATAACACAAGTGAAAAGACCCAGGAAAACCGAGTAAACGATAACAAAATAACGCTAAAAACCGATAAAAACCCTGAAAACCATACATTTCACACCCGAGTCTCAACTCTCGCGGCCTGGTACCAAACGACTCACGGACCGGTACCGGTCCGGGGGTTAGGGACCGCTGCTTTAGAGATCTAAAGCGTGTGGTTTGAGTGGTGGTAGTGACATGATTCTCAGACTTGTCAGCCTTGAAACTGTGGCTCTTATTTGTTATGTGTGGCATTTATTGTAACTTCTGCCCTCTTGTCCTGGTCTTTCTTGAAAAAGAGATTTTAATGTCTCATGTCAATGAGACTAACTTACCTCTTTTATTTTGCTTTCTTCATCTAATGATTTCTTTAGTTTTTAACTTTTTTCACTTGTTTTATTCATTGGTTATTGTATGTTTAGGTAGTGAAAAAACATGGTTAGACTTAATCATTGAGAACTGCTTGGTTGTGTTCAAGAAAACTTTGCAGTGTAGAGTAAAATGTTCCCTTAACAAAAGTAGCCGTACTCAATGAAAAATGTAACTCTGTATCACGGCAAAGTGTGTAATAGACACACTGGTCCTCTGTGTTCTGCATGTGTGCCCATTTCATGCTTTGGAGAGGCAAAGCATGAAATGGGCACACATGCAGAAGTTGTAGTACGCTGCAGCAAACTGCAAGCCAATGAATAATCGTAAATACGTATTAGTCAAAGCTTAATCGTTTGTGGCATAGAAGGACCCTGGAATATACTTCATACTTTTCTCGGTCACTGGTGACTTACTGAACATATTATCTCCCCCTGCTGGTAATGCAACTTCTGCATGTGTGAAAGGCAAAGCGTGAAATGAACACAGTGGATTGGAGTGTCTGTTACACGCTTAGCTGTGATATCAGGTTGGCAGTGATCAAGCCTACGCCCTAATACTATTACCTGATCCAGCAGGGCACACACACAGCAGACTCCTCCACTTTTTATGAGAAAAGTTATGTCACTTGGACCCAAGTGGATGCTCCCGTGTATCTGCAAAGTCTAATACTTGAGGAAATAATTTTTCTCCTGTCTGAGTTATTAGGTTAGTTGTGAAATAGATAATTACTGTATTCTCTATATAGGATGAATCACCTCAACCTCTGCGTCATATACTTTGATTGTGGTCGTGTGCTATTGACGGACGCCTCCTTTTGGAGATAATTAAATTAAACTATGGACACTGATGCTCTGCTTTGTTCAGCTCACATGAATTGATTTTTCAGGGTTGCATATTTTGAGAGAGATCAGAATATCTTCAGTTTCGAACCTGCAGAGATCCAGCAGGCTGGACTCCAGCCATCCTCACTGCTTCCTCTGCCTGTTCATCGGTGTAAAAACAAGTTGGCTTTATATGAACCAGCATATGTTTGCCTTTCCACTTCTGCATTATTTAACTAATATTACTAACTAAATGAATTTGCACCAAAAATAGAGAAACAAAGAGTTTTAAGATGTGTTAAGATTTTGGTTTATTTGATGACATGCTTGGATTGATTTTGAGGAAAATGAAATTTGGAAAACCAAAAAGCGAATCAGAGTTTTTACTCATGTTTAAAGATAATATTAAAATGAAGAAAGAAACCAATTTCAAAGATACCTTCAGAGGACTGCCTTCAAGATTATCAAAGGCAACTCATCTAACTTGTTTCTTAGTGATATTTTGTCTTTACTCGCTTCCCAGAGAGGCAGTAAATGAGAGTAAGTGCTGTTTCAGTTCACATCCTGGATCCACACAATGTGAAGAGGCTGAGGTGGAGAAACGTAGCTCTGTGTGTTTGTGGGCTGATGAATAAGAATTATGTTTGTGCTCATATTTTCTTTGCCATACGTGTGGAGAGGCTGATAATGTCCCTGTAATGGAAGTCAGTTCCATCCTCTAACAGGATTACAGAGGAGAAATGAGCACGCAGCATTTTCCTACAAGGTATCAGGAGCTCTGTTTTAACAAACCTCCGTCTTCTAGTTCTTAGTCTCATCGCTTTTTTTTCTTCCTTTTCCCTTTTGCCAGCCGTCTGTGTGCTTTACTTTTGCTTTTTCTTCTGCCTTGTGGGATCTGCTTCATTTACAGTCATTTGTTGTACATAAGTGTAGCCGCAGTAGAAAGTCTCCTGTCACATATTTGTTGTGCCTCAGTTATTGCAATGCAAAATTGGAACTGCAAAAAGGTTCTGTTTTAATTGAGTTACTTTATTATCACAACTTCTAATTGTTAACTTTTCCCTCTTCCACCTCAGCTCAATGTTAAATCTGCTCATTTATGTCCCTGTCTAAGTCCCTATCAGTCTAAGGGGACTGACTTCCTGCCTCAAGAACTGCAGTTTTCACCACGTCCACACTGGCTTCATATTTTAAGTTTCCAGGGTGTAAAGTTTGACCCCAACCAAACATGCTGACACCAGCTCATTCATCTCATTCATAAAAAGTCTGCCGCGTTTTAGAGTGTGACTCAAGGCCCTGACAGCACTAACATATTTGTATTAGGAAACATCCTGAGCTAAATGTACTGGCATGATCACTGTGGATGAAAGCTGAAGCTGGTACGAACTGCCAGTAACTGTCTGGCCGCTTGAGGCCGGTTCCGTAAGCAAGATGATCCCCACAGACTTCGTGTTAAAATGCCGACTTAATTAATAAAATAAACACGTTTACAGCCTCATGCACAAACAATTTTTGTCTTTATATCTAATTTTAGAAAAACTGAATGCTGGGCTAATATCTCAAACGAATTCACACATTTAGTTTTTTTTGTTAAGGTGTAAAATAAGCTTCTCCTCTGCTAATTGGTGTCACTGAACTGGACCGTCTGATATATTTTGATTTTGCCTCCCATGTGTAGGACGAAGTAGATAAAAGGCCAAAAATAATTCATTAAACACTGGACTGAAATTATACGTTTGACCAGACTTGAGGTTTGCAGGAAACACATTTTTCATACCTCCAGTTAGTCTGTAAAATAACGTCACACTTCCATGCTGTAATTCATTCACACACTTGCTCCACCCACCTCCAGCCCTCCCTCCAATCCACTAATAACCTTTGGTTTTAAGTAGCTTCATTAATTCAGCAGTAACGATGCTGCGCTGACCGCAGTATCTGACAGGTATTTATAATTAACACATACCACTTCCACAGTAACAGGCATCTGCCTCCCAGGAAATTATGCAGGGGCCATGGAAGTGTATTTGAGCTCATGCTGGGATTGTTTGAATAAAACACTGTCCTCTAGTTTAGGGACTCAATCTGGCTGTGAATGGCCCCTCACTGTTCAAAGATGGGATACATGTAAAGCTGTGCTGGTCTTCTGCCACCTTAATTTTTTCTTTTCAGTATTGTTATACCTGACAAAAAAACCACAATCAGAAAATATTTGGAACATGAACATGCTTGACTGTATCAGTGTCTATTTTGCAGGTTTAACTGTAGTTGCAGGAAACCAAGCAGTTTGACTTTGAAATAATTTTTTCCGTCATGTTGTCATGGCATGTTGTCCATCCTTCACTGAGACTGAACACATGGACTTAGTTTTGTGGAATCAGTCAGGCTGGCACTCTCAGGACGCTGTTTGTCTTTAGAGCCTCTAACGTTCTTCGGTTTCTCAACTAAATACTTTAATGTAGTCGAAAACCTTCCAGCACACACACTTACAAACACACACCTGCTATTCAAATGATGACACGGGCTCTTTTCTTTTCGACCAGTAAACTCTCTGAACAAAGTCCTGACAGAGATGGAGCGCAGGAATAATTGTTTCATAGCTCCGTTTGCAGCAGGCCCATCCATCAGCCTGCCTCGTGCCTTACAGTGCATGTGTATAATGTGTGGATGAGGATGGGATTGGATGATGATGGGGATGTAAAGAGAGAAGTAAGTGTGTGTGTGTGTGTGTGTGTGTGTGTGTGTGTGTGTGTGTGTGTGTGTGTGTGTGTGTGTGTGTGTGTGTGTGTGTGTGTGTGTGTGTGTGTGTGTGTGTGTGTGTACCGTCTTGAGCTCTGCATGGAGACAAGGAAGCAAAAGGATCTTTTTCAGGCAGGACGAGTTTTATAAAGGGAGATGCATTACACAACTGGGCATTGTCACAAAATGCCTTCTCTTATAGCTTACTTTTGACTTGACAGGTAGCGAGCGTCAGGGTGGGCATGGCCAAAACAACAAACAAAACACACTGGAAATGAATCTGAACTAGCTTACCTATAGTGAGTCAACTCCAAAAGAAAATACAAGCCTCTAACCTGTCTCCCTACCCGAAACAGGAGAAAAAGGTTGTAAAAGAAACGGCTTCCCACCCCTACAGCTACTATGTCCAGACAGACGACTCTCTACATTGTTTTTACTGCAGCCTAGCTCTTCTCATCACGGAAAACTCCGTCACACGGCACGAAGGGCCCCAAACGCGCAGCTCACTGGAAACAGGAAGTAGGAGGAGGGGCTGCCGGCCCAGTCAGGTCCCAATTTGTAGCTGGCCTCATTCCCTCTTCCACCAATGGTCAGCCTCCACCTGGAAACTTACATAACACAGACATCACAGAGTACAAACAATGCCCCCGCCTGGTGTGGCGAGTAACAGCACCACACGGCAACAATGACCTGGGTCATAACATCACAGTTTGGGAGAAAATATAATGGTTGACACATATTTTGTATGTTTACTTGGTTGCCATGGTAATGAGTGTTTTGTCCGGACAAAACAGAAGTTATCTGTTAAAATAGCTTACTTAGAAAGCCGTGTAAAGACACAGACTGGTTTTGTAACCACAGCCATTTTCAGACTTTTGATAACTGTAATTTTGACTTTTGCAAGATCCACTTTGCTTTTTTAGGCACAGACGTTGTTTACCTCCGTGCATTGCTGAAGTTAGATTCTACATGGAAAAGTCTCATAATCCAGCTTGTCAACATGTCCCATCAGCAACCATTCAAAAAATATAATCCAGTTTCGAGATCTCTTCTCAGACACCTTAACACCCACTCACATCCTGGGCCTTTTGACCTCAGGAAATCACATGATAGGGTGGGGCTAGGTTTTACAATGAGCTCACTCGAAACCCTGGCTGATTGTGACCTACACCCATTTTCACACCTTGGCTCCTGTGATTAGGTAGAGGATCATTAGGGGGTCCATATCCCTCTTGGGTAGACCCTCCCACAGGGCATAAAATCTGTGACTCTCCGCAGCGACAAATCACAACAACAGTCGGCTCAAGGAGCTTTATATTGTAAAGTAGACCCTACAATAATGCATACAGAGAAAAAAAACAACAATCATATGACCCTCTATGAGCAAGCACTGTGGCGACAGTGGGAAGGAAAAACTCCCTTTTTAACAGGAAGAAACCTCCAGCAGAACCAGGCTCAGGGAGGGGCGGGGCCATCTGCTGCGACCGGTTGGGGAGACCAATAATGCATAACACAGTTTTAGTAAATAATTTTACATTATCCAGACAACAGTAGAGCAATTTTTCACTTAAAAATTTATACTATTGTGATAATAAATGGTTCTTTTAAATGTATTCAGATGTGCTTAAATACAGGGAACTGGGTTTGACTGGTCACTCAGTAGCATAGAAATATAATAGATGTACCTTTTCCCATCCTCCTGTGATTTACAGCAGAGATGGTGACGCGTCGCCATGTTCTGTTCCTAATTTTATTATCATGCAAAAGCATCAGCGTCGCCATCATGTTTTCAGTCTTCTGAAAGGAATTCCACGATTATCCCTTGATTATTATTCGATGATTATTATGACGATCTCTTGGTGTGATTAAACATAGGGGCGTTGTCGTCACATCTAAGATGGGAGTAGAGCTGCAAGTATTCGCCAGTCATCAGGCTCAAAGCAGCAGACCTCATCAGATACTGACCCACTTTAAAAATATCAAACCTGCTCCTCGATGGAGACGAGTGTCCTGTCTCCGCTAATTAAGATGCTCGAGATTCGTTCTGTTTACCGAAACGAAGCTTCGGCGTCAGAAGAAGTGTGCATCAAATGTTAAGTTGATGAACGGCATCAGCACTATAATTTCATTATTTTGATGCTCGTAGTGTTCAGACCAGTTTGACTTTGAGCTGGTAGAGCATAAAGGAGGTCAGATAAACCGTTTCAGTGTTGGCTGCGTGAAGGCAGTGAGAGCAAACAAATAATCCAAAAATCAAAAGCAAAATTTTTGTCTACACGAGATAAGAATGTGTCAAGGAGGAGTGCCTCACCAGGAATCAGGGGAGCTCAGAGGAAAATCTCAGAAAGGCTCAAGCAGAGAGACGAGATCAGACGCGTTTTGTTGACCTACTAAAGTGTGAGGGCAATTTAAGGGCAGACGTGCTAGCAGTGGGAGGAGAAGATGGGCGCAGTGCATTTATGTGGCGCTTACACCCATAACGCATTTTGAGCCTTTAATAAAACATTGTGATATAAATAAGCACTCTTTCATCCACGGTCAGTTCAAAGCACTGAGCCATTTGGAGCTGCGACTGTGCAGCTGCTTCTTGTCACAAACTGCAGGTTAAGTGCATTTTCTGTTGCCACAGATGTGCCTTTTTGTAAAGTTCCCATCAAACATCCCTGTGATGCTGACTTTATACATATTAACATTCACAGTATTACATCAGATTGCCTCAAATGCTCTTTTGAGAACACAACATCTGATTTTTCCACCTCCCAGGAAGATTCAAGGAAGGCCGTTAGACTTGATCTGGCAGATGTGATGGATTTTTTTTTTTAGAGTTGAATCCTCTTTTTGGTGAGGTCACACCGATTTGGAGTAGGCTTGAAAAGCTACAGGGACCCATTTAAAGACCTGACCTTCTACTATTTAGTGTCTTTTTGGGATCTGGAGGACAGACTCTTTGCTTGTTTGGTAGGTTCCTTTATTTAGAGGGAAGGGGTATAAAGACAGGCCCTGCGACAGACTGGCGACCTGTCCAGGGTGTACCCCGCCTCTCGCCCTATGACAGCTGGGATAGGCTCCAGCGCCCCCCGCGACCCTGAAAAGGATAAGCAGAAGCGAATGGATGGATGGATGGGTATAAAGACAGCTCTGTGGCAATATAAACTTATGTACTCGGTGACCATACCTGCTGTTTTCCTTCATATTGAGTATTTTCCATATTAAATGTCTGTATTTTATACTCATCAAAGATGTTTTCTGCTTGGGGGCAAACTTTGTCTCACTAATATTGCCAGATTACAATGAAATCTTGGTATTGCCCACCACATTAAAAATAGTGATGCTCTGACCTTTTCTCATTCTAACCCATCATGGCAAAATAGGTCAGCACTGTGTGTAACAAGGTAAGATGTGACTGTTCAGCACAAAGCCCTGAGGTCACAGGCACACAAAGAAAAAACCACTAGAACAAAATGAAACAGGGACTCAAAGTACAAAACTGGAAATTCTACAAATACCAAAATTGGAAATAAGAAATAAGGAATGCAAAATTAAAACTGGATCGTGAAAAAGTAGCAGTCAAAGGGCAGCCGAACAACAGGCGGTATAAAAGGAGAAAAGACTGATGGGATAATTTGTGACAGGTGGTGCGCAATATTAGAAGGAAATGAAAGAAAGGAGAAAAATAAGTGGAAAGCAAGAAAACAGGTGAATTCAAAATAAAACTATCCAAACTGAAAACCATTACTATTTCAAATAGAAGAGGATAAACTCTGAGGTAATGAGCTGCTGAAGTCTATGTGGCTGGAGAGTGTGCAGGCAGGGGATCCAGGAACAGAGCTTCACAGAGATGCAGGCTGGCACACAAGGTGGAGATCTGAGGCACAGGAAGAGAGACTAAGGTAAGTCTTGGGGCAAAAACACACTTCAAAAAACTACTTGAGATACTAGAGGACTTGGGAGCCTGAGCACTGCTACCACACAAGCTGAGAGAATGACCAGGCAAGCAGGGAAAGAGTTGAAAAGAGGCTGTGCTCATATGCAGGAGGCGAGGCATGAGTAACTGTGAGCAGGTCCACCAGCAGGAGAAACAAGCAGGAAGGATGCGACACCCACTGGGTTTCTTTCCTCTGCGTCCAGACCCACCCTAACCCCCTCACAGAACTCCCAGTGGTTTGATCCACTGCCTACCATTCTCTAACCCTCTTTAAGAGCTTTTTTTTTCTCTTCACTAATCAGTTTTGTCACTTAAAGCTTGTTTAGAGTAAAACAAAACTCTGCTAAAAATAGAAATCATAACTTGATTGCTTTACCTAATAAGACAAAACTCCCAGTTGAATCTCGGGAGGAGATACAACTCATCATGAAGGGGATCTGGCATTAAAAAAAACAACAACTGCCAAATATGTGGACCTGCTGGGCTTGTGAATAGGGGAGCAGCTAGAATTTGCGTTATAACTCTATGAATTTTCAGCCAGTTTTCAAGTTAGGGTTTGTGGTTTATTTCTGAGACACCCACAACCCTTTCACTGTAGAGACAATCTACCAGCAGAGTCCCATGAATTTCATTGTATTTTCTAAGTAGAAGAAGTTTGAGTCTCCTGAGTCTCTGGTGGTGCTCATAAAAAGATTAATGGACCCATCCTGAAGAAGAAGCCGCGGCCACCGCCACTACCCCCACCGCTACCATCATCATTCTGACCGGGTAGTGAATTAAATCAGTCCACTTTTTGCTATTCACCTGCTCGGTGCATTCTAATTTAGCATTGTCCTCTCCCAAGTAGTACTGAGAGTTTGTTGACAAGCTGAGGAGGACACCAAAGGTCACTGCTGGTCTTTCTGCCTCTTTGTATGAGAAGCTCTCCCTCCTTGAACTAGATTACACCATAAATCAGCGGCTTGCACTATAAGCTGGTGAGTAATCCAGCCAGGAGGTAGGCTGCTGTTTATCTGGTCGTTGAGTGTGTGTGTGTGTGTGTGTGTGTGTGTGTGTGGGGGTCTATAGGCACATGAGAATTTATAAGGGATCGCATGTCTGTAAAAGTCCACTGAAAAACTTTTATAATCACTGCTTCTGTGATTGTTCTCCACATGCTCGCACTCAAGTGAGGCTCCCCACTGATCAGAGATACTTCAAAGTATCAGTTTGATTTGACTAAGTTTCCTCCAGCTGAGAATTTGTGCCACCGTGTGTCGTCATACGGTGAAACCTCGGAGCGAATGATACAGTTTTTACCAGGTGAGGTTCTGTTTTTAAGAAACGTGACCTTGTAGGCAACTTACGATTACTTTACTACGTCCAGCACTGTAGAAAGTTACTCAACATCCAGCAGTTAGTCTCAAGTAGCATAGCCGTGTACTGCATTTAGTGAGTTATTCTAGTTTTAAGTGAATAAATATATGACAAAATATAACTATCTGACAGTAGTCTGTATGGGGGAAAACAGCTGATTAAATGATCGAAGCATATCTTCTTCTCATTAGATTTAGTCTAAACAGAATCTGGTTACGATGTAATATAAGGACAGTATAGTGACTGCAGCTTTTTACATTTTTTTTAATCACATTAAAGAGTTTGTTTTACTTGAAATTGGTAAATTTTAAAAGCTAGTTTGTGGATATTTATTAATTTGCTAAAACAGCTTGATTGTAAACTGAAATTGATGTGAGCCGGCTGTTTTTTAAATATTTGGTTAACCATATTTGGGTGTGAGCGATTGTTAGGCTATCAGGTAATGCTAGCAAGTTTCCTAGGAAAAACCCATATGAGAGCAGCAAACAGACACCACCTGGCAGTTAATGCTAAGTTGAATTTTATTCCCTAAAATAGGAGCACAGACTTCATGGATGGATGGTTGGTTGCTGCAATACATAGCAAGGAATATTTGTGAGTTAAACAGGGGAATTAGCTGAGTTAGCAGACAGCTAAAGTCTTGTGCCACCTGTTAGATGACTTAATAAAGTTTATACAGGCGAGTTTAAAAAAAAACATGCCTACAGATTCTCTACAGATTCCTGCTGTAAAGTTGGAAATGATTGGGGCTGACTCAGTTTTGTAGCCTGACAAATATTTGAAAAGTCATAATGAACAGCAAGACCTTATTCTGCTGACACCATTCAGCTTCACAGCAGCTCTCTTTATTAGCATATCATTTTTTGTGACTCTGCTGTTCTTCTAAGACGTGCGTCATGCTGTCAGTTCTGTTTCTGCCTTGTGATTTACCAGGAAAACTATGTGAGCTGGATGCAGTTTTTGCTTGTTAAAGAGGCAAACTAGACGAGTGGGTGGTATTATACAGCCAAGAAAAGGAATTACGTGTCAAATATGTCCCATATTCTGCAATTATGCACCCTGGTATTACTAATGATTAACAGTTTAAAAAGTAAGACATGAACGATTTGGTGCCTATTAAAACCTGCTTCAGTTTTGGATAAAAATGGGGCAATTTGCACAAAAAGTTTGGAAGAACAATGGCCTTTACAAACCATTAAAAACTTAAGTGTAGTGATTCATCACAGTCTCAAGTGGTTGTGTTTCCATGCACTATAACTAGTGTTGTTAGTTGGAGAAAAAATTTAAGATCTTAGATACTATCGGAACCAAGTGGACCTGCCCTCTTACTGCATAAAGTCAGCAATCTCAGGCTCACGAGGTCACTCGCTGTGTTATTCTGGGAAAAGAAGGGGTTGAACAATGTGTTGCCCAAACATATCAGACATCCAAGGTGGTTTGAACACCCACAGTTACTC
This sequence comes from Rhamphochromis longiceps, assembly GCF_057381845.1. NCBI lineage: Eukaryota > Metazoa > Chordata > Actinopteri > Cichliformes > Cichlidae > Rhamphochromis > Rhamphochromis longiceps. The sequence goes on from NC_140566.1 coordinate 32,986,782, forward strand.
CCTAAGGGATAAAAGCTGGTGGTCATAGAGAGTGGGAGACTTGATATTGCTTAAATATAACACTTGTTTCCAGACAGTCTCACATGGAACAAATTCATACTACCACAAATAGCTGTGTATCCTTGAGGGGAAGTTCTAACCTTGCTTAGTTTCTCACATCATAGCACAATGTGGGCGTGAATGACAAATTGTCAGTTTGACATGTTGTCAAGCTTGGGGGATTGTGCTTTTCTATATTTTCTGTCATATAGATATGTAGATATACATTATTCCAGTGGTCGACGCTGTGGTCGAAACAAAGTAAGCCCTGTGAGCCAAAAGCTCAGACTTCAGACTGCTTTAAACACTCGGCTTCAGCGAGTGTTATAATAGAAACAAAGACCTGAAAGTCCATGGGAGAACAGCAACAGTGGTGGTGGAAGTATAACTTGTGGGAGAATAAAACTTTTGCAGTTGATCTGAGTCAGTGTGTGGCAGTAAGTGCAGCCCATCTGCAATGTGTCTCTTTGCAAAAGAGGACTTGGCATAGCTGGTTGCAAGCTGGTTTTATTCTGATTATATTGGTATATAAAAGCAGGTTTTCCAAGCATATATGTCACTTTGAATTTAGAGTAAAATTTCTGTGTGTTCAGACAAACTGACTTCATCTCATTGTCGTTTTATTGCTGTCTTTGGTGCCGTCCTGGCTCACCAAAGTTGTTTTGAAGACCGCAACCGACTGCAAGTTGGTGCATACCATCTCTGAAGCAACCGTTTCAAAAGCATCAGAATCGTTGCACACACACTGCAATCATTTTGGTCATGCCACAGACTCCAACCAGTCTTTCCCTCGTGTAACTGTAGCACAGTGGAGCGGTGATTTATAAGTGTAGCACAGGCTTGAGTAATACATAATGCAGCTCCCTTTTCAACTCAAGCTTCTAACCAGAGAAAACAAATTACACTTTGGAGTCTGCTGAATGAACGATCAGGTGAAGCCACAGAGATAAACTTTGTTTTGCACCAGACACAATTTCGAAATCAGTCTGACAAACCTGTCAAACCAGTGAATGCAGTACCTGCGAGACATCTCTACAGCAAAGCAGCAAACCCCATCAAATATTCACATCATGTTCAAGGTGGTCATTAAAGTAATACCTTCAATCCACTGTTGAATTACACTTTGGAATTATTGCTCCCTTCTTCTCTACAGTCAAACTGTCAGTTGTAATTTTGCAACCAGGGCAAAGACATCATAGTAAATTAAAAAATCTGCTAGTTATAAGGTAATTATTATAAAATATCGCTTGATGTATTCCGATGATGGGATTTTATTAGAGCAATTACAATTCAATTTCTACAGACGAAACGGGTACCGCGCTTAACAAGTTAGATTAATAATAGTCCGACTTCCTAAATCTATGCAAAAATACCATTAATATCACTGAAGACTAAAAGGGATGTCCCTGTCACGGGTCTAGCGTGCCAGGTTATATCAGAGAGTGAAGCAAAACAGTCGTATCAAAGGAGTGTGATTAATTTGTGATACAAAAGAGGTTATATTTCATAGTTAAGAGAAACAGGATACCGCTGGGGCTTAATGAGAAGATGAAAGCGGGGGGCCAGTGTTATCTCATTCAGTCTGTGCCCTCCTAGGAAATGAATATTCATGAGGATATAATCACAGAATATTAAGAGATGGAACAGACATTCCTGTCATTAGACCTGAATGGTCATCGCTGTGGAATGACCATGCACCGTGTGGCACGAAAGACCAGTGGCGTCGGTCACAGAGGGTCACTGTGTTTCTATGAGATGCTGAAGCTACTCTCGCTGAATGCTTCATTAGTTTTGGAGCACTCGACTTTATGACACATGTTCATGCAAGCCTGCAAATTTGTGCTAATTTTTTTACGCCGTCAGAATATTGGCGGATACATATGCCAAAACACGAGGGTTTGCCTCGGCTGTTGAATGACTGATCAGTTTTAAATTGAGGTTCATCAAACAAGATATTTAAAGCACATGGAGTGTAGTGGAGCCCACCTTTCTGCTTAGACTGTAACAAATTGAGCATTGCCAGAGTTCTGGAAAGCTAGGAAATCAACCACAGCCAGCAATGTCAGCAGATCTGCTAATGCCAGCCTACAGTTGACTGCATTCACACTTAATATTGACAAACCTTATACTGCTGCTGAATGTGTAAGCTGCTTTGCAACCACATCCAAAAGAAAAATGCATAACTTGTGTTTTTTTAACCACTCTAAACAACGTGCTACATGTTGGAGTCTAAAGGTGTGAGCTGTCATTGTAAAAGTAAACCTAATCCCAATTTTCTTTGTGATTATAACAATATATGTTTTAAACTGTGAAATGACAAAAAAAAGAGCAAAGCTACCTCAAGTTTTGAGCAGCTGTGATTTTCTGTGACTGTAGCCTAATGAAGAGGAAAGCAGACAGGTTTGAGTGTAGGTCTGACACCGTTTCCAAATGTTGTGAAGGAATTTAGAAAAGTGTGTTTTTCTAAAACTAAAGCAAACGAGGTGAAAAACAACAGGAGAGGAAACAAGCTGTTCAGCATGGAGAATTAAAGCCCCACATCCAAACCTTAGGAAAGTAACAAGAGGTGACTTATTTCCTCCACAAATGGAACACCAGGGAAAACACGCACACCAGGAAAGCTTCCAAAGTGCTCAACAAGCAAGATTTTAGTTGACTTCAAACTGCATTAAGTAATGTGTAATAAATTTTTTGGGGGGGAGTAATGGCCCCAACACTGTTGTTACACAGTCTATGATGTAACTCTCCTCACATCAGCACAGCTCTTTAGTTAGAGACATTTTTCAGCCGTGCATGAATTTATGCCTCTTCGCTGGTGGAAGCTCTCATTATGAGCACCAGCGCTTACGACAGACTCGCTACAGCTTGGCATCTGTCAGCAGCTCCAGTCTAGTCCCAGTTTTGCCCCGTGCCACCTAATGGGAATATTGACAACTACTCTGTGCCATTAGCTGAAGTTAGCATTGTCATGGCAACATTACACCCCAATAGGTTCAGTCAACAGTTGGCTGGATCTCCCTTTCTCTCTCAGAATGTGCTGTCAGTTCCTCCCTGTCTTCTCTCTATCTTCCTCCTCTCTAATTTATGTTTGTCCTATCTCCTTTTCTCCCTCTGCCTCTCACAGATAAAAAAAACAAACCTCTGAAGAACAATTTATCGAAGTTCCTCATCCCCTCATCATCGCCACTCATCACAGCAGAGCAGTAATATCTAATCATGACCTCCAAATGTTTCATCTCGGTGCCTCTTTGTTTGCCACCTCCTGCACTGACTTCCTTCTCCCTCATCTCTCTTATTATTATTTTTTACATTACTTCAATGACCTTTCTGTTTTATCACACAGCAGGCAGGGGAAATTGTCAGGAGATACAAGTGAAACAGGATGACATTCAACAACAGTACAGGTGCTGTATTTCATGTAATACTGCAGAAAAGTCAGTGTTTGTCTGAACCAAATCACAAAAATGATAGCTGTTGATTATTTGTTGTTTTTGAGGCTTTGCTCAGGGGAAATCCACTCATGCAGGGTAAGTTTACCCACATGTGGGTAAGTTAAAATCTTATTGTTGGTCTCTTATTAAGGAAAAGGAGATCATATTAATCCAAAGCAAGTCATGAGTGCAGTGAACACAACATCAACACTGATCTTTATTATTTCAAAGGTGATGACAACATGTAAGCTTTACTTGCATTTGTGGACCTCAAACATCAGAGCTTATATGCATAGATGTTAACATTACAGTCATTTAAAACAGTGATATCCAAACACTAACACACACTGTAATGCATAAAGAGAATACCAGAGCTGCTGATGCTGAAAGAGCGAAAGCAGGAAGGACAGTGAGGTATTCATGCTTTGCTTCCAACATGAAAAGAAAGCAACGCAGGCTCAGAGCACCTGGATATCAGCCAGCTGAATGGGTAAAATTGTACCAAGTTATGTTATTTGTCTGTTTTTTAGTTTGTAAATTTCATTAAAACCAATTTTAGTGACTCACAATGAGCTTGGTGGGGTTGCATTGATATGTGTAAAGTAATACTGATTGAGTCTGTCAACAATCCATTTTGCTTTTATTTTAGGCAATTTGATGAAACGATATTGAGTAAATTATAATCCACTTTAAAAAGGAATTAAAAACAAATTTTGGGGGGATAATTAAATACATTAGCTATGTTAATAGCTATTGCTCATGCCATAATACCAAATTAAAAAAACATCCCATGATGCATCGGCCTAGAGAGGGTTAACTCTACAAACCCTGTCGCCAGTATAATGGCCGTGGATATATGATTCCAGCTGCATTTAGAGAGGATATCAAAGGCTCAGATTTCAGCACAATAGAATTGTGTCTGCAAACAGCACCGCAGAGACTGATAATCTATTATCTGTCTGATGTTCATGTGAAAACATACGCTATCACTGTCTCCACTGTGCAGTTTTTCATTTGGTAAAAAAACATAAAGTTGGATGATTCTGACCCAGTTGTTTTTCCAATGAATTTCTATCTGCTTTTACGCCTCCAAAACAGACTAAATGACTGAATAAACTCATGCCAATACTCCATAAAAAAAAATATAACTTTGGCAAACATGCTCCTGTGTTCGGTCTTATTGTTATTATTGTCTTACTGAGGTGTTGATTCTTTTGAATCTTGTGTCGCTGCCACTTGCAAGGCTCAAATGGAAAGGGAGTCTTTCCGAAAGCCATTAAATATGAATCCAACTTTAGCACGAAGCAATAGTCTGGACAGCTTTAGAGCTAATGTTAAGCTCACAGACATACTGTGTCTCTATCCCAAATCCCAGATTACAGCATATTTTTCCTGCCTCACATTTGATGTAGTGTCCCCAACATGAGTGGGCACCCATATAAGTGCGCTTTTTTTGAAGAACAATGCTCACAGCAACCATCTGCCTGCCTGCTTTACTAACAGGAGGCTTTCCACTGGTTAGATATTCAACAGGGGGGGGAAAAAGGACCGGAGAATAGAAAAGCTCTGTATGCATTCTCTATTTAAAAGCTTGTTAGCTAATGGTTTCTGTGTTTTTCACTTGACCCCAAAGTTATAACATACCTTGAAAACTCAGTGACTCCACTTGTTGGTCGGTTTCAATGTGGATGACTTTCCCTCTAAATGAACAGAGCAGCCAAATTCATAGCTACTCTGGCACTGGTTACATAAGGAAATGGTAAAGAGTTTGTCTTGGTATTAAGTTCAGTTCACTGCCTGAATTATTGTTTCCAAACACTTTGAATGCATTGCCAGTTTTTCTTGTCCTCTCAAGCACACAGTATTCCATATCAGCCCTGTCCTCTTGATGTTACTTTTGAGTTTCAACAAGTGCTGTTGTGCACCGTTATCATGCACACAGTGAATCAAAGTGCTTCGATTTACGCAGAAAGAAAGCAAGGGTGGGTGGGAGGTGCAGCATTCAGTTTATTTAAAGCCTGCCGTTCCCAGCTTTGATAACGCTCATGGACTTAAAAAAAAAGAAACACTTGAAGGCGGAGGTGTAGGTACATGTCTGCCAGCTCAGTTTGAAAATTTGCCTTCCTTTTAAAACTTCTCTCAAGTATACTTGAGCGAAGGACTCCACCTCCAGCTGCTGTGGAATAACTGCTGGATGAACCCAGGTGTGCCCCTCAGCACCTCTGTACTCAGAAAACACATTAAAAGCTTTAAAATAGCATTCCCAAGCACTGGAGTGATGGGACGAAGGTTGTTTTTTAAACTGGGTAATATTGTATTCATGCTCTGGTTATGCATCGGTGATTTGCATCTTCAAAGAATTTAAAGTGTAGCTCTCATGCCTCTGTCCCTCCCTCCCATCTGCTGTGGAGAATTACCTCTCATTAAACACCTTTTAAAAGATGACCACGGCTCGCATGTCATCAACAGCTGAACTGAATTAAAGTGATTTAATTCTCAAAGTAATCATTTAATGTGGTAGCATGATGATAATTATTGAAAAATCCACTTCATTTTGCAAATTTAAATTTGAGTTAATATTTTGTGTTTCATTTTGTCATTTGCTTTCAAAATCTATTTAAGATGTTAATAAAGTGCTAGAACCAAATTCAAAAGTTATTAGGGAGCATTTGGATATGGTAACAACATAGTCGTGTTCGGATTTTTGAAAAATTGATAAATTCACTATAATCCTTGGATGTCATATGGGTTAATGTCATGCTATAGTATATAATGGCTGTAGTAGTAATGGCTAATGTCTAAGACCAGTAAACAGGCATCAGTCACATCCGTCTTGCAAACAAGCCAGTTGTCTTTCATGCAAAGTACGATCAACAGTCAGCAGTCTTCCTTATTCACAGATCACTGACATGCAGACATAGACCATAAAGCTCCGTGTGGCAAGTATACACTTTTTTATAGAACATTAAATTGATCTGAAAATTATAAAAACAAAAGAAAATCAAATCTTGGTAAAGCTTGTAAGATAATTACTATTTAAGTGGGTGGTGATGCTGTTAGAAAGTGTTTGTGTGGGAACAATGGCCACAGAGGAAAAAAAACAGTAGTTACTGGTTGTAACACTAGTTCTCTGAGTGTCTGCCACCTAGAGTTTTTAAAAGGAAGAATGGTTAATTCTTCCAAGCCGTCTCGTTTGTTTCAAGGTAAACATGTGAGGATGTTATGTTTAATCCTGTAATCTGGAAGCACCTGCGGGAGTTTCTGTGTAGTAACCATGGATCAGGGCTGTTACATTCAAACATACCTGTTTCTGCTGCAAGGTAATATTTCCATCAGCTGAAAACCAGGGATCAGAAAAACAGCTCTGTATAATTTATAATTGGAAATTTAATAATTGGAAATTTAGAGTGAACTGGGACCAGATTAGTTTCATTTTACTGTATATGTAGCCTTTCAGGCTGAATGATGGTCTGACTCTTAAACAGAAGATTTATTTGTGTTCAAAAGAGTAAGTAAGATGCAATCTATTACTGGGACTATTTTGTCTCTACATTGGCCATAACGAGCTATGAGGTCACTGAGGAAAGAACACCATTTTTTTCAAGGCTGTAAATAATGATATGAAATAATATGTAATGTTTTAGACGGCTTTTACTTTGAAAATACACTGTAGGTGTTCTATAACGTTGTGGCCTACTCGATAGTCCCTCTGATTGTCTGATTAGGAGAGGTAAGGGAGATGCTTGATTCATGAGGGATGATAATTGGTTATTTTAGGCACAAGGTGTGAATCTGACTCCCAGTAGTGCCACGGCCATCAACTAAGTAACATTTTCTAAACTCTAGTTATGGCCTCTGTATCTACAGATGCCAGTGAACCATAGACACAACCAGCGTCACAGTTTTATAAGGGACTACATTAGACCTCCCACAGGCGCATGTTAAGGATTTTTGTCTTTGCATTTCTAGTTCAGTCCATTCAGTCATACACTCTGAGCAGCATCCATCAGTAACTAATGTAATTTACATCACACAGAATCTCAAAGCAATGGCATAGATTTTCCCCATGGATGAAGTTGTTACTGTAACCTCCCCCGCTTGCAGAGAGTTATTGGGTCACTAGAAGAAGAAGAATACGCTCTGTATTCTCATCCATTACATTTCGTTTGGCTTCGCAGTTTGTCAGTTTATCACAATTAAATTACAGGAAATTACTTCGAGCAGGTTTTGCAGCATTGGACCTTTGTTTTACAGTGTCCTTCCTGTAATCTGCAACAGCAGTTTCTTTCTATAAAGACTGTAGATCTTTTTAAAACTATGGAAAATATCAGCTTTTGTGTTTGCTGCACTGCAAGGTTACAGTTATATTGCTGTATTCACATTTTAACACTCACCCTGATAAAAACCATCACAGCAGTACTAAATGAATTATCTGAATTCAAACGTTTACAATCCCATGAGTCTTTGTGCTCCAGCGGGCATCTACTTGGGTTTCTACGATACGTGTTGCCAACCTTTTAATTATTTTATTGACTCAAAGAAACAGTTTGACTGGATGCAAATGATTTTTACAAACATCAAACTCGAGCAAACAGTGAACTCTGTGACTTTTGTAAAAGAAGAAATAATACTTTAATATCATGGAAATGTTCAGTATCTCACTGTCCATTTATTCCCTTTAAAGGAACAGAAGTTAATGATATTCTAATTATTTGACTGTATTCATAAAGAACAGTGTATGACTGTAGAAACAACAGTTTGTTAAAGTGGAACAAAACAAATCTAAATTACAGCTACTCAGTTATAAGACATTTATCATGATTACTCCAGAACACAATAATTGAACTTCTGTGATGATGACTTTTACTTTGCAAGGTGGTTTTATTCACTGATGCTCATAATATTATGCTGGCTTTACTTTGACTGAGATAATCCAACAACCTTAGACCTTTCCATAAGACAGCTCTGATAGTATTCTGCTGCAGCTTGCCGCCGTCTGACTTACTATCGGCCTGTTTTAGCGTTGTAGTACTTTATTTGGTCCTTTTCTATTTTGGTTTGAAAGCACTGCTGCAAACGGTAAAATAGGAGGGCACTGTTTCAGGTCACACACACGCCACAGACAAACACAGACAGCGGCACAGGCATATAAATCAAGTAGACAAAACCTCATGGGAGCACACATATGCCTTTATACACACTCAGACACACACTAATGGCTTTCCTGGAGATTCACTGCAGCTGTAAAATTATCTTGTAAAAGAGTGGTGGGGGCCTCTCGCTTTGGCTCTGGAGGGTTCATTAACTGACACACACACGAACGCACACATGCACAGACAGACATAAAGTGACCCCTGCAAGGAATGCATTCATTTTTATGCCCCCTATCACCTCATGGCTGTTTATTTGTTTTCCGACCCATTAGGTTAGCAGCTTTTCAGGACTCTATCCTTTTTTAGGGTCTCTCTTAGGTTTACGCACTGTAGCTCTGACTAGTTCTGAGAAAAAACGGTCCTCTAGAAAACACTATAAAACAAGACAGTGAAGCACTGCTTCGAGACACTTTCCACTGAGTGATCAGACATAATACCGGTGTATAAAAATGTGTTGTTGACTTATATCTGCTACTGTAGAGGCAGTTTCAAACGTAAAGCTTTGGATCTCACACAGAGACAGGAAAGCGCCAAAGTCTGGCACCTCAGTTTGTTTAGTTAAGTTACAGGCTCTTTGCTTTCTTTAACAACTCTCAACATAAAGCGCTTTGCTACTGGGAAGTGGTGCGAATATTTACAACCGCCTTTAGCTGACAGGTTTTACTTCACTAACCAAAAGCACAGATTTAAATAAGAGTGTATCACAGAGGAGTCACACCTCAGCACACGTGATGACTCACGTGATTAATAGTTGATAACAACCCTTAGGACCGCCTCCAACAGGCTGCAGGACTCTCCATCAGTTGTTTTAGGTGAAAAGTCTTAACAATCTAGGTGAATGACCGAAAATCCTCACAGATATTTAATGTGTTCAGAGTGATGCTGCATCGAAGCTTTAGGGTAAAAATAATGAATAATGAAAACACTCTATACTGCTGCTGGTATTAACGACTGTAAATACTGTGCACTGGCTTAATGAATACTGAGAAACACGTGTTTTTTTTTCGAAATATCTAAATAGCAGTGCTTTCCATGCATGTCAAGTGTATTTGTCAAGTGAATAAGCTAAGTGCAGCGTCAGCTGTGTAATTTGCTGAAGCTTTGATTATTGTGCCTCTGTGAAGTTCTTAAAACCCTTGTAGTCGCCCACAGACTCTTCACCTGCAGTGCCATTGTTGCAGTGTTTTATTGCATTTAGCAGACGTGGCTACAGGATTAATAATAACAAGAGCTTCTTTCGCTTATTGTCCTCGTATGGTTTTCTGTCCTTACTGACTGTCGGCAAGTTACTGTTGTATCTACACGTTGTTGTGTAGACCACTTTTAAGCAAGTAAACATAGCGATGAGTGAAGCTGTGCCCGGAAAACGGAGCGCTAATTATCATTTCATAACAGTGTTGATGGTATTTATTAAAAAGAGAGGCCACAGTATCAGAGAGACACGTCCTTTTTCTTGTGTGCGGCAAATTAGCACGTGATTGGCTTCTGCGTGTCAGAGTTCATAAGGTAAAAGACTCTATTCATGTGTAATTTCTACCTCAGTGCTCAGTTCCTGTTCAGCCATGCGTAACAGACAAACAGTGATTACACTAACCCGCCTCCACTCTTTTTCTAACCTCTACTCGAGGCCACAGCAGCACTAGTTTCATTTTAATGATGCTATTGTTTTTCCTCTGTGCATTAAGAGCCAAAAAAAGTGATGGAAAACAAAAGATGATTAAGGAGGCAAAGATGAGGAAATGTTCTTCAAAGCTTCTGTGAGCAGTGTGTCTGTGATTGACACCTTTTAAATTATTGTGATAGCAGAGAGACTTTGTCCGCTTCTTCTCAATCCTATAAAGAGTGTGAAGATGTTTTCTGACTTCGCAATAAGTTGAAAAAAATAAGCCGCTGCTGTTCAAGTACAAGCAAGAATAGCAGTATTGCAGAAGGCAGTTATGCGGTTATTTAGTGGCACTTCATGCATAATGAAATCTACTAAAAGAAACACGAGCAAAAAAACAGACGGGCAAATTCTAACTTTATTACTATTATTCTTTCCACATGAGTTTGAATTTCTAGTGTTGCAGATTTTGTTGTGGGTTCCAAGTTAAAGCAATGAGATACTTAAAAACATAAACACTCACTTTAGTAAGTGCACATGCTCAGTACTGGATTGGACCGTGTTTTACTGTCTGATCTGCTGCAACTCTTTGTGGCATTAATTTCTTTTTTTTTTTTTTCTTTTTTTTTTTTTGTCTTATGGTTTTAGCTGTTTATTTGAACATTTTCAGAAATTAAACATTCTTAAACATCAAGAAAGCATGACGATTGTAGACGGCCCATGATCACTTGTATTCCAGACACACTATACTGTTGAATATGATGTTGGCCCACCCTTCAGCTATGACAGCTTCAACTCTTTTGGAAGGCTTTCTACAAGGTGTGTTAATGGGAATTTTTGTTCATTCTTTCACATTTGTGAGGTCAGACACTGATGTTGGACAAGGAGGCCACATCAGGATGCCTGGCTCATAGGCTGTGCTCTCATTCATGTTCTAATTCATCTAATCTAATTCATCTAATCTAATATGGAGTCATATTGGAACAGGAAGGGACCATTCCCAAACTGTTCCCAGAAAGATGGGAGTATGAAATTGTCCCAAAAAGTATGCTGAAGCATGAAGAGTTCCTTTCACTGACAATGGAGGTGTTTAGAACACCAGAATTCAATGATCTGGATGAGTGAATATAGTGTATGAACACATATCAGCTTTTCTTGACACAAAACACAAATGTGCACATCCAGAGTGTCCTCCCAGCTAAACAGATGACTGCGTACAGATAAGAGACACTTGCTTCTGTGCAGAAAGTACCATAGAAAAATTTGAAGTATCATATTTGACCTCTGACCTCTCCTTCGAAATCAAAATGATAACATGTTCATTAACCTCCTAGGACCTGGCATCATATTTTGGGTTGTCTAGACCAAAATACTTAATATTGCTCTACAAGGCCCTGATATCCACTTACGAGGACATTATACTGCCACTTTTCTATCGAAAGTTAAAACTAATGTCCTCATATGTGGCTCTCATTTTTATCAGAAACAAAAATCAGGTAAAAAAAAAAAAAAAATCAGGTAATTCTTTGTTTTTACATTCATCAGGTCCCAATAAACCCAAATAGCAAAGAGAAATTTAAAAAGGATGTCATGAAAGAGTTTGGGTCTTAGGAGGTTACATGCAATTCAGATAAAAATTATACAAATTATAGCATTGATAAACATTTCTGTGAGTTTTTTTTATTTTATTTTATTTTTTCTTTTGGCCTGTCCCGTTTGGCTCTTTTGCCATCAGAATTGTTGTCTAAAGGCAAAGAAAGATGCCCAACGGATTTACTTTACCAAACTGACCATCCCAGCCTTGCCGTAATGGTCCATTTGATTCACCTTTTATTGTTTATTTTATTTTCACTTACTGAATACGGGACAGACTTGACTGGAGGAAAGAAGGGGAGAAAGAAAGAGGGAAAGAGAAACAGCTGAGAAGAGGGACGGGGGAGAAGGGCAAAAAACAAAAACCAACAGAACGGGCAGAGAAAAAAAAATGCATATATCGATCACCTGCTGAGAAAGAAAAAAGAAAGCAAGCAGAAGAGAACAAGAGTAATAGAATAAACAACATCACAATGATATATGGGAATATGACAGTAAATACTAAATGTTAAACATTATTGTGCAGCACATAAGAGGTAGGAGCCAAAAAGGGTGTAGTTTGTGGGTGTGATCACCCGTGTGTACACCTGTGAGCATGGACGCGCTTGTTTTTTGTTTTTTTAAAAGGTTCCTTCATGTAATAATCTGCTAGAGGGTGTGGGGGGGCCACAGCCCCGTCCTCCAGGGCGTGAAGCAGGTGTGGAGGAGATCAAAACTCCAGACATCCAGAGGCCCCCAGAACACAAGAGACCAAGGAAGACCATCCAGTTTTGAGTTCCCTTCCCAGACGCCTTAACGCCCACTCACATCCTGGGCCATCTGATCTCAGGAATTCGCATGATAAGGTGGGGCCAGGTTTCACAATGAACACACCCGAAACTCTGGCTGATTGGGACCCACACCCAGTTTCACACCTTGGCTCAGGCGATTAGAGGATCATCAGGGGGTCCTTTTGTCCTTCTGTGGGGGGATACTCCCACTAGGTTTATATCTGGGACTCTCCACCATTTGACCTTAGAGCTGAAGAAGCTTCTCGGATGAGAGGTGAAACGTCTTCAAGTAGCTTAAAGAAGTCCAGACGCTTTTCTTTGCAAGCTCTTCTGTTTACTTTGGTTGTAATAAGTAGTTATTTGAGTTACTAATGCCTCGCTTGCATATGGGCCATTCTCCTGACCTCTGGGATCAACAAAGTATTCTCTCCCAGAGAAGTACTGCTCACTGGATATTTTCCCTTTTTCAGATCTTCTCTTTAAAGACTGGAGATGGGAAAAGATCCGTCTAGCCCCAACAATTATGCTACTTTCAAAGTCACTTAAATCACCTTTCTCTCTCATTCTGATGCTCGGTTTGAACTTCAGCAGGTCGCCTTAGTCCTGTCTACATGCCTAAATGCATCGGGTTGCTGCCGTGTGATTGGCTAATTAGATATTTGCATTAAGAAGCAGGTGAAACTAATACAGTGTCGGGTGAGTGTATTTTGGTTTGGCTTTTTTCGCCCTGTTATCTTTACACAGTCTGTAACCGCTAATGTAACCTTGACTCATTCAAATTATGCTCCTGCTTGTAATTTGCATAAGAAAATGTGTTTCTCTTTGAAACAGAAGGTCAAGTGCATGACGTATTATATGAAGTATCTGCCAAGGTACAAAATACTCGAGATGTCTGCAAAATGCTCACTGACTATTTAATTTATATTCCTATATATATTCCCATTATAGTCCTATTTGCTCTGCTGCCTTATAATACCTGCTCGGAGAGGCTAAATTGTCTAACTTTTTTATGGTTATGCAGAGTGGAACAGAGCTTGGTACCCTTGGCTCTCCACAAAAGCGTTTGGAGTTAAAACCCAGCTAAACACAGTTTGCATGTTTACTCCATGAGTTTCACGGATAATTAAACGTAAACAAAAAAAAAGCCTGTTTCCTTAAGTTACACATGGCATGTAATCTAGCCCTGATGCCTGTCTGCTTCAAGTCTTATGTAGGCTGGAAAATCACAAGTAGGAAGCTGAAAATGTCTAGAAGTAGCGCGTCATGCCTGAAGAAGCAAGCTATTTATTTGCAGTTCCTCAATCTCACATAGGGTTCTGTTTATAGACCATCTTGGTTCATTATCCCACTGTGCAAAGTGACATCAGAGTGACGTCCTTTACAAGTCATATTTGTACAAGTTTGGGCCACTAAAGAGAATGTTTTGTAACGCCAGACGACGTCTTTTTTTCAACGTCTACTGAACGTCTAATGTTGTCGTCCGTACGACCTCCGTGTACGGGCTAAAATGTGGTTGTTGTGGACGTCTGTAGTCCCATGTTTCCAGAGTGTGGAGGGCATGTTCTCTGTACAGAAACCTTTGTTTGAAGGGATGCAGAGTGATCAGCGTCTCCAAGATGGCGCCGACTCTTGAGCTAAAACAAAAGTGAGCAGCTGCTCGGTGGATTTGGATCAGAGATGTCCCCGGCTTCTCACAAAGACTGCCGAGCACATAGTCCAGTTCATACATACACACTGGCACAAGCTCTCCACAATAAAACAGGACACTTGTAAAAATAAACCATATATAATGCAAATGCTCTTTTAAACTTATTAAACATACTGTACTCCTTTTAATGGTTTAATTATTTATATAGCACATTTAATTACAACAGGATCGTTGACCAAAGTGCTGTACAAGAATACAACATACATAATAAAATAACTTAGAGTATTGATAGCAAACACCAAATATGAATTAACAAATAACTCTCATGCTGTATTAAAAGCCAGTAAATAAAAATGCGTTTTAAGATAAGATTAAAAGGATTTTAAGAGGATTTTTTCCAAATACTTTAACGATAATTATTTTACATTTTAACATGGATGTCAATGTTTTTAATATTTCAACACATTTTAATAAATGACAGTTTTAAGCTGGTTACAAACAAATAGCTAATTAATTAAAATAAATAAACCCATTAAAGAAAAACAGGAACGTGTAAAATAACAAAAAACACCAGATGTAGTGAATAAATCAGCAGGCTAACCCATAATAAATCGCGTGTGTTTATAAATAATCCATATTCATATGTATCATGTTGATAACAACTATGTTTATATTTATAAAAAAAAATGAATTTGTTAATCATGTAAATTTCCTGCACGTGTCAAACGTTGAACAACATATTGACGTCCAGGTTGACTTGAAGGAAACGAGTCACAGTGTTTGCTGTTGGAATAATAATAAAGGCTCTGGTTAGATGTTTAGTGTCTGCGGTCAAAATGCTGACAACCGCCTTCGACTTTTGTATCCCCTTAAAATGTAGCATTACAGGTGGATGGTGGGGCGTTGGAGGGGTTGAAACACCAGACTGCAGCAGCGACACTGATATGTCACATGCAAAGACAGCAAACTTGGCAGCTTAAATTGTAGCATCCCTGGTTGAAAAGATGGCCTCTCAAACTGATGGCTCACAATCCTTTAATTAAACAGCCGTGTATGTGAACACACCGTAAGAGCTACAACATAAAGAGAATAAAGGACCATTAGTAACTCAAACAGTGTGGTACCTTTAACCTTTTGCCTTATTCATTAATCACAAATTAATTTTCTTTACCTTACATAACATATAACAGTGAAACTTGTAAATTGTTGCATTGCTGCCTAAATATGACGAGGTGCGTGAGCACACAAAGTACATATTTACAGGACAAACTTTGATACAAACTTGTTCCCTCATCATCCAGGTGCTAAAGAACTGTTTGCAACTCAGATTTGCACCTTATTAGCCGTTTTTTTCCCGTTCCTTAACCATTGAGCACACCTTCTCTCCGTGCATTGAAAACTTGCGCTTCTACTGTAGAGATGTTTACGCCACTTGATTTACGGCACCTTGTCGCTCTATAACTTTCTAAATAAAAGCATCAGCTAGGTCCAAGCTGCATCAATAGCCAATCATGAACCAATTTACAAAATATTAATGAGGTCATTTACATAAATATGTTTCCAGACTGTGAGACTGTGTTCAGGAGAAGGAGGATGTATGTAAACATAAATGTGTCTCACGCGGTGCAGCACGAGCTGCCTGCCTAAACTAGCTTGCGTGCTCTGCCCCATGTTTAGCAGAGCGGTTGAGTAGCATGTAAATGTAATTTCTGGGAAGCCGGCTTGGCCACTGAGTTGAATAGTTGCTTCTTCATGCTGCAGTAACACTGCCCAGATGGTAGCAGTGTGTGAAAAAGTAATTACGCAGGTAGGTAATGTATCTGATTATATGTTGCATCCTCCTGGTATAAATCTTCTTCAGGTGTTCCTCCCAGTGAACCCGATAATAAGTGTTACGGTGTGTTCACACCGAACGCGATGGACGCGAATAGAGCGTCAGGTTTACATGTAAAGTCAATGGAAAGGCGCGATGACGCGCGATTGCGGGTCCCGCGAAAATTCGGAAGCAGATTTGCGTCGCGAAAACGCCAAAACGCGTGAAACGCGCGTCAGTGCAGCGCGTCTGGCGCGTTTGACTCGCGAATAAAACCACGCGCGTGAGTTTTTGTGTTGCATTTTGTGCATACGCGCGTTTCGCGTCTACCGCTCGAGTTGGAAAAATCTGAACTCCAGCGTCAAATCGCGCCGCGACAACCAATCAGGAGCCTGGTGACGTGGCTGTTACCTAGGTCAAAGGGGCAGATCCAGCCAAAGCCTTTCATACTTCAATGGAGGGGAAGGCTAATCAATGCGGTAGCAAACAACTCGGAGCTGTACAACACCAGCTGCTTTCAGTACCGAGACAGGAATAAAAAGGACCGAGCTTGGAGGAAGATATGTGAAGAGATCGGGCAACCTGGTAAGTTCATTCATTTCTCTTTTGAAAGTTTTCACTGACCCGGGGAAGCCGCACAAAAGCTAGCAAGCCACCGCTATTTTCCCACTGACGTACAAATACCGTTCTGCTTTTATGCATGTTGTCATTTAGGAATATATTTTATTGTTTATTAATAAACAGCACACAGTGGTCCCGCTGTTCATCCGTCACTGCTTTGCTTTTTCGCTGATTTTTTATTGCACAGTACAGCATTGCATTCTGCAGCCTGATTGACAAATCTCCTGCGCTTGCCAAATTTATCACGTTTGGTTTTGATAACCATCGCGTCCAATAGAAAAAACAGCACAAAAACACCCATAACTATGAGCCTCATTCGGAAATAGACACCTGCACCGTGAGGGAAAAAGGCGCACGAAAGTGGCGGGCAGATGAAGACAAACCGCGGCATAATAATACTTTTACGTTTTGCAATCTACAAAGGTTTGCACTTTGAGAATCAATTGTGAGAACTGTGACCAATGTTCATGAGTGTGGGGAAAACAGTGTATAAAGTGCGTGGCCAGGGGCTAGTTATTCTGAGAACCCCTGCAATAAATGAGGGACCACTGTCTACTCTACGATTATTATATCCAACCTGTTAACATTTAATACTGTATTGATAGAACAAACTGATTCTGCAGCAGAGCATCCCCAGTCCCTGAGCTCCTGCTGCTGCACCCACAGATATGTACAGCAAGCACTGATACCTTTTTAGTCGGTGGGATTCCCTTGTGATCACCTTTACTAAATATCTACAACCAATCTGATTATATCCTGTTATTGTTTTTTTTTTTTTTTCAATGTTGAAATTAAAATCTAGTAGCAGCCTTCTCATTTCTTTGTGTTTTGTGCTGTTTTACAGGCCCACAGAGGAGGACGGCTCCGAGGCAGATGAGGGACGGGTCCCAGGACGGTCCATCGGCGGTGGAGCTGGCCATCCTGGAGTCCCTGAAGAGGCCACACCAGTCTCCAATGGAGCATTTCCTCCTCAGCCTTGTTCCTGCTCTGGAGAGCAGCTGGTCCTTTTTATTCCTGTCTCTCTGTAAATTCTTATATTTTATATATTTATGTTTAATGTTTTTCTGTTTGAGACTTTTAATATTATTTCAAATAAATGTTTATAATGACTAATGTCTCAGTTCTACTACACAGCAAATGTTGGCACACAACTTGACACATGTAGAATTTATTTCATATTATACTAATGACAAAATATACTGATACAGTGGGATGCAGAAGTTTGGGCAACCTTGTTAATAGACATTATTTTCCTGTATAAATCGTTGGTTGTTACAATAAAAAATGTCAGTTAAATATCATACAGGAGACACACACAGTGATATTTGAGAAGTGAAAAGAAGTTTACTGGATTTACAGAAAGTGTGCAATAATTGTTTAAACAAAATCAAGCAGGTGCATCAATTTGGGCACCACAAAAAAGAAATGAAATGAATATTTAGTGTATATCAATGTGTGTGTCTCCTATATGATATATGGGGTGCCTTTGTCTGGACGTGCTTCCCATCCAGAGCTGCACAGCACAGAGGAAAGTTCCAGCGCTCCTGGAATCCCTCTGTGATGGACCGCCAGTCTCCAGGTGAAGGCACAGCCATGAAGTCGTCCACTAGACAGTCCCAGATGGACGTCGCTGCCTGGGGGGTGATCTGGCTCACCGTGGACACACCGACTCTGAAACTGAACGCGATGGTCCTGAAGGAGTCCCCGGTGACAAGGAACCTGGACAAAATTGTTCAAAATCAGTATTATGTGTACTGCAGTTACAAAATACATTATTCAAATTCCAAAATACTTTTGTGATGTCAGATATAAATCACAAAACATGAATCTTACATAAAACATTTTGTAATTATAAGGATAATTACAAAATGTATATTAGATAATATCTAAAACTGTCACGGCTGCACAGCAGTCGTGTGGTGAATTGAGAAAAGGATCCAAGATGCAGGCACTGACTGGGGTGCGAGTGAAAATTTATTTGCAGAGGTGATAAAGTGACAAAACAGGAAGAGCAGAGCGGGGAGTAAACAAACCTAAACTGGGAAAACTAAAGAACAAAACACTCACGGGAGGAGGAGCGAAATGCACAAAGAGAGATGGCAGAGAGACGCAGAATGAATACCAGGTAACAGAATAATGCAGACTGACATGGAGTTAAACAGACGACGCGACAGAGAGCACAGGAAAACACAGGGCTTAAATACACGGGGAGTAATCAGGGAATGGGCCACAGGAGGGAGACACAGCTGGGAGCAATAAGGCTAACGAGACAGGGGAGAGGTAAAACTGAACACACTGACATGAGACCTGAACTTTCAGAATAAAACAGGAAACTAACAGACACAGAGAACCAGACCGGACACTGAACTTGACAGGCAGACTCATGAGCAGACACAATAACACCATGGACAGACAGAGGGAACACAGAGAAGTGGAAGCAGGCAGGCAAAGAACAGAAACCTAACAAATGGCAAAATCACAACAGAATACACACTCTGAATGAACAAAAGCATAAGGAACACAAAACACTGAGTCCTCAGACTCAGGACCATGACAAAAACAGTTGTGTTTTGTTTTAACTTTAACATATCATAATTTGATTGGTAGCAACTTTCACAACTACAGTGAGCCAATCACTCATAATTCCTAAACATGTCAATCAGGTAGGAATGAAGTAAGACATTAATAGAAATAAAGAGTTGTATGTTGACATGTAGCCCTTTCCTTGCTTAAATCATTAATATTTTTGAAAAATTAATCTGTGATAAGACAGCTTATCAAGATAGAACCATGTAACTAGAGATGAACCAAACTGTTCACAGTTTTATCTAACACTGTTTTAATAAAGGCTGTGACCCCTGCTATAGAGTCTGACAGCTGCAGGGATTATATACAAATATTCAACTATCCCAGAATTAAACCAGGTCTAAATAAAAAGGAGTGAGTATCACTACAAAGGTTAACTCAGTGGTCCTAATGCTCTAGTTTGATATCAGCAAACACCGAGCGCATACATTGATGTGACACCACAGCCATGCTATCATGCAAACACTGATAACAGCATAAATCGAATTAAATCGGGGCTTGATGAGACCTTCTGAGTATCACTAGAAATATTATAAAGAGTCGTCTCTGTACCACAGTTTGCTTTCAGTAAACACCGACAGCATTCACTGTTAGCATAGCACATCCATGTTAGCAGTGTATAACTGGATGGATTAGCATATTAGCACAGATATCAATAAAGGACTACCGTATTAAATACTTTTACTAACCTCAGGCAGACGGACAGGCGCTCTGCAGGTGGGATTGAGCGCCTGTAGTTGGTGTCTAGGCGGGCGATGCTGGGACCGACGAGGGAAAGCAGGTCCTCAAACTGGCCGAGTGAATGACGGTGATAGCGCTGGAATCGGCAGTCATCCAGGCGCAGCTCCTGGAGCAAGTGGTGAAACTCACCAAACTGCTCATGCCTCTGGAGGACCTGATGGACCCAGGTACGGCGAGGACGTCCTTTACGCCGCTACTCTGCTCTCCACAGTACATAGAGAAGGGAGACTCTCTCTTCAAGCGCTAGCTCGATAGCTGCCATCTTGCAAAGATACCGGTCTGGCACAACTCCCTCCCACATTCCTCCCACATTTCCGGTTCACGCGCGTCGATGGATTTTTCTTGGACACGCGTTGAGACGCGAATGTACACGCGTCAAATTAGGGGCGTTTGGGGCGTTTTATTCGCGTCCATCGCGTTCGGTGTGAACACACCGTTAGAGCTCTCACACCAAATGAGGAAGCTGCACATCTGTATTCCCTCCCAGTTCTCACTCCTAAATTGGTCGCATACAGATACGTCCCGAGGACCCGTGTGTGTCACATTTTAACATGCTTTTCGTGCCGCTTTTCAACGTGAAGGGAGGTCAGATGGATTCGGTAGAAGTCACTCAGTGTCTGAAATAGATGCTATGAGGCTGCAGGCAAATGTGCTCTGCTGGTGTCATGACTAAACATGGGGAAAAACAAAGTGTGGACAATCTTGCCAATAAACAGAGTCTTTACTAAACCCAAAAAAAGTTGCGTGGTTCCCTGAACCAGACTAAAGTACAACAGAAAAGGAAAAGTCTAGAAAGTGTCAGTCACGATCGGCCCTCGAGGTCGTATGATTGTGTCAAATTGCTTTACAGAAAGAAGATGGAGGGAAAAGAGACATAAATCAAGAGTGCACCTGTGACTGTGAAAAATGGAGTGGAGTTTCATGCAAGGGCAGATTCATCTGACAGTTCAGTCAAAAGAGGAACTGGAAGGATGCCGGAAGCCTTTCCCCCCCTCAGATTACAGGTGTGCCTCGTCGTGCTCTCTAGTGAGCTCAAAAATGTACGTTTGAAAATCATTGATCTAAAAGGAGAGTGGCCAGAACACGGGGAAGCACCAAATCTAGTATTATGATGCATCCATGCTTTTAAAAATTATACATAACAGAATTATACCACAGTTACATGTGTGTACCAAATTTAACCCCTAATTTGCAAATATATGCACTGAAAGAAACTGGACAAGTTCCTATATATAGTTAACAGTGGGTTCCTTAAGTGGTAAATTGAAAAAAATCCATGTGTGGAAAAAAATGTTGGAAAAAAGAATTTGTGTAAAATTCTTTCATTGTCCTGTATGTTTACAGATGTTTTTTAACTGTGCATACAGAAAAACAAAGATAATCCAGTCGTGGCTGGAATGCAGGAATCTAATAAACAAGAGTCAGCGAATTGTTTCCGTCACAGCAAAAATAAAAGCAAAACAAAATTGACAGTGAAGCTGTGACAGCTTAAGGAAATATGATGGAGGAAGAGAGATGGTGAAGTGCTAGTTACACTCAATTTAAACAGTGATGACAGCAAACCTTGCAGCTGTACCTTGAGGGTTAGACTGGATTTTCCGCCTCAGCGCTGCTCTTGAAGTTTGAATTATTCGGACTGTAACCCTGTTTGCTTTCGACCTTTCGAAGGGCATCAAGTCAGATGTCGGTCGACTGAGCAGATTAAATGTGTGAAAGCTTCTCAAGGATATTTCATTAGCCTTGGCTTTGACATTTTTAATATTAGATTCCTCAAATATTTGTGGAGCTTATCCTAATTTTTGATTTCATACTTAAAAATAATTTAATTTGCTGTTAATATAAATAATTATACATAATTAAAGCACCATCTTCATTCTGATAAACCTGCGAACCATGCCTTCTACATTGTAGTGGACTTATTTTAGGGTTAACCCATCTATTTGGTGAGGTCGGACAATTCAGGGGGTTCCCGAGGCAAAGGTTAGTCTGACTGGAGCCTTCAGGAATACGATATCTGATTTCTGTGGGTGTTTCGGCTCTGTGTTGGGTCACAAGGACATCATTGCTGCTTGTAGACAGTGCATGAATGTAACGTCTGACCAAGGACAGAGCTTCAGAGACTTTATTCCATTTTACGCATTCAGCTGATAGCTGTCCATTATCTGAATCTCATTCATTCATTGCTGTATGTCAGCATGCTACTTTCTCTTCATGCATGTAATCGATATGCTCTTCTTCATACGTGTCTGTCTGTCTGTCTGTCTCCTGCATCGCTGCAGTTATACTGCTCAGATGAACCACAGTTGCTGGACCTACACCTCCAGTTTGGTTCAACCAGGAAGTGCTGAGTAGAGAGCAGTGAGACAATAAAAACAAATCAGGTTTCAGAAGACAAAATATTTTTTAGGCGAGGAAAGAAGAGGGTGAAATTAAGGTGAAGAGTAATGTGATACTTCAGAATATGACAGGGATGTTGCAGGGCTGCTGGTGGTGGTGGATGGGGGGAATTCCCAGACCACCACCATGACCTTCTGTCCCACAATCCATCAGGGCGTCAGAGGCTGCACGGCCACACGCCACGATGACAAATCTGCCTGTCGGCCGAGCACAGCGTGACAACTTGGCATTTTAAGTGCTCAGATTAACTTTGAAATTGGGAAGAAGACATTACAGTCAGTGCTGTGCACAAAGACCGTCTGGAGAGGGGGGTGGGGGTGGGGGGGGTTAATTACATTACATTAAATGTATTCATGAATTTACAGTCTAGTTTAGACGAACTTGAGTTAAATGAGATGAACTGAATGTTGGACTTGTTTCTAAACAGGTTTTCATTTGAGTCACTTTTAAAAGCACCCGAACAATGTTTAGGGGTTTATTTCAATAGAAAACCGTCTCCACTGAGCAAAAAGTTTGACTTTGCTTCACTGCGTCAAAGCAAGAAATCTGTAATTACTGATAATGAACTGTCACACGATTAAAAACCCAGGCGGCGAGTAGTAACATCAGCAATTACTTAGATGTGCACTTTTGTCTCTTTGATATATTTCAGTCCAAAATACAAAAGACTTTTGGTTTTATTTTTACTTCTTTAAGGGAGATATCTCAGCAAAGTGCGACAGTTGTGTTCAGCAGCTAAGTGCTAGCTTCGTCATCGCCTGAATGGTTCTGGGCAGGTAGTTTAGCCTGCATTTACTCAATCTTTTCCACCTGCTGCTGCTGCTGCTTGAAATAAGATCAATGATTCTACTGAGATTTGGCCAAAATGGTTCATTTACAGGCTCTTAACCCCCCAAAAAGGAAAAAAAACAGATGAAAAATGGACTTTTTATAGATGTTTTATAGACTTTCCCTGGAACCCTGGGATCAGCATAAAAGAAAAACCCCAAAGATTTCTGGTCTGAATGGGAATTTAGTGAAGTAAATGTCCTTTGTAAAAACAGCCGTACTGTTCATAAATATCCGATGTAAAATGTGTACACTGGTCACACTCCACCCCCTCTCACTGCTCTCTTTTTACTTCAGAAAAGAAAGAATGAGTCACTTATTGCTCATGACAACTTGAATTATTATGCCCTAAAGGAAGAGTCCGCTTTTAGTACTTACTGAGATTCTGATCTAAAAATACAAGACAGGCCCCGAATGAAAAGTTTTGACATCTGCATCTCAGTGCAACTGATAAAACGGATAATCAGTTTAAAGACTTGAAAGAAAATCAATTTTCATCAGGACTTAAAAAGTGAAATGCACGTTTCTGTGCCATTGTTGTCTTCTCAAAGGGATGTCATGTGATTGTGAGTAGTGATTCTTATCTCAGAGTAATGGTGCAGTGAAGAGGGAACAAAGACTTGTTTTTTTACCCGTTTGTCTTATTTTTCTTGGTCTCTTTCTGTTCTGCTGCAGTGTTTCTGCTTCACTGGGACTCTTGCTTTCCCTTCGCATAGTTGACAGCTAACAAAACACTTTAATTCAACCAGAAGATGTCATTATAATCCATTTATAATCAAAAGTCATTGTTTGAAATTACACTCAAAGTCCCCTCTCTGGCTGTCATTCTAGTCCCATCTTTTAGCTTGCTATTTGTTTTGGCCTGTAGGTGCATAAGGTGATGTTTACTAAACAATAACTGTGTGAATGATGCTGATAATTGAGCTAATTAACCTCTTCAACCCTACAGAGCCATCAGTGGGTCTGTCATTGAAAATGCATTCTGGGAACATGGATTTATTTTCAAGTTATGTTACAGGTAATTTGAGTCGGAATTAAAGGTAATTGAATATAAAACGATACACAAACACTTACAGAGCTGAATTTTTGATTGGATTTTGCACTGCAAATTACAAACTTTATTTAATCTGAATATGAACCGTGCTTCTCTTCCTTTCTTTTTTATTTACATGCAACTATTTAATTTATTTGTCAAACTCAAGACAAGAAAAATGGGGAAACAGGTGAGACAATTTAGTGAAACACATGCAGACATAGGTGGAAGTACAGTATGTAAGTACAGTATGAGGCAAAAAGCGAGTTTGTACAGTTCTGAGGAGCTTGGATGTCAGTATTTGGGTATGACCAACTTTATTGTTCATCAACAGTGTCTGAACCCAGACATGAGCCACAAAAGCCAGTGCATTCCCAGTGCTGGTCCCACACTGACATGAATGGGGAAGGTTATGTCCAGCATCACATCCCATATGGAAAAGAAATAGTAAAAACTTATATGTGATTACTCATGAAAGTGGCCACTTTCATGAGTAAATCATATAAGGCTTACATGATTTACTCATGAAAGTGGCCACTTTCTCATTACTTTCATACATTGTTTTGTATCCAAAACATACAAGTTTCATTATATAATTTTTCAAGGGATCTCAAGGTTCAAGGTTCTTTATTTGTCACATGCATAGTTATACAAGTATAACACACAGTGAAATGTAGCCTGACACGCTCCTCGACATGTGCAAAAATTGGGGGGGGGGGGGGGGGGGGGGGGGTGTAGAGGAGGAACATTATATATATATATATATATATATATATATATATATATATATATATATATATATATATATATAGTATATACACTGGGTGAATGTGCAGTAGTAGCAGTAGTAGCAGCAAGCAGGTGAATTCTGTACATTAATATGAATAGACATATTAATATGAATAGACATCTGACCTGATCTTATATCTGTTTTCACTCTTATATGCTTTTCATACAAGTTTCACACAAGACAGATACAAACTTTATAAGATTTATATATATCTTTTCCATATGGGATGTCAGCAAGGGTATCTGGACAAAAATCTTTAGTAATGTAAATGTGCAGACCATCGAGAATAAGATTTCCATACCAGACCGGTCGAGGTCGGGTTCGAATGAGTGAGAGTAGGGATGCTAAATGCAGGGAGAGTAAATGGAGAGTATCATACAGAGAAGGAAGGTGAGCATATTGTATGTGCAGGAGACAAGGTGGAAGGCAAGCAAGGCCACGAGCACTGGAGATGGACTGGCTGTGGTGAATACACATTTCAGGAACAGGGAGGAACATAAGGAGATGTAAGACTGGTGGAAGGTGCACTCAGGTGGATTACATCTTATGCAGAAAGTTCAATCTGAAAGATTTAGGAGACTCCAAGGTGGCGTCAGGAGGGAATGGATGGTAGTCTGTAGAATGACCTTGGAAATCAAGGGGAGGAAGAGAGTGAAGGCGGATACAGGCATATATAAGTATGCATACAAATTCAGAAGAATATTGATTTCAGGGAGGAGTTGAGGCGGTCTCTGGGTGGTAGAGAGGAGTTACGAGATTATTGGTAAATACGGCTGTTCTGAAGGAAACGAGGTGTTTGGTGTATCCTCTGGACACAGGAAAGTACAGTCCTGATGAAAAGTCGTGAGCCACAACACATTTTTGATTGGAAAGGGTGAAGTGATTTGTTGAAAGGTGCACATGAAAATGCAGTATGTAAGGCAAAAACAGAGTTTGTACTATTTTTAAGAGCTCAAAATTCAATACTTAGTATGACCAACTTTAATCTTCAACACAGCCTGAACTCTGAGGCAGCTTCATGTCATTCCTTTAAGTAATCTTCAAGAATGATTCTCGAGGTTTCCTGAAGGGCTCTCAGAGCTCTTCTTCATATGTCTGCTGTCTTTCTAGATGATATTGTATTGAAGGTACTTTCCTGTGTTTATAATTCCATAATTTTTACAAGATCTCCAACACAAAACCAACAAACAGCAAGTGCAGATCCAAACTATGACATAGCCTCCACTGTGTTTTACAGGCTGTAGACACTGACTGACCTCCTTTGTACATATTGATGATAATTTGAACAAAAACCTTTAGATCCTCAGATCTGATCCCTCGGATTTTTGACACACCTCAGCCTTTTCTGCCCATTTCCCTTCCTTAAGAATGACGTCTTGACAGTTAGTGAACAGTCAGTGGATTAACTTAAGAGCCAGACGGCTCTCTGAGGTCATGTGTCAGGTCTTTGCTGGATTTTTTTTCTGTATGATTTAAGTACACGACTTTCAGATACGATTCATCTGCTGTAAATCGTTTTAGGCTCACCCCTTTTTCTTTTGTCCTTCACTTGCTGTCTGTTGTGTAGATGTCCAAAGAAAAACTTCGAAAGACCTTCAGAAAGCCCGGAGAACTTCCTTGAGGCCACTTTAAGAAATTATAGAACAGTCTGGCTCCTTGAAAGCAAAATACTTGGAAATGACAGGAGGCTCAAGACTTTTGCACAGCACTGTGTGGCATACAGTGGGGCAAAAAAGTATTTAGTCAGCCACCGATTGTGCAAGTTCCCCCACTTAAAATGATGACAGAGGTCAGTAATTTGCACCAGAGGTACACTTCAACTGTGAGAGACAGAATGTGAAAAAAAAAAATCCATGAATCTACATGGTAGGATTTGTAAAGAATTTATTCGTAAATTAGGGTGGAAAATAAGTATTTGGTCACCTCAAACAAGGAAAATCTCTGGCTCTCACAGACCTGTAACGTCTTCTGTAAGAAGCTTTTCTGTCCCCCACTCGTTACCTGTATGAATGGCAGCTGTTTGAACTCATCATCTGTATAAAAGACACCTGTCCACAGCCTCAAACAGTCAGACTCCAAACTCCGCCATGGCCAAGACCAAAGAGCTTCCGAAGGACACCAGGAAAAGTATTGTAGACCTGCACCAGACTGGGAAGAGTGAATCTACAATAGGCAAGCAGCTTGGTGTGAAAAAATCAACTGTGGGAGCAATCATCAGAAAATGGAAGACATACAAGACCACTGATAATCTCCCTCGATCTGGGGCTCCACGCAAGATCTCATCCCGTGGGGTCAAAATGATCATGAGAACGGTGAGCAAAGATCCCAGAACCACACGGGGGGACCTGGTGAATGACCTGCAGAGAGCTGGGACCAAAGTAACAAAGGTCACCATCAGTAACACACTACAACGGCAGGGAATCAAATCCCGCAGTGCCAGACGTGTTCCGCTGCTGAAGCCAGTGCATGTCCAGGCCCGTCTGAAGTTTGCCAGAGAGCACATGGATGATACAGCAGAGGATTGGGAGAATGTCATGTGGTCAGATGAAACCAAAGTAGAACTTTTTGGTATAAACTCAACTCGTCGTGTTTGGAGGAAGAAGAATACTGAGTTGCATCCCAAGAACACCATACCTACTGTGAAGCATGGGGGTGGAAACATCATGCTATGGGGCTTTTTTTTCTGCCAAGGGGACAGGACGACTGATCCGTGTTAAGGACAGAATGAATGGGGCCATGTATCGTGAGATTTTGAGCCAAAACCTCCTTCCATCAGTGAGAACTTTGAAGATGAAACGAGGCTGGGTCTTCCAACATGACAATGATCCAAAACACACCGCCCGGGCAACAAAGGAGTGGCTCCGTAAGAAGCATTTGAAAGTCCTGGAGTGGCCTAGCCAGTCTCCAGACCTCAACCCCATAGAAAATCTGTGGCGGGAGTTGAAAGTCCGTGTTGCTCGGCGACAGCCCCAAAACATCACTGCTCTCGAGAAGATCTGCATGGAGGAATGGGCCAAAATACCAGCTACTGTGTGTGCAAACCTGGTAAAGACCTATAGTAAACGTTTGACCTCTGTTATTGCCAACAAAGGTTATGTTACAAAGTATTGAGTTGTATTTTTGTTATTGACCAAATACTTATTTTCCACCCTGATTTACGAATAAATTCTTTACAAATCCTACCATGTGGATTCATGGATTTTTTTTTCACATTCTGTCTCTCACAGTTGAAGTGTACCTCTGGTGCAAATTACTGACCTCTGACATCATTTTAGGTGGGGGAACTTGCACAATCGGTGGCTGACTAAATACTTTTTGCCCCACTGTATGTGGTTTGGGTGGTATGTTAAACATTTCCAAACAACCAGCAAAATGACAATGACAGTATGTTAAAACCCAATGCAGAAATATCAACCGCCTACATGTGACATGTTTAGGGAACATACGGAGATTGTAACCACAACATCTCCCCAAATGTGCACAGAGCTGGTTAAGCTGAAGTCAAACAGGTGTAAACAGCAGTGCCTCATCAACACAAGACATAAATGTCAAACATGGCAGAAAATCATTCAGCCCAAAGAGCGTCAGATCAATCAGAAAATCAAAATACGTCACAAAAAATAAACGTTAAGCAGAATAATTCTCATTAGAACTGATTCGAATGTTGAGCGTACCGAAGCGTGAAAGATGTGCTGCTGTGTGTCGCTGTATGTGGTGTGAGCACGTACCTCCAGCACCGCCCTTGTGCCTTGTTGGGGGCTCAGCAGATTGCCTTGTTATTCTTGTTTTTCATTAGTCATGCAGGTTGTGGTGCCGCGCTGGGCGGTTTAGGTCATGTTGCTCCCAGGAGGGCCTCATCCCGCTCCTACGACCTCGCGCACAACATTCGCATCGTGATGACAACTGTGAGCAAAGCCGTCGCATCTGTTGCAGCCTGTTTAGCTCTCCGCTCAGGTATCACGAGGCCATCTCTAACATATGCAGGGGAAGAATACTAACATTAATTTGAACTGTGTATAGTGAGAATATGAGAAATGCGTACATTAAACTGAAGCTGCGTTACATGCTGCTGCAGGACGGTGTCTGAGCTTCAGGCATGTCGCAGTCACGTTTCCAAAGCCTGAGCACCAGCGCAGCAGCACACATCTAAAGGAAAAGTTCAAATTCATTTCCATTACACTTTGCTTTCTAATGCAGCAACCACAAATAAATATTAAGTTACATTAAATATAAATCAAGGTTACTTTTCACTTAATTGCAGTCCTTCAGTTGGGTTAATGAAAAGCTTTACTGCAATCTAATTATCCTTTCAGTGCAGCATTTTGTAGGGTGAATACTAAAATACCTCCTGTTTTAAAGGGTTTCTGGTAAGAAAATCATTATTCAGAGGATATAAGTGCGTCATCAGTCCTGCAGACCACTGTGGAACTGGTGCTTCTGTGACGCTAGTGGCATGCTGGCTGAGAAAACTGTATGTTCCCATACTGAATGGACCTGATGAAAAGTTCTCTTTCCCGGGGCATCAAATCCTCCGATCCTGCTGTTCTGCTGTTCACCAACATCCTACATGCACAAAGTACATGTATGTAGGATAAACCTGCACAGTGGTGTCTGTGCACGTTTATGGCAGTGCATACACTTGTCTGTCACACCCACCTCCACACATTTAGATGCTTGTTCAGGACCCTTTGGTGTCACATGCCATGCTTTTAGTGTAAGCTGACATTTTTCAACAATCTACAGTTGCCATGACGTCTATTTTAACCCAAGCTGCAACCTTCTTGCCTACACAGGATTCATATAGGTTGTTATCAGTTGTATTTGTTTATTTGCTTGTTATGTGTCATATTTGTACTTTCTCTGCCCTTTTGGACGGTTCTCTCTTGAATCCAGACTGTTACCTGGGTA
The DNA here is from genome assembly GCF_057381845.1 of Rhamphochromis longiceps. Classification (NCBI taxonomy): domain Eukaryota; kingdom Metazoa; phylum Chordata; class Actinopteri; order Cichliformes; family Cichlidae; genus Rhamphochromis; species Rhamphochromis longiceps. Next base: position 33,016,736 of record NC_140566.1, read on the forward strand.
AACGATGGATAATTCAGTAATAGTAAAATGCATTTGGGATAGTATTACAGTGTGTCAGGTTGATTGCAGAACGTCAGTATTTGACCCCTTGGCAGGAGTCAGTACATTACATATACTACAGTCAATACTCTGCTTGGTTTTGTCACCCGGACATTATGTTCATCACAGCACATAAAACGATGCTAATCTGCTCTTTTATTTATTTTTTTGCTACGTTTTCATTCTTTAGCAATATCACTCAAAAAGTCAGATTTGTCTGGATATTTTTTTTTTTTTTTTTAACCAAAGGTGGGAGCTCAGATCCCGATAATGATTCAGGCGTTTATCCTGCACTATTGTGCGACAGGGCAGGATTGTTCATTCTACGTCATGTGTCCACAAGTACAAAGTTGACATAAGAAAAAATTGGAACTATTATCTTAATTTTGTCAAGAAAATCTCATAAAGTGAAGGTCCCTGTGGTCCGGAGGGCACTCTCAGCACTGCTGGGAGTTTAGGACTGTTGGGCTGCTATTCTTTCAGATCTTGTGGATTTCCTGAGTCTACAATTATTATTCATAACTGCTTCATGAACACTTCAGAGTGGAAAAGGTAATCTGCTTGCATGCTGTCACATAAACGGAGAGGCCCAGGCCTGGTGGAACCTTTAGCTGAAGGTCTATGAGGCAAAGGTAATGAAACGTCTATAAGAGGTTTATTCAGATGTTGTTGTTCTAATCACTTTAGTCTGTTTGTCATCTTGGATTATCTCCTAAATCTCACCGAACCCCATTGGTGTGGTGGTATTTTCTTTTACTTTCTTGATTGTTCACTAATTTGTGTCACTTTCTTAAATCATCTTGGCAACTTACAGTCGATTTATTCCCCCACTTTCCTCTGAACTTGCTGTTTTCTTTCTCCTTGTTCAGCTCTTGTTCAGCAGCGAGAAGAATTAATGAGAGAAGAACACTGAGCTGCTTTTCCTGATCTGTGCGTAAAGGTCAAATAGTGGGGAGAGTCAAAGCTGGATAATAACTGGAGATGAAAACCAAGTTCAAGTAGCTGCTGCTTGGTGTATTATGAGAGTGTGTGTGTGTGTGTGTGTGTGTGTGTGTGTGTGTGTGTGTGTGTGTGCGCACAAGTGTGTGCACGATGCAGGTTTTAAATTTACATGTGTGTTTTGTAACTGAGCAGCTGCCAATGAAGAAATGGGGCGTGGCCACATGTTGTAGCAAGTAACATGTAACAAATAATTTGACAGTTTGTGCTGCAGACATTTTTTGGTCACGTTTAGATGACAACGGCACTTGTGATTGCTTGTATGCATTTCTTTTGCTTTTAGGGCACCAAATAATGAAAACTGTGGTATTTTGTGCTGGAGTGGATGATCACACAGGAGAGGTGTTCCGTCTGTATGTGAGCTTTCTCAAAAAGCTTGTTAGCAGATGACAATGACCCTTCCGATGCAAAATGTAGGGAAGCTGTGACTCAAAGTTTTGTAGCATTCCAAAACTGGCATCCATGGCCTCTTCACACGGTGAGTTTTAGCCGGTGTGCAGAGGTGAGGAAGTTTAAACTTCTTTCTGAAGCATTTTTTCCCTTAGTTACACAACAGTCACTTTGGATACTTATAACTAAACGCATTCCTCTAGAGAGAGTCCATTGTGTTTGCAGTGTTTCCCTCCTATTCAAACTAATGGCATCTCTCTTCACGGCTGGCAATGCGTCCTATCTTCCATTCTGGCCCATAGACTGTATATAAAAGATGGCTGTAGAAACTTTGTCATGGCCCAGCAGATTGTGGATATGCGTTATGAAGCCTCGGCTTTTCTTTACAGCTGTTAACACCTTGTGTTGTTCTGTTTTTAAACAGAAGTGGTCATATTTAGATCAGATATTAGGGGTGCTGATAGACTCCAAGTTTAGCACTTACTAGTAAATGACAGGCTAATGCTGAAACATCACAAAAAGTGAACACAGACTTGTGTGCTCTGTTTGACACAGCTTCATGTGAATTTCGCCAGAAAATTTCATTCAGAATGCTCCTAAAAACACCGACACTACAAGTAAGAGGATTGGCGACTTTAATTTGCATCAAGAATTCTTAGCACCCACTTGGCACCTGCCACATGTTCTCAATTTTTAATTAGCTTTGCTCTGTTATGAAATTTAAAGTGTGAGCTTTGAAAAAAACATACGCATTTGTACTGATAAAGTGCCAGTCCCACAGGCCTTTAGACTGAATGGCAAACCATTTCCGATCTCTGGTCACAAGCTACAGCACAATAAGTTTCTCAGCTAGTTGGTGAGTGATTGCAGGCAGTTGCTGTGAAGGCCTCAGTCACACAGGCCTGACCGTTCAGCGATCCCCGTGGCAATCACAGCTTGGGAGAAATGTGTTTACCCCAACTGGGGTGGTCAGTCGGGGTCACCACCCAGCCTTGATTGTCTGTGACTCATATCTAAAAGGGAAAGCAGATGAAGAGAATAGTTTTTTTAAATCAGGTTGTAAATGTGCTTCTTTTTGCTGTAGAGTGTTTCAACATGGGAGTCTTTGTGAAACATCTCAAAGTGTTACAGCAGCAGTAGCGCTTTTATCTGCATGCTTGTGTGTGCACTTTAGCTCAGTGTGTCCCTTGTCAGGAGGGGTGAGTGTTTAACAAATGACTGCCAACCCGGGGACACAGGGGCCAGGGACCTCTGTTAGGGAGTCGGCCAACAATAAATCTCAAAAATCAATATGACAGGGCCTGGAGTAATCAGTATCAATGATTTTAAACCGGAATAAGTCCCTTGGGGTGAAGAATGATAAAATTCTCTGAGTTCAAAGTCTGAAAAAACATCCTGAAGGATGGAAATGAAGGATGGAGAAGAGGAAGAAAAAAAGGAGGAAAGAGAGAGAGAGAGATTATTGATGCTTTTTACCCAGAAGGCCTTGCAGCAGGGTTAGGATCTCTGTTCTGTTTTCTCTGTTTGTGCCTTTTTCCCTTCTTTCCTCCTCTTACTTTTCATCCGTCACTCTTCTGCTGTCTCATCTGGTCGTCTTCACTCTTACCTACTCTTCCTTTCATGCTTTCTTACTCTAAATCTTTGCAGCTCTTTCTCTGGTTTTGTCTTTAGCGACTCCATCGCTGCTTTTTTTTAAAAAAATTTTGTAGTCTGTTCCACTTTTTCTGCCCCACAGGATTTAGTTTTGATTGATAGTGAGTTTTTCTCTCCTTTTCCGCCTTCTAGTTTACTTTTAATGATCCATTAGGAGACGAAATCTACAGATCAAATTTCAAAATGGAACTTGTGACTTATTAAAATCCTATTTCGTCATTCAGGAGATAAAATATGTGTTGAGAAAAACACCAACATGATAAAGCCAATTACAGAACTGTTGCATGAAATATTTACACTCATTCTTGTAAAATTAGACTATAACAAAACATCAGATTTAAGGAGGTCTTAAATCTCTGTGGACACGTCTGCCCAATACTAAATGGAAGGTGTCAAAAATGAGAAGGGGAAAGAGGGAGAGCGCGCCACGCTTTAGCAGGCAGAGAAGACTGGTTATAGGACCCCCTCAGCTAATCACTGACTAATCATTTAATCTAAAAACCACTCAAAATAAATGGTAAATAAACTGGTCCTTATACAGCCCTTTCCTCCTCTGCCTGATCACTTTATACAGCATGCCTTATTTACCTGTTCATACCGGTTCCTATCTAACTTTCTAGCTAACACTGCGATGGATGCATTGGAGAGCAATTTCAGGTGAGTATTTTGCACAAGGATATTTGGCATGCAGACTGAAGCAGCCGGGGATCGAAACACAGACTTTCTGATTAGTAGATGACCTGCTCCACCTCCTGAGCCGCGGCCGCCCCAATCAAGTAATGTCCTAATAATAGATGATGTCTTCGTGATAGCATTTCAGCAAAGATGTTACCTCTCATGTGTTTCTCTGGAAGCAGCCAAAGCCCAAAGATGAGTGGTCAACGCTGGACTGAAAAGAAATCAGATCATTTCCAATATCAGAAATCTTGACCCAGGTTTTTTAGAGGTTCTGTATATTCGCATTAATAATTGCATTCATTCCTAACCACTTATTTTTTTTAGCTAAACAAAGATTCTGCACAAAAGATGTATCAATTGCTGTGTTCACTTGATTTGAGTTGGTGTCAGTTTTCTTTTGTTCGTTATATTCTTTCTCCACGCGAGAGGCGCTGCTGGCAGGAACAATTGGCTGATTTGGGTTTCATGTGCAGTAGCTCCAAGTCTCTGGAACAGTGGCCTGTGCCCTTTGCTGAAGACAGTATTTAATCACTTTTCCCCTCTTCCTTGGCACTGGTTGAAAATATGTTGAATGGCAGCCCTGCCATGCTTGAAACATCTGGGCCCCACTGTGGGTAAATGTCAACAAATAACATTCAGTCAGCGTTTTAAACATTTATCTGCCCCGGAGTTTCTCTTTGCACAGACTCCTCCACCCCCCTCCTATTCAGCTGCATCTGCCCTGGGTTCCCCACTGGATGTATTTTAAACCTACAGGGAGTGCAGAATTATTAGGCAAATGAGTATTTTGTCCACATCATCCTCTTCATGCATGTTGTCTTACTCCAAGCTGTATAGGCTCGAAAGCCTACTACCAATTAAGCATATTAGGTGATGTGCATCTCTATAATGAGAAGGGGTGTGGTCTAATGACATCAACACCCTATATCAGGTGTGCGTAATTATTAGGCAACGTCCTTTCCTTTGGCAAAATGGGTCAAAAGAAGGACTTGACAGGCTCAGAAAAGTCAAAAATAGTGAGATATCTTGCAGAGGGATGCAGCAGTCTCAAAATTGCAAAGCTTCTGAAGCGTGATCATCGAGCAATCAAGCGTTTCATTCAAAATAGTCAACAGGGTCGCAAGAAGCGTGTGGAAAAACCAAGGCGCAAAATAACTGCCCATGAACTGAGAAAAGTCAAGCGTGCAGCTGCCAAGATGCCACTTGCCACCAGTTTGGCCATATTTCAGAGCTGCAACATCACTGGAGTGCCCAAAAGCACAAGGTGTGCAATACTCAGAGACATGGCCAAGGTAAGAAAGGCTGAAAGACGACCACCACTGAACAAGACACACAAGCTGAAACGTTAAGACTGGGCCAAGAAATATCTCAAGACTGGTTTTTCTAAGGTTTTATGGACTGATGAAAAGAGAGTGAGTCTTGATGGGCCAGATGGATGGGCCCGTGGCTGGATTGGTAAAGGGCAGAGAGCTCCAGTCCGACTCAGACGCCAGCAAGGTGGAGGTGGAGTACTGGTTTGGGCTGGTATCATCAAAGATGAGCTTGTGGGGCCTTTTCGGGTTGAGGATGGAGTCAAGCTCAACTCCCAGTCCTACTGCCAGTTTCTGGAAGACACCTTCTTCAAGCAGTGGTACAGGAAGAAGTCTGCATCCTTCAAGAAAAACATGATTTCCATGCAGGACAATGCTCCATCACACGCGTCCAAGTACTCCACAGCGTGACTGGCAAGAAAGGGTATAAAAGAAGAAAAACTAATGACATGGCCACCTTGTTCACCTGATCTGAACCCCATTGAGAACCTGTGGTCCATCATCAAATGTGAGATTTACAAGGAGGGAAAACAGTACACCTCTCTGAACAGTGTCTGGGAGGCTGTGGTTGCTGCTGCACGCAATGTTGATGGTGAACAGATCAAAACACTGACAGAATCCATGGATGGCAGGCTTTTGAGTGTCCTTGCAAAGAAAGGTGGCTATATTGGTCGCTGATTTGTTTTTGTTTTGTTTTTGAATGTCAGAAATGTATATTTGTGAATGTGGAGATGTTATATTGGTTTCACTGGTAAAAATAAATAATTGAAATGGGTATATATTTGTTTTTTGTTAAGTTGCCTAATAATTATGCACAGTAATAGTCACCTGCACACACAGATATCCCCCTAAAATAGCTAAAACTAAAAACAAACTAAAAACTACTTCCAAAAACATTCAGCTTTGATATTAATGAGTTTTTTGGGTTCATTGAAAACATGGTTGTTGTTCAATAATAAAATTATTTCTCAATAATACAACTTGCCTAATAATTCTGCACCCCCTGTAGATAACACCCTAATACCCTTACACTCACTGCAGCCAGAGCTCCACAGGCATTCATTTCAAATATTTTTTGCTTCTTTTTTTTCTAGCAGATAAATGTTGGCATCTGGAATAACTCACATTCAAAGGAATGCAAACCTCTGAATGCAGAGCAGGCAGGCCTCATTTTGGCTCCAGTGATACCAGGAGGCACAGCGAGGCTGGCAAGCCTGACTGTTCCAGCTGCACAGCATGTATTTCACCATCATGATATATACTTAGATGGTAAAACATGCATCCATCTATCTCTCCCTCATCCATCCATCCATCCATGACCACTCCCTGGTTAGGGTCTCATCGACTTTCAAAACTAACATGATGACGCCTTAACAAACACTCTCATCCTGGGCTATTTGACCTCAGTGAATCACATGATAGGGTGGGGTTAGCTTTCACAACAGGTTCACCCGAAACCTTGGTTGATTGAGACCCACACATGTTTTCACACCTTGGCTCATGTGATTAGGTAGAGGATCAACAGGGGGTCCACGGCCCTCCTGGAGACACTCCCACAGAGCTTAAATTCTGGGACCCTCCTCCAAATGCTCTTAGAACTGAATAAGGTTCTTAGATGAGAGGTGAAACACCTTCAAGGAAACTTAAAGAAGTCCAGATGCTTTTCTCTTCGAGCTCCTCAGACTATGATGACCTGGATGACTGAGAACCTTCACAGACAACTAACATGATGATTTCTCAACTTTAGGCTTTAAAAACAGAACTCAACAAATCCACACATGTGATAAACAGGATCATTTTTAAAATCTAGAAGATGAATGTATTTTGTGCATTTTAACTGAAACCTAAACTAAAAATGTGTGGGTTCAAACCTGGCTGTTGGATATCTGAATATGGAAGTGCAGAGTTCACAGGCAAAGTACCAGAAGGTTTGGTTTATGGAAGGAAACAGTTTTTGAAACATCGGCAATAATTTAACAACAAGTGAGCTTTTTAAAAATATATATCTGGGTTCATAAACATTATCTGACATGTGGAAGAGGAACAGCTGTATTAACGGCATATTCAGGCTAAACCCTGAAAAACTGTCAGCAGACAGATCCAGATTTATTTTTCTTTTTTTCCACTTTGACTCCATTTTTATGTGAATCATATCCATTACCACGACAACAGAAGCCTGGACACCAAGGGAGCTGATAGAGAACCATACGACTAAAGGCTGGATCTAGAAGGTCGGCAGAATAAAAATCAAGCAGTCACAGATTAATTCATTTTCTAAGATGACTAAATTAATAAATACTTCCAGAATAAATTTTCCAAGTATAATTGGATGGACTTTAACCTGTGTGGGTGGGCTGTCCAAGTAAATTCTACCTGTGGGAAACTGGATGTTAGCCTGACCCAAACACTGAACCTGCAGCCCGGTGAATGTTATTATCCTAAGATTATACCACGTTAATCCTACAAAACTAACAGCAACTAGAGATGGACCGATCTGATATTACGTATCGGTATCGGTCCGATACTGACCTAAATTACTGGATCGGATATCGGAGAAAAATAAAAAATGTAATCCGATCCATTAAATATCACGAAAGCACCTCACAAAACTTGCAACACCCCGTAACTCACCTCAGAACGTTAGCACGTCGGAGCAGTATGCATCACCTGATAGAGCAGCTGTGGCATGCGGGACCTGATGGTGGTCTGGATAGCATGTGGAGCTTCGCTAGCAACCCGGCATTTCATCTCCGACAAAGTTATCCCCGAGAGAAGTAAAGCAAGTGTGTAAGTCAATCTCTGAATGTTTGTAAAGCATTCCTGCGTTAAGCTTAACAAGCGACTGCCTCTTCTTGCTGCTACTTCAATCGTGAAACTGCTTAAATCAGCTGATCGGCTTTTCTGTCGCGAGTCTGTCTCTCGTTTGTTTTTGGTCCACTTTGCACCAGAAAGAGGAAACCAGCGGCTGAACAACAGCAGCACGTTTAAGCTTGATCAGCTGTTGTAAGAATTTATTTAATATTACTTTCTACTCGAGGATCTTTTTCTACGTAGCTGACGGCTGGTAACTGTGCAGGGGCGGATCTAGCAAAGTTTAGCCAGGGGGGCCGATAGGGCATTAACTGGGAAAAGGGGGCACAAAGACATACTTTTCTTTCTTATTCTCATTTAAAATGTCGAGCTTTTAATAAATAATTATCTGACACCCAAAGTTTTAATTTGATGTAAAATGAATAGAAGTCAATTACTGTACATAGTGACTATTAAGTCTAATATATATACCCTAGTAAGCTATAGTACTTTTTACTTTGGGAAGGTACCATCTGTGCAGTCTGCAATTTTGTTGAAGAAAGATGTTGAATCTATTTAATATTTCTTGAAAAATAATTGATTTCTGTGCATTTTTTTTCACACTGCATCAAATTAAGGTTGATTACGTCGATTAAGCATCATGAGGTGGCGCGTGAGGGGTGGTTCCCTATTTTTTATTTATTTAATTTTGTTGTTGCTGGGAGTTGGAACCCTATTAGTTAGGTTGCTTAATATTTACGCTAAGTACTCTTTAAAATACCAGAATAGGGAGGATGGTGTAGGTTTAAGTTTATTAGATTGATCAGTATTGCTGAACTATGAAATATTTTTTTTGTATACAGGTATAACAGAATAGCTTTAGTGTAGTTGTTGTTTTAAACTTGAGTATGAACTTGCAGACTTGCAAAATGCAGCAAGATATTTTAAAAAACAGTTTTGTTGATTAAAAAACACTATATCGGATTCATATCGGTATCGGCAGATATCCAAATTTATGATATCGGTATCGGACATAAAAAAGTGGTATCGTGCCATCTCTAACAGCAACTAAACATAATATGATGAAACCGATTGCCTTCCTTGTCATAAAGGAGCATTAATTTGCTATTCATACTGGCAAATACTGTTTACGTCAATTTCCCACAATCGTTCTGCGCAAGGTGGTGAGAAAAATCTGATAGTTGATGAACCTGCAGATCACAGATCAGTCGGTGCATACTCTTTGAGATGAAACAGTTGACTTTAGAGAAGCCCCTCTGAGGCTGCCATTATCAGGAATGAACAGAATTGAACTAAGAGGCAAAACCTTCCAGACCATACAAGGATGGAGGATCTTCACAGAGTCTCCGGAGACTAACTGACAACCAGCCTTTGAGCCTCGGGCTGCCCGAGACGCTCGGTCAGGGAATTCCACAGTTGAGAGGATCAGAGAGCAATCTCCTCACGAAAATCTGCCCCCAGTCACTGGTGTGGATCCAGAACAAACAGTATTCCTTACTTTGCAGTGAAGTAAAATATACAGATGACGGTAAGGCAGCGCCTCACCTACAGATAACCAGTACCTTGCATTTGGCCTTTTTTAGCCTGAACAGATGCAGTCAGACATGAAATGCTACATCAGAGGAGAACAGTAAATCTCAAAGGTCATCAGCTGGGAAGGAGGGGTTTCCTCTTCTCACACACACACATTGTATAATTCACCTTTCTTTAAATGCTATGCTGAGATTTAGATGGGATTGGGACTGCCGAAGGGTGGGAGAGATCTTTATGTGTGTGTGTGCGTGCATGCAAGTGTGTTTACATTTTGTTGTGGGGACTAGAAATTGGAAGTTTACTATGGTTGTGGGACCCACAGCCCTCATGGGGACTAAATCCCAGTTCCCACTAGTTTGAAGGCATATTTCAGACTCAAAATGTGCTTTTAGTGTCAGGGTTACACTCAGGTTACAGTTAGGTTTATGCATTCATTTTTGATGGTTAGGGGAAAAGCATTACGTCAATTAGATGTCCCCACAAAGATATGAAAACACGGTGGTGTGTGTGTGTGTCTTAATCGCTGCAGTGGAAGAAATGAGAAGCTTCTTAATTTCCTCGTCGCTCTGCTCATGTCTCTTTCCACCCTCACTTCTTCTGCTCGTCATTTCATTTCGCAGCCTACTCTCATTATCTTTTTAGCCCTCAGCTCATTTCATCGTGTCCGCCATCATACCGTATCTCACTTCCTGCACTCGGTGTGTCTGTCGCCGTCTCTTCAGAGCAGATTAGTAGCCATCAAACCGCGCAGCGATGCTGACTCACGCGCGCTCCGAGGTGGATCTTTTGTAAAATCTTTGAGTTGAACTTTCTCCATTCGCCTGCATCACTTCTTGTAGTCACTACTCAACCGCTGATACAACGCACACACGCTCACCTCTTGTGTCCACACAGGCACCAACATCTGTCTACACAGGATCAACGCCTAAACTGACAAGCAGCTGTGATGAATTGCTCTCCTCTTTGCTTTGACCTCCTCGACTTTAGCTGGCAAACAGCACGTGTGCTTTAACTTCAGTGTGCTGTGACTCTCAGCTGTAGTCCACGACCGCACCGTTTCAGCCACCATCGGTAGCCTGACATTTACCTCATTACTCTTAACTTGTCTAGCGTCTATCCCCGTTAAAAAACGAAGGCTGAATGTGGTAACAGCAAAACATCTGGTTTTTTTGGATATAAATGCATCGCGTGTCTGCATATTTAATGTTTGGAAACTAATAGTTCATTCCCTGAAATGCATGGAGGAGTCTTGACATGTCATTTAAATCTCTGCACATTTTGTTGGAGAAGTCATTTGATCAACCTCCGGCTGGGAGCTGTTTCACAGAAGTTACTGCTTAGATGCTTTGTTTTCTGCACAGCTGGGGCTGGCACAAGGCCGTGTTTTCCTTCAAGGTATAATGAGTGAAATGTTGTAAATGCCAGAGGTCAGATGACGCTTCACTGTTAGTCTGACCTGAAGTTGAAGCAAAGCAATAAATTAGAAACTTTTGTTTGTGGAGAAGGGCTGAAATTGTCCTTTTTTTAAAAAATAAAATAAAAATCAAACAAACTTGGCAATAAATGGGACAACAAAAGTACTGTACTTGACTGTGTTTCAAATGAAAACATCTTTTGTGCAATCAGCATATACAGCTTTTTGAGACTCGGACACATGAACAAGGAAACAAAAAAAAAAAATAAAGAAGCTGTGAAGCACACAGTTAACGCTTAAAATTAAATCGAAACATCAAGTATTTCTTACAGCTAAATTAGCTAAATTTTACTGCTCTTCATATCCATTAGCACAAATGAACAAATATTACTCAGACGGTGTGGCAGGTGTTTATCACATGATTAAAAAAAGGTTCATTTGTGTCCATGAACACAAACGAGTCGTGTTCTGTGACTGTTTTTAAGGCTGTGATGCTCTGCTGTGCACAGTGCTGTTGGGGCTGAACTGTTGCTACAAGTATGCCAATATAATTATATAAACACAGCACCTAGTTTCATTTTTCTATTAAACTCATGTGAGTCTTCTTAGTATCTCAGACCTGCAGACATTAAAGTAAAGCTGAGAAAACTCCTTGATCTTCTGACCTTGTGTCAAGCATCTTCATGAAGGCGTGAGTTACAGCCGGGCTGCCCAGAAGACCAACATTTATCACTTTGGAGAAGCCTTCATGTTAGCCCCCCTCCCCACTCACCTCTGGGACCTTTAGCGTTTTAGTCTTGTTAACACAGAAATAATTCTTTTAACGCTGAATCATTAGACAGTCTTGAAATCTACTTGGCATTCATTTATCTGTGGTGTTATGGTTCAGTGTAGATCGTTGCCAGATGGTTTTACCTCAAGTAGAGAACGGACAAGAGAACTTTCTCAGGTCAGATAAGTGAGTTGGGTTCATGATGATCCAGACATTCAAATTTTACATTCTCTTTTTGTTATTCCTTCTTGTTTTTAATGTCCACTTCACTGCATGCTTGAAAATGAGATAAAAGAAGAAGAGGATTCAGCAATAAAGTGATATTTTAATAGGAATTTTGTATTTCCACAGTTGATTTTAAGACATATAGAAAGGGAGGATAAGCACACTCTGCCTCGAGGTTCTCAGACACAATGCAGTCACGTCAATGCGGCGACGTAGCATAACATTCAGCTTTGATACATGTGGTAATAAGTCATCACAGCTGTGAGAGCTGAAAGACCGAGGAAGGTTTATTATCCCTGTCTTCACAGCCAGAAGCTTCACTGAACCTCAAAATTTACCGGATCAAACAGATGTCCTGAACGTTCCTGTAGTGACTGTGCAGATCATCATTATCCAGGGGCCGTCCTCTTCAGACTGTTTTTGGCTGAAATACAAGACAGTAGATTAGATTTGAAAGGGTAAGCAACGGTGTAGTCGAAGAAAAAGCAATCGGTGTGTTCGTGCTTTATGCAGGAACTGCTCAATAGTGGGTTGTTGGCCCTAATGTTAGTTTCTCATTTTCATTTGTCTTTCATCTCATGTGCATCAGACATTAACAGCTTTACAGCCGTGTCTTCTGTCTGCATAACTGTTAAAATGCTAAGTGCATGCAGCTGTTATAACATGCTACTTACACTTACAATTTCCAGTTTTGTAAAACATATGGTATTTGTATTTGTATAGCGCTTTTCCAGTCCCTAAGGACCCCAAAGCGCTTTACACAACCTGTCATCCACACATTCACACACTGGTGATGGCAAGCTACATTGTAGCCACAGCCACCCTGGGGCGCACTGACAGAGGCGAGGCTGCCGGACACTGGCGCCACCGGGCCCTCTGACCACCACCAGTAGGCAACGGGTGAAGTGTCTTGCCCAAGGACACAACGACCGAGACTGTCCAAGCCAGGGCTCAAACCGGCAACCTTCCGATTACAAGGCGAACTCCCAACTCTTGAGCCACATATAGCTACAAGAAGTGCTCTGTTTGTACCAACATGGTTTCTAAGAAGAACAATCAGCAACTTGCCAACCACAAGAGGTCAAAGTAGTATATTGTGGATTGTGGCTCAAGAGTTGGGAGTTCGCCTTGTAATCGGAAGGTTGCCGGTTCGAGCCCCGGCTCGGACAGTCTCGGTCGTTGTGTCCTTGGGCAAGACACTTCACCCGTTGCCTACTGGTGGTGGTCAGAGGGCCCGGTGGCGCCAGTGTCCGGCAGCCTCGCCTCTGTCAGTGCGCCCCAGGGTGGCTGTGGCTACAATGTAGCTTGCCATCACCAGTGTGTGAATGTGTGTGTGGATGGGTGGATGACTGGATATGTAAAGCGCTTTGGGGTCCTTAGGGACTAGTAAAGCGCTATATAAATACAGGCCATTTACCATTTGGTAAAAAAATTGTATATTGGTGGTAAAAATAAAAATGCTAACGGGGCATAGCCAGTGTTGCCAACTTAGCGACTTTGTTGCTATATTTAGCAAGTTTTCAGACCCCCTTAGTGACTTTTTTTCTAAAAAGTGGAAGGGAAACTTCTGACCACTTTTTGACGTGAAAGCACGTATCGCTCTTACTCTCCACTAGCAGCAGGTGCTGCCGTGGGCACCTCGCCCGTGCCAAAGCGCTCACAGGCGGCGAATCATCCTCACACAGCAGAGTACAACAAACTTATTTGAAATGCTACTGTACGACTAAGTATGTCAGCTACATGGAGTATTACATGGAAGAATACTGAAGAAAATATGTCAATTTAAAAACTGGGATTGTTTTTGACTTTCAAAACTCCACCTGAACGTCTAGTTTGAAGCTAAAACACTCTCTGCTTTTCTATTAATGTACTTCACAGCAGGGAAAATGTCATACAGCATGAAATAAAACACTGATAAATGTCAGAAGAATTCAATTTTGACCAAATCTGACAACCTAGTATATAAATATATTTTTTTTTAAAAACTACCTTAATGTGATGTGAACATATCACAGATCATTTTTCTTATACATACAAGAAAAAAGGCCTAAATGATGAGGACTCATCAGAACCACATGATGGTGTTTCACTGAAAGCTTCCAAACAAGTATAAATGCAGGCCTGTCCTCAGAAATATAAAAGATGACACAGAAGGAAAAAGGCTTAAAAAATGATGCCAAAAAGAACCGTAACATAACGGCAAAAGCTAAATTTACATAAAAATATAAAGCATCATAAACCCCCCAAAGCACTGAACATAATGCTGGCATTTCTATCACATCTCATACTCATTAGCAGAGTGCGAGTGTGTTCACCCACTGTTCCTACAAGCTTTATGCACTAATTAAGAAAACCTGGTGGCTGCCTGCTGGACTTGGAGGCTTGAAACTGTATGTGTGGGTTTGTTCCACTGTGGTGAATTTCTAAGCTGTAGCTCATCAGACTGAGGTCACTCTGGCTGATCATCACTTTGAGGTTTAGGTTTAGGTTTGTGCTACCCGGATCAAATGAAGGGTAAAAATAATGGCTGGTATGTTGTGAGACAAGCAGGTTTGAGGCACAAATTTAAAAAAATATATACATAAAAATATTAACTATTTTACTTGTAATTTGATCTGAGCGCAGTTTATGTATGTGATACTTTTTTTCTGTGTAAGTAGCAAAGTGCCCGTGATTCACAGTGTGTGGTTTGGCAGAACCACAACATGCATGGCTCAAACTACCTACCCTGCTCTGTCAGTTAAAGATATGTTGGCACTGCAATTCTACCAAGTAGACTGATCAGTTTAGTACTTTGATCTTAAAGAGTACGTGTTCTGCTTATTCTCAGCTCTATATTAATATTATTAGACCCTGCTGCAGCAGTTTTTAATGATTCAGTACCGCAAATTATACATTTCCACCTTTTACTGGTACTCAGCTCAGTCTTTGTCTGAGACGGGTTGTTTTAGCTCATCCCCACTTCTGTGGCTGCTCCTCATAACCAGTCTGACAGCAGCTGGGTGGGGCTTCTGTGCTCGGTGCTTTACAAAAAATATCCCCTCCACTGTACATCTATGTGTCTATCATTACAGGGTTTGCAACCTTTTGCCCTTAATTCTATTTTTATTTTACAGTGGCCAACTGTTTTTTGAAAAAACAAAATCAGGGTTGCAGTAGGTCCATGTTTCTATGCGTGCAGCAGCAGTTTGGGCCAGATTCATTGCCGGGGGATTGCCTCTTGACTAATTAAGCAGGTAGTCAGCGCAGACTGTGAAAGTGTCTGCACAGGATGAGCTGATGGCCATTAACACGACATCTGCCTCCACTTTAATCTCTCTTAGCGGGAGAGAGACGGATTGCAAGAGACGGAGGCAGAGAAACAGAATTGGAAGATTAGATGGAAAGAACCAAACATTTAAATCAAGACAGCAGACATGAAACTGTGAGCGAGAGTAACAATGATGGGAGTCTGTGCAAAGAGAAGACGAGCTGTATGAAAAGAGCAACAAAATTGGAATATGGAGCAGCTGTGTCAGCTGGTGTCAGTGTCGGTGGGAATAGCTTTTTAGTCCTTTTCAGACAGTTTCTGGTCAATCTTTCTTTAATTTCCTTTTCTCTTGTTGAAGCTACGGTTTTTTTTTCCATTTATTCACATGTTTTTAACACATTTCAGCCACAGAGGAGAAAAAACTGTGAAGCCAAAGTTCACATTTGAAAGAAAAATTTGCTCACTTATTTTTCTCTTTTCCTGTCTCTGATATCAGGTGTGCTTTCATGTGAGTTGTGCGGACACGATCACCTCCCTCTCCTGTTGAAAAGTAGTGGGCGTGTTGGTTCAGTACAGCTGGATTGGTTTACAGTTGCTCATTTCCTAACCAGGCACTCGCAGGATATTTGCTGTGCTGAGTTTCTGAGTTCTTTGAAGCCCCGCGTGCTGTCGAACGCTACTTTTGCAGACTGCCCAGGAAACTGAAACCTTCAGTTTTCACAATTTTGTTTGCAGTTTCTTTTCTGTTTCGTTAAACAATTGACTGTGGGCTGGAATCACATCCTGCAAACAACGAGTCTCCAGATGGAAACGTGTTCTCTGAGCTCCTTACATTTGTTTCTAGTGTTTGTCTGTCGTACTTCTCTGACAATTTTTGCATGTTTTTCCAATTCTACCCTTCCCTTGATTTGCAGCTAACAGCACATTATTACTTTTGTCTATAAACAATGACAAACACCAGCTTCCTGTTTTTCAGTGATTACTTTCACTGACTCGTCTCTACATTCTGCAGTATAAAGCCATGTTGTGTTAAGATGAGTTTTTCTTTTACTTTTTGTTCTTTTGCAGAATAACTCAGGTATTAAATCTTTGCCAAAATTCTCACCTGACCTTTGGACTTTTAGCAGTACATAGAATAATTTTAGTGTTTGTTGTAAAACACAGAAACACTGAAATATGAACCTGGAGGCGAGTGGGAGTTTTTAAAGGAGATGTACTGCAAGTCACGGAGGTTATGGAGTAGGCGACTTTCATTGCTAACACTTGTTTGAATTAAGCTGAAAAACTGCAGCAGAACAAAAGTAGGAGGTAATAATAAATACAGAGGACAGCAATACACCATTGTCTGTTAGAATGTTGGATCCTGTTGGAAGTTTAAAGTAAAGAGGTCAGTGTGTATCCCTATGAAAGTAAAATAGGAAAAATAAATGTGGTAAAGGAAGGAAATCTGTCAGCATGAATGTGTGAAATAACTCATTCATTTCACAGACTGTCCTGTAATCAAACAGCAGAGACCTGTTACTTCATAAAAATACTTTTTTATTGTTTGTTTTGTTTTGTTGTTTAACTGTGTGAAGTATATATAATGTATATGTATTAGGGCTGGGCGATATGACCCAAAATTCATATCTCGATATTTTTTAGCTGGATGGCGATATAAGATATATATCTCGATATTTTTTTAAAGCCATAAGTTAGAACAAAAAGAGAGTTCTTAGTCACACTGTGTCCCAGATGTCACACAAGCATTTTTATTTACATACAGCATAGATTTACATGAAGAAATTACTTAAAAATAAATTATCGGCATTTATTAAATAATAATGCTCCATAAATAAAAGAAAACAATGTTGTTTTTGTGCATAACAAAAGGCTCATAATTGTGCCGTCAAAATGTAAACTAACAGACGCTGAGCATAATAATAAAGACAGATTTCACAGCTGCTCTGTTCCCAACTTCTACTGCGTGACTGACAGCCTTGAGTTTGAAATCCTCTTTGTAACCACGTCTCTTAACAGGTGCCATTTATGGCCCTTATACACACACAATACGGTAATATTACGTTGAACCACAGTGCGTAT
Organism: Rhamphochromis longiceps; assembly: GCF_057381845.1. NCBI lineage: Eukaryota > Metazoa > Chordata > Actinopteri > Cichliformes > Cichlidae > Rhamphochromis > Rhamphochromis longiceps. The sequence goes on from NC_140566.1 coordinate 33,033,892, forward strand.
CACTCCGCGAGGCTCCAGACTACGGTAGCCGTAATGCTCCGACAATCCATCAAGCGGTGCAGCTCCGTAGCTTACCAAAGTCGAGCTAAAACATTTTTTTGACAGATTGCTGAGCGCCGTGTACCACATAAAATCGTTTCGCAGTCAGTAAGCACAACCAGAATTCATACATAAGGCGCACTGTCAACTTTTAAGAAAATGAAAGGATTTTAGGCCGTGCAGCCCCTGTGGGCTGCATGTCATTAGCGTGGTCGCTAACACGTTGACGCCGTCCAGCCCCACAACTCGCTAACGGAGATTTGCCGTGTCCATCTTGTCGCTGCCTGCAGGTGAAGCTATGGGGGAGGAGGGGGAGTTGTGTTCAGTGAAGGAGAGGCGAGGCCGAGTAACGTTGCGTAGAGACCAAAGTGGACGAAAGAGAGGCAAACTTGTGGCTCCACAAGTACAATTATAACGTAACATAGACTATATCGATATAAAGGATATTGTCACATCTTATATCTCGTATGAAAATATATCGATATTTTTTAAAAACTCGATATATCGCCCAGCCCTAATATGTATGTATATATATGTGTGTCCAAAAAAACAAAACAAAACAGATGCCCTCCTTAACATTTTCCAAAGCTCTTCCATGGGCCTGATTGGAGTCATTGCCAGGCTGATTCTGGCCCCCGGGCCTTATGTTTGACACCCCTCTCTTAAGTGTCTTAATAGATATGGTGATTTATTTTGTTTTAGAGATTACGGCCCGAATGGTAAAATATTCCAGTGTAATAGCAACTAATAACTGATAGTATAAAGCTGTACTGGGTATTTTAAACTGCCCATAGGTGTAAATGTGAGTGTGAATGGTTGTTTGTGTTTATGAGTTAGCCCTGTGACAGGCTGGCAGTGTCATTTCAGGGCATGAAATTTTCTCCAGGTGATGACAGTTCTGATACAGAACATTCATTTTCTTGTAAAATCCAAATAAATCTGAACTAAGCACAGTCATTTGTAATTATTCTGATCATTCAGCCTCATTCCTCTTCTGGCTTTAACTTTATTTTTGTTTGCATAAAGTCTGACACCGCCGTCACTACACCGCGATAGCACAAACATGATAATAGCAAGTTAGAGGGAGAAGCTGGCTGAATAAAACTTTATTCAGACAAAGGATACAGTTTTTAATTTGAGTCCTCAGCAGATCAGCGCCACCCTTCATTAACCTGCCCCGACCTGTTCATTAATTCACCTTTCTGCTCTAATTGGCTGGCGGTGTGTGTAATGGGCGCTGTATTCTTGTGCTCTCCGTGTAGAATAGAAAAGGAGTGATTAACAAAAGTCACATTGGTAAGAGTGTCATGCATTCGCAGCTCAGTCTCTGTCAGCAGGGTGGCCCTGAGCCACATGTGGGGAATGAATAGTGTTTTCTCAAAAGATGAAAATCTAATTAAATTAAGGAGGAGGGTGTAGCCCTCGCACTGCATTACCAGAATGACAAGTAAGTGGCTGCAGGAACTTGGAGTCTCTCGCCTTCTTTGACCGAGAGGCCAAACGTGGCTGATTGTGTTGTAGACTTTACTGAAGTCTCCGTCGTTCCTGGAAAAGTAAAGTTGCCATTAAAGATGTATTTTTTATGACAGTGTGAAGAAACTTTCCATCTTTAAAACTACAGTATAGTTATTGGTACCACAGGTTTTGTGACAATGGCACAATGGATGTAATCATAGTTCAGTTCACTGCCACAGTGGATTTTAAAATGAAACTATCAAGACGAGACTCCCAGCTTTAATTCAAGAGGTTTAACAAAGTATCACTTTTTTTATATTTAGTCTGCCTTCGTTTGTTGTTTGTTTGTGAGTCTCCCAGTTTTGTCTTCAGGGATTGAAGAATAGTCTCTGTTGGGTTGAGATCAGGTGACTGAGTTGGCCATTGAAGAATATCCCATTATTTTGCCTCGAGAAACTCATAATCAGTTTGTGCTATAGGACCAATTTTGCAGACACTGGCTGAGTTTGAGCAGAGGGTATAGTCTTGTACACTGTACTGTTAACCCTGCTACTTCTATCAGCAATCGCACGATCAATAAACACTAATGACTCGGTTCTATTGAGAGTCAAATATTCCCAAACCATAACACTGCCTCCACCATGTTTGACAGACGATGTTGCGTTCTCCAGATCAGATGGTGTCATTCACTCGTTACCTTGTGTGTTTTCGCCTGTGTTCCTTGTCAATTTGTCTGTGTAACCTGGTGTAATCTCTGCCCAACATTCTCCGTGCCATTTCAGCTCTTCATCCTGTTTTTGTATGGTTTCAGGTTTGTTCTTTAGTTTTTCCGAGTGTAGGTTGTGTTTTAGTTCTGCCTTCGCTTTTGTTGTCTTCACCTTCTGCAACAAAGCTCACTTGCATAACATCCAGTGCCAGCATTTTGGGTCATTCCTCACAAGTAGGGATGGGTATCGTTTAGGTTTTATCTGATACCGGTGCCAAACCGGTACTTTTGAAACAGTGCTGGTGCTTAAACGGTGCTCAAACCGGTGCTTAAAGAATGGAGGACACAAACTTTGTCCAAAAACCTCTCATGTTTAGCTGTTCTTTTTTTTGTAAAAAGATAACAATGTTAACCTTTTCTGCAGCTATGGGGCATATATGGTATCACTCTTGGCTGGAATCAGTGCTTGAACAATGGAAAAAAGACAAACGTTGTCCAAAAGCCTCTCATGTTTAACTGTTTTTGAATTTTTCTTTGGTCATTTTAACCTTTTTGGCCAGGGTGAAGGGAGTATCTGCCATCAAACAAGAAGACAGCCGCATGTATCCATTACGGTGTTTGCTAGTTCACCTTACGTGCATTAATGTAATAATGTGGTTAGAGTACACAACGTAAATTAAGCACGAACAACATTAAGCTACTCACGCAGAGAAGAACGGCTGCTGCTGCTGCCATCATCATCCGTCATCATTTCTGCTACACTGGCAGGGCTAGGGGCCAGGACTCTCCTCGTCGGGTTCTTGGGGGATGTTGCTAACTCCGGGACCGATAACAGGCACCACACCCGCAGTAGGTACGGTGCATTTCTCGGCTTTAAAAAAAACCCCGCTATGCGTCGCCGGGTGTTTCATCAGATTCGCGGTGTTACCTCCTTTGCACAGTATCACCTTAAAGCACTTGTTGCAGGCTGCTGAGTTTGCATCTTTTGCTGTGAAGTACAGCCAGAGTTTTGACCGCTTCGCCTTGGGCATTTTTAATCTGTAGCTCTGCTCTAAAAGAACGTATGTACCTGGGCCCGCCTACTATCCTTGGAAACGTAAAATGATTGGCTAGAATCTGAAGTGTATCACATCTCAGGAAAAAAAAAGCACCGAAATAAAGCACTGAAATGTGCGCTGCTTTTCGGTCTGGTTACTACCGTTTACCGGTACCCATCCCTACTCACAACACCACACATTTGTCCACTTCTAAAGTTTTTGGTATCTAGATGTACTTTAGTTTACTGCCTAATAATGAACTCCTCCACTTGCATCAACATCTCTTAGACGGACACGATGCAATACTTTTGCTAAATGCATTAAATGGTAAATGGCCTGTATTTATATAGCGCTTTACTAGTCCCAAAGGACCCCAAAGCGCTTTACATATCCAGTCATCCACCCATTCACACACACATTCACACACTGGTGATGGCAAGCTACATTGTAGCCACAGCCACCCTGGGGCGCACTGACAGAGGCGAGGCTGCCGGACACTGGCGCCACCGGGCCCTCTGACCACCACCAGTAGGCAACGGGTGAAGTGTCTTGCCCAAGGACACAACGACCGAGACTGTCCAAGCCGGGGCTCGAACCGGCAACCTTCCGATTACAAGGCGAACTCCCAACTCTTGAGCCACGATCGCCATTAAATGAATCAAACATGACAGAAGTTGTTCTCTTCTTTAATGCCTGCTTACCTGACACAAAGGGTTAAATCAATGTTTTGTTCCTTACTGGCTCTTGATTTTAATTGGTGTTGAGCTCCCACACATTGTCTACTTCAAGTAGTATGTTTTTTCCTTCAATTTGGCAAGGTTTTCTCAAAGCCCCGAGGAGAGCTTTGCAAAGGCCAAAGTGGTCTGAATATTCATGACCACACAAGTTGCACTGGCTATCTTGAAATCTGAAGTTACTACAGTGTAGTAGGTGAGTTTTGTGCCTAGAAAAGGTTACTCTCTATTCTTAGAGTCTTAGTGCATGCTGTTCATGATAGCAAAGTGAGAAACTAATTCCACTAATTAGGTTCAAATATAACACACAAGTCCACGTGGAAGGCTATGCAACCTGCACCCACGTTCACTAAGCATAACCAGCAAAATCCTGTGCACATACATGTGAGGAATTATGCAGCAGCAGAGTGTGGTGTGAGTGCTGGAGTGTTCCTTTATTCCTTTAAACGGAGCCAGCTGAGCTTATGCGCTTTATGTGTGTCACTTTAGGTTCTGTCACATATGCAAATATCCACACCGAGACTGTTGCAAACCATGTGCGCACTCAATGAGTCTTAGTTTGAAAGCTTTTTCATGACTTGCTGTTAAGTAAAAGCTGCTGATTCGTCCACATTTTTAAACCTCCATATGCTGCACATCTCCACTCCGCTGAGCTGCTAATTCCTTAAACAGTATTTTTATTCCCCGGTCTAAAAGGGAGCCATTAAAGGATCCAGTTCAGGTGTGTCACCACTGACACTGGATTTTGTGGCTGGAGAATATTTTTATAGCTTTTCAACCTCAATGCATCATCATGATCATCGTACGACAGAGTCCCAACACTTAGTGCTGCTGGTACACTTTAATGCACGACTCGCCTCTCGCTGCTCGAAACTCCATTTTTATTTTTATTTTAATTAAAAATGCGAGAGACAAAGGCGACTGTACAAGTGAATGTAGAACGCTGTGTAAATGTTTTTATGCACTACATGATCAGATTTGTTTCTTCATGCAACACCATCAAGCATGACTCTTGGACCAAAATTAATTCATCAAGCTCCCGCAGAGCCCTGATCTCGACATCAAGAAGTCAGACTGGGATCATGTAAAGAGACAGGAGGTGTTCAGAAAAGTAAAGCAACTTCTCCTCAAAAAATTGCTTTTTCTTCCCCTTTTCTCGTCATTCTTAGATTTCTTTTAGGGGATTAAAGTGCTGCAAAGTACAGCAGTTCTGCAGAGGGCGAGATTACCCATGATTCATATTTTGTTCATTTTGTGCACTATTTTTATTTTATATGTTTACATTAGTTTATATATGATGGTATTCATTTAATGTAATCTTTACCTCACATTGGAGACTGCATTCAGTGAAGCTAAAGCACAGTTTTATAGTGCAGGAAACCAAACAGCTGCTGTAAGTAAACAGACCACGGTAGCTAATGCATGCTAACCTAGCATAACCGCTGCTGGTCCAGGAGATCTGTTCATGTCAGAAGCTCGTTCATAATCCACTGAAGCTTCCGTATAGCAAATCACTGGGATTGTTCACTGGGTTTCCTCTGCCTTGAACTATAAAAAGCTTTGATATGATTGTTGTGAACTTGCACTGTTGTAGGGGAATGGTTGGGTTCAGTCGTGCCCAAAGTATCTTTCACGGCATGGAATATCATGTGAAAGCATGAAATGCATATTAATTAAATGACTTTGGTTCTGTTATTCGTATGCTCTTTCATGAAAGTAGTTCTTTCTCACTTCTTAGTCCGGTTCTAGGTCGGAGCGTGTCTGGTATTCTTCTGCTCATGTTTTGGTATAAAACATCTTCCCATGAGACAAAGTCAACGGTCATTTATGTAAGATGCATACTCTGACCCATGACTGTGACCTTTATATTGTTGGTGCTCTCTAACTGTCTTTACAATTATGATGAAAGTAAAGGAGGAAGTGAGGCGAGCTTTATTCAGCCACAAAGTCCGTGAGACCATGAGTGAGGTTGGGGAGGACAGATGGGATAAGAAAAGATCAGGGTGTTCGTTTCCAGTTAAAACAAACCATATGTATCATTGGCATGTTGTTATTGTATTTTAATGCAATTTTTGATATTTTCATGAATCTTAAGAAGGCTAACCTAACATGGATGAAAGTATCTGCTTTGTTTTACTAATTCAGACAGACCAAATTACAGACTTCCTGTGTTTTGGAAGAAAAACAACAAAATGTAAATATATGATTCATTTCCCTCCACCATTTATCAAACCCTGATTTGTTTGAGGCAAGCAATTAGTGACTACTCAGTTTTTCAATCTAAGCATTGGTGTTAATTTTTCTTTTTTTGTTTGGTCTAATATTAAAAGATATTTCTGATTGGGTGATGGTGAGTTTTAATCACATTTGCTGTGTTGTGTTTGCTTGATGCCACAATATCAGCTGTCAAAACACAGCAATCCATCATAAACACTGATTCAGCTTTTGAAGAAAATCAGTGACTTATGACCCTTTTTTCTCCCATCAACCCCGCTGCAGTGTGCAAAAAAACCTTCCGGCTCTGTTATTTTCAGATACACGATAACCTGACAGACAGGTGCAATCTATTATAAGGTTATTATAAGTTTTTTTCTTGCAACAAAGGAAAGTTTAACTGCTGACACTTTTAAAAACAGAGGAACAGAAGCAGAGCTGGCGAAGGACTTATTAAAAAAGCAAGGTTAAGTTTGTTTACTAATGTTTTCGTCTATACGGAAGCATCAAGAGAAGCCACAGCAGGTGATGAATCGCTATATCGCTTTTTTAATATTCTGTTGCCACCTGCTACGTTGCTAAAAGACTAAACTGCGGGGATTTAACATGAAATCGCCAAAGTTCACTTAAGCTGAAATGAGGGCTCGGAGAGTCGAAACGACCTCCAGAGTTCTGTGAAGCTTCATTTGTGAAGGATTTCTGAGGAATTCTGCTGATCCGGTCCCTCGGTTCTTCCCGGTTGTGCTTCTTCTCTCTGTACTGAAAGCGATGACTGTGGGAGATCTGTGCACTGATCCCACATCAGCACTCCCTAATTGGAGAAACTTGGGAAATAATAATATAGGTCTGGGATGAGATGATCAGCTTAGAGGCAGCCCATCCTTCACCTGCTGACCGTATCTTTCTACCTCCTCATCCCAGGTGATTAGAGAAATCCCCCAGACCCTGTCAGAAACTCCGAATCAGCACACTTATACACTGAGGTGAGTGCGTGATTCAATTTCTGCATGTGTGTTGTTTTATGTGTGTGTTTGTTCTTATCCTGCATGCTTGTGTGAGTGTATCTGTACAACGTCACAGCGGTGCTGGAAGAGAGACTTCTCTGCTAAACATGAAGTAGAATTTCCTTACATGCCAAAGCACTGCCAGCACTCTTATGTCTGGATCTTTCTTCTGAAATGGATGATGTGTATTTGGTGCTTGAGCAGTGCTGAGTCCCGGGGGTGGTGTATGTGACAACAGTCGGTGTGTTCATGATGGCAATACTTCAGTATGTTAGTCACTGTAGCTCTAGTGATGGGTACCACAGAGACTGTATATAAATGATGGACATGCAGAGCGTGACAAGCTGAGTATTTGAGTGCTTGATGTTTTAAAACTGGATTTTTTGTTTCTCAAGTCTTGCAAAGTCAAATTTATCATGTGGAATGTGGTCGAGTTGGAAGACGATTAGGAGGAAACACCCTGAGTTTAGTTTGTTATGCTTCAGTGAAAGTTGCACAGAGATGCTGTCATGCTCACACTTCCCACAGTGGGACCACACTTGGCTTGAGAACCTTTCAACTTTAATCTGAGCAGTTAGAAGAAAAGTAAATGGACTGCATTTGCAGTGATTAAAAACTGGTGTCATTCTGGACATTTAAAGGCCGTTACGCACCGAACACGAAATTATCCAGAATTTACCAGATCTGAACTCGCTGTGTAATATAAACACACACAGAGCGTGTAGCGTTTTTGTGAAAAAAATGAAGTCGACATGAAGCGACGATGAGCTGATCCTGATGTTCCTGAACAAGAAAAGGAAGAAACGGGAATCCTGAGTTTATCCAAAGTGGCAGCAGCATAGCTGGATCCAGGAGTTCAGTGCAGGTCAGTCACAACTACTTTTGTACATATTTGACGATGTCAGAGTTTGAGCTCACGTGAGTGCAGTTGGAACCACGTCTGAGGAGGCAGACGAATACTTTCAGCGAGTCGTCTAGTTGTGTGTCTGAGCTCAAATAGGATTATTTCACTATTTCCATCTCAATGAGATTTCAGTGCTGGTGCACAATTTGAGTTACGAGCACACGTGCTGCTAAATGCAGCGGTCTGATTGGTCACATCTGTTTATTAGAATTTAAAAATCAAGCTTGCTTTGAAAAACTAAATGCTGCAAATTTGTCCAGTGAAATGGGCGAGTGGCTGCATTAAGAACCGTTGAGTCAGAAAAATGTTTTAATGCACAAAATATTTGGACATATTTTAAGTGTCTGGTGGAAGTCCATCGTTGCTTTTGCTGTTTGAGTCAATACACTGATCTCATCTTATTACCAAGATGGGGTAAGAAGTTGGGTTATTTTCTCAGACTCCTGCTGGTCATCATGAGGGCTGCAGGTTAAAGACACGTTTTCTCCACAGACACTTTCAGTGTCACTTCAGTGTTTATTCCTGCTGTTTTAGTTTTACTCTGGAACCGAAATCATCTCAAATGTTTTCAATCTGATTAAAAAGAAGTTTGTTAAAAATATTCGGTGAGTTTGATCGAAGCTGAATGCCTTGATAGTGACTGCACTCTGTAAAAGTGCTCCCCAGGTGGAGTTTATTTATTATGGCAGTCAGAAAAGTGCCTCATGTGCATGTAATAGCTCAACACAGATATCTTCCATATTTGCTGTTGCCGCTCTATAATCAGAGCTTTGCATGGCCATTATGAGTCATCTCTCCCAGAGATATCACCAGTCTGTGGCCTCTCACAGCTGCTAACAGGTTCAGTGCTCTGGTATAACATCATTTAGTGTCCATAGATCTTCCAGCTTTTCTTAAAGAGCAATGTTAGCAGTCCTGATGACCTCCCTAACATGAGCACATGACTTCTACAGGTCTGCCAGATCATCTGAGTTTCTTTCTGTTTGTCACTGATTAGAATGACGATAGCTGCTCACTGAACCTACTAGAATGTACAACAAGAGGTTATCAGGAGTCATAACAACTGATAAGGGCCATTCAGAGTGAATGAGTGTGAATACCCGGGATTAGATTATTAGAGATAAGTTTCCAAAATGTACTATGGCAGTGTGCAGTAATGAAGTGCAATACTAAAGCAAAGCACTCAATTTCTTTCCAGCACTGATGATTCAGTGTTTCTTAGCTAAGTGGAGCGGAAAAGCACAGGTGCCTCTCCTGAATTCTGGCCTACGCAGCATCTGCTTTGGGCTGAGATGGGCGCCAGACGCTGCTTACTGTTGATTCTGTTGTGCTGGTGTAAATGAATAGAAAAGCCAGAAGCAGTCGGCTATACTCTGGTGGCGCATTTTGTCATATTGCCAGAACCGTTTGACTGATTTCACACGTGTTTCCTAAAGCGAGAAAACACAAAATGGTTTTATGAAATCAAACGGAAGCAAACAGAGAGGCTACCCGGGAACGACAACAAACTGCCAGGCATGTCAACTGCACCGTGTGAGGATTTAGAGCAGCATCTAAGTGTGATTCTGAGGGCACAGGTCAGGTTTGGGATCAGCACCTGGCTCCAGATTCATCTGAGGAATAGGTCTTATTTGTTTTGTGATATGAGGTGACACTGGAGAGCCCAAAGGTTCACTGTAATGTGGCTCAGATGGCAACTTGGCACCAAACATGACTGTTAAGCAAATCCAACAAAGCATCTGGGAGAAGAAGTTGACGTGAACGAAGAGGGGAAGAGGAGCCGTTAGCACTGTCAAGAGCAGTAAATGAACAGGCTCACTTTGATATTTTTATATAACTTTTTAACTTGAGTATATATCTACACATTTTCCTTTATTAGGGTCTTGTCTAAACTTGTCTAACATGTAGGTACCAACCACAGTTACACTGAGTCAGTGGACTGGACCTCTTGGCTGTCTTTGTAGAATCGGCACTTTTAAAATACAAATACAGCACAGATGATACAGCCTGCTTTCCATGTAACTGTGCAGCCCGTTCCAGAAAACTGTGCTATAGTTTTAGTTTAAATTCCAGTATTTTCTTGTCACTTAACTGGTAGCTGTGTCTATGCATTGCAGCAAGTCAACAGAGTGTGATAATGTTAGCTGATCATGGTCATGTTTGGATTTATAAAGAAATACACAACCAAATACAAAATCTATAAATCTTTAAAAAATATATGATGTGGCTATGTCTATCTTTTATATACAGTCTGTGATATATAGCACATGGACACCTGGGTAAAACAGCTGTGGCTCCGTATTTCTGCCGCCTCAGTCGCTTCAGTGCCAAACAGGAAACAACAGTATTGACTTTCGCTGTGTCCCGAAATCTAGGTCGCATCCTTCGGAGGCTGCATTTGAAGGCCGATTACGTCACAGCCAGACGGTGAAGGCTGTCCCAATTCAAGGGCTGCTCCAAATGCGGCGGACAAATGCGTCGTTCATTTCCCCAAATTTGAAGGATGGGTCGGGTGTATCCTTCGTGGCCCAGCATATCCCAGAATTCATAGCTCGGCCCAGCCAATTCTAGTTTCCAACAATGGCGGCAGCTACTTAGTTTGAATATCACTCTTATTACTCTTTCTGGGTCACAAAATAAACTTTTAAGATATTTTCAGGAGAGAATGTAGCTGTGCAAACTTCAAATATCTACTCGGTTTATCAAGACATCGCATATTTGTAAAAGTGCTCCGACGTTTTCGGTGACATCTGTTACCCACCCGCACGATAGCTAACTGGGGGTTAGCTCACTAGAGCCGGCAAGAACAGTGAACTCCCGGCACATCGTTTTCAACGCCCCCGCGGTCTTTCACTACTCAGGTTAAACATGATATGATTTTTTTTCAGTGTTTTATTTGTTCCTGAGTAAATCAGTTTAGCTGAGATTAGAGTTATAGTTTTCACACAGCTGAATAATCGTCAAACAGAAAACTGATGACACAGAAGTGTGAGATGTTTGAGACAGCTGGTGATGCACATCTGAAGGCTAGACCGTCCCATTTCACAAGCCTCGCACTTCCGGCCTTCTCAGTCTTCGAAGGACCCGGCCCACGTAGACCACGAAGGCCGGGTTCTTCGAAGGATACGGCCTAGGTTTTGGAACACAGCTACTGTCACAGTAAAGCTTTGTTTCTTGTTTCCTGCTGCTTTATTCAAACTTTGATGTCAAAAGAATGTATTGGTAGTTAAAATAGATAGTTCACGAATACTCTTGGTCTCTATGATGACGCCATGGAAGCCACATGTTGCCGTTTATATTTGCTCCATGTGTGAGATGCAGGACACAGCAGCGATTGCCGCCCTTCGGTTTATTTTTCACGAAACTCGGAAACGCGAGTCTCCCCAAAGATGTAAATATTGACAAGACGTTAAGATTTAATATTCAGCCTGCACGTCTGCGCCTTTATGTTTGTGCGCGAGTGTGCACATGCCCTGGAGCACACATGTTTTTGTCTCAGTTTTGCTTTGTGACTGAGCACTTTTAATGTTTCCAGCAAGGATCTGCTCCATATTTCATCAGTTTACATGTACTGCAGAAGCATCCTGACAGTGAATATGCATTTTTTTCTAACACACTGGGATTACGTGCCTGACTTGTGGCTCTAAAAATTTTAAAAAAGCCCACAAAGGGATGCAAAACTATTGCCTGTGGTAGTGTTTGGTGTTGGTGAAAGCATGCTAATGATTCAGCAGTGGGATGACGTAAACAAGGGCTGGATGATGATCTGTGCAAAGAAAACTCCACAAAGTAAGACAACAGATCTGTCTGGGGAAGGTGAAGGAAACAGGAGAGCAGAGAGAACGGTTTGATGTGAATTTGGCAAAAGAAAAGAGGAAAAACATTTTTAGACGAGCCACTGGCTGACAGATTGCTTGTTGAGGTCACTGATTACCAGATCATGCATTAGGAAACACTTTGGTGCTGCAACTGGTGCTTCAAAGCGAAGCTGCCAACAATCTTGTGCATGAGTTACAGCCTGATGCCTCAAATGGATGATTTTTATCCCCTCACTACAAGTAAACAAGCTTGGTGGATTGTTTTTTTTCTTTTGTGACAATCCTTCAGTTTCCAAAAGCTCTTGAAAGACCAGAATATGTTGCAGGGAGAGTGAAATCTTTAGGTTTGTGGCTTCTGTCAGCAATTTTCCATCATCATCAAATTGAAACAAGCGCAGATCTTTTTTGATTTAAGGTAAGATTTGTAACCGTTATCAGAAATCTCGGCCTGTCTGTGGTAGGATACCCTACAGGTAAAAATCAAAAGCTTTAACTGATGTGAATTCGGTCGATTAGATAGTTGGCGCTGCTCTAATTTATTTATTTTTTAAAATCACCTGAACATCCTTTTCATCCCCTCGTACTAGAGCTGGATCTCCTTCATCAGGATTTTTATAAAGTTGTAAGTGTGTGGACAGTCAGTGAAGCCACTAGATGACTCTCCCACAGGCACCACAGTTCAGTTCATTTCATCTAAATATTCTCTTCAGTCACCTCCATACACTACAAACCCAGTGTGAAGCACCACGAGATGAATGTTGAGGGGGAAAATGATAAGCGTGCTCCTAGTTTTGCTCCTCGCCTGACATCACTGGGGTTGGAAACTGTACTTCAGTACGATTTCAGAAAGTATGTATGAAAACCCACCTGAATAAGTGATCATCAAGTGTGAGCACCTCTGTGAAAGAAGGAGTATTTTGCATTTTGCTGGTCTGGAGCATTCAGGTGTGTGGTTTAATACACTGCCACAAATAGTAGACATCACTGCCAAATCACCCCAAGGAGGAACTGCAAAAAACCCAAGAGATGCATTTCAGTTAGCGTGTTGAAGGCTAAAGTTCGTGACAGTGTGGAGGATGATTTGGGTTTGTTTTGCAGAGGCGGGGCCTGTGCAGTCATCGACTTGACCAAAGTATAATCGAGTCAAAAAATGACACCATCAGTTTGATTCATATAACGAGACAATAATCTGAAGCACAGCAGCAAATCGTGAACAGGAACCTGAAGAGATAACAATGAATGTGCACAGATTTCTTTGACTTTGCTTTTTACTCGATTCTATTAAAGTCATTGAATTGTTTCCTGTCTATCTGAAATAAAAATGAAATTGTTATACAGTGTGATCGGTATCTTTGTGTGAACACTAATTCTGCTAAATCCAACAACTTCTGCCAGCAAAAACCTTCTCTGCCTCAGGTAAGAGCTTCAGGACATTTACATGTAACCAAGAATCCATTTAAGCAACTCATTTAAATTGAGATGAGACATGAGTCCTGCAGCTTTTCCATAAAGTGCACGTAACGCTGGGGGAAAGTGGCCGAATGCTCAGAGTTAAGAAGCAGCAAAACGGTTTCTATATATTTAAATCAAACACTTTTAATAAGTTTACTTTGCAGACTGTCATTTTAAAGGTTGTGGTTTCCAAGCTCATGATGTTTCTTCGATAATATAATTGGAGTAATCTTCTCTGCCTTGATAATGTTCTCTCAGTGCAACAAAAGACATACGACTGTTTGGAGCTTGTCGTCGCTTGTAAATTATTAGTTAATTGAATGCCCCTTTCATCAAACGGGTATTGTTGTTTCTTTGATGAAACCAGCTCATAGTGAAATCACAGCTGAATGACAAACACTTCATTTTAATGTATCCGAGCTTCAGGAATAAGCGCTGCATTTTCTGAGAACAATGAAACTGAATCTGAGGCGTTGGTTCATTCGTGTTCTCTTTAAATGAGGGTCACAGTCCAAACACAAAGGATCCATTTTGTTCCATTTATTCTTCTTATGTTTAGAAATATTTAATTTTAACTGAAATATTGTCCTAACACTCTCCAGTTCCCTTCAAAGTAGCAAACGGTGAAGAGAATAGACAAAAAACATGAATCCAACCAACAGAACAAATAGATAAATATCAGCAACATAAAAAAAGAAAAACTGATACAGACTCTGGCTCTGCAAATATATTATTATCATTATCCTAATAGTTAAAGCAGTTATCTGCAAACTGCAATAATAAATAAGGAGTTCAATTGGACAATTATGAATGAATGAAGTGCTATTTATTATGATATGTAAAGATTCTGAGACCTCGCTCATACAGGCCTAAAAGATGAAGGTAGTAGCTGGACGATGCATCGATAGCAAAGTCGAACCACACCCAAAACCTTGTGATTGCTGTGATTGCTGCGGCCGTCTGCAGACATTCACTAACTAGCGACTGAGAGGGAGTGAAACATGAAATTACACAAACCAAAACCAGAAACTTTTCCCCTTCAAAGTAAAAGCCTGGGCGTGAACCCAGCCTCAGGCTCTGTTTCCAGTTTGGGTCTCGTTTTTCTTTATTCACAGTTTTGCTTCTGCTTAGTGAGAGGTTTGTGAGGCAAGTTGGCATCTGCCATGAAAACAAAGGGTGACCGGTGCAATCTGTTAGCACCCGAAACGCAAAATCGCAAAAGGTTTTACCTCTTTGCAACCAGTTTCACAGGGTGACTGCCACTCACCAACCAGTGGTTACTGGTCACTGAGCGGTCTACAGCCCTGTGTGACCGGGGCTGGCTGTGAGCACAGACACCACAGAAACCCCGCCCACCTGCTCTTCAAATCAGAATCAAGTTGCTTTAAAGGCAGGTACTCTGAAAAGGAGAGGAGCTTAAATGACTTCTTTAAAAGGGTTATTTTGATTTTGAATCATGCAAAAGTACAGCAGTGGCTCGGAGTAAGCAAAGCAGTACAACATATAAAGTATACAAAATATTTTCTACTGTGACATAGCATGAGGTAAAAACAGTCTTCTGGTCAGAAACATTCAGTCTTCCCAAAGGAGCCAAAGGGGGGAAACAAACCTTGTGCTTAACTACATAACAGAATAAAGAGATACGCTTGGACATAAAAGCGCTCACATAGACTGCCGGGCCACCTGTTGCATAGAAACACAATCATTAGATTTTCTAAATTGAAGAGAAACTCGTGGAGAACTGTGATAGTTTAGCTTCATGAAATCCCAATTTAGTTTTTGACAGAACCATGTGCCACACAGATTGGATTATGATTTTATTGCAGATTCTACAAGAAGCAACAAGGATGAGAGTCGGAGGAGGGAGGAAGATGAAAAATAGGATGCGGAAGAGGGAGGAGAACGGATAAAACACTATCTGCAAGAGGAAGAGGAGGATGGATAGATGGATGGATGCATACAAGAAAAAGAAAGATTAAAATTTGTAGAGACGGAGAAACAGAGACGGGCAGCCGTAGGAGGATAAAGTGGAGAGGGGCATATGATGGCCTGGCAGGTCTCCAAAGGCTCCCGGCAGCAATCCAGCTGCTTCTGAAGGCCACTTCGAAAAGCCCGTTAGCACTGCCAGAAGTACAGAGAGGAAAACAGAGAGCCTGAGAACCAGAGGGAGAACAGGGGAGAGGGGAAAATGAAATATTATGGGTGAGGCAGGAGAAAAAAATGGATGCTGAGCTGGGATGCAGGGAAGTTCTGTTTCGAAGACAAAAGCAGGGATGGAGAAATTCTCACTGCTTTAACGACTGGTTAAAAACAATGAAACCAAAACGTTGATCCCAGCGGAGACGTGCACAGCTCGTGTGGCCTGACACGGTAAAACATTTGAGCTCGATAAGAAGGGACTGCGATGGTTTGCAGTTGATCATCACTTCCTAAGTGACGCATGACAAAAACAAATCTAACAATGTTTTAGAGAAGAAACTCATCTTCAGCAGAAGTAACCTGTGCTGGAGCTTCAAGGTGGCAAATTCCCCAGGGAGTGAATCCCACAATAAATATGAAGTAATAATATTTCAGCAGTATTCTGAGGATTTAGTGTTGTCAGAGTTTTATTTTAGGCTTTTTAAGAGCACGTTCATGTTGAGGGTCGCTGTCCATGGTCCTGAAAAAGCAGAGCTGAGACCTCGTACACAAGGACATTTTTGTGTTCACCATAATCTATGAATATTAAGAAAACATAAATGTGTGGACGAAGCTGAGGCAGATTTTATAGTTTAGTCGGCGGCTGCAGCGACTATGCATTTCAAAGAGCCGTCACATCTGGGTGCATGATGGTCGATAAAGTTAAACTTTTTTTTTTTAAATCAGCTGTCTGAAGATTGTAAAATATTTAAACAGATTTCCCACAAAATAAGAAGATTATCAGATTATCAGAGTCTCAACACAAGAAGAAGACAAGCGTGTTTCAGCTTTGCTTTTACAGCGACTGGATTCTCCAGTAATAATGAATGTTTTGGGATTGTTTGTTGTTGGGATGTTTTGTTTCCAGTCTGTGGACTGTTTTCTGAATTTTACTCCAGATGCATTCTTCCATCTTCCCTAATCGTCCAAAAGCTCAGATATCTGTTGAGAGACTGTCGCTGTCCGTGGTGCTGAAACCCAAGTCTCCACACCAGGGTTTTTAAAGTTACATTTTACTGTGTTCTGCATATTCAATAATAAAGGAGAGCACACAGCTAAAATAAACAAATATATAAAACAAGACATAATACCTGAAAAAAGGTGTTAATAGTATGGAATTATTATTATTAGAATTATTAAGTATAGCTCAATGACAAATGTTACAGGATGCATTCACACAAGCCTTTGTGTAAAAGTTTTGAGGAGTGATTAACAAGTAGATACTGAGAACTTATCCGTAATGAGTTCCGCTGCTGCAGCTTCACAGAAAACATCTCTTTGTAATGAGGTGGGCCGTGGGAGGGTCTGACCCAATGAACGCAGGCAGCTCCATACGGTGTGAGTAAATCTATAAAGTAGACATAAAGCCACGAGAGCTTAAAAAGTGATTAATAAAAATTTTAAAATCAATTTGAATTCAGCGAGGCTGTGAGTGATGCAGACCTTTCTACCATTTACAGAAGAAGGTATTTGGTGTGTTTGCTTACTTTAGTTCAGCTTTGTTGTCTGAAAGCAAAAGATCCATAAAAAAGGCATTTCAGCCAGTTGAGACTCGGGACAGTGGTTCAGTTAGAGATAAAATGAAGAATCAGAGTCAGAAAAACAGAGATGGCCGGGTGGAACGCGCCTTTGATTGATTTTACCACCATCAGTGTAGTTTCTTGTGATTCTGATGTTGTTAATCTGTGTGTGTGACCTTTGTGCTCAAGTCTGGGATTCATAAATATTTTTCTTTCCTGATTTCGTTCTCTGCAAACAAATTTGGAACCAAGGTTTCATGCTGAAAGATGTACGAGAAGAGTTATTAACAGGTTAACAGTGAGTTTCCGCCTCAAGTTCTCGCAGGGTCTTGGAACATGACGCAGGAACGAGCTGCCATGAAAGGAAGATTCCCACCTGCACCTTTAGCCACATGCGGTGGGTGGAGACCAAAATAATAAGATTGCCGATGCAAGCAGTGGAAATGAGCTGATCGTTGATGAGGAGCTTAGCTGAGCGCAGCTAAGCTCTTTCTACATTGAAAGCAACCAGCTCAATCATCTGACTCAGATGCCTCCTAGGTGAGATGTGACTGCTGTCAGACCCAAACATGTCTGAAATACAATGTCTCTCGATGGGCTTAGCAACACCTCAGTTTCCCCCAATCAGAGCTGGGAGACGTGATCCAGGGTGAGGGAGACTGCTGCCCCCGGCAACCTGAAAAATTGATGGATGAAAATTGCATTATTATTATTTTTAAACGGCTTTAAGAGAACAGAAAATAATTAAAATAGCTCATTTGCTAATTTACTGGCTAACTGGTGTCGGCTGATGTCCTTTGATTTGATCCTTGCTGAAAGTCATCACTTTCACCCTGTTTTATTGTAATATCTCAGTGATCTGTCTTCACCTTGTAGTGACAGATCAGGTGATCCTTATCCTTATCCTTATACTGCCTCTTCATTATAACTTTGGTTAATTGTCTTAATAACCACTTAATGGTTCAAGGTGTGCTGCACAAACAAACCCTTCATATTCATGAAGCGGGAATGTTGTTAAAAATAGCCAGCGGTCTTTGCCTGCTCGTGTCTGTCCTGACTACAGGACCAACAAAGCAGTGGAAGTAAAAGCCTGTTGGCATTTTAAAACGTTCCCTGTCACTTCCCACAGAATAATGGCTGCAGGAAGTATCCTCCCATGAGGCCTTATGATAATAGGCCCATATGTGCCAGCCACGGTGACGGTAATTAATTGCTACACAAAACTTGCGAGGTCGCTCCGTGGAGTACAGTGACCTCCAGACATGAGTGCAATGACACAGTGGGCTTTTTGCAGAGCGCTGTGGGAAGACTGGGGAGGGGCTGAGGAGTGGGATGAGTGGGGGTGGAAGGGGAGGGCAGATTAGTTAGCAATTTGACCTTTCCCACGAGGCACCGGCTCATCACCTCCTTCCTTTTGTTACAAGATTAGAGAATGTAAATGCAGTGGGAGCCCAGCTTGGGAATTCACTGTACTCTGTCACATTCTCTCTCTGGGCGTGTCTGAGAGTGAGGGTGAAGGGCAAAGGCGCAAAGCAAATCAGTTTTGAATGGGAGGGAAAGCAAGAGAAAGTGGGAGTGAAGTGGCGGTGAAAAGATGGCAAAGAGATCAGAGAAAGCAAGCAGGAAGGATGTCATGTAAAGCGGGGAGTGACTAGAGAAGGCTTGTTGATGGATGGATGAAAAAGAGGAAAAGGTGAGCGTCAGGCAGCGATCGGCAAGATACAGGGGAAGTGGTGGCACGATGGAGTGATGAGAAAAAAGGTAACAAGCGCACAAATAGAAGCCGGTGGGGATGTTGTGACTCAACAAAAAAGACACTAATGAACCGGCTTCAGGCTTAAAAGATAAATGAAGAAATAATTGACCACGTTGCATTAGGGAGTCGTTTTATCTCCACGTTTCCAGTTTCGGGGCACTCGATGATCCTGAAGCATCATCAAATAAACTGCTCGCTCACCAAAAAAAAAAAAGTTGAGCCAGCATCTGCATCATTATTTCAATCCTGCTTGGCTGCATTTTTAAAATGAAAGAAGAAGACGTGTCTAAACCATTTTGAGAGCCCTGAAACCAGCAGCTGTTTGTTGGAGTCTTTCCATGAAGTTGGTTAAAGACCTGCAGCTTCTCAGGAGCATCTAAAGTAGCAGAATCCATGCGTGTGGTCCCGATGTTGCAGGCCTTGTACAATAATCAATCATAATTATTGATCATCCCTGACTTTGAGTCGGAACCTAAAGGTATAATGATTATGATCTATCAAAACCTCCGGCAGGTGAGCCGTCTCACACAAGCTCAGTTTCATAGTTAAATCATTTACTTCCCAGCAGCCATCCTCAAGTGAAGTCTTAGCATCCATCACAGCTGTCAGGACATCTTGATTCTAGTCTGAAGTATAAAGCTCTGCAAATACAATAAAAAAGTTTGTTGATTTTCAGACACAAACTCAGTCAGACGTGAATCTGTAATTCATGCAGCAGCTGTTGAAAAGTCCAGACAAACTGGCTTTCGACTGTATCCAACAAATAGTATGTAGCTTGCATATTGGAGACCCCCAATCAAACTAAATCTGGTGGATTTAGTTTGATTGGGGTGGAGCTGTGTCCATGTTATTCACGTATACATGACAGTAGTAATGTCCTGCACTTCTAAATGGACAAGAAAACAATAAATATAAAAGCATTCAGATGGATGGAGTCCTGCTGTCAGTGTGTGGATTTGTGTGCACTAAAGGAGAGCTTAACAAAGTGTGCTGAGCGTTGAAATGATGACATGACTGCAAATCAAAACCTTAACAGGGGACTGTAATTTACTCTAACTGGGATTGTGGTGCTGTGAGAGCCGTTTGTGAGCAGGAATAACGTGATAGTTACAAAGTAATAATTGAGAACTCGACGGCACTGAAACGAAACTCTGATGGCAAATGAATCATAAACAGACGTGTGAAATCAATGCCATTAACAGCTATTTGGAATACATTTAAGACTTGAGATTTGTGGCACTAACAAAGTGCCTTCAGGTCTTTCTACTGGTCAGCAGGAGCGCGAGTCCTGTGCTTCCAACAATAAGTCAAATCTTAAACGAGTCTGTGAGAAAGTTATTCTTTTCACTTCAGCTGTCAGTAAAAATTCTCTTGATGACTTTTTTTCTCAGTAATTAGTTTCAGCTCTGAACACAACATGATGTTAATTTTGTAAATCATCTTTCATTATAAAGTGAAATCGACAGTAAAGCAGGGTATGATTAAAGGTGCTTTCCTCTAACACATAAACACATAAAAATAGATACAAACACAGACTTACAGATGTGCATAGACTTATTTAGATATTCTAACACTCAGAGTTGAAGGTTTAACAATGTATTTGAACTTTACAAAGCCAAGGTGCATTAATTTCTTGTAAGGGATAATGACTGACAACATAAAGAAATTTATGTTTGACAGTTCTTATTGGATTGACCAGTGAACAAGAAGGACAATTGCAGATTTACACATGAGGGGAAGGTCACTTGGAGCCGTTTCTATGTAACTACAGATTCCTGCATCATTGGCTCAAACCACTGAAAATAAGTACAAAGTTATTCACATGTGTAGCCAGTTTGCCGATGCCTGAAATAGGACATTGCCAGCTTTAGGAGAGAGAAACCACCACGACTTTAAGCCTGTCATGAACAGGAAACTGCTGAAATGCTGGCTTCGCTGCCCACAGTGTCGTAGGTTTTACATTGCCATGACTAAGAAGGTGCCAACCAAGAAAGAAGCCCCTCCTCCAAAATAGAAATCTTCAAGCTGCCCACATGGACAATCCAATTGCTTTCTAAAGAAACATTTTATGGTCAGACAAGACAAAGACTGAGCTGTCTGGCTACAATGACAAGAAGTATTTGAGTCTTTCAAAGCTACGTCACTCTGCTAACTGTCAAGCATGGCTGTGGTAGCATCATGTCCTGGCCTTGTGCCAGTGCTGCTGGTATACGGCACAAAGTTGACGAAATAATGAAGGAGGAATTGGTCAGATAATCAGCCAGAATTATGCCAGAAGCTTGCTGATGGCTACCCAAAGCATCTGGTCAATGTGCAACTTACTAATGAAAATTTAGCTAAATATTATTTGGCGTGTATCTATCCATCTATCTCCATCTCACCCAAGAAATCACCCAAGAAGTCTCAGATTATCATGACAGCCTTGCCCATGATCAGTGTGTGTAAACTTCCATCTACACCTGTAAGGTCTATGGTTACAGAAGTCAGGTGTAAGATAGTTTGTCATGCACTTTATTGTTTGTAAAAACACCTTCAGCCTTTCTGACTGCTGTCACACCAAAGCAGAAGTGTTTTCTGTTTTGTAAGGTTTAAAATAATTGACTTCACCTTGAAAAGTAATTACAGAAGAAGAGAGAAGTTTACGATTTGCTTAGACAGAAAACTACAAAGAAAATAAACAATTCCCTTCTGCTCTTTAATAACCACTGTAGAGCTCATTAATATAGTGCTTCATCCGCTAATTGCTCAAAACCAGCAGGTTGAACTGGGAAGCTTAGATATGCAAATTCCTCTCAGAGTGTAAGTGGGATACTGTAGAACAGAAAGGTGCTCAGTCAGAGGAGACAGCGCTGTGGTAGTGCTGCTGGGTGCCACACTGTTGGCATGGCAACCTGATTGTCTTCGACCATGTCTTCATCCCTCAAGACAGAACAAAGAGTGGAGATCTCGGAGGACTTTGATGCAGAGCAAGTCAAAGGCTGCCCAAAAATTCGAATAAGCTTGGCCTCTTAATCCCTTTCATATGGAGTCTGTCAAAGCTAAAGACCTTCAGCGCTTAATCATTATCAGTGAATTACAAAAAACCCCCAACAATTATCTGGTATTTAAAGGGGCATTACAGCAGTTTTTTATAAATAAAAGATCAGTTTGCTTTCCACAGTATGAAAAGAAGGTCTCCATTATATTCTGAAGTGGTTCAGTCTGATGTAATCTGCAACCCAGATTACGCAGAGTCAGAAACGCAGAAACATGTGGGACTACTACGAGTGACAGATGTGTGCCCCAGCGTGGTGTTAGCACTTGACCATGTTGGTAGTTTCCAAGCTTTTGGAGAATTTTATGGCATTTTTCTGACAAAAAACATGACCTGCTGCACTGTTAATTGTACTAATAGCCTGCTTCAGTTTTTGTTATTTGTGTAAATTCTAGTGTTTCATTACCCTGTTGCTTAGCACAATTAGTAGATATCCTTTCATGTGCAAGGGACTCATAAAAACTCCTATTATAATAAAAATAACTGAATCTTTGTTTAAGCAGACCCTCGAGATTAAAAATCTGTTTAGCAAGAATATTATGTCAAAGACAGTCTGATCAACAGGAGTTGCACAAAGTAGTAACAGACACACAAAAACAAATACACACTGAAAATATATGCAACAAAATACATCAAAGGTTCAAGCAACACTGATTACAACAACAACAACAACAAACAACAACAAACTTTATTTATAGAGCACATTTAAAAACCAGCGGTATACCAAAGTGCTTAACATAAAAGACAGAAAAGTAACATGAGTATTAAAAGGCCTCAGCAAAGTATCAAATATACTCACAGGTCATTGCCACTAATACACAGGGGTAGTATAAAATGCATATCAAGTAAAAACATAGTAAAAGCACAAGCCATAAAAAAAATGTATAAAGAAAAATAAAGTAAGTCTAAGAGTCAGGTACGAGCATTAACAAGCAGGAAAAGCAAGATTAAACTATTAGATTATACTGCGAGATGTTTAATCTCGCTTTTCCTGCTTGTTAATGCTCGTACCTCTTAGACTTAGGTTTTTAACCATGATTTAAAAGATTGGATAGAATCGGACGCCCAGATCGCAATCGGAAGGTTATTCCACAACTCTGGTGCAGCCAGGGCAAACGCCCGGTCACCTCTAGACTTCAGCCAAGATCTAGGCTGCACCAAGAGCAACTGAGTAGATGATCTTAATGCTCTGGCAGGAACATACGATTTAAGGAGTTCACTAAGGTAGCTCGGTGCTGTGTTGTTGGTCATTTTAAACGTAAGCAGCAGTATTTTAAATTGGATGTGGTATTTAATGGGTAGCCAATGCAGGTCAGCTAGAACAGGGGTGATACAGGCAAACTTCCCAGTTCTGGTCAGAATGCGTGCCGCAGCATTTTGGACTGTCTGCAGTCTATGAAGAAGGGCAGAATGAAGACCGAAATACAGTGAATTGCAGTAATCCAGCCTAGAAGTCACAAAGGTGTGGATGAGCTTTTCCAGGTCCTTATGCGGAACATACTGCCTAGCCTTAGAGATGAGACGCAGTTGGTAGAAACTAGATCTAACTACAGCAGACACTTGTTTATCGAGTTTGAACGAGCTGTCAAGCAACACGCCCAAATTGCTAACAGTGTCAGAAAGGGAGCTGGTAAGGGAACCAAAGGCATCAGGAAGTTGGCCACGAGGAACATTGCTGCCAAACACCACGATTTCAGTTTTCTTATCATTTAGGATAAGAGAGTTTGCTAAGAGCCATTCTTTGACCTCGCGCATGCACTCTTGAAAGCAGTGCAAGGACAAAGCAAGATCATCATTTAGTTTAAAGTAGATCTGTATATCATCAGCATAGCAGTGAAAGGCAGTGCAGCATTTCTCAAAGATTGCACTTAGACGGAGCATATACAGTGAGAAAAGAGTCGGGCCCAACACAGATCCTTGAGGCACGCCACAGCCGACAGGTGCAGCGGAGGAAGAGTGCCCAGGTTGACCTAGAAGGACCTATTGGAGAGGTATGATTTAAACCAATCAAGTGCAACACCTTTAATGCCTACAGTATGCTCAAGCCTCGCTAATAAGATATTGTGATCTACCATATCGAAGGCCGAGGATAAAGCCAATAAAACTAGGACCGCAGCGCGTCCAGTATCAGCAATTAGAAGAAGATCGTTGAGGACTCTGAGCAACGCTGTTTCAGTGCTATAATGTGGTTTGAAGGCAGACTGGAATTTATCATTAATGTCATTCTCATCCAGGTACGCCTGGAGTTGTAGAAGAACTATCTTCTCGAGGATTTTGGACAGGAACGGGAGCTTAGAGATCGGCCTGTAATTCACATAATCATTATAATCAAGGTTCCTTTTTTTAAGAACAGGCTGAACTATAGCATGTTTAAAAGCTGACGGGATGCAGCCAGAGAGTAAGGAAGATACTGGGTCCAATTACATCGAAGCAGTCCGTAACTATACGAGACGGGAGGGTATCGTGTATAGGATTAGTATTGTTCAATTGTTCAACTAAACGCTTAAGAGTAAGGAGTGGCACGGGCTCAAACTGATGGAAAGTAGACGAACAACCAGGGGTACAAACAGGGCTAGACATTAAAGGAAGTGAAGACTTAAGAGATGAAACTTTATCTAAGAAGTGTTTTAAAAATTGTTCACAAACAGCCGGAGA
The DNA here is from genome assembly GCF_057381845.1 of Rhamphochromis longiceps. Classification (NCBI taxonomy): domain Eukaryota; kingdom Metazoa; phylum Chordata; class Actinopteri; order Cichliformes; family Cichlidae; genus Rhamphochromis; species Rhamphochromis longiceps. The sequence goes on from NC_140566.1 coordinate 33,058,398, forward strand.
GCACACCAGCGGCATAACAGGGCAGGGATTGACCACTGAATTAAAAATTTTAAATAGCGTTCAGGGGTTGTGACCATTAGCCAGGATAATTTTTGATAGGAAAGCCGCTTTGGCCATTTTGGCAGCAGTTTGTAATTTCGAGCGGCTGGCACGTAGGATTTCATAAAACACCTGGAGTTTATCTTTTCTCCACCTCCTCTCATCGCGGCGACACACACATTGTAAGGCGCGTGTAGAGTTGTTTAACCAACATTGGGAATAATTTCTAGGGCGCTTCATTTTAATAGGTGCAACAGTGTCAAGGATAGAGGAGCATATGGTTAACAAGGTGTTGGCAAAGTCCTCAATCATATGAAAGGTAGAACAATTAAAAAAAGAAACAGAAAAATTTGCCACATTTTCAGTATTAACTATGCGCATAGGGTGAAGGAGGGCCTCAAGGTGCAGTTCAGTATTACCTAAGTCAACATCAAAGATGACCGGGGAGTGGTCAGAGAACCCATCATTTTTTATATCCTTGATGCAAATGTCCAAACCATATGAAAAGACCAGGTCAAGGTATGGTCTTTAGAATGGGTTGGTTCATTAACCCACTGAATGAGGTTAAAAGAGTCAGTTAATGCAAGAAAATCTTTAGCTAACGGGTCATCCTTACAGCAGACATGTATATTAAAATCGCCAGTAATAAGAACACAGCCATATTTAAAAAGAACAGATCCTAAAACGTCAGCAAATTCAGAGATGAAAATCTTGTTGTATTTAGGCGGACGGTAGACCACAACACACAGAGTAGTCGAAGAGTCAGTCATCTCCAGTAGCTGAGCTTCAAAGCTAGGGTAGGTAGGGGAGGGTAGCAGCCAAACTTTGTTTATTTTTAAAAACCGAAGCTAAGCCACCACCTCTGCCAGTGAGCCTTGGCGAGCTAAAAAAGACACAGACTGGGGGGAGAAGCTCAGAGAAGGGGATGAACTCACCGGGAGAAATCCAGGTCTACGTCAGGAGTAAAATGTCCAGTCACGCGGTGAGGAAAAAGTCATTTAAAAGAAAAGCCTTGTTCGCCACCGACCTGACATTAAATAAAGCCATGCGTGTCCGAGGAGCTAGGTCACCGGAGGTGGCACGTCGCAGGACGCTGCGGTTGTTGTGATGGACGCCACGTCCGGAGGACCAGGTTGAGTTATTGTCAGGATATTGTCAGAGGTGGTCGTTAGTATCTCCGCCTGTCACACTGAAGACTGGGGTTTGATTCCCCCACGGGGGGTGAGCAGTCTCTCTGCTCTGCCTTTGGGGCAGGGATAGCTCAGTAGGTAGAGTGGTGGCCCATAATCGGAAGGTCGGGGGTTCAAATCCACTGAACGGCTACCCTGAGGTACCCCTGAGCAAGGTACCATCCATACACACTGCTCCACAGGTGCCCAGTGGCTGCCCACTGCTTCACTGAGTGAATGGGTTAAATGCAGAGAGGAATTTCCCCACTGGGATCAATAAAGTATACATTATTGGTATTATAGAGACAAAGACATGTGCAAGATGCAAATGTAGTATAGTTTAGCACACTCAGTGGATTTGTGTAAGTTTTTGTTGTTTTTGAGTCTTTTAATGAGTATTGTAAGGTGTTTGTAAAGGTGTATGTGGATATCAGTTCTTTGGTGGTAGTGAGTTGAGGTCTCTGTTTGAGTTTACATCCTTTTTACTAACTCAAAGCACAATGCAAGAAAACTATTCCCAAGAAAACTTGTTTCATTTCTCAAAAACACACCGTCGAGTACAACCAGGGTATGCTAGCAGCTGGCAATCCAAATGTAAACTCGACTGAGAATCACTGGAGCGCGCGCTAACTGCACTCCACAAGACAGGATGAGCAAACGATGGGTGGAGACCACTTAAGTGTTGTAATAGCTCTTGTTGTATGATTGTGCATTTATTATATTTCTATTAGTTAACCGAGTAAAACTTGATAAACTTTGAGTACCTCTGCATGCAACAGACTCTTTAAAGGGCACAACAAATCTTTAAAACAGAGTGACGTGTGTGCAAAGAGGAGAAGGAGACTTTTCAAGTACTTCAGTGAGCAGTAGCTCAATATAAAAGAGGCAGCCCTGTATCACATTAATTAACTCTTGACCATGCAAAAGACAGTCTGCATGGAGTCTGCCACAAGAGTCTTAATTAACTGTAGTCAGTAGAGCTTTTCCACCTCCAACTTCCAGTTGCTTTGCTTTGAATTTTGGGAGAAAGCACCACATGAATCTACTCATGTGTAATAAACTGTAAAAAGGAGAGTAATCAAAGCATTGTGGGTTGGAAATATGTCTTAGATGCATCAATTGTAGAAGCCTTGTTTTTTTAAAGAGATTACATATTTTTGGAAACAAAGCCCCCACCCCCCCCTGAAAAACTGAAAAACCAAATTTTGCTTTTTATCTGAGGAGCTGTTAAAGTGAGACGACCTCAATAGCCATCCTCTGTAATCCAGTCGTTAATTCTTTTTTTTTTTATATAACTTTTTATTTATCATTTTACAGTATGGGAATACAAAACTTAAGGTCAGCATGGGAGACATTCACAGTTCCAGTAATAGAATCTACTTACATCATGGTAATATTCATTTATTCAGTGCAAAGGGGAGTACACAACCCATTTTTCCCAGAGCTTCTTAAATTTCTCGAGCTCGAGTCTAAGGACAAAGGTAAGCCTTTCCATTCCAAAAATTTCTTCCACTATCCCACGCCATTGGGCCCGAGTTGGAGGGTCTGCCTTTAGCCACCTACGGGTTATGACCTTCCTGCAGCCAGCCAAAAGTATTTTCAATAAATAAATATCTTTATGTGGGAGTGCCGTAGGCAATTTGCCAAGATACAACGTATCAAATGAATAGTCTATTGTAATCCCAATTATTTTGTTTATCTCAAGGGCCACCTCCCCCCAATATGGCTGAATCCTTGGGCAGGCCCAGAAGACATGAAAATGGTTTGCCATAGGGGATCCACAACCTCTCCAACATAGGCCCTGGCTCTGTGAGCCTGTTTGCCGAGCTGTGAGTTTAGGAGTGTTAAAGAATCTCACTACATTCTTCCAACCAAACTCTCTTAAGGACCTTGAATTTGCAGTGGTAGCCTGAGACTCACATATTCCCCACCAGCTGTCCTCCGAAATTCGTGAGCCTGATTCCCTCTCCCATTTATGCTTAATGTACAGCGTAGAGTGATTTTTAGAGGCTTGTATACTACCGTATATTTTCGAGACCATCTTTTTAGAGTCATTTCTCTTGTATGCCTCTTGAAAGATATGAATTAGGTTGTATTCGTTTTCATCTCTGATTAGCAACGTCTTGTTGTAATAGTCTCTGACCTGCAAGTATCTAAAAAAGTCGTGCTTTGCCGTATGTATCTGAGATGGTTTTATAGCTTTGGAATCCCCCATTTGTTGCTAGTGAACAAAAAGAAGTAATTCCTCTCAGAGTCCACTGTTTAAAGGTCCCATCCAGCCTGGCAGGTACAAACTCCGGGTCATAAGCTATCCAATTCAAGGTCCTAGCCTGTTTTTCTATTTGTAGTTTCCCCACAACCCTGAACCATAGTTTCAGGGTGAACCGGGTCAAATGGTTCAAATCTTTGTAAAATTTTTCAGCTTGGTTCTTATTTCCTAAAAGAGACTGTAATGGGAAGTGTAATTGTGTAATTTCCATATTTTTCCATTTAGCTTCATAGTTTGGGGAACACCAGTTTACCAGGGGCTTCAGTTGTGCGGCGTAGTAGTAATCTTGTAAGCACGGCAAAGCTCTCCCTCCCTTCTCTTTTTTCCGCCGTTCCAGACGAACCGTGAGATCCATCTGTCCCACTCGTCAAATTGTTTTTGGGGTATCTCCAGGGGTAGTGACTGGAAGAGATAGAGAATTCGAGGCAGAACGTTCATTTTAATTATTTCTATTCTATTACTCATATCCAAAGGGAGGAGAGATCACCGAGTTAGGTCAGATTTGATCTCTTTGTTGAGGGGGCAGTAATTAATTTCATAGAGTCTAGACATGTCTTTCGTTAGGTTTACTCCCAAGTATTTTATTGTAGGAGAGTCCCATTTGAAGCTGAATTTCTTTACAGTTTCCGGTCGAGGTGTATAATTGAACGTAAGGGATTGAGTTTTTTGAATATTTAGTTTATAGCCGGAGTAGTGATTGTAGGCTTTTAGTAAGGTCATCAATTGGGACAAACTAGACTCAGGATTTGTAATAAAAAGGAGAACATCATCCGCAAACATACAGGTCTTGTGTTCTTCACCCCCGATCATTAGATAGATAGATAGAACTTTATTAATCCCTCGGGTGGGTTCCTCTGGGAAATTCGATTTCCAAAAAAGCACAGCACCGACAGAAGTTACAGAGTTACAGAATATTATATATATATACACACACACACACACACACACACACACACACACACATATATATATATAAATACAGAGACAATATAAATAAAATATACGAAGGGGATAAATAGAATAAATAGGAATAAAAAATAAAAATACAAGTGAATTGCACATTTCAAGTATTGAGGTCTATTGCACTGTTGACTATTTACAAAAGTATTGCACAAAAGGTATTGCACAGTGAGGTGAAGAGGCACTACAGCTTAGTTGTTCCCCCCTCCTTTGTCCTCCTGTCTCCCCTCCCTCTCCCCTCCAGAGAGGAGTTAAACAGTCTGATGGCGTGTGGGACAAAGGAGTTTTTAAGTCTGTTAGTTCTTGTCTTTGGGAGAAGCAACCTGTCACTGAACAGACTCTTCTGGTTGTTTATGGCCGTGTGCAGAGGATGCCCAGCATTGTTCATAATGTCCATCAGTTTCTTTAATGTCCTTTTCTCTGCCACTGTCACCAGAGTGTCCAGCTTCATGCCGACCACAGAGCTAGCCCTCCTGATCAGTTTCTCCAGCCTGGATGAGTCCTTCTTTGCTGTGCTGCTCCCCCAGCACACCACAGCATAGAAAAGTACTCCAGCAACCACCGACTGGTAAAACATCCTCAGGAGCTTCCTGCAGATGTTAAAAGACCTCAGCCTCCTGAGGAAGTACAGTCAGCTTTGGGCTTTTTTATACAGGTGCTCTGTGTTGCATGACCAGTCCAGTTTATTGTCCACCCACAGCCCGAGGTACTTGTACTTGTTGACCACCTCCACCTCCTCCCCCTCTATCTGAACCGGCAGTGGACCTGCTCTAGACCTCCCGAAGTCCACAACCAGTTCCTTAGTCTTTGAGGTGTTGAGTTGCAGGTGGTTTGTGTGACTCCATGCGACAAAGTTCCTCACCAGACTTCTGTACTCCTCTTCCTGATCATCCCAGATACACCCCATGATGGCTGTGTCGTCTGCAAACTTCTGAATGTGGCATAATTCAGAGTTGTAGCCGAAGTCAGAGGTGTACAGGGTGAAGAGAAGAGGGGACAGCACAGTTCCCTGTGGGGCTCCTGTGCTGCTGACCACTGTGTCAGACGTGATGTCCTTCAGCCTGACGTACTGTGGTCTGTCGGTGAGGTAGTCGGAGATCCAAGCGACCAGGCAGGGGTCCACCTCCATCCTGTTCCATCCACCTCCATTATTCCTTGTATTTCAGAGTTTTCTCTAATAGCCTGAGCCAGAGGCTCAATGTACAAGGCAAACAGGGACGGGCTCAAGGGTCAGCCCTGGCGTGTCCCTCGCTTCAAAGTAATACTTTGAGACAGGTGTCCATTAATCATGATCCTGGCTGTTGGGGAGTAATACAGTGCTTTGATACATTTAATGAAGCCATCTTTGAATCCGAATTACCACGTTGGTGTGCAGTAGAAAGTGCTCCTTGGAGAGGCATAGCTTCGTTATGGTTCCAGCCCCCAGGGCAAAGAACATTAAGCCAAAAGGAGAGCGTTAAAAACTGCAGTTCCTCAAATCCCCCATAGACACCCCAAGTTTACCTGTTTTTAGCCTGAGAGGGATTATATTTAAAAAAAAAAAAAAAAAAAGGCTAAAACAGCTCATTTCCTCTTTAAAGGTCTGTACAAATGGTGCTTTTCTTCTTCTTCTTTTTTAAATAATTCAGCCTAAATTAAAGCCCAAAGTTCAGGGTTTGACTGACAGGTGTATTCATGCAGGCAGTTTTATTCATAACTGTCACCTTCACTAATTGGAAACACTTCTTGACCTCTCTCCTGTTTTTGTGCTGTCAGTGTCTTTAAAGCAATTACCCAACAAACAACATGGCTTACAGTTTCTGAGAGAAACTCACGTATTCTGTGCAGAGTTCTGTTTCTGTGCCCTGAGCTCTGTTACCCGATAACTTCATCCTCACGTCACTAAATGTTCCTACCAAAGAAAACAACATGATGGCCAAAATGCTAACGTTGACGAGTTTTGAAATTGAATTTATTGATATAAAAGGGACAGTGCATACAAATGAACATACAAATGTAAATATGCTATAATAAGCCAAAAGGCTACTTTTTATCTGTAGGTCAGACAAAAACAATAAATAAGAAAAGTAACACAGAGAATGTACAACAAAAAATAAAATGACAAATAATAAATCCACAGTACAATCAAGAAAACACAGAACAACAATTAAATATGAAAACATACAGCATTAAATGCGACACAGATCAGAACAGCAGTCGCCTGAAGGTGCTGTATATTGTAGGTTTAAAAACCATACATTATTACAGAAAATACAACCCCCTATGAGCAAGCTATTGGTGACAGCAGGAAGGAAATACTTCCTTTTAACAGGATGAAACCGCCAGCAGAACCAGGCTCAGGGAGGGTCAGCCATGTGCCATGATCATGGACAGTGTCCTCATTTCTGACTCTGCATCAAAGACTCAGGCTCCACTCCCACAGTGCTGCTGACACAACAGAACATGAACCTGAACCTCATCAGACAGATATTGAAGAACATCAATCGCATCAGAAAATACATTTGGTTCTAACCTCCTGTTAGGAGTATTTGTAATTCTGCACTGTCTCTACAGTAAAGTACACCAAGTACGGCAAAAAGTGTCTCAGATTTGCTTAATGATGGTGGCATCCGGCGGCAAAAGCAAAGGTGATCAGTGTCATTTACATGTGTGCATTTCTGATCTATACAAGGCATCACAATTTTCTCTTACTACAATAAACCTGCTGTGAACTGCTGAAGTAGCACTGTCCTACAAATACTGCCATTTTCTGTAGTGCAAAAGAAACACACAACATTTTCTTTATGTGCATTTCATATAAAAGACAGAAAGAACTAACAGTCATGTTTTTAGAGCAACACTAACCACATAAGGATGCAGGAGGAATGGCTGCAGCGTCAGAATCTTCTTAGCGTGGGCCCGTTTCTTCTCTCTTTTTACTCTCATTGACACTTACAGTTTGTTTAGCATTAAGCACTAAAAACTGCTACACAGCTTCACAGCAATATCCCCGCAAGCTGAAAAATGTCTTTACCCACTGCACCTAAATGTAACTGCAGTGGGTTCTTTATAAGCATCCATACATGTAGAGCTGACAGCCAGACCCATGCCACAAATAGTTCAGTCACACAAGGGTAAAAAATATGGTAAGCACCCTGCTAATAGGTAAAAATGGGAGGTTGCATTGGGATTTTTTTTATGTATTCTTTTGGAAACTGACTGGAAGTAGAACAATGACTTCTGAACTCCTGCCTCATATCTACGAGTGTCTGGCTGCACTCTGCATGTACATTTTCCCGATTTCTAACAAACAGAAACATTGACGTTTTGCAGAAAGACCACATATACATATAACAATATTACAAATGACTGCAAAGAAATGAGCTCTTTTTAGGGTTCAGCAGGAAAAGCCTCTCTTTTTTTTTTTCAGTTGTAACTTTAAGGCAAGATGGCTGCTGTAAACAAAGATTCAGCTTTAGAGAGAGATGAGAGGTCTCAAATGATATGAGCCGTGCAAGAGACTCCGTGAAAGGGGTTCAATCGATGTTGCTGCATTTTCTGTTGGTCCCTGACAGAGGTCGATAAACATTATGAATTATTCACGTTCCTCTAAAGTTTGCAGAAAGAAACAAAATGCCGTACAACTTTAAATACATCCAGGCATTTATGATGCTTTAAATAAAAACACAAGCACAAGATGCAGAGAGCAAATTAACAGAGATGTTCTGATTTTTCACTAAACACACTGGCTGCTATACAGATGGTAAAACTAATTAATTGCTTTGGCAGACTCTAGTAGCTCTTTATCGTCGGGTTTCTTCTTTCTCTTTTCTCTTACTTAATCTTTTCCTCTGCCCTCCCTTCCTTTACGCCCCTCTTCTTGTTGTTGTCACATAATTTATAAGCAGTACATACAGAAAATAAATTGCTGAACATTTGGAGACAAATCACCCTGCAGAAGATGCTGTATTCATTCAAGGCCAGCTGCCTACACCATAAACATTTTTACATTTTTATAGACAATGCCCATTGCCCTACTTACTGGAGCTACAAAAACGTATGTTTACATTATTCCTGATCAGTTCCAAAGCTTTTTTCCTCATAAATGCATTTTAAGAGTATTAAAAATGTTTGTGTAGTCATCACAGGAAAGATTAGGTCTGCTTTGTGCTTTGGCTATGATATGTTGTTGTTGTTGTTTTTAATGTGATTTAACACAGTGAAAAAATGACATTGTTTTGAATGTTTTCTGCTTTGCAGTATTTAAGTGCTGTGGGAGACTTTGACAGCAGACATCTGAATGAAATGATCTATATTCCAAATTTATATGGTTTGGTTTTCTGTTGCTGCTCATCTGCTCTGACAGCATAGATTTATAGTTTCCCGATATTTTTTAAGTGCTACACTTGCTTAATATTAATTTAGAGAAAAAATAAAATAATGAGAAGAAAAAAAGGATCTTAATATCTGTTGGAAGCGTAACAAGGCAAGTCTTTACTGAAGAGTTATCTATAGCTACTTTAGCAGGTGATATTCTCTTCCTAAAACTGTCTGAACGCACCGCTGGAAGGTAAAAATGCTAAATGAAACATACTAGGAATACCTATTTTGGCACAACAGTCGAAAATGATTAGCTTGGCTATTTGCTGCTAAGATAGAGACCGACTAACAATTTTCAGCAAGCAGGAGGAAGCTAGGCTAGCTGATGGTGCTAGCTAGGTGGGTAGCTAGCACTGGTAATAAACACTGCTACTAATGCTAAAGCTGGATAACTTCAGTTTCAGATAACACTGCCTTATGAAAGTGCTTTCCTCTTCTAACCCCCACTGACCAGCAATTTTAATTACTGCAGCCTTATTCAGTTTTACTCACTTTGTGTTTAGAAACTAACAGTTTCAATCTGCATAAAAGGAAAAACAGACCTCCTGGTTTCCTTTTATTCATGCGTGTTATCTGCTAGAGTGTCTCATGATACTTTGCCAAGCACTCTGTAAAAACATGGACTACTATGAAAATGTAAATTGCAAAACATACCCAGGTAACTTAAGTGGGACAAAAAAAAGCATAATCTAGGGAATTCCCACCAGCAGTAGATTCTCTCGTGCGCCCTTCCTGATGTATTCATCCAGTTACTTGCAATTATTTGCACTCAGTATTAACACCATCCTCCAGACTTGCCTTTGGCAGCAGTCTGAGAGAAGAGAGAAGCGCCGCTGAATTATTGAACAAATCAAGGTCCCAGGCCATGTATTTATATGATATTGGTAATGAGGCCGCTGGAGATTTTGCTGTCAGTTGTAGAGGCAGAAATAAGATCTTCATAAGCCCCATAAGTGCATGAGTTGAGCACAGGTGATGGCTTAACTGACCTGCCTATGCTCCACTTTCATTTCCCCCAAGGACCTGCTGTTTGATCACTGCATGCTGTTTAAGTAGAGCGCATCTAAAAGTTTAACTGTGTTTATGTGTTGTGCTGTTCTATAAGAACCTTTCCCATTCTTCTCAAAAAATAAAGTGATGTATAATATAATAAACATATAGTCATAGCAAAAAGAAAGTACATCCACTGGGAGTTCTAAGGTTTCATATATCAGGATGTGATAATTATGAGGTCTTAAAATAAGGTAGATACAACCTACAACACATAACATATTACACCATGTCATTACATATTTAACAAAGGGTCAAACAACTAAGTATGCCTGATGATTCATTAAATTGGAGAACCACTTTGAGCAGCACCAACTTAAAGAAATTGCTTTCTGCCCAACACGAGTCTCACTCATCACGTTGCTTCAGGTCACTGGTGTTTGTGACACTGGCTTATGCACAGCTCTGTTACGGTCCCACCAGAGCGTCCCAGTCATGTCGAGAATCTTTCCAAACAACCAAACAGTGGAAAACTCTTGTTTGAAGAAACCAAAGAGTAGGAGGGTGAGCACCATCCAAGCCAAATGTTGGTACATAAGGAGTGTGTTCTCCACAGTCACACGTTCAATGCTGAATTCTACTGTAACATCCTCAGCAATGCTTCAGCAGTGCATGAAATCATGCAGCAATGCAGGAGACTTTTGGCCACATCAACTCGATCTCTGCTTACGATTCGTCGTAATCATTGGATTTTACTCCGTGTGATGTTGTCGCGGTAATCAAGTGGTCTACAGTTGGATAAAGACAAGGTTCTTTTCCTTGTTATATGAACGTTATAGTCACACAGTTGTACAGTATTTTGTTTAGCTAACGAAGCAGTCTTGCTTTCAGCAGCGACTGTAGCACTTTCAACTATAATACAGACAAAGTTCCCTCTTTGGTTTTTGAATTTCTTTCACTTTCCTCAATCTTTCACATAGTGTTGCTGAAGTGTTTTTGAACTTTGAAGGGCCAGTAGGAGAAGTTCTTTCCTCCAAAATAGAGCCTATAGCTGCAAGTAAATAACTTAGTATTTCTCTGTACTATAACTAATAACTTGCTATCGCTCTCCTCTCTCCATTATTCCCATTGATATAAAAACCAACCTGAATCAAACCTCTCCAGCTGCTCACAAAATGTGACAATAAGCCCGTCCCCCACCCCTGACTGCTGGTAGCATTAAGAGAATCCACACTCTGTGGTGGAATACTTTCTCTGATATATTTTATATCCTTGTCACACGGTGCAGATTTGCTTCGATTCACCTGTTTGCGTAGGCTTTGTCATTTGAACTTCACATTTCTCTAAGATTATTCAGCTTTACCTCGCTGTTTCCAAGAATGAACATTTAACCATGTGTTCGTTGGTGGCATCTATTCTGCGAGCGAGCTTCAAAACCTGCCTGTGTGGAAATCATCGAAAAAGAAGTGATGATTGATCTGCAAGATGCATTTCTTTCAAACCTTACTGATCTTTGGGTCACTGCTTTTGTGATCAGTGTTCGAGGTGAGAAAAGGTTTGCGCATAAACACAGAGGCCTCAGAAGAGATTAAAATTAGTGTTGAAAGAACTGAAGGAAAAAAAAAACACGTGTTCTTGGCAAATGAAGACAACCAGCGATCGATTCAAGAGTGACACTAAAGAACACCTGTGAAAATCAATGTCTGGTTTTAGCACACCGTCTTTACATATGTATGAAAAGACTGACGCACAGATCAGCTTTGATCCTGCTGCGACATTCACACATAAAATAAATGAACGAATCACCATTTCTGTTTAACTAATCAATAATAATTCATCTCATTTCTTGCAATCAGTCCTTAAGAACTTTCGTTTTTCGCTCTCCAGTTCCATACTGTGCGCTCTAACCTCCATTTCATTTTAGTAGAAAATGGCTCTGTAAATATGGTTTTCCTAACTTTAGGACTGCTACAGTTCAAACACTTATAACCTGTGTTGTCTGTCTCTTAAGCTCGTATATCTGTCCTGCGGTAGTCTCTCTGTGATCTATTAAAGCTCCTGCTCTTGCTGCGGATCACAAACTCAAACAGCTGCCGAGTGACAGTGAGACAGCCTCCGCGAGGCTTTAAGTTCGACCTTTCTTTCGCTCTTCTACAAGAAAAAAAACCAGAGTTAGAGAAACAGTAGCTATTTATAGATATGCAATCAGCGTCACTTCTCACTAAAGTTGAGTGGTTGAATGTGACACGACTTCCCCACTTTTGCCTTGTTGTCTGTTAAAGACAGTTTCATTTTTCACGTAGCTTCATCTTTGGTTCACTGCGCACGTCCTACTTCTCTAACCCATTCTCTCATTTACACTGTGGTTTAAATGTTAGATAACAGAGTCTGTATTTGGGCTCCACAGTGAGAGAACCACAGCGCCTGAAGTACTTAGCACTTAAGGAAACGTTCACATCTGCAGATTTCTTTCTCGGTGAGCAGGAGCGATGGCTTTGGTTCCATTTTAAGGACTTTAGAGAGATTTCTTTCTATTTTTTTCAGAGCACACCTAAATTATAATCAAAAGATTATAATCCAGATTGTGGCAGTGGAACTGGAAATATGAATAGCCCCCACTGGTACCATTCTCATTTACTCAAGTACTTTCCTAATGTGCACTTTTAATGTACTTTAATGCTTATCTGTACTTATTTATACAGTATAAAGCTGCTCTCTTATACTCTATATATACTCTATATTTCCTCTACGTATAAATCCAGTAATATTCAATAGAAATACAAATAGATAGAAGGAGCCAGCTCTATATAGGTCGTTAAAGTCATCTTCAGCTACAGATTAATTACTCAGTAATGATGTTGTAATATAATGTAATAATTCTGAGAAGTACATTGTGCATGAATACTCTCAGTACTTAGTTCGATTGATTAATGAAACTAATTAATTAGTTTGACGCTAAAACATGGACTATTGCTAAAGCGTGTAACAAACTTAAATAGTTTGTGGTTTATTACTTAAACAGGAATTATTAAAGAAAAAAAATCACTTTTTCCAAATCAGTCATTTTTAAGAAAGCACCGTGCCACTTTTCATATGAAACATCAGTTTGAAGACATTAGCTAAATATTTTACCCACTGTTTTCTAACCCTAATTATTTCCTAATCAGATGTTTTTAAAAGTCTGTATGTCTTCCTGAGCAATGCATCAGTAATGTGTGACCTCACATTCTGCTCATTAGAAAAAACAGAATCTAATAAGTGTTGGGGAAAAATAAAAGGGGGGAAATTGTGCAGACCTTCACTAAAAATAAATAATTGCAGTTCATTCCAACGGCAGGAAATGTATCATCATTAATAACCTGACCTGCCTCTGCAGTTGTATATCAGGAAGTTCACATTTGTCATTTCTTATTTTTCTTGTGTTTCTATAAGCACGAGCTAAACCGATTAAACAATATTAATAACAGAGAACAAACTCCAGAGTGTTGAGTCAATATGACACCCTCTGTCGTGTTCAGGCTTTCTGCTCTGTAGGTTTTCTCATCACAGTCATTCGCCTTGAATGTGCTTCAGTCTCACTGATGTAAAGAAACTGCATCACTTTCAATGCTGGATTCTGCAATTTGGGGCCAAATTTGGGATTTATTCATCCTTTCAGCTTAAAGACCAACACATCCATACTTTGGTAATGCTTATATAATATTGTCATATTCTTAAGCATTAGTAATGTACTAGTGAGGGCTTAATTCATCATTACTTCTCTGTGTAATTTATAAATACAGATATAAATGTTCATTCTTGATTAATAACCACTTATATATAACGACTGACAAAACATATATAAAGACACAATATTAATAATAGTATTTTATAAATACTTTATATTTTAATTCATGATAAGTTCAGGCGTGAAGCCTTTAGCATCACTTTGTTTTTTTGTTTTTTATTTTAATGTATTCTTCTTTCACTTACTCACTTTGATTATATTTTTCATCATTACAGCATTTCTTGATAGAGAGCTGCTATATTTTTTTTTTCTTGAACGTGTCACATTTTCCTCAAAGTCCACAATCAGTAGTTTAGCAATTAACTTCTCAGCTCCTCTCCACCACCTACGGGTGAAGTAGTCTTGTCTTTGATATACATCAGATGCTTCCCCTCTAATTATATTCTCTCGTGATTGGCAGCTGTACTTGATGAGGCTGTCATACTGTATATTTCTTAATTAGTGCAGATTCTGAGCTGAGTCTCTGTTATGGCTCCGAGCAGGGCTGCAAGGAGAGCTGTGAAATGGCTCCTGAACTTTTTATGAGCATGAATAAAAAGGAGTTGCTGTATATAATAACACGCGCTCACTCCTCTTTGTTCAGTTTAAAACTGATAGAAAATAAGCTGGTGCGCCAGTGATTAACTCTGTGACGGACAGTTCACAAGAGGACAGACTGTTGTCATCTGGGAATGACAACAAGAAAGTGAAATCTTCAAAAGTCTTCAGGTGTTGTATGAGTGAGTGACAGCAAATATGTTTGTATGACATTTTGTTTCAGTCTGGATCTGTGAGGCTGCATAAGGCAGCCAAGCTCGGTGGGATTCAGGGGTCATGCAGACAATACAGACACGCCGGGGGAAATGGATAATAAGGCACAAGCGAACTCAATCAAGCCAGGAAAAAGAAAGAAGTGAAAGAAGGAAGGGAAACTAAAGTCCAGAAAGCCACTCAAAGAAGTAACCTTTTAAATAATGCAGAGAGTAAACTTAAAGAACGGGTAGCTATGGGAACAGAGCCGCCACATGGGACAGGAAGACGGCGAGGAAACAGAACGTAACAAACAACGATCGTAACTCAGACCAACATATTTGTTCTGAGGTTTCCAGTGAGTAGCCATGCCAACCTTTTTGACATTTTTAGGTTGTTATAACATAAAAAAGTAAGAAAATATACTTTATTCTGTTGTCTGCAGACTTACTATTTTGGTGCATATACCACTGGGGAACAAATATTTAGCTATGCTCTCCTATACGCTCCTCTGCCTCACTGAAAGAGATCCAATTCTGACATTGTTTTCGCTGTACATCGAGCATTGTGTTCACACTACACACACACACACACATGCGGACTCACATTCTCTGCTGTCTGTGTGTTAGATCTTGTACTTACACACACACATACAGCTTACAGTGGAGCTGGGTGACTGCCAGCGCTCACGCGACGCTCAGTCTGCATCTGCCAAACAGAGCAACTCATAGAAGTGTCAGACATTCAGTAACAACAATCCCAACTACACTGATCAAACAGCAGATACAGGCCTTACACACACACACACACACACACACACACACACTGCTTATCAGCAGCCAGCAGCACAGGTTTGTACTCTATGTTGAGTTCATTTCAATAGATGGCAAATTCCTTTTGCTCCCGTCCGAGTCAGTTCAGTTTGATTCCATTTGAGTCACATCAGTTCACTTTTGTGTCATTGTCTGCTTTTAAGAAATGAGTTGCAAACTGTATTTTTGTGATGGTGACAAGCACAGCAGTCTGCGTTTGATCAGATAGAGGATCTCCTCATCTGCTCAGATCAGTCTTAACTACTTAACACAAAGCTGATGTGGAATTCATGTTAATGATGTGTAAAATCGGCAATGCTCATAATCACGTTCACATTTTCATATAAATGATGTCCATCCTGTCATATTTTATAGGACGATTTAACATTAATGCGTCCTATAAGAGCTTCAGATCATTTGTATTCACTTATTTCATACGGCGAGTGAAAGAAGAAATATTTTTACGGTAAAATGTGTCTCTTATACAAGCAGCAGTTCTTAGAATTTACCTCTTACATCGGTGATTCTGTGGTTCTCGATTTTCAGCACAAAAGCAGTTTCTTTATGTCATGAGGTGAAATGAACCAAAATATATTAAACTCGAGCTTTAGACCAGCCAAACCTTAACCACTCAGACTGTTCCTATAGGAGGAACTGCTAAGGTTAGGATTGTTCCCAGTTGTGAATGACCACGAGGACAGCTGGAGGTTCCATGGATGAGCACAGTTGTGTTCAGAAGTTTCCATACACTCATCATGATTTCTTTCAACAGTTCATTTTTCAGGGTGGGATGGTTGTACTTGCTTTAATGACTTTGAAATACAAGAATTGGGTGCACTAGTTATATATAGTTAGTAGGGGTGCAACGATACTCGTATCGATATTGAACCGTTCGATACAGTGCTTTCGGTTCGGTACACATATGTATCGAACAATACAACATTTGTAATTTATTTTATCAACTTTTCTTCTGACGATGCTGTCTGTGTTGAGCCCTCAGTGGATCTGCGTTCGACTACTCTGCCTAGGCTCCACTGTCGAGCGCAGATCCACTGAGTGCAGCGCAAGCTAGCAAGACAGAAGCTAAGCTTGTTGCAACATGGCAAATTGAACCTCCCCCACCCTCATTCAGATCTGGCCTTTGGAACTATTTTGGTTTTCATGTGAAGTATGACCTTGAAGGTAAGCGCGTCACGGACTAAAGTAAAACAGTATGTCGGATGTGCCACGCAATGCTCAATTACATGGTGGGAACCACTGCGTTAGCGCAGTTTGTTTGTTAACGTGTTGACACCGTCCAGCCCCATGCACGGGGCGATCCACTGTAGCTCGTTAATGGAGATTTGCCGTGTTGTGCCGTTAACGTCATTTCAGATTAACGCTGACAGCACTAGTGGGAACACAACGAATATGACTGCACATTTACGCCAACATCATCCCAGTGCAAAGACAAGTGGAAGCAGACAAAAACAACAAGCACGCATGCTACAAACTTTACCCAAGTCATTTAGACAGCCGTTAGCACAGGATTCTCCTTATGGGGACCTGATATGTTTAATATTCTGCTGAGAATATAGCCCAGAAGAAGCGTATAGTGTAGCTTTTATTTTGAAAAGAGACATTTCTCTGTAATAAACTCTCTTTTCCAAAGATGAGTGATTTCTCAATCAGATAGATTTATATTTTTATCCCTTTGTTGTTTCAGCAACATTAAATTTAAAAACTGTACCTTTGAGTTAAAATATATATTTATAATTTTAATAAATGACAAATTAAAAAGGCATGAACATTTTTTTTGTATCGAAAAAATATCGAACCGTGACACCAAAGTATCGAACCGAACCATGAATTTTGTGTAACGTTGCACCCCTAATAGTTAAATATTTTGGGGGGATTTTTTATAATCCACACACAGGGTCAAAAATATACATACAGGCTCAAATATGTCTACATGTAATATAATCTGTTGTGCTTTACACCACTGCATCAGCTGCTTGGCAAACCCACAAAGCTCTCTACGCTCTCTTCTTGAGCTAATCTGAAGGCCACGTGAAGTTTGGAGGTCTGTAGCGATCGACTCTGCAGAAGCTTGGCGACCTGTGTGCAACATGTGCTCTGTGATTAAACCTGGCTTACCACCTCAGGGCCAAGTTGCTGTCATTTCAGATCAGTTTCCCTTTCTTTTAATGCTAATAACTGTTGACTGTGGATAAAGTAGACATTATTATTATTGTTGTTGTTGTTATTGTTATTATTTAGTCATCCAAAAACCATCAAACTCTGGGTATGAAAACCTGGACCATTACAGTTTGTGGAATAATCTTACAAAGTATCGTAGGGTTTAAGCAACGGCACAAAATATTAAATTGTCAGTAAACACTCTTTGTTTTCGACTGTCTGTTTATTTGAAATTTACTTTGCTCTTTAGTCAAGAAGCACCAAAGCTCAGTTCTTTGATTAAAAATTCAAAAAGATCAGTTTAAGCAAGACAAAAGCCTCCATTTGTTAGCTTCAAGGGATCATCTGGGTCCTCACCATCAATAGATGAACCAATGAGAAGCAGCAGCTGCCTCTCTAAGCCATTCAATAAGCCGTTTGTAGAACAAGGATTTCCATTTGCATTTGGAAGCCAAGAAATAGAAGATCCTGAGATTGTGGATTACTCCCCTGGCTTTGCTTTTGAAAGGAAGAATTAAGACGAGGAGTTTTGGGAGCTTTATAGGGCAAATGGAATTCAAAGAACTTTGTGTGTGTGTGTGTGTGTGTGTGTGTGTGTGTGTGTGTGTGTGTGTGTGTGTGTGTGTGTGTGTGTGTGTGTGTGTGTGTGTGTGTGTGTCGGTCGATTTTTCTCAGTCTGGGTGTGAAAATGTTTCTGATAAATTGATGTGCACATGAGACCAGAGATAAAAAAAAAATAAAAAAAAAGTGAAACACAGTGATAGTTTCCAAGAAATAATCATTGCTGTGTACATATCTATAGCTTAGCAATTATATGGTGCAATGTATGTGTTTTAACCTTGCTTTAACATTCAGGCATAATTCAAAGATGGCGCCAGTGTGCTCGGCAGGCCGTCTTCGCCTCTCCTTTCGACCCCTCTTTTTTGACTTTTGCATTGTACTCTTCATTCTCTTGGTAATATGGTCATCAGGTGGCAATGTACTAATTACTTATGACCGGCAAACACTTTTAAATCTTCGATTCTCTCACTTCTATGGTTCGGATCCATGCTGGACTCCGGGAGACGCCACCCTGTCATGATTGGACTCCTCCACCAGGATATCTTGCCTGCCCCTACCCACCCTGTACAAGAAACGCTATAGGAAGCGGGGCAAACGGAGTGGCATTCGTGTCCGTCTTAAGGCTTACCTTAAAGCACAGGCTATGGCTAATCCAGATGCTAGCATGGGTATTCTACGTCCTCTCTCTGTTAGGCTGAACGAACAGACTCTATGGCAGAGCACACAGAAACGCAGGGAATGCAGAAAGTGCTCTTTATTTACAGTGTCTGGATTATTTACACAGGGTGGGAAATTGCGTACAGTGATAAATAAACTGAGGGAAACCAGAGAAGGGGGCTGACACGAACTCGTAGGGAAAAGGGGAATCGGCGCACGCAGGGTGGATCTACGAAATTTTAGGGGAAGATACCGAACAATCGGTAAAACGTGGCAATAAACATGGGGAGAGTTGGAGAGCTCACTTATCACACTGGCAGTACAGGCTCGGGCAAGAATCACCGGGATGCGAAGGTAAAGATGAGATTGATCTCTGTAGTGATCCCGGAAATACAGCTTCACCAGCAGCTGACAGGCAAGCGGGTGATGGATCTGGCTAAGGATACTGGACAACGGATAAGCAGGCAAATTCCAAAACATGGGTTGGCCGTAGTGCACACCGTGGACACAGATGGCTCTACTAAATGTAAGGTCGCTGGTGAATAAGACTTTTGTTTTAAATGACTTTTTCCTCGCCTCGGGGCTGGACGTTTGGTTCCTGACAGAGACTTGGATTCGCCCTGGTGAGTCGTTCTCCTTCTCGGACCTTCTCCCCCCAGACTGTGCCATCTTCAGCTCAGAGGTGGTGGCTTAGCCTCGATTTTTTAAAATAAAGGCAAGGCAAGGCAAGTTTATTTGTATAGCACAATTCAACAACAAGGTGATTCAAAGTGCTTTACAGAGACATTAGAAACAAGAACAAATAAAAAGCAACATAAACATAAAATTCGGCAGCCCCCCCCCCCCCCCCCCCCCCCCACCCCCCTCCCTAACCTAGCTTGGAAGTCCAATTACTGGAGTTGGCCCAATCTTCGAAAACTCTGTGTGTTGTGGTCTACGACCGCCGAATACAACAAGGCTTTTATTCATGACTTTGCTGATCTATTAGGATCTGTTCTGTTTAAATATGACTGTGTTCTTATCACTGGTGATTTTAATATTCATATCTGTTGTAAGGATGATCCATTAGCCAAAGACTTTCTTGCTCTAACTGACTCTCTTAACCTTGTTCAGTGGGTAAATGAACCAACCCACTTTAAAGGCCATACCCTTGATCTGTTTTTTTTCATATGGCCTGGACATTTATATTAAGAACATTGACAATGCTGGGATCTCTGATCATTTCCCAGTTATTTTTGATGTTGATTTATACAATACAGAACTGCACCCTGGGGGCCTCCGACGCCCTATGCGCATAATTAATTCTGAAACTGTGGCTAGTTTTTCTGTGGTGTTCCTTAATTCTGCACCCACTATTACTGATTGTCCCATAGCTCATACAGTTGATGACTTTGCTAATTCTTTGCTATCCACATGCTCCTCTATCCTTGGCGTTGTAGCACCTATTAAAATGAAATGTCCTCGAACCGCTTCCCGACATTGGTTAAACGACTCTAAACGTGCCCTATGACGTGTGTGTCACCGAGCCGAGAGGAGGTGGAAAAAAGATAAGCTCCAGGTATCCTTTGATATCTTACGTACCAGCCGCCTGAGGTTTCAAAACGCTGCTAAAATGGCTGAAGTGGCTTTCTTTTGATTTTATTGAGACTAATGGCCAAAATTCTCGAAAGCTGTTTAAAATCTTTAATTCAGTGGTCAATCCCTGTCATGAAATGCCGACGGTGTCTTCTCCGGCTCTCTGTGAACAATTTTTAAATTACTTCACAGATAAAATTTTATCTCTCAAGTCTTCACACCCTTTAGTTGTGAGCCCTGCTTTCACCCCAGGATGTTTATCAACCTTTCATCAGTTTGGGCTGGTGTCACTTACTGCCCTTAAGCAAATAGCTGAACAGCTGAAAAATACAAATTCTGTACATGATATTCTCCCGTCACGCATTATCAAGGATGGGTTTGATGGAACTGGGCCCAGTACTTTAACTCTAATGAATTCTTCATTGCATTCCGTCAGCCTTTAAACATGCCATAGTGCAGCCTATTCTCAAAAAAAGGAGCCTCGATCATAAGCGTGTGCAGGCTCCGTGTTCATGTGTGTACAGGCTCCGTGTTCAGGTGTGTACAGGCTCCGTGTTCATGTGTGTACAGGCTCCGTGTTCAGGTGTGTACAGGCTCCGTGTTCAGGTGTGTGCAGGCTTCCTTTGCACCAAAACATAAATGTTTTAAAAATGATTCACTTTCAGGCAAACTAAGATTTCACTGTGAAGACTGAGCTGAGACTCATATTTGTTTGGAACATACTCATCACTAAAGTTCTCAGACAAGTTGTTGCTGCAGTGTCTTCCTGCAAAACGCTGCCATTCGACTGCCAGCTGGACATCACCTGTACTCCAATCTACCCACTGACCCTCACTGTGAACTCACCCTAAAAGTTCTGAAAGACATTGCTTGTGCACCACCTTTGAGTCTGAGGCCATGGGCATGTTATTAATGAGTTATTGCCCTACATGAAGAAGTTTAAGTATCTTAGGGTTAGCTGAGTGGGAGATTGGCAGGCGGATGGATGCATGGCCTGCAGTGATGCATGCCGGCCTCCTGTTCTACAAACAGAGGTATGATGCTAACATAAAGCTAGGAGCAAGAGACCCTCAAACCTATAAAACTTTAGCTCCTGTGTTTTGTGTTTTTGGCTGCAGCGTTTGCTTGAAAATTACATTTTAATAATTGATTTCCTTTTTAAACTCTGCTCCAATATCAAAGTTAAACAACTTCCCAGAGTTTCCTTCACCGTTCACCGTGTAACACCTAAGGTTCAAACGCAGCCCCGGTCTCCCTCTGACATTCT
Source organism: Rhamphochromis longiceps (assembly GCF_057381845.1). NCBI lineage: Eukaryota > Metazoa > Chordata > Actinopteri > Cichliformes > Cichlidae > Rhamphochromis > Rhamphochromis longiceps. The sequence continues at coordinate 33,079,750 of NC_140566.1, forward strand.
GCATTTCACACACCTGGACTGTTGCTGTGAGGGGGAAAAAATTAATGTAGCTCAAAGAAATTAGAACAATAAATGTTTTTCCTGCTGTTTAACAACCGTTTCCTGTTGGCACTAGTCTGGCAGTGCGTGGCTCTGCTGCGGAACATTGTGTTTTGTAATGAGGAAATTTGTGGAAAATCTAGCCAAGGGCAAAATGCTCAGGAAGAAAAATGACAGTCAAGCTAACAGCAGATTCCTCACGCTCCTGTGTGCATCTTCTTGCCCTTGCTGTTGAAGCTTTCAGTGTCTTGTTGCATTTTCTCCACAAAATCACAGAAACATTTCAAATGCCTTCAGCTTTCAGCTTTGAATGTAACCAGACAGCAGCCAGATAAGTGGATTTCTGCGGTCGAGTCAGATTCGAATTTCGTGCTTTTTCCACATGTTCCTACCTGTCTTTCCAACCCTTTCCCCCCTCGTTTAGACGAACCGTGACAATTGTTAGTGTCACTTTGCTTTATGCAAAGGTTCCTCAAAGTCACAATATTCTGGTAGTTGCAGGCGGCTGCTGTTTGTTTAGTCTGGCAGGAGCTTTCAGATTGAGAAGTTCCGCCGGTCACTTTGTAAGTGCTTTCTTTATTGGTTGCCCTTGGCTGGAACACACTTGGTATGCATGTTGCACATGATTAAAAGCCTTTTCTCATGCTCATGACCTAAGCTGTGCTGAAGAATTGTGACCCTTATTTATCAAGCCAAGATGAATGAGAAAAGTGGAGAAAAAAGTGAAATGCAAAACCGGCCCCAACAGTAAAACCAGCAGGCTGGAATAGGACAGATTCCCCCTGTCCTCATTCTGACCCTTTGAGGTGGGGACTCCACAGGCCTTTAAATGTGTTTTTGTAGAATCAGGATCCAAAACATTTGCTGCAGATTCTTTAGGTCCCCAAACACACTTGGTGAAAATGTAATTTACCCGTAAAGCTAATAACAGTCCAGCAGGAAACTGCAACCAAGCGTCTTTCACATTGCTGCGTAGGAACTTTGCCGACTCTTCTTTTCAGAATTCCTTTAATTTAAGGTCATGCAAAAGCAGCTCCACTGGATTTTAGTCCAGACATCTGCATCTTGGGGATCATCAAGATGTTTTTTGACAAATGTGAGACGAGCCTTTGTGTTCTTTATGCTCTGCATTTTTGTCCCGTCTCTTTCTTATCGTTGGATCATGAACTCTGACCTAACTGACCTAAGTGAGGCCTGCAGTTCTTTAGATGTTGTTCTGGTTCTTTTACGATCTCCTGCATGAGTCGTCAATGCACTCTTTGAGTATTTCGGTAGAACAGCCTCTCCTGGGAAGGTTCACACCAGTTCCAAGTTTTCTCCATGTGTAGATAACGATCTCACTGTGGTTCACTGGAGTCCCAAAGCCTTAAAAATGTCTTTGTAGCCCTTCCAGACTGAGATGTTAGTGGCATTTTTGTTAATCATCTGTTCTTGAATATCTTTAGATGGTGGATTGAGCTTTTAGCCTACTTCTGGGTCTGGCTAGCAAAATTGAACTCAGCTCTCCAAATAATACGTTTAATCACAGTTAATTCATGACCTGGATGAGTCCTTGTGGACAATTACTTTTCCACACTGCTTTTGTTTCCCTTAATGAATGAAATCATAATTAAAACTACACTTTGTATTTCCCCAGGTTATCTTTGTCTAATATTAAGATTTGTTGCATAATCTGAAACAGGCAACTGAGTAAAAAACATGCAAAAAATTTGAAATCAAGAAGGAATCTTGTACTTTTTCACAACCCTGTCTAAGTTACATTTGCATAAAAGTCAGGACCCCAAAGAAAATGGCCTGGAGCATCACAGTTGTCTTCTGCTCGTGTTGCATCTTGCTGCCATCGCTGTTCGCTTGTTGCCTACATACCCCACTCACTCAGTCTCTATTGACTTACTTTGCTTGAAGAGTATACTCATTTTATTCTTTGAATTTGTTGACTAATATGTATATTTGTATATTAATAGTAGAACAAATGATATAAAATAAAAGTGAAATTACGACCAGCCTGCCAGTTCTTGCAGCTTTATAGTCTCTGTTAGCGCTTACAGCACATTTACTGTATGTTCACTCGAACTTGTTTTTCGTGCACCGAGCGTTTGTTTCCTGGGGGAAAACACTCCGATAAATCCAGTGTAAGCAAGCCGCCTTCCAACACCAACAGTTAGATAAACTGAATACCTGGGAATAGAAAGTGGAACATTTATTTTGCCTCTAAATAGCCAGACATTTGTCTCAGGGGTCATTGGAGAATAAACCAAAGACAATGAACCTTTATTGAGTGGACAAACACAAGATTTCAAATGAATGATAATGTTGTTTGTTTCATGCATAAAAGCCACTCGGGGTTTGGTAGCATGCTAGTCAGAATAATGTGTCGCAGTTTATTTTGCAGTTCACTAATGAGACATAACAGGCCATCCCTTAGTCTAATCTGATACAAACATGTTCTGTATTAGCTGTAAACATGCACAGTCATACCCTAATTAGACACCTTGATCATAAATTATGGTGTAATTATGGTCTGGAGCAAGACTTATCGAACTCAACCTTTATAATAGTGAGAAAGACAGAGATCAGAGAAAAATACACTTATTGGGCTTTTAACTACATTTATTTGTAGCTTGTAGATACTTGTAACACTGTAATGTCCACTTTGTTTTCCACCCTGAGATCTGCATTCGACTTCTTCAGAGCTACTATTACAATAAGTTCATCTAATTGCCAATAACCAAAATATTTTTTAATAAAGGCAAAGGGGGAAAATACAAACACTGGAACATTGCACAACAAGTTTTAAAGTAAACTTCTTTTGTGCCTGTGCTACACTCTTGTGGAAGTCTAATTAGTGTCTAATAGTAGACGTGAGCATTCAGAGTCCTGGCGGATTTCCTACAGTAATTTTCTGGTGATATTAGGCTAATGTGGTTGGACAGTGTCATAACCTGTACGGGGGTAGAGTCTCAAATCCACAGGACTCCAAACAACATGCAGGCTATGAGGGACAGGACCTCATGACCTGATGAGGTTTGACTTCAGATTAGTACATTTTTTATCTAATGAGACTCAAATAACCTTGTGATAAATCAAAACTACTGCTAAGTCTAGTAACTCCCTATACTAATCCAACACTACTGTAATCCCAATCTTAGAGAGGGAGCACTGATTCAACCCTTTTGGAAACCAGTTTATTGACTTCTTAAAGCCGGATTGTCAGCTTGTTTCCTGAAGTGCCAAGCAGTGGTGTTTGGTGCCAAAAAATGCTAACAGATCGATACAGCTGTTGAAACACAATAAGGAGTTTTGATGGTGTGAATGTGCTGCTGCTTGGTGATGACATTTCCTGCATACAATTTTTGTTGTATTGCTAAATATTTCACCTAAAACTGGCAGTTTATGCTGCTGTATTTTGTCTGTTTTCACAGTTTGGGAGACTTTTATTTCATAACCATTATCTCATCCTCTGCGCTTCTCTCAGAGGCCCTAGAATGCAATCTGTCATCCAGCAGTGACAGTCACACCCCACAAAGACGGTCTCTTCGTTTCTGACTCAGTGAACCCACGGCATCGGTGCCAAACGACGCTAAACACTGCACCATTTTTCATGCCTCTTCCTGTCCCATTCTCCTCCGTCAGAGTGTTAGCTCATCAGAGCAGCCCCGTCTGCTGCCTGCCAAAACCATCATCTACATCGCCGCACTCCAGCGGAAACACAATCACTGCTTTCTATGGAAAACCAAAGGCCAGCGTATAATAGGAGCAATATGTTTCCCTGCTGTCTGGATGGGGGCGACTGGGAAGATGAGGGTGGTGTGTGAGAAGGAGAAATTCAGTGAATGTAGCAGGATGAGATGGACTGATGTTGTGCTTTCAACTGCGACTTTCAGATCTCCTTTTGAATGCAAGAATAGTTGGACATCCATAATGTTCATTTAAGGGGCACCTACTTTGTTTTTCTTTAGTATCTTTTTATACATAGTTTACAGAGTTTGTACAGTTTTGAAAGTCAATATTTGTTGTGACCACCTTTATTCCTCAGCATCTTTAACCTTCTTTAGATTTCTTTAACCCTTTAAAGCCGGTCGGAGCGGGCACGCTCTGTTTTGCGTGACTATTTTTAAATCCCGGCAGCACTGCAACCACACCAGCTAGCGCAATAATTCTTTTTGCGTATGAAACCGGAGGAGTTGTACTTACATCTTATACCATCAGTTTGTCCTAGGTCACGGTTTCCTTCCACATATGGCTTTGCAAAAACTGCATAAAAAGCACTTGCAGCAACAAAAACATAATATTTCAGAAACACGCTTTGCCGATCCGATCAGCTGTTTGTAACACTTCCTACGACCATCAGCGCGAACTATCGCATGTCCGCCCTGTCCTGCCCGAAACCAGAAGTTACGTCATTTTGCGGAAATGTAGTTTTTTACCATCAGGGCCTTATGAGCCTATACTGGTGTTTTTAAAAGTTATGTTTGACTTTATGACTTTCTGTGTCGTTTCTGGGATGCTGAGGACTCATATTGCACTGCTGGAAATAGTTTATTTTGATGCATATGCTGCTTTTTTTGCAAATTTGCATTATAATATTTATTTTCGTTTTTCCTGCAGTATATAAAATTGGTGTATTTCAAAAATAAAACTATGAAGACACTTAAAATAAATTTCCTGTGGTGGGAAACTCGTTTGTGCAACTTTCTTGTATTTACAGTTTTGAGGGATAAGCCTCTTAAATTTCTCTAACTAGAAATATATGTTAATAAAACAAAAACGATTTTACATTTTTTTGTAGTTTATTGCACTTTTTTGCAATGTATGTAATTACTATGCACTTAATGCAGACAAATTATTAAAATTTGGGCCATAATGGTTGTATTGATGTATAGCAACTTGAAATGCTCCCAAAAATGGCTCCACAACATGTAAAAATATAATATAAGCTCTGGCGGACTTGGTTCTATGGTAGGTCTTAAAGGGTTAAGCAGGAATAGTTCTCCAGAATTATTGAAGGACATCTAAAGCTCTTCTTTGTCTCTGTCAAAGTTATGTCACACTTTTTCAGTATTGTCAGTGTCTGGGCTCTGGTGAGGCCCATCTATGATTCATATAAATCTATGGCATTTTCATAGATTCAGCTGAAGAAAGGAGAGCAAATAATGACAGGCTGGTAGAAAAAAAAGACATTAGTAACAACACTGGTTCATTCCTCAAGTTAGACTCATGACTCATAGGTCAGTGTCGAATGGTTTAACAAACAGTAGAGCATTCCTCTGAAAATGGTCTGGTCCAAGACCAGGACTGAAAAAATTAGAAAACCATGATGCAACAGGGATTTTTTTAAGTTTTCTTGAGCGATCCCCATTGCTTAAGACCACTTGAATAAATTACAGGAAAGCAAAACAGCAGGAAATTAGTGCTGGCTCAAGACTTTTGGACATTACTGTATGTAGAAGTAATCCCTGTAAGCCAAACATCAGGCTTCAGGCTGCTGCTCCCACAGTTTCGTCTACTGTTGTATCTGGTTGAAGTCAACAAGAGGGCATTTCCTTAGCAACAAACCTGAGCAAAGTGAGATAAAGCAGATATGCCCCAACATCCATCTCCATCTGCCTTCAGTGTTTACTTAGGACTAATGTAAAGGCTTTATAAGATAGCCAAAAATGGTTTTAAGCTAGTCTCACTCCCAACTCACAGACTGACACTTCACATCATAAAGCACTGAGTACCACTTTTTGCATAATCTTTCAATATGTACGTAAACCCAGGAGCTCAACATTGAAAAGTATGAAGCATAATGTTTGTCTTTTAAGCCAAACTGTGATTTATGCTTTTATCTTCCCTACCTAACAAATCCTGGCAAGAAGGCTGGTCAGTACCAACCTAAACTGAGGCGCAAAGACGAAAAGTGCTCCCAGACGGAATTCAAACAATTCTTCTTGAGGAAGGTCACGTGATTGTGTCCTGAAGTGGACCTTTGTAGGTTTTTGTTGTTCTCCATCCTGGAAACTGAAGAGTAACTGGTTAAACTGGTATCCCTGTGCCTCAGGAAACCCGGAATACCCTCGGTGTGTTGGCTTTTTTTTCTGCTGTAAAGGAAAGCTCTTTAGGAAGTCAGTAGATTTGTTTTTGTAGAGCGAGTGAAGCAGGTGTTCCCACAAGCACCTGGTTCTGTCAGCATCAGCCAGGTGAGGGGCATCCAATGAGAAAAAAGCATGTCTATAGGCAGGATCGAGAACTCCCTATTTCAGTGGATGAACTTAGGCTCTGCATGTAGGCACAGTTTACGATAAATAAGGACGATTTTTAAATATGAATCATGTGACTAGAAGGAAAATAAAAGAGTAAAAATTAGCACTAGGGTCAAATTGGATGAGTTTCATCAATGCACTCAAAGCAGACTTTTTACATGTTTTGCTTTTAGAGAGAGGTTGACTCAATATTTTATGTCTTACAAACATCACCTGTGAAAACGAAGTAAAAGTCCGTCTTTTTAGAGTGTTTGTTGCCGTCACCTGAAAACAGAATGGTGCTTTGTTCTTTTGTTCAATTCGAAAAAGCTACTTAGGTTAATACTCGCCTTTTTATAAGCGGTATTTTGGTTTCCATTTCTAAAAAGCCTTTTCCTTTAGGGTCCATCTGCTCTTTCTCCAATAACCTTGTTTCAGTTGCTTCAGTATGTTTCTTTATTAAAGATGGTGGTAAACTAGGGACACTGAAAGCTGATATGGTCACTGCTGGACCACTTGTTGACAACTCAACAGGCAAATGAAATCAAGGTGAGTTGTTTTGAAATTTAAGACAGTCCTGTAAAAGTTTAATCACCTGTTACACTTTACTGCTGATGATTAAATACAGAAAACATTAAAGGACAAAAGGGGGTGAACAGCCTGCACGTGTCATATAATGCTTAGATCCAAGCTTGTGGTCGACATTAACAGGAAGAAGCATCTGGACTGGATTCAAAGGAGCTGTCAGAGAGTCTGTTCTTGGTCATTTTTAGCGCTCTGTGACATCCAGAGGTGAACTTTGTTTTTCAGAATGTGCAGTTTTCTCACACGTGGAGTCTTGATCAGCATAAGGTCACACTGTGGAGAGTAGCTGTCTGTCATACTGACAGACTCTGCTCACTAAGAGGCAACGATGCCTCTATCCTTGTTAGCATCACTGTCACCTGTAGCTCATATCTTAATTATCTGGAAGCCTGTGCTGCACTGTACCTCACACCTTAATAAGCACCTTCTCCCAGATTTCCACTTCTTGGCCACCGTGCCATCGAATTACATCCTACCACCGTTAAAGCTTCATCTTTGTTGACCAGAAACAGCTTCTATTACAAGCTAACCAGATGGCTGGAGCCTGCCGTGGCACAGTGATCATTAACCTGCTGGGCTTCTCTCTATGTACCTTGTCTCGCTTAATTCTAATCTCTTCTCTTGACTCCCGGATGTCAAAACTTCCCCAGGCTATCAAACTCTGAGGCACCATAGGGCAAAGCAGGCGAGAGCTGTCTGTGCAGGTTAGTCAGCTCACGAGGGCCGTGCGCTGAAGCGCGTTTAATTAACTTTGTTATGGGCTGTGTACATTTAGCTCTTTGAATTACTTACTGCACTGAGAATGCTACTGAACCCTTGATTTTAGTCTGATGTTGGCTTGATAAATATAAAACGATACTAATATAAAACTGGCGAACCTGACTGTGCAAAGACTTGCAAATTACTCACTAAGTACCAGTGAAACTGTAAAATGTGCAACGTTGACTGGAAATGGAAACAATTCTCCTTAAAAGTAAAGTAAGTAAAAGTTGTGACTTTTGAAATGTGCTGAGCTATTCAGCACAACTTTTTACACAAGTTTCACTAATGCTCTAAGAGTAGGGGTGGGTTTAAAAATTTGATTTCCCAATTCAAATCAATTTTCGTCTGAGGACCGTGATATTGAGTCATTAAATCCTGAATCAACTTTTAAATATAAATGTATTTTGCCAGAATCGCAGGTTAAAGCTCACAAAACAATTTCAACGACCACCAAACAGCTAAAACAGCGAACGAGAACAGCGACACGGATTCAGCACAAAGATGTAAACACAAATTGCGGATCGTTCACACAAGGCCAACATCTCACAGATTCTGATGCTGCAGGTTTTGTCACTCAGACCAAAATTCACTGAACCAGCAGCCAACGAGGATCCAAACTACGCTTCACGTTTGAGAAACATCATCATGAGTTTTCTCTTACTTTTGCTGTTTTGCTTCCACCACAATAAAATCACACTTCATGCACAGCTCTTTCTTTCCGTGTCCTTCAACACCAGTTTTCCATTTCAAATCTGTTCTCTGCATTATCTGTTGTTTACAGCGCTGTCGGCTGCTGTTTTTGTTTTTGTTTTTTCCAAAAAATGACCTCCGACAAGAAAGCCTCATTTCTGCTGTTCAATACAGAAGAAATCTAAACTTTTTAAAATGATACCAAGTTGCAAAACACTTAGTTGTGTCTCTAATAAAACCTCTGTAACTTTGTTCTGCTTCACTTCAGCAGCTTCAGGTAATGTTCATACGTTGATTCATGGTTTTCTTCCGTTTTTGTTCTACTGCAGAATATTTTTAAAGTTATATCTGCTGTAAAAAAAAATCTCCTTCATGTTTTTATTTGTTTTAGCCTCAGTTACTTTGACACAAAGGCATCTGCTGTGATGCTTACACCTCTGAGGAAGTCTAAGTGTCATCGTTGTTTTTATACATGGATATATGGATATGTATTGATAAATGATCAGAATTATAAAAGTTCTGTCTGAATCAAAATTGAATCAAATCAATTATAGAAATCGAAGTCGATACCCAGCCCTATCTAAGAGCAAATGGCAGTTGTTTACAGACGAGTCAGCACATTCCATGCAAAATCAGGGCAACAATGGCAACCTAATACCAGCCGTACAAATCAAACCCTCTCTGCAGCTAATTTTACCTAGCGACAGCATCTTCAGCATCCTCCTGCAAACTGATCGAACAATACATTTTGCTCCTGCAGCACAGACCAGGCTCTACATGTGTGTGACTGAGGTCTAAGTTCAAGTAGAAAACATCTTGATGCGTGCCCAGGTAAATCCCCAAAGTTTGATTCTGTCTCAGCTGACTGCGGGTAAACCAAACAACCTTTGCAAAGCGGATGGCACAACAAGAAGAGCTACCTCGTCAGGCCAGGACTCTGCCGTCTATTCACACCTACAGGCCAGTGGACACTCTTTCAATGATGAGGATGTGCACATCTTGGACAGGGAGGAATGCTGGTTTGAGGGCGGAGCCAAGGAGGCCATTTGAAAAGGGAAAGACCATCTCTGAATTGAGGGGGGTGGGGCCTAAGGGTACATCTTTCACCATCTTACAATGTTGTGATTGCAGCCATTCCCCAACTCACTGTGAATGGTACTCATGGCCATTGATCAGCGGTTGTTGATCAATGGTCATGAGAATTTGCATAATTATGATGAAGGAACTAACCTCCCAGCCCATTGTTCCTTCACTGGGCTGGTTTCAGTCATTATTAGCTGACTGCAGGTTTGAGGAAACCTGCAGTCAGCTGAGACTGAAGACGTCACCTGGATGATGATGAAACGTTTCTCCCACAAAACGCTACGTCCAGATGAACAGAATCAACTTTTGGGGATTCAAGTAGAAAAGGTGAAATTTAGCAGAAAGCTTGCAAATACAGCCGTCAGTGTCAGCACACGCCTGCAATTCAAAGTGCTCACGCTCCAAATAATGCAAATTTAACGTGTTAATAGAATTTTAATAGGTGAATTTTATTTTATTTTTTTAAATAAACTGATATGATTGTAATGAAGAGAAAGTTAGATATTGATACCAAAACTGTTAAAGCTGAGTATTATAACAGGGAAATCAGTTGGGTCATTTTTGGAGCCAGCCTCAAGAGCACATTGATGCAACAGCAGTTTTAGCTCCATTTATTTTTTAACCTCAGAATTTGCCAGTAGTAACAAAAAAATAAAGCTGGGTCTAAATTTTTAAAATTGAAGTTGAAAGAAGTTCAGTCAGAGTGTTTAAGAAATAAAAATCTTTGAGGGCTCTAAATGCCAAGTTCAAAGAGTCGGGTCTTCATCCTTTTGTTGCTTAAATCTGGAAAGTGTCCCAGTGTTTACTGAGCTTTGAGTGCTACCTGAATGTGTATAGGTCAAGGTCAAGGTCAAATTTATTTATATAGCACATTTCCAGACAGACGATGCTGCACAAAGATAATCTAAAAATGCCATTAAAAAGAAACAATGTAAAACAATAATAACAACATAAAACAATGACGAGACAATAAAAGAATCAAAACAATAACTAAGACTGTTAAATAAGACCAAAATGTTTGGGTCATAGTGTGTTAAAAGCCGGGCATAAAAATGTGTCTTTAGAAGGGATTTAAATTGATCAAGTGTTTGTGCAGATCTAATATTTAGGGGAAGACTATTCAAAGTCTGGGACCTGCCGAAGAGAAGGCTCTATCACCACGAGATTTGAGATTAGACCGCAGGATGGATAGCATTAATTTTGAGCTAAACCTCATGGTTTTTCCTGGAGCATAAACAGAGAGGAGCTCAGACAGGTAAGAAGGGGCTCAAACATTAAGTGAATTAAAAACAAAAAGTAAAAGTTTAGCCTAAAAGTATAGCCTAATACTATCAGAGACTAGAATTCAAAGCTCCACCTTAATCAGCCTGGGTTTCATAAGTAAAGGTCGATGGCCCCTCAGCTAAAGTCTGATGGCTTGGCCTCCAGGAGCAGAGGCCCGTGTTGTAAGAACTCCAGTGAGGCTACACTTTCCTGCTCTTAAATTAAAACACCAGCACCAAAGACTTTGAACTCAATTTCACTGCAAAATGTCATTCATGTCCCCCCAGCCTTAACCTTTAGATGGTTTCCTTCTGTCTTTAGCCTGAAAATCAGTGACACAGAATCCACAGCTTGAAAATGCTTCTGCGATGATCGCAGCTTTTCTGCTAAAGTTTATTTAATGAAATGATAGCCTCATATTTACATTAAGCTCACATTTGATTTTTTTTTTAATTGGTCCCCAGCTCATCGTGATTTTCAAAATTACACAAATACACAGGGTCATCATGTATTTTAACAGTGGAGATGTCTTCATCCCAGGGTTAAACAATCATGTCTCGTCAGCATGGCTCGGTATCAGTACGGCTGCTCCGTGGGACGCTCATGGCATTACCCTTATTATGATTACTGTGCATTTCTGCTTAAATAGCACATCCAGCAGAAAGGCCATCGTAACTCATTAAAAATGCATGTGGAGAAACTTGACTGTCGCAGCCCTGCAAACAGCACCACGGCCGCCTGTTTTTTGCCCCACAAAGCAGCGTTTTCGCTAGAATAGATAAGAGTGGTTTCTGTCAAGCTATGATAGCAGAAATCCCCCTCTAAGCCATATAAATGACTACAACTGTAACTTTTGAAGAAAAAAATAACGGCGTTGGACAAAGTTGAAGGCAGATGACAGAGCTGGAATGTGACTAGCGTGTATATGTTTGAAATCTTCTGGTGGTGAGTGGCAGTTTCTTTGATTGCTTGTGATTTCACATCGCTCTCGGTGATTTCTGTGAGTTCAGCTCGTCAGATAGAAAAAGATGTGCCTCCTGGCAGAGAGAAACGCTAGAAAGGAGAGGAACACAGCAGACCACCGTGAAACTCAAGCAGGGGAAGATGTATATATACTGTACGCTTTTAATAATAGAGTCATAGGTCAAGTACTGATGAAATACTGTATACAGTTTTTATGGTGCACAGCACAAAGCTGGCCAAAGGAAAGCCTCACATGATAGAAATAGACACACAAGTTCGAATTTTAAGTCAGGATTACTTAATCGAGAGTTGTCAAGAGTTCAAGATAACTCCGTTTTACTGTAAGATTAAAACTCTGGCAATGGGGTTTTAGGCTTTTCCATTAGGTGATAGTACCTGGTGCCAGGTATTTTTTTAGTACCAGAGGCAATCCGAAAATGTGATGTCATCAGTCTTCATCTCACCGATTGGCTAGTTAGTGGCATCACTCGATGACTCCTGAGAGCATCTCCTTCTCAAAAATCAAAACCACCATTTTTGAAACTCAGCATCAAGGGAAAAGGCTTCACAAAAAACAAGACTGTGGTCCCCGAGTCTGACAAAAGGCAGCAGGTATACAATCGCAATGACGTCCTCGCTTGTTGTGGCGCTCACATTGCATACAAATAGCATCACCAGACATTCGGCTGCATTACTATAACGACCCCGCCCACATTAGGTTGTACTCCATTGTAATGGTAAACGACTTGAGCTGAGTCACGTCGAGCTGATCCAAATAGGTATTAATGATTCCTTCTGATAAAGATCTCCACACATGGTTCCTACTACAGCATTAAATGACAGAAAAAAATCTTTTTTTTTCATCTTTTTTCATCTGATGTTGAAAAGCCTGTTTTTTTTTTTTGTTTCTTTTAAATGAGTCCACAGCAAAAAGGTATTTTCTGTGAATTCACAAACTTTCGGCTTTATAATTACAGCAAAGAGATATCAGAGTTTTTTCTGTAATTTTACCCGTTTATTTCTCACAATTTAAGCCCAAAGAGTCGTGCTGATGAATTTCTATCATTTACTACAGGAGCATTTCTTTTATAACATAGAAAAACTGCGATGCTCTGCTGAAATTGCACTTATTTGTCTTATACTAAGATGCCTCAGAGAATAAAAGTCTCAATAAACGTCTTTAAACTCACAGGAAGGAGACTTTCACGTGTCCGACCCACCTGAGATCACATTGCGTTGTATGTGACCCTCAAAGTAAAATGAGTTTAACATCCCTGCGCTAGACTGTACGTAAAGGGTTACCATTAACCTGCATTAATTCAAAGGGCCAGCAGGGGGCGGCTCTGGTTGGTGTAGCTACCCAGCTGGAAAAAAGAACTGGATGAAGAAGTGTCTAAATTTCGATAGCTGTGGTTGCAAAATGACGTCTAGTTCTACAGAGCAGCTCTGATGCTGCGTTTATGGCTCAGTCACTCATTTTGGGTCACACTGACTAAAGAAGTGGATGATGTAACAGCGGCTCCATCTTTTATACTGTCTAAGGTCGCAAAAGCAGTTTGCATAGAATTCTATGAAAAACAGCCCTGCACTTTGATTTCTGACTTCCGAGTCTTTAAGCTTAGTTGCTAATTTCAAGTCTTATTTAGTGCAGCATGGTAATCATTTTATACAGCGTGTCATTACGGCTGTTTTTGTTTTCTTGTTTTGAACAACAGTGACTAACTCGAGGCTTCAAAACAACACAACTCCAAAAGCCAAAGACTTTAAAGTGATTGCATCCATCTTTTACTCACATGTTTTGCTGACATTGATTGAAGGTAGAGATGTAAAACTGCTGTTTCTCCCAGCAAATCTGTGAACATATACAGCGTGGGGTCTTAAAATCCATCTTTTTTGGCAGCTCGTACGCTGCTTTAACCACCGACTGTCATCAGTGGTCTGTTGTCATTAGTTATCATTAATATGACTGTAAATCATTTTTCCAGCCTTTAAGTAGCACAGTTACTATCATCACTCCTGGTTCTCTGCTATGAGGAGCTTGTTGTGCTATTGTGGGAAGTGAAAGCCAGATATCAACTCTGTGCACCTCTGCATTCACAAAACAATCAATTGTGAGCTTGAGAAGTCTTTTATTGCAGGACTCAGGTCCTGCTTTGTTTATAAAAATAATTGGTTTAGAACCATGAAATATATGGAGCGAGGAATATGAGGTAATGATTTTCATCCCAAATGGAAATATGGATTTAGCTTGAAATAAACTACCTCTTTGGAATCCGGCTCATATAAAATCAAATAGTAAAACTAAAGGCCCAACAAGAGATGTTTATGATGTTTAGTCAATTTTCACATAACATTCCTTTGATTATGGATGCTCAGCCACAGGAATCCTGAGCAAGGATGGTCTTTTTGAGGAATCTCTAAACTGCTAAAGGTGGATATGAAGCAGAAATAACAATCAGACTCACAGCTGGAGGAGGAAAACAAAAGAGTAAACAATTGAGCGTGCAGTCTGATTGGAGTTTGAAATAAATAGCTGTATTTATTCATGATGACATCTGTGACACAATCCATATCCAGCCATTTAGACCGACTCTAAAAACCCCGTCGCTGGGCCAGCCTGGGCTCATAATTGCAGGTTTTCAGACGCAGACAGAAAGAGGCTGGGAACGATCCAGACACTCTGCTGTACGGTGCAGAGCGAGTCACATAAAAACATGATGAAAAACAGCCTTCATTATGTATCGCTATGGGAACAATGTACAGAGATGAATCTGGACGGACACACGGACAGAGATTTCGGCGAAACTTGATAGACGCGTGAACGATGGACAAGAAGGCTGAGAGCAGCGCGTGACATGGCCTCTCGTCTGAGCTCGCACAAACACGTCGGCGAGGCCGTTCTCTCATCCATATACACAGAGGAGAATTTATGAAGTGACAGGAAAAGGAACTGAACACACAGATTGGTTTATTTGTTATTCAGATGTTTCTCGGAGGCAGGAGTAATCTAATTGGATGAATTAAACATGAAAAAGGTGGAGCCTGGAGCACAGGGTTTTTAGCTAAGCAGCCGCTGACTGAGCCACACTGCGAGGGGAAAACTTGCAGGGGGGATGTGGGGAAGTTCTGCAGTTTATGTGCAGCAATGTTGGGCAGTGCAAAAGGCTTTTCTTTCTTTTTTTTGTTATGCAGAGAATGTTTCAGTGGTGGGGACCCATAGTAAACATGGCTCCTATGGGCCAGAAGCTTCTGCAGCAGTGCTGTGCACAAGTGCTTTCTGCGCTCCACATGGACATTTTCACTCGTCTGCACTCCTTAGTAGCTCAAGCATTGTAAACCATTGTTATTTGTATTGTTAAACAGTTAAAATTCTTACAAAAATGTTACCAAAAAATTTATTAGTTGATGATGGATATTTTAGAAGCAAAAGACACAGTAAAACATCATGAAGACATTTCAGTACACATGAAACTATTTCATGAACAGATTCCTTCCCTGGGATTTTAAACCGCACTCAAACCTTGCCTCAGGTGAGCACACGATGGTTGAGCTGTAACCTGTTGGCCCCTGTGATGGGAAAGACTCATGCCTTTTTTCACACCTTCGCTCATGTAATGACTCGGGGTGTAACCACCACCGGGATGATCTCCCATTCATCATTACTGCTGAAAGCTGAGCTCATTTCAGGTATTTTTGTAGCGGCTGTCCTCATAGGACCACTTATCTCTAAAAAGCTGCTGTTAATGAGTTTGGGAAAACAAGCATACATCTTGACCTTTAAAGCGGTAATATTAATATTAAATCACAGATTTAATTAAAGGCTTGAGTGGTGTGTGATATGTTTAACTGTCAATGTTTACAGCAGGATTAAACTTTGAATGAAAAATGTGTAATGGCAAAACAGCTGATTCAACTTCGCACCAACCAACCAAGTGAAAGTGCTGGCTGAGATTCTTTAGACAGGATATGACATCATCTCTCTCCGTCGTCAAGGCTTTCCTTGCTAATGTGCTAAAAGAGTTATTGAAAACTTTTTCTCATTGAACTCCATCGTCTCCACATCACACATGTTGGCCAAAGTGATAAGTATCAGAAAACTCATCTATCACTGGTAGATACGTTTCCACACTCAGGATGGCTTGTAGCTGATCTCAGAGCAGCAAAAGCAGAGTCATTGCCTCTCGCTAAATTCCCATCAGGCTTCCTTTGAAGGCTGAAGGTTTGTCCACAAAAGTCTTTGTTAACAGATGGACACATCAGTGAAATGGAGACACACTACAGTTTCCAGTGGGATCCAAGCCAAGCACGTCTTCCAGCAACTATAGTCCATTGCAGCCACAAGATGGCAGCGATATAAAGGATACAAACAGGCAAGAAGTTTTATGGCACATTTCACTTCTGCACGTTTTAATTTTTGTCTATTTTTAGGTGTCTTGCTTGTCCTGATGGAGCATCACCGGGCTACAGTCCCGTCTAAACACTCAGTTTACCACCTTTGTCTAGACTTGTACCTGTATGAAGTTTCTGATGGGGGATAATGCTAATATGCTCATCGCAGACATGCAGCTCTGGTAGCAGGTGGCTGTGAGTACAGGCTGTTTAAACCTACTGTTTACAAGGGGCAAAAACAGCTTTTGGTCAAACTGCTGGCTTGCACCAAGGCCCAGCAAGTTAAATACAAATTGTGTTTGGACTGTGAATCATGCAAAACAACTTGAGTAGAGTGCAAGAATAAAAAATATTGAGTTGGAAATGAGCAGAATAGGTTCCCTTTGGAGAGATTTGTGAACTCGGGAGGTACTGGTTAAACTGGGATTCTTGTTGCTAAAGAGTTGATCGATAGATTCAGACAGATGCTAAAAAAAATACAGAAACTGGTTCCAAAATATAAACTGTGCTGTGATTTCTGATCAAAGCAGTTATGTAACATCAAACAGTGCTGTCTGCTTTAACCCAGAAATGAAATGATCCTGCATGTGCCTGAATCAAAGGTACCTGACTTCAACTACATTTGTCATTTATCTGTTCTTCCTATCTCGACAAATATATCTAAAATCATTCATTTTATGTGTTGTTAGAGCATCTAAACTATTCCCACACATAGTTATTCATGTGTTCAGTTATGTCAAAGATGTTTTTGTTTCATTGTTTCATTTCTTTCACTCTTTATTTATTCATTAGTTGTTACCACAGCAACAACCACTCTTCCTGGGGTCCACACTGGAAAACAGTACAAAACGTTCAAATATCCTCCTGCAGTAAATTACAGAGACACATATGCCAGGAAACAAACTGCAAGCAATTCAAAACAGATAAAGTCTACAGTGTATGTGACAGATGCATAAAAATACCTAATACCATATCATCAGTCCTCGCAGACGTCAGAGCAAAAAGTTTTTATTTTGCTTTAAGAACTTTTCATTTTAACCTTAAAACAGTGACAGTTTGTTCCAGTTTGACTCTGTCCTGTACATCCGTTTTCTTTAGAGCCGGTTTTAGGTGAGTATAATGTGAAATGTTCCATAACAGTATGTCTCGTGTCACGACGGGGCGATCAGCACACACAAACACACGGCTGTTTTGTTGCTTTTTTTATGGTTGTGTAACGCATCGGCAATAGTCAAGTGTTTTTCTGTACCAGCAGCTACCTTAAGTGCTTCGATTGCTCAGTCGGAGCAGTAATGCACAACCTACCTACCAGTCCATTTACCCTTTGCTCACAACTTTTGAGGTGAAATGCTTTCCTTTATTTACTCAGTGCACAAATGGACCTTAGACAACATGAAGCATGGATGCAGTGAGCGTGGTAGCAGTTTGACTGCTGCTGCCATGTTTCTTAAAGCCAGAAGAATGAGTGCTATGTCATCAGCAAACACTGTTGAACCTGGTTAACAAACCGCATTCATGAACTACTTTGTGCATACATATATAGGCTAATTAGTTCAAAGTTACAGGCAAATAAAATACTGGCATGTCAACTGAAGCACAAGCTGCAGTAGGTTAGGGTGCTGGGGTTCTTCTTCACTCACTTGGTGCTTATGCACCTCTCTGCATTTAATCATTAGTTATTATTAATCTCTGGCACTCTTCCACACCGTGTCTTTGTCTTGTCTCCTTCCCCTCACCCCCAACCAGTTGCAGTAGATGGCCCCGCCTCTCCCTGAGCCCAGTTCTGCTGGAGGTTTCTTCCTGTTAAAAGGGAGTTTTTCCTTCCCACAAACACCAAGTGCCTGTTCGAGGTTTGTCTGATTATTGGAGTTTACGCTGCATTATTGTAGTTTCCTTGTGAAAGCACTGATAGCACGAACATGGCAGAGAGTCTGTGCTCCTGTTATGAAGGAGGAATCTGCAAAGATTTTTGCCAGTTTTTTGCTCCCTTTTGGAGCGAGCCCCTTGTGGCATCTAAGGGAACTGCAGTTTGTGGCCCTTCAACTTTGGTTTCGCTATCAGCCTCTTGGAATTGATGTTTTCAATCAAATAACAGAAAACTAAATTCAGTTATGACATTATTGATCATTTAGTTTATCCTCCAGTGCTCTCCGGCAGCACTGTGCCTACTAAAGCGTATTAGCTGTGACTACACATAAGCAGGTCTTTTCACATGTTTCTTCCACAAATGGCTTCCACCTTCACCCTCGTCACTCTGGCACGCTTTGTTCCTGACTAATCTGGCTTTGAGTAGTTGAACTTTTCACGGTATGCTCCGATAAAAACACTGCTGTAGCTATAGAGAGCTGGTTGTCGTGCTTTCCAGACCCAGGTTCTAGTGTCTTGAACTGGATCAAGTAACACAGTTTCATTATATCAGGATAAAAACCTCGAGATCTCAATTTCAAGAGTCCAAACAAGCTAACATAGATGAGCCCAGTGAATTTGAGTAATTACACGTAAAAGACTCCTGCACACTCCTGATGAAGGTTTGCCTATTGAATGTCTACAGGCTGAAATGTTGTGTTTCTGATATATTAAGACAGAGGTAAAAGGGCAGTGTACAGGGCTCATGTCCTCCTGCCTATGCGCACTTCCTCCCACGCTTCGTCTGAAAGAAGCCGAAGGAGTGCGTGAGCCGTTAAAGTCGAGAATAATTACTACACTGGTCCTTCACATGCACTCAGAGGGAGGTGATGAGAGGAATAATTTTATAAACTGCTGCCAGCGTGCCGAGTGTGAATCCGCAAGAAGTTCAAGTCTCCTGAAAAGTGTGTATTTTCTACACAACTATGAAAATTTATCAACAACACTTTTCAAGAGGATTTGATGCCATCTTAGACATGATGAATAATCTAGTCTAGCTGAAAATTGGCTTCATATGCTTTCATCCTTTTTTGGACTCAGACTTCAGCTCCGCCCACTGACATTTATCTGAAAGACTTCATCTTCTTCTCTGCTTCCACATCAGCTCTGCAGCATGTACCGACTCCATCTATCGCTCCGCTATCTCCACCATCGCCTCTTTTAAACTCTTCTTTAACAATCTGTCTGTGTATGAGATCCTCGCCTCCCCTGCGGCTTTGCCTACGCTGCATCTTCATTATTAGACGGAGCTTCACTGTGTTCCTCCTCTCCTCACCACAAGCCTATTAGGGATTTCCCATTTTATTTATTGATTAATACATCATCAAGTGGAGCTCCGGCAGCAGCCAAGGGACAATAGTGAGGTTCCCCTGCTTTCTGCAGCCTTCATCCCAGCTGCCCACTTAAGATTCTGGACTTGTCTTGCCTGTTAGACAATGATCGCTATTATTCTTTTCTTTCTAGGCAGCGCTTCTAAGAGAGGGTGGCTGCGTTCTCGCCGTGGCTTATGTGAGAATTAAAGGGGAAAAGACAAATATATATATATATATAGATATCAGAATGAGAAATGTAGAAATTACCAGGCTTACAAATGTGAATTTGGAGTGCGGATGTATTTGGAGCTTAACCTTCTTCATGGGCATATAAAAGGATTTTTAACCTCTTTTAATAATAAAAGCACCTTGCATTTTCTTATCAAAGGCGCAGTACTGTGAAGCTCCTGGATGTAACATCAAAGCATGAAGTATTCCCCCAACCTACAAAATCAGTCTCACCACAAACAAGCAGGCAAAGAGAATGGGATCAGTGTGGCTGCGAGAAGAGGGAGGACGAGGGGCGAAAAGAAAGTGGAGCTTTGTAGGAGAAGCTTTGTGAGGCTTTTTCCTCCCTCGCTGTCAGGCCACAGAACATTAAAGTGGAGGAGAGGAATTTGCATTCTGTAAATCGCTCGCTCTTGAACTCACATGGTGAGTCTTGCGCGCGCACGCTCCCCTCTCGGTCTCGAGTCGCTGAAACTTGGGCAGCTGTGATGTTTCAATCCAAAATAAAAGGGAAAAGAATATGAATGCACATGAGTAGCTACAACAAACAGGCTCATAAAGTGAAGTGTGCAGAAGCTACACCCACCAAAAGGCAGTGCCAAAAATATTATTAGCTTCACAGAGAGAGAACAAAATATGGAAAATTTGCACTACACCAGTGCTTATCGTGACCTCCCTTTGCCTCTGAAACTGGAGTGCTTCTCCCAGAAACACTCGCCACGGTTGTAAAGTGGATTTCAACTTTCTCTGTGTCTTCTGTCTCTGTCTCCTAACACAGTCTGATGTGAGATGATGTTGAGATGAGCGTGGACCGTATGTCTGTCATGGGAAGTTCATTATGACCCTGAACATATGTATGGGCTTGTTATCTTGCTGCAAAATTAATTTTCAATTCATTCCTGATGTTACAACTATCACAAATATGTCTGAGTAAAATGGAACAGCAGCACAAGCAGCACGTTCTGACCTGCTGTCACACTCAGTGTCACACTGCAGCGCAGTGCGCACGCCTGTAGCACTGCTGTGCAACATGAGACAGAGTTCAATCTGAAGGAGATGCAATGAGACAGCAGGCAAAAGGGCCGCTAAGGGTCGCAGAATGTGTTACTGCTGCAAATGAATCTGTGGTGAAGAGTTCTGCAGATGGGACAATTTGCCTCACAGCCAAGAGTGCTGGAAATCAGGGGGTCAAGGGGCTGTTTGCCCCTCCACTTTTTGGCTCTGTCTTTTTAGCTTAGCTTGTGTCAGTTTGAGCTTTTTTTACGATTTTGCTTCAAAATCTTTCCACATTTTTAGAACTCTGTCAGTGAGTGTGACTCACCAATTAGCAGCAGTGACTCAGGCTGTAATTGATTGGATTTTGAAACTTCAACTAATAGCAAGTTTATTTTTGGCCCACCGACATCTGACATGACACTGGAGACTCCAGTAGAAAAATGTAAATTTGCAAAATGGAGTTAATTTGAACCAAATAAAGAAAGAAAAGAACCGTGCACAATTATGGTTTTGTCCAGCGCCTTGTTCTGACATCCTGTGTGAGTCACATGACCTGGCCTCAAGCTGAGCATTTCACCATCACCATCCTGGTGTTATGGAACTGGACACGAGTGCAGATCCGACTGAGAAACCAAGGGACGCTGAACACTTTTAGTTTAACTACTTGTGAGTTATAAAGTTTAACAACTTTTAACTGTTTTACTTTCCATTTTTATTCTAATGAGGACTGTAATTTAAAAAAAATCCATAATGTTTTACTGAATAAGACCTGAAACTAATAAATGAGACCAAGAACTCATCAGGTCATCAAAGCTGAGGTCATAGATTAAGGTCGCCATCTTTGGATAGATTTCTATGTCCTCCTGAGGCCTTCCCTGTTTTTCATTAGAACGGATGGCTTTCTCCTGACCATACAGGCTTATTAGTTTTAGACCTACAAGCTATCTTTTATATATCTATTCTATTCAGTCAAGATCCACTGAGGCTGCTGGTCGGCTCAGTCCTGTCTGTCTCAGGTTTTCTCCAAGTACTCGGGCGTCTTCCTTTAGTGTAAAGTACACTGGTGGTGACCCACCTATAGCTTGGTGTCAGCTGGGCTGTATTCCAGTGTCCTAGCAATCAGATAAGAAAGCAGTTTGGGTGGATGCATGGATGTAGTTCTGTGTAATAATACAATAATTCATTCGGTACTTTGGAAAAGGGATTATTGTGCTCTAGGGTGGAGTGCTGGGTGTTTTTCACATTTTTCTGACACTTACTTTACCTTCTAATTGTAGATAAAGTACATAATAACAGAAAAATTATAATAAGCACTTAATTAATTAGACTAATTAAATAAATGGATCAAATATCTGCAGTTACCTTAGGCTAGAACAGAAGTGTGTTAGTGTGTAAGAAATCTGAGAAACCTCTTCTGGCTTCCTGTGCAGATATCCAGACCAACACTTCCTGCTCCGTGTATTGTTCATTGTTTACGAAACTTGATCTTTTTTTTTAAGCGTAACTAAAAGTTAAATTGTTACCAGATGAAAGCTGATACGTTAGAGTTCCGAGTCCTCTGTTCGAGTCCTCACATGAACAGTTTGACAGAGGTTGATCTCTGGGTGGTCTACAAATGGAAAAAGTTCCAGTGCATGGCATTTTGTTCCCTGCCTGCAGATTCTATAAATGCATATAAATATACTTACTAAGTTGATTCTTATTCTAATGACTGGTGGAAAAGTGAAAGTGTGCAGACTGCAGACACAGAAAATCCCAACTCGCTCCATGTATTTGCTCATAAAACGCAACAGGGGCAGAACTCTAGATGTAGACAAGGAGGGGTCGTCATGACAACACAACACTCTCAGGCAAGCCCCGCCTCTTTAAACTTCATACCCACATGTGTCTCTGTTTCTAAATCTGGAAGGCAAGAAGGCAGGGCTGCAGCTCACAGACAGAGGGCTGGAGTAACAGGACTCTCCACAGCAGAGCAGCAGCTGCAAAAAAAAAAGTAAAAGAAAGAAAAGAGGGAGACAGCTGGGTCACGGGAGTCCACCACGCGTTTAGGAAGCGGCTCACAGCTCGGGGACTCGGCCAAAAGAGGCGGGCATTGGTTTGTTATTGGAAAAGCTGACAAGTGAGCAAGGCAGCAGGGAGGGGACAGAAAGAAAGAGGGGTGGCTGTCTGACTTGGTCAGTGAAGGCCTCATGCAGCTTCTTAGCAGCAGCTCCATTCCATTTTTATCTGCTTGACACACCTCGACTTGAAGCAGAGCTCAACAGGAGCCCAGGAGGAAAGAGTTGGACTAAAGAGAGGAATAACAAACAAGAAGGGGGGGAAGGAAGCATGGTAAGTTTGCTTTCACTGCCTTGTTGGGTCTGCTCATTGACTGTGGTTGTCGGTGTGGCTTTGGTGGGTGGGGAGGTGGACTGAGCTTTGATTGCTGCAAGCTGCCTGCTTTAAAAAAAGAGAGCAAATTAAAGTTGCAGTTAGTCCCTTTTACTTTGCTTCTTTCTCCTGGGGGGAGATGGAAGAAAACTGCTTTTTTTTTTCTTCCACTTGGTGCTCACTGGCCTGGGAAAAAAAGCAAAACATTATAACTGCTTTATAAATGCAGAGCCCCTGAGACTGACACGATTTAATTCAGTTATTTGTTGTGAACAGAAAAGTTGGAAGAAACTTTTTTTCCCCCTATTTCTAGATGAAATTGAAAGAAAAGTTGTTTCCAAGACTGTAAATCTCACCTCTGGTCTATAATCTTTGGGTATAGAGAAGCAGAGGAGGAGGAGGCGGGTGAGTGGGTGGGCTGATCTGCCCCCCTCCACCTCTCTGTATCAGTGTCAGCAACACATTTGGTTTCAATTACTTTGGACCTCTGGGGAACAAGATGCTATAAATAAGTAAGAAGAAGGTGGATGTGGACAGACTGCAGGCTACTGTGTGTCTCTGAGGAGGAGGAGGCACATGCTTCAACACGGACTCCGGTTCAGCTCTGGTTGGGACGGATGAGTGTGTGGATTCAGTTGTGGTGACGGGGGCGTGTGTGTTGGTGGGGGAATGAGGGGAGTGAGGGTCTTGTTCGTCACATAGCTCAGTGGGCAAAAGTCATGTCTGTTTTTAAATCATTACAGGCACTCAGATGGAGCTTTGGTTCTTCTGAGCCCAGCTTCACACGCACTACTGTTGGGAAGTTAAAATGCTGACTTTAGAGCTTCAAATGAAACAGTGTTGAAACACATTAACCTCAAATTAGGACCATTTTAACTTGACTTCTGACAGCAAACTTTTAGACACTTTCATTTAGGCAGAGTGGATTTTTCTTGCTAGTAAGTGAGGAAAGTGTTCATTCATTCGCTGAAGCTCAGAACTTGTCTTGAACTTGTCTTGTGTCTTCACACACATATGAGCTTGACTGATAACACACTCTTAATCCATAGGGTTTAACATCGTGTCGGCTCACCCTGTGCAGCTATAGAATCTTTAACTGTTCTGGGATGTTTGGAGAAAAATGTTTGGAGAAGCAATCTGCATGTCTAAGTGCTTGATTGGAAGTGATTGGAACACCTGAATTCAATGATTTGGATGAATGTTCCACCATCTTCCACCTCACCGTGACACAAAGTCTGTGTAGTGTCTGTTCAGTGCGTTTACAACGAGCGAGCATGTGGCCTCCTCCTGCACGCTCTCTGTTACTGAGACCAAACAGAGTGTTTCCAGTAGTGAGATTGTGCTGCGTGCTACACATGAAAGAGAATCACTTTGGACAGCGTCCAGGCTCGAATCGTTCAACATTGACCAGATTTCAAGTGTTGAAAACAGCCACTGAAAGTAATTTAGAATTTTACCACTTTGCTGAGAGCATGCTGGTTCAGGTGTGTGTGTGTGTGTGTGTGTGTGTGTGTGTGTGTGTGTGTGTGTGTGTGTGTGTGTGTGTGTGTGTGTGTGTGACTGTGAGGATTTTCAGGGCGTACCTGTTGCTTTTTTGTGATTTATGTCAAAATGATTATCCGAAGGTTGCCAAGCGTGGCACATTCATTTAAGAGGCAGCCCTGCTGTGACTCAATGGCTGTAGTATTGTTGTGTTTCATTTCTGTTGCAGCTGAGATTTTTAGTGTTTACTGACCAAGGTTCTGGCCTTGACCAGGAGACCCGAGGGTCTTCTATTTGTGGAGCCTGAGGATGTTTGTTTTGGGCTCGTGGTTGTAAAGCTGTTGCTTTGGGGATGTTGGGGATGGTGTTGACTTCCATGCAGCATAAAGTTCTGTCCTTGCACTCAGTTATTGCCCAAAATATGGTTGGATACAGTACATTGCTTCTGCCCTGCTGTACGTGAACATACCTGCTCTGCTGAATGCTGTTAGACTTAAAGAAAGATATTTTTACAATTACACTTATGAGAAGCCGGTAATATTGAGACAGAAAAATGATGACTTTTCAATATTTAAATTTGCTGTATCAGGATATGTAAAGTTCTCATCCCAATGTTTGTGCTGAGAGTGAGATTTTCTACAGACTTCTGCATGCACGGTGAAACATAAGTCCGGCAACACAAGTTTACACTTATTGAAATGTGGTTTGCACTGGCTGCTCCAGTGTCACCTAGCCAGAGTAGGAAGGAAGGTTGTGCGACTCGACGAATAAAAAACAACAGGCGGGGCTTCCTGGAGGCCGACTGACACAAATAGGAAATCCAGAGCACAAAGAGAGAACAGTTAGCACAGGAGCTGCCAAACTAAGCACGAGTCTGAACATTGTATATTTATACATTCACAGCTGTGCCATGAAACTCCCGGCTCACGCTTTTCATGCTGATTTTAATGCCAGAGGAGGTTTGGAGCTCTGCAGTTATTAAGTCAGCACAGAGTTGGAGACTGGTGCTCCTCTGCACTCAGCGACCCCTCTAATTTTAGGTGGTCTGCCACTTCACAGCTGAGGTGCTGTGTTTCCTAAATGCTTCCACTTAGCAATAACAACACTTACAGTTGATCACAGAATATCTAGAAGGGAAGAAATTCCACAGTCTTACTTGTTGCGATATTGCCTCCTGCAATATTACCACTCTCGGCCGACTTTTTCACAAATGCCTGTAAAGACAGACCGCTTTGCTGGGGCTTGATTTTACATGCTAGTGGCAATGGCACTGAATAATTCACCTAAAGTCAAAGATTAAGAGGTGTGGCCTAATACTTTTGTCCATGGTGATTAGGTGATGCTTTCTAAGGTGTGCCACTCAGGGAACCTGCAGGAAACTGAGGGAAGCTACGTCTCAGGGATACACAAACCAATGTATTCACTTCCACACAGCAAGTCGGCCCATAGAGCCCTGTGTTAAAATATGGAAATAACAGTATTAACATGTTACAGCCTAAGTGGAAAAAACTCTTTAGGCCTCTGTGGAGAGATTCTTCCTTCAGCTGCACAGGAGTTGAATTTTATTTTGAATACTGGTAAGGGTTAAAGAAAGGGGGCGTGGCTTTCACTCACAGGTATCCTGACACAGCGAGCTGTAGCCAAGTGCTCTTTGCTAGCCTTTAGCTTTGGTAATTGGCCTCTTACTATGTTTGTGGTATTTGTGCCTTTTGAAGCATTTTTAAGAGAATTATTTGAAACAATGTGGTTTGTTGTGCAGCACAGACCATGCAAGAAGTCTCTGCTTCTGTTCTGGTGCACTAATTAGTGTGTGTGCGTGTGTGTGTACGCATACACTTCATGCTTGATAATGTCTAACATCTACAGAAATATATTGATTTATATAAGAAAAGAACTGTTAATTTATCCATTATCAATCAGTTTTGATGACTACGTGCTGCATCTAAAGGTCAAATCCAGCAGTTTAAAACTCAGAGGTGACAGTAAAACATTCCTTCTTGCTGCTGCGATGTTTGAATGGGAGGCAGTTCACGACTGCTTCTCAGTTGCTGCAGTTTATTAGAAACTTGGTATGATTTTTGAAAGTTGATATTACTGCCATAAAAGTGTTGTTGAAGCAGTTTTGTGATTTAACAACATCACTGACAGGAGAGTTTACCCGAGGATCGAAATATGATGTTTTTGTTTTCAGGCTTACGTGCAGCCAGCAGCTCTTTCCGTCTATTTTTGCCTTCCACTATTTATACATCGATTATGTTTGCACTCCACCAGGAAACTTCTGCATCCCACTGCGACTCTGACATGTAACACAGTCGACTGCTTCAGGACACATCGCAGCTGTCGATCCACACACAGATATATTAGGAACAGAGTCACGGCTCCAGATATCCCCACACTTCCCAACCCCCAGTCGACTCTCTGTCTCTTCATGTACTCGTTACTGTCTGCTCTCAGCTGTCTGCAGCTGCCTGTTGCCAAAGACAAGTACAACCACACTGCACTCATGCAGACACAGCATCATAATATCTGCACACAGTGTTTATGCTAACCTTTGAGAAGAATCCTTTAACCATTCACATTGTAATGTATGAAATTAATCTGTCACATA
This sequence comes from Rhamphochromis longiceps, assembly GCF_057381845.1. Taxonomy (NCBI): domain Eukaryota; kingdom Metazoa; phylum Chordata; class Actinopteri; order Cichliformes; family Cichlidae; genus Rhamphochromis; species Rhamphochromis longiceps. The sequence continues at coordinate 33,106,650 of NC_140566.1, forward strand.
TTCTGATTCTGACTTCGGGCCCCAGTCACACAGGTGTAAACGCCACATGGTACTGCCCGGTAATCACTGGAATTCCCCAACCGGTTTGGGAGTGGTTGGTGGAGGTTGCTAGCATAGATGGATGTAGCTACTGTGACATCACTCGCTGGCTTGTGAAGCTTTTTGAAGCCTCGAGATGAACATTTTCACTGTCGCTGGGTTGCAAATAAACAGATGTGACAAGGAGGGGCGGGGCTGACTGTGAAATCGCACGTCCATTAGCGAATGACTTTTATCCTCAATATTGAAACATGCGTTTTGGTAATTTTTTATTCTAATGACCCACAATGAGTGACTGAGACCATAATCTCAGCAGGAATCTGTTTCCTATACGAGACTGGAAGTCTTTTTACAATCACAGCTATCGCCATCTGGTGGTCATCTGTTTCTGATTGTGGAAGTGCAGACTTATGGGACTTCCACAATCCTCATTTTTCCTACCAGGAAGCTACATCCATGCTTTTTACTATCTATGGTCGCTGGCAATCAACCAACAGTCACTAGGGTGTTAGGTTGGTTTCAGAAACAACTTGCGGTTGCTTTGGTCACTAGCAGATTGCTGCGGCTGCCTGCAGTTGACGCCCACTTGTCTGCAAACTTAATAAACAGTAAGGAAACTGTGAAGAGTGCAGCACACGCCGGAGATGGTGACCATTCTCCTTTTTCAAAGTAAAAGTTGCCGTTTTTTAAAATGTGTTGGCTTCAGTGGTTATGGACATTTTTATTTTGTTACTTTGTTTGCAAAAACACGTTTCCAAGTTTGACTGCTACTCAGCCAGGAGACAACTGTCTCCTCACTAAGTCCTCAGGCCTGTGGGTCAGGTCATTACATACCATCAGACCAGATTTCTTCCAACATCACCAAAAAAGTCATGAAATAAATGAGGTCAGCTTCCAAAAGTGATCTAGCTCACCATGTTTGTTTTTGCCAAAGGACTGGTGCTGTGGCATTATCATTTAGCTCGAGTAAAGACTCACAGATTTGTTAGCACGGCCGCAGACACTTGATAATATTTATACAAAAAGAAAAAAGGCAGGCCTTAGGCATGTCATTAATGCAGAATAAAATAAATGAATCAAAGTAACCGTGAGCCTTGTTTCAAAGATGCTAAAGTCCTTGGTTTAACAAAAACATGCAGCTAGCAGCTCCAGGCACGGTTGTAACTTTCATCCATGGCTGCTGTAATGCAGGTTTTTAACACCGCTTAATATTAGGCATCGTAATGGCTCCGTAACCCTGGCAGTGTTTCCACCCGCTGACTTACTAAAGTCAACATGGTCTTTCGGAGGAGCCACTGCGAGCTGTCAGCTGTTTGCTGTTAGCTTGTTTTCCAAGGTTTCATCCTCCCCAACAGGCGCAGTTCTGCAGATACAATAAGACCCATGCTTCGAAAGACCAGCTTTGCTCTCAGCCTTGATCAGCATTTAGCATCAAACCACCAAGCTCTGCTGTAGAGCTTTCACTGCACTGAACAGGTGGGAGACCACTCAACTCAGCTATTATGAAGGTGCTGAACATTTCCCTCCAAATTCCCGTTGCCTTTGTAAAGCTTTAACTTCTGAACGTGCACTTTTGAGGGTGTAAGAGCGAACACTACCAAGTAAGATCGTGATCGTGGCTCAAGAGTTGGCAGTTTGTCTTGTAATCAGAAGGTTTCCAGTTCGATCCCCGGCTCAGACAGTCTCGGTAGTTGTGTCCTTGGGCAAGACACTTTACTCCTTCCGCCTACTGGTGATGGCGCGATATGGCAGCCTCGCTTCTGTCAGTCTGCCCCAGGGCAGCTGTGGCTACACCTGTAGCTGCCTCCACCAGTGTGTGAGAGTGAATGAATAGTGGAATTGTAAAGCGCTTTGAGGGTCTCGAAAAGCGCTTTAAAAATGCAATCCATTATTATTATTATTATTATGAAGAAGAAGAAGGAGGAAAACAGATTTGAGTAAAGTTAAAGAAGACAGGACCACAGAAAGGAAAGAGAAGGAATCAGGCAAAGGCAGAGCAGGTAAACAGAGTTGCTAGCTTGGGGTTAAATTACACAATCACTGTGTGCACTTTTAGCATTTATATTCCAGCTAAACAAACACAATAAGAGCAACATGTTGCCTCCAATGAAAATGAGAGACTTTTATTTCTGTCTGTGTGTCTGCAGCTGCACAGAAACAGGGAAACTGTCACAAAACTGCAGCTTGTTGTCACATTGTCGCGATGCTGATTGACATCTTGCTTACGCAGACATGAATTTACATCAGCTGTTTGGTGCATTCAGCTCCTCAGTCACTCTCAGAACAGCTTTAAAAAAACCAACTGGCACAAGATTTGCTAACACACTATTTCCTCACAAAGATAATCGTCTATACTTTTAATATATGCTGATATGATTTTATTTATTGCAACGCTGTAAGTAGCGACCTGTTGGTTAAGAGCGTAAGAGGATAAGAAAGATCTTCTTATGCCTTAAGTGTTGTAAGGACTGTGATTACGCAACTAATAAATGTAACGGGAAACACAAAAGTTTCAAGTTTAAGTTACATTTAATGTGTGCTAGCTAACAGCAGGTACTAAACTTAGTTTGATAATCAGCAATGTTTGCCCTTCACCCTCTTTATCCCCAAACATATACATTAGCACTGTTACACAGAGGTTCAAATCCTCCGTCTGGCTGGGACCTTTCTCTGTGGAGTTAGCATGTTCTCCCAACTGCTCTGACTTCCTCTCGCAGCCCAAAGGCCTGTTAGGATAACTGGTGCTTTAAATTGGGTGGTTGTATGTCTCCCTGTGTCACCCCTGAGACAGAGTGGGACATGTCTAGGGTGTAACCCACCTCTCACTGCAGGAAGCTGGGATAGACTCCAGCTTCTCCACGACAATAGTTTAAATAAGCAGAAGAGAACAGATGACTGTCATGCAAATAATACACGAGGTTGGCATTTAGCCCGATCTGATCCAGAGATCGCTAAAGAAATGAGGTGCCTGGGATAATAATTTAAGAAGTTTTTCAGCTGGTTGTATCATGCAGCAATAGACGTGCATGATACAGTCAGCTGAAAAACTCTTGAGTCATTCATTCATTAATTTTTTTTACTGTGACAGTTTCTTCCACACTACAGGAGATATATGCATTTGAATAATGCCCAGTGCTGCTGGAAACTGTTTAGCTGAGCTTTTTTGCAATATGGCTGCCCAGCAGAACATTATATTTACCATCTGGCAGTAAGCCTCGTGGTCTTTTTGCAACCATAAAACCACCTCAAGTCTGGAAAGTTGTGAAAAGCGATGCAGAGTAAAACATCCTTGCTCTTTGACACGAGACTGCAGAGTTGTTTCCTCCTGCTTCCGCTCTCTGCTCTACAGGCTGTCCAGAGACACGAGAACGCTTCTTCTCATTTAGCTCTCAGCAGGATAGGGACGGTAAAGGAAAGGATAAGTCTATTTCATCAATAACAAACTATTTTTTGCAGAGCCTTTGTTTTAAAAAATCATTCAGTTGAATTTTGCATTTTATTGTTGCCACAAATCTTCTCCCACTGGCTCGTATTACCACCGTGCTGGTTGGACATGATGGAGCAAACAACAAAGAAATTACAACATTAATCTAAAGACCAGCTTGTGTTCCCACGTCTGCAGTTTTAATTTATTGACTACTAACATTTATTCACAATAGTAATTTTTTCCTTTAGGTCTTTAGAAAAGTTGAATATGTTGTATTTTCTTCAAACTCACAACATCTATGATATGTTTAACCAAAGAGAGAGCAAACTTATGAAGCTGAGTGCACAAGATTTTTACTGAACCCACGGGAATCAGCTCCAGAAGATCTCAAACAATTAAGGACTTACTGGTCTGTAGTTAGTTTTTACTGTGGTCATTTATTTATTTACTAGATAACATTATGAGAACATCCTGAAAATGTATTTAGGAATAAAACTGGTGTCATCTGTGCTGCATACTTACTCAAATGCTCTGGTGGTCGGCTCTGTCTGACTAAAGGAGACTCAGGGACGCGGTGGGTGAATGCAGGTATCCCATGGCCTAACAGTACACAGAAGCACATCATGACAGTGATTAACACTGAGAGTGTGAGATATTGAAACTATTAGTCTTGATGCCAGGGGCGGGGACAAAATCAAGTGCATCAAACAAAGGGCGGTATACTGGATTTATGTCCTTAAGGCCATCAGTACATCCGGTGCTAATGAACACTTTGACCCCTCATGTTGTTTATAGTCAGTACCTTGGTCCTACAGTAGGGTCACTGCTTTTATAATTGACTAGAGTTCACCTACCGATGGTGTTGTCGATCCATCGCTAACAGTGTCGCATTTTTAATACTCCAGTGTCTTTGATTCTGTTTTATGGTTATTGATGTTTTGTGTGTGTTTACATATCTCAGACTGTTTTAAAAAACACTTTTCTAACCAATCAGAGGGCTCAGCAGTTCCTGGGCGGAGCCTCAAAAGGTTAGATCAGTGCTGTACTCACCACTGCCCCTAGAGGCTGTGAGAAATAATGCATGCACTTACTGTGACACACCTGTGGAGCATGAAGCTGTAATTTCTGTGTTTTTTATCTTTTATCTTTACACCCAGAAGACGACTCAAGCCGATACACGTTCATGTAACTCTATCAAATAAAGGCCATTTACTAGTTTTGAATGTTTTATGCTTTTATGGGTTTTTTCCCCTTGCATGAGCACCAGTAGTTTGATGGACACCTTTTATGAACTGCTCACATGTTCTACATGAGATATTACTGGTTTAAACCAGAGTTATCGTGGCACTCAGTGAAACACCCGTCTGCACTTATGCAATGTCTCTGATACTGTCTCCTCTCTCCTGCAGACAGATGGACAGATAGAGCTTCAGGGCGGTTTGAGAGGAAAGTGAGAGGAAAATGAGAAGAGGGACAAAAGTGGGGTTTGAGAGCAGAGAAGGGGGGAATTTGCTGACTGAGTGATAATTTGAGGATTAGACTTTGGAGCAGGAATCAAACTGAGCGGAGCAAACATCTTCCCACATCCACCTGGCACTGCACAGCAAAGTCATTTCCATGGAAATTATACCCCTCCCCCCCGCCCGTTGTTTGTGTCCACTTCGCTGCAGGGTAAATAGCACCTAAACCTTCAGACGCCGAGCGAACAAAATGTACAGAGAGGCTGAAATTATATTCATGGAGATGTGCGTGCTTCCTCGATTCCATCAGTTTAATGAGCTGCGTCTGTAAAACCGACCGGACACCTGCAGGGTCCATCCATTACAGTCGTCCTCTTATTTATCTTCTATCAAAGTGTGATCCAGCCATCGGGCGGGTCAATTAAGAGGCTGGGTTTTTATTTATTTAGTGTGATGGCCTGGCAGAGCTCGCAGTCTTTGCACTTCATTACGGCTTCCTCAGACTTTGGCCAAACTTGGAGACACATATAATTAGTTTCCTGCTTTCAAACATAAACCACGACTCAAAAAAGAAATCAGTCAATTAATAAAATGCGAAAAACTTGTCTCTCTTTAGTTCAAACTTTAGCATCTAATGGTTTATTTTCTGAAATAAGACTTATTATAACTGGACTGATTATGCACAGTGTGAGCTCTGTGATTGCAACCACAAATTTGAAACATCGAAATCGTATTTTTAACAAAGCAAAATAATACTTAAAGTTGGCCTTTCTAAACCTCGCAATAAAGGCTGCGATATGTTCAGACTGTGGAGGTTTAATAACTGCAATCAACTCCTCGTGTGTGTTTTTGTCACTCGCCCAACTACAATCAATCAGTCTGTTTGTTCAGATGTTAACAGCTGGGAATTGTTATTAAAAAGGCATTTCTGCAGTGCTTTATTCGACCAAAGTCGTGGCTGGGAAAGACTCGCCAGAGCTGAAAGTTTCCAACTGACTGGATTTCCAGCTTAAACTTTTAGCCGATGCTGTTATCATCAGCTTCATGCTGTTGAAAATGTTGTCTTCTTAGCATCTCAGATTCATTATAGGATAAATAGTTTTATTTAAACTAGTTCAAACCACTGTAAGGGTAAAATTGTTCATTTTTTAAACATATGTTGCTCTTGTGACTGTAAAATTGTAAATGTGCTGTCTTCAGTTCTGTTCATGTGCAGTGAGTTTGTAGTTAGGATTTTAATATAAAAGTATAAATGTATTGTATTTTAATTTAGCGGCAGTTACTGCTGAGCTGCAAGCTGCTTTGCAGCCCACCTCCATATGCATTTGTGTGGGTGGGGTTGCTTCTGGTAGCATCCCCACCTTATGCTTTCCCAACCTGTGCAGACGTGGGGATGTCCCACGTCAGAGCCAAATATAACATGCAATGTGCTGCCAAATATAAATGACTGCAGCTGGAAAAACTTTACCGCATCATAGGTTGACCCGAATCGTGTGATTTATAAATTCTATTTGCAGGGTCATTTTTCCAGTCATTAAGCAAATGTTATTTTTGACAAGGATACCCCGACTTTTGCAAAGTGATGATTTTCTTGACTAGGTGATAAAAGCCAACCTGGCCCTTAGTGAAAAAAATAATCACCTTCACAGTAATTAGTTCTGTTTTCATGCAAACAAAGAAAAACAGCTCCTTGTCCTTCTGCCCGCTTCTGTTGACATCTTTTTGATCAGTCCATCGTTTTAACGATGAAGACTCTCCACAGTTTCAGCAAGAACTCGTGTTAAAGTGAACCGCTAACACATTTTGACTTTGATTTGCTGTTTACACGACTTTGAGGCTGATTACAGGCACTTAACATGATGAGGGACTTCAAGTATTACGATAATTAGCAATATGTTTGTCATATTTTAGACCCAATTAGTAGCAAACAAGTGGGGTTTGGGGAGTAGTTTGTGCTCTCACACAGGTGATGTGCAGTCCCTGCTTGTGAAGCCTCTAATCTGTCTGTACCTGCGGGGTTTAAAAGCAGAGGTCGTGATATGTGTATGCTAAGTTCTTGGTAACTTATTCTGCTGTGCGTACACGCAACAAAAAAAACAAACTCTTCTGCTGAAAGACGACTGTGCAGAATTTGATCTGTCCGAAAAAATGATGAAACCCAGCAGCTCCTGGTAGGTGACTTTCTCTTCACGATGTAATGTGTTCTGGCCCAGCAATAGATCTGCATGATACTACTAGGAAGTATCCCTCTGCTGCAGCGAAGCATGGAAACACCGCCTGGGGAAACCAGAAGCAGAAAAAAGCACTAACTTTGACTTTAAGTTTAAAAGGGGAGCCATTATGCTCATTTCTTACTGCATATTTTTATTCGTAGACTCGACTGGAGTAATTTTGCATGATTCACTGTGTAAAATATTCCTTCATCGTACTGATCCTCGGTGCAGCGTCTCAGTTCATCCTGTGTCTGGAAAAAGGCATTTTTAGCTCCTCTGCTTTTACGCTGGGATTTTTCCAACTGGTTACACTTTGTAAACACAAGATACAACAGGTCAGCGACTTTTTGCTCATATTATCATATTTATTATTCTTATAAATGCTGATCCCATTGTTTGAAGCTAGATATGAACATCGCTATTGAAACAGTATGTATAGGGCTTTAAAAACAACCAAGAGTGACATGAGAGGCCACTTATACTGTTTCTAATTTTCATACTATATCATATTAAATAGACTTGAAAAAATGTTGCAGGCTGCGACTACACTCTAGTTTCTTACTGCACCATAAAGTGTAGGACATAAGCTTTGCATTATCATACAATACATACATCTTTTTATTTTCCCACTCTGTCCCACACATCCACATCTACTCATCCTCATGCCTTCAGTTTCTCACCTACGGCCGGGTATCGTCACTGATTTCTAGAATCGATTCGACTCCGATTCACGATTGGATTCGATTCAATCGAATTGATTTGAATCAGGGAAATTTTGCCTCAGACAGTCAGAAATATTATAATTCCAATCATTTATCAGTACATATCCATATTTTTATATGTATAAAAAGAAAGCTGACACTTGTAAGACTTCATCAGAGGTGTAAGGATCACAGCAGATGCCTTTGTGTCAAAGTAACAGAGCATAAAACATAAAAAAAACATGAAGGAGATTTTCCTGGCTTTTTATAGCAGATAGCTTTAAATATTCTGCAGTAGAACAAGAAGAGAAGAAAACCATGAATCAACATATAAACATTACCTGATGCTGCTGAAGTGAAGCAGAGCAAAGTTACAGAGGTTTAATTAGAGACACAGCTGAGCGTTTTGAAATTTCCCGTAATTTTAAAAAGTTTACATTTCGTCAGTAACAGCGGAAATGAGGCTTTCTTGTCGAACGTCAGTTAAATTAAAAAACAAACAAACAAACACAGCGGCCGGCAGCGCCGTACATGATGGTAGACTGGTGCGTAATAAGCAAGCGAACAATGCAGAAAACAGATTTTTAGATGGGAAACTGGTCTTGAAGTACAGAGAGAGAGCTGTGCATGAAGTGTGATTTAAAGGTCAGAGGGAATTCATGACGATGTTTATGTGAAGTGAAACATGAAGCGTAGTTTGGATCTTCTTTTGCTGCTGGTTCAGTCAAATTTGGTTGGAGAGAGACAAAACCTGCAGCTTCAGAATCAGCGCAAAAAAAGACGTAAACACAGAGCGCAGACCCGCCGACGCATCAGAATCAGTGAGCTGTCGGCTTTCAGCCCGACGGCGTGTCCGTTTAGTCAGGTGAGAAAGCTGACGTCTCACTGATCCTGATACGTCTGCGGCCGCGCTCTGTGTTTACGTCTTTGTGCAGAATCCTGCTGCAGTTGACGTTTTTAGCTGTTTGGTGGTTGTCGAAATTTTGTGAGGTTTAGCCTGAGATTCTGGTGTTTCGTACAAAATTAATTTATGTTTAAAAAGCGATTCAGGATTTTAATGAATCGATATTATTCACGCTAGAATCGATTTTAATCAAATAACCCCTATTCTCATCGTATGCGTCTGTTTTTTAATCTTTGCACTGGGAGTCCAGCAGACCAGCTGATCTGCACCACCTTGAAGATGAGAGCTCTGACATGATTAATCGTTACATTGTAAACTAACTCTAACGCTGGTCCCGGTCACAAAAACTGGAAACAACATCATACGTCTGCTGCTATCAAAGCTTGAACATACAATTAGTGAAATAACCATTACAAATCTTATAAATGGTGAACTTTAGTTTGCTGTTTTTATTCTCAAAGGCGTCAGTATTTCAGCTGTATTTCCAAAGAACGGTGCATAACTGTACAAAACGTCCGTTCTCTTTCTGTAATCTTTGTTGTTCTATAACCTTTAACTGTCTTTAGTTTTCACCTTTGCTGTGAAGGTTGTGATCTCTTTGCTTCTCCCTTTTCTTTCTCTCTGTCTCCCTTCATGCTTCCTCGCTCTCTCATCTCTTCTCCATTCCTTTGATGTTTTTCAATGTTTTTTTTCCTGAGAGGTATTTTAGCTTCTCCTGCTTTGTCTGTCTCTTGTCTTTTCCACTTTTGTCTCCCTTGTTTCTGTTCTTCTGTGTGTGCGTACCTATTGCTGACTTCTTTTTTTTTTAAACTTTGTCACGTCCCTGAGAGAGTACAGCATGACCGATTGGCACTTACCAAAGAAATTGTTGTTCTAAATAGTCCCAGACACCCAAACAACGCAGCAGTGTGCATACAAATGAATGCTCGGTCCGCATCAGAGAAGATGGACAACCGCGGCGAGCACCTATAATGATGATGCTGTAGATGAGCGCAGAGTGCAGTAAATACCACAGATGTTTACCGGAAACCATCTTTGAAGTGCAGAGAAGTCAAAACCGCCATCAGTCAGCTTGTGACAGCACAGGAAATGAATGCAAAGAGGTTTAGAAGAATAAGATTGTATAATACATGAAAATCCTGACGGGCTGCATGTGTAATATGCTAAATCAGTGACCTCACTATAATTAAATATACTCGAAAATGGCCTGTTGGTGTCTACCAAGGCATTAAGAATTAACTAATTAGTAATTATGATGTAACGGCAGAGGGGGAACAAAAATCAGAAATATGTCATTTGAGTCCTGCAGAGTGAGACGTGTCAGCGTCTGACAGGATGACATTTTCCAGTTTCACAAAATACTGATGTGAATCTGTCACATCTGGGCTGTATTCTCAGTGTGATTTCTGCTCTTCAGTAACATCTGGGCAACTTATTTCCAGAGTTTCCCACTTGTTGTTTTTATCGGGTCACCCCACTATAGCACACTCAAACTGACCCCTTTGTGGAGAGAAGCGGTGTTCCTTTGAGTCACGTCCACATGCTTCATTGTTGTGTGTTTCTATGAATGGTGAGCCCGTGATAGATCTTCTCTGACTGATACATTTAGGGACTAAATCCTAGTTTGTCATGAAACAAACTGAGATGGTGTAATGAATGAAGCAAGCACGGTGGATCAGCGGTTTGCACTGCAGCCACAGAGTATAAGGCAAGAGGTTCCTGTGTTTGGTGTTTACCTCAGATGTGACCAGTGAGATAATTTGCTCCATTATCGATTCCTCCCGCCTCCATGTAATATGTTCTTTCCTCTTTAAAGAGGACATGAAACACTAAAGACTTAAAAGCTAATTTACAGCACTGAGCTCTGCTCTCAACAAATCACTGCTCAAAGTTACAGTTTAAAAACGTGTTTAGCGCCATCTTCTGTCAGTATGGAACATGACGTCATGTGGTTGGTTGGTTGCAGCTAATAGACTTGCATTAGTTTATGTTAGCTAACTAGGGACAGAATTGATAACTCAGAGTAAGAAAACGACACTAAAACTAGAAATCAGTTTAAGTGGATCACTTTAGTGCTGCTCCTGGCTGGAACGATGAGTTTTATGTTAAGAAACCGAGGATCTACTGTCCACTTTCACTGTAGCTGTGTCCCAAAACGTTGGCTGCATCCTTCGGAGGACCCGGCCTTCGTGGTCTACGTGTTCAGCTGTATGAAAACCCCGGAGGAACCCACCCGATGGATTAATAAAGTTTTACTTAATCTAATAATCTAATAACTTTGATCTCAGCCAAACTGATTTACTCTGGAACAAATAAAACACAGAAAAAAGCCAAATAATTAAATTTTTAAGTGACTTATATATCACGTTTAACCTGAGTAGCGAAAGACAGCAGGGGTCTGAAAATGATGAAGCCGGGAGTCCGCTGCTCTTGCCGGCTCGAGTGACCCCCGGCTAGCTATCGAGCGGGTGGGTAACAGACGTTTCTGAAAACGTCGGCGCACTTTTGCAAATATGCGATGTCTTGATAAACTAAGCAGATATTTGAAGTTTGCACAGCTACTTTCTCGCCTGAAAATATGTTAAAAGTTTATTTTGTGGCCCAGAAAGATTAATAAGAGTAATTTTAAAACTTAGTAGCAGCCGCCATTGTTGGAAACTGAAATTTGGCTGGGCCGCGCTATGAATTCTGGGCTATGGTGGGCCACGAAGGACACACCCAACCCATCCTTCAAATTCGGGGAAATGAAGGACGCATTTGTCGGCCGCATTTGAAGGAGTCGACGAATTGGGACAGGCTTCGTCGCCTGGCTGTGACGTAATCGGCCTTCAAATGCGGCCTTCAAATGCAGCCTCCGAAGGATGCAGCCGACGTTTTGGGACACAGCTGTCTCTTTAGCAGTAAGTGGCTGTTCACTTTGTGGCTAGCTGCCAAATGAGGACTGTGTGGAGAAGAGCCTGTTTGAGTCACCAGACCGACAGCCTGGACTCCACATTCCAGCTTTTCCTCATCAGGCCGGTGTACCGAGCCGTGCAATCAGTTGGCAAAGCAGATGTTCACGAGATGCGATCAGCGTTATTTTATGCAAAATCTTCTTCAAGATGGATTTCATGTGAAGAACTAAAAATCAATAGATGTTCTGACATTTCATGAACCGACTGAGTTGAGTGGGAAGTTTGCATGTTCTCTCCATGCTGAGTTTCTTCTGCTACTGCACACCAGCTGGATGCTGCTCATGTGTTGATGATGCTCAAAAACAGCTTCTTAATCCTGACAGTTTAACTTCTTGGGTTTTATAACTTCTAAGGTTATCATTTTTAACCGTGCATATAAAAATTAACAAATATATTTCAAAAGTAACAACAGTGTTGGAGGAAAAAAAGCCACAGTCACCCCAGAGGCGGCTTTGGAGAGGATGTGGAGCACATGCACGCAGGGTTTAGTTCAACTCGACAGCCAGTCTGTGCTCGTTAATAGACTGACTAAATCCTCTTCCACTCAGCCGCTGTCGAGATCTGTCGAGACAAACCCTCACACTCACTTACCCTGCCTTTGTTAAAGGTCACATAACCCTCCCCCTGGTTTCATTCAGCGGTGGAAAACAAACCAAAACTTTAGGATTCGGTAAAATCTCTGCAGAGCAACTCCAGCATCTGACCGTTGTCCGTTTTAGCTCTGAGGATCCCTCTGTGATCCCTCCACTGTTCGAGGTTTTGATATTTACCCTTCTTTGTCCAGCACTGTAAACCTAAATACTAAAAGTATTTAAGCAGATTAGTTGCACTTTTAGCTAATTAGCAACATTATTTTAGATTAACTTGAATTTAACTCAATCTTGTCGATTTAGGATGAATTATATTGTTTTAATATGATTTATGATTTTATCCTCAACATGACATGGCTCAAAGCGATGCTCCCCTATTAGCACTCTCCACTGTAGGAAACTAAAGTGAAAGCAAAGACCATCAAAGATCGAGGTTTGAAAAAGCAAAGCTGTAAATGCTGAGCCGTATAAGATTTTTACATCATATTTATTGCTAAGGTGCACTTCTTTTCATATTAAATAAACAAAGCAGTGACGTGGGTGCTGCTGTGAGAGCACCGACAGGTCAGTGCGGTGATGCGGCGATGCTTCGCTCAGCGACATCATTTCAAACTGTCTCCAGTTAAGTTTTGCAAAACAAACGAGGTCATGTTACAGAGTGACTCTGCTTGTGTTCTAATTAAAGAACAGCAGACAAAGACCTGTCGAGTGTGGGTAACATCGAAACAGCCTGTCCGTGAGGTTGTATAAACTAAAAGAGTTTGAATTAACTTCATAACTAATAATGATTAAAGTTTAATGAAGAGGTACAAGTAGACCGTAATTAAGACATTGAAACCATGCAAAGTTCATAAAAAGTTTTGTTTCAGTGTTTTAATTACTGCATGTATCTTTACGTTGTCTTCTTAAACTTTTTAATGTGATGTGGTGAGTCCGGCTCCTTTCTGTGTGGAGTCAGCGTGCTCTCCCCGGGTCTGCGTGGGTTTCCTGTGGATACTCTGTCAGGTTACCTGGTGAATCGGCCGTAGGTGTGAATGCTTGCCTGTCTCTACGCCTCGCCATTATGTGCCTTTTAACTCCGTGCTGCACTGAAGGTTCAGGAGGTTCATTATTTGGTCCCATTTGTGCTAAAAACCAAAGGGCTCACATCACTCTAAAGCACTTTGGGTAAAAGTGCTCTTCACAGAGAGCGCTCTTGAAAAATAAGTGAAATGTGCTTTCATGCAAGAGACACAGTGAAAGCTGATACATTGTAAGTTTTTCCTCAAACTTGTTAATGAATGGAGGCATGTCAGGCTGGAAAACAGATGGCATGTGCAGCTTAGAAGCACTGCAGTGGATTTTATTCTCTAATCTATACTGGACATAAAGTTAACAGAATCTGAAAACAGCTAAAATGTATTTGCGTCATGACAGAGTGTCCACTGTGGTTTAATGATGGCTTCATGTATATCGATGTCGTTCAGTTTTGAATTCCTGTTGTCACTGTTTTCAGTCCCAACCTCAGCCTTTTCTCTCTGTTTCCCATCCTTTAAAAATGGCTTCTTCACAGCTAACCTTGCACTGAGACCATTTGTGATGGGGCTGATGTCCAAAGACTTTGAAAGACCTTCAGGACATCTGGAGAACAACTGCTCAAGGTCACTTTAAAAAAATGACAAGTGTGGCTCCTGGGAAGAAAATAAAAAGTGCGGTAAATGCAAACTTGCAGGACGTTGTTGTATCGCATGGCTAAAACAACAGTTTCTAAAACTATTTCTGTAATTCTGTACATGCATGATAACAGATCACGCTCTTCACTTCATCACTTAATAAGATAAGATAAGATAACCTTTATCAGTTACACACGTGGGAAATTTTCACATTTGTTAGTGGTGGATAAATGAAAACACACTATTACGATATTTCCAGATAACGTGCGGTTTCCATGGAGACCGCGGTTACCTGCCACTTCATTTGATGACATTTGAAGACTACAAAAGATCATTTCACCTGTTAATGAGTTTCCTAAGTCATGCACCTCATCACCAAAGGTGAACAAATATTAATTTGAATAGCGACCTCAGAGCAATGTCACATTCAGATCCCGATCATCACTCTGGATCAGTAATATTTTCCTGCTCTTAAGTACATTCGCTATATCAGTTGTTTCATACAGCGAACCACTTTGCTTTAACCTCCTAGGACCTGGCGTCCACATATGTGGACATCACATTTTGGGTTATGTAGACCAAAATACTCAATTTTGCTCTACATGGGCCTGATATCCACTTACGAGGACATTATACTGCTACTGTTCTATCAAAATTTTAAACGAATATGATCATATGTAGCTCTTATTTTTCTTAAAAACAAAAATAAGGTAAAAAACAAAAACTGGTAATTCTTTGTTTTTACATTCATTGGGCCCCAATCAGCCCAAATATCAAAGAGAAATTAAAAATGCATGCTGTGGAAAAGTTTGGGTCTTAGGAGGTTAAGGCAAAGCCTGCTCTTTTTGCTGTCTAATTTTACTTGAATTTTATTTACCAACACTGGAGCGCGGCCAGTAAAAATGTTCCAGAAGGCACCAAACACAGTCTAGTTCAGATACTGGGAGCCCAGCAAACAGCTGTTGGTAACAGCTGCCCCTGCTGGAGCACCTGTCAGTGCAGCCACTTTGACATTAAACCAAAACAACCATAACAAAAGATGTACGTTCTGTTTATGCCTGCTTCCAGTTTTAGTTACAGTTTTGGATATAATCCACACCAAATTAGACAAAAGCACAGTTTGGGCTTCTGAGGACCAGCTGAACATCAGTGTACCCATCTCCTGATGGCACGCCTACCACAAAGCTCACATCATCTTCAGCTGGTTTGCTGGAAATGAAGATGAGTTGAGCTCCACCATCACTAGATGTCAGCCTAACAGAGCACCTTTGGGTCATGGATGTGCAGACGACAACGGTGTCATGTCAACATGGCCGAAAAAAAATAAGAGGTGAAGAATTAGAAAGTGATTCTGTCATAACTGGATCAGTGATGAAAACGCAGTGTTTCTTTTTTGCCCTGCTCACACTGAAATATTCATTGTGGTAATGACAGAATGCCATCTTTAGCAAATATGTTCTTTCCTGACGGATCGTCGATGCCGAAGCCTGATTTAGAGCTGCAAGAACTGTTTTTATTTGGTAAACCCCTGCTGATCTCGAAAGGCATGTGGAAGCCCACAGCAAACACCAGTCACGCTTCCAAGAATGCGTTTCCAAGAAGCTGCTTTTGGCTGTGAGATTAATATTTATTTAACGTGGTTTTGGAAAGACGAGTCGTGTGCCATCTGGTTGATTCTCAGAAAATTCACAAGCCCTCTCGGAAAAATCCCACAAGGACTCATCGGATAGGCAGAAAGATGCTGCTAACGGATGCACAGCTAAGCCAGTAGGAGGTGTCTGATATTTCCTGGATCGCAGTCAGTTCCTGTATAATACCAGCGAACAGAGACTGAGGCACTACACCAGCTACGATTTCTACTGGAGAGGATCCCCTGTCTTTGTGCCAGCAGTACTTTGCAGCACAGAACAGAAGTTTCACTCGTCTGCAGCTTCAGAATAGCAGTTAAGTCGAGTTGTTGTGCCACACTGATGCTGATTAAAGAGCCGAAACACATAAAATACTTGGAAATTACTAGAAGAAATATATATTTGTTATTAAACACAGAATTTAAGTGAAAAATGTGCAAATATGGAAAAAATGTTGACAATGGCTGTAAAGAAAAATTGTGATGTGAAGTTTTGTTCCTACAGACTGCACATTGTTGGATATCTTGACATGAAATCTGGCAAACGAGAATTTTATCGGGACGAAAATGAATGAAATGCATTGCAATAACTGTGCATTCAGTTGGACTATTCACATCAGCAAAGCAGCAAAAACAGGCATCAGAGTCTGAACTTGCTGATGGTCCTGAAATAGCCTGTGCTCGATACATCTGCACCAGGAAAATGTAAACTCAACAATGTTTCCATCCATGTTGGAAATGCTTTCAGAGAGAGGTGATGAACTCTGATGAAGAGACCAGGGCTGATGTGCTGAATGTGCGGCCCGTCGGTCACCAGAAGGATACTTTTTGTGGAAGTCACTGACATTTCCTTCTCTTCACTGTGTTTAAATAACATCCTCGTGGACTTTTAGATTACCGGTCTACTTACGGGGTATTTTGTTTTTGAATCACAGCTCATCGCAAATCTGTTAAATGACAATTTGTTGTTGGGTGGTTTGACGAAACAATCGTGAATCTGGTGTCTGGGCTTTGCAAGGCTGCTTTGGATGTTAGCGTTATTTTACTCAATTCAATTCTATCCAATTCAATAATTTATTGTCCCGCAAGGGGAAATTAGTTTAGCAGCAAGGACAACAATAAGGGTAAACAAAGCAATAATAAAAAGTGACGAGACAGTTAGTTACTATTAAGGAGACGGGTGCAGTAGGGATAAAAGAAACCTGGAGTTGTTTGGTCTTCCTCACAGGTACCATAAAACGACGACCAGAGAGCAACAAGTCGAACTCGCTGTGAAGTGGATGCTTAAAACAATTAACAGTAGATTGAGCCTCACAGCACCTGTTTGTTATAAATGTCCAAAAGTCCGTCTTGCCAACGTCCTGAGATTTTGCTGGCTTTTTTTCCCAAAACTCAAGTCGATCCTTGTTCTTCTGAGTCATGTTACCAAACCAAGCAGCGATACAGAAAGAAATACAAGATTCAATAAAACTACAAACTATACTAAAGATGAAGTTGACTTCATGAACTCTTTTCTTGGGCCCTCCTGTAACTGAACCACAGCTCATTGCTTCACAGAGAGGAAAACCCACTCTGACTTTAACTCTGCCTCCTGTCATGTGCTGCAACTCGAAGCAGCTTTTAGACGTCTTAAACCCCCTCAGAACAAGCTACGCTAACATCCATGTACTAGTTTCCCCATCGAGACCAGCATCCTGCACTGAGTGATGCTTTTATAGGCCGCGATGTCATTAAAACAAGTACTAACAAGATGTGAGACTAAAACGACGTGTTAACACAAAATCCGTGGATTCGCTGTAAATATAAATTTGCATTGTTATTCCCCTCCAGCCGTCAGAGTCGGCCGTTATATGTAAACACAAATAAGCTGTGAAAAGTTCAGCAGAAGTGCTCTGCGACTAAAGTTATTGTTGTTATTATTCAACACCGATACTTCCCCCAAGGCTGCTTCCACGGCCGAGCGTATGAGTGTTTATGGTTCATGACACAATTATGATTAAGATGTTAGCCTCTCACTGCCAGTAGCTGGTAAGGAGTGAGCAAATAAAAAGTGGGGTGGGGGGAGAAGAGAGCGAGTGAGCGAGCAGGGAAAAAAGACACACAATTTAGCATCAGTGTCTCACTCCTGGGACACCGGCGAGGAGCACAGTGCTGACCTGTCACTGCGCTGGGTCTCATCTAAGAGGACTCTCGACTGCTTCCTCTCACACCAACCTAAAGCCTTTCTTTCTCCTCCTTTGCCTCATTTTCTTCCTCACAACAGATAATTCATTCATTCTCCAACAGAGATCTGAAGAGTTTATGCAATGCAGGTGACAACTCGATTAGTAACTAGTAATGTGACGAGTGGATTCAGTTCATTACGGCACGTTAATGTGACGACAGTGTCGCCTTGCTGGGGATCTGTTTGCTCCCGTTAACTCTGATTATATCACAATTCCTTGAATCCTAAACAATTTCTGTGTGATCTGAAAAACCAGAGGTGGGCCGATTGATTTATTTAAGTTTATTCATTATGAGCTCCTAAACGTGAACAGCCGAGCTTCAGTTCCTACGTTAAAGAAACACTGGTGGGTGCGAGTGCTACCCCTCAGCCTCTCCTTAGATGTGAGCTATAAATTTGAAAATCCATGAGATTTTCAGAAAACATGACCTCTGACCTTCATCACGAGGTTGAGGTCACTGAGATGCACCATGGTATCAATTTGAAATACTTACGATTCTTGAGTTATCGTGTTTAAGACTTGACCTCTGAGACTTAAATTCACTGTTGATTTTTAATAGATGCGTTTGTGGTATCAATTTGATCATTCACGAGATATTGTGTTCCCAAAGTCGGTCGCCCACGCCACCCACCCTTCCCCGTGGAGTACTGACGATACCCCATAGGCCTTTTATGCCGAGGGAGAAAACAGTCTTATAACCACGAAAATAATCAGCTTCTTTGAAAGTGTAGTCCTCCAAAAAAAAACAACAAGTCCATCTCCACGTTGAAGGGTTGCCATGTTTCACTGGTGAAGGGTGCATGCAACAGTGATCATGCAGCAATATGTGGCGTGCAGAGCAGCCATATGTTGCTGTAAAACGCAGCATGCAAATGCTGTGAGTTTGATGTCTGTGCTTTGTTTGACGCCACTTGGATTAATTCTCTTAGAGAGATTAGTTAAAGGATAACATTTCTAAATGCTGCACAAAAGCAGCACAATAAATTCAAAGAGTTTGACTTGCAGTGGGAGGGTCTACCAAATCTGAGAGATCTCAGTAAAAGCTGCAATTTTGATTTTATCTAAACAGGAAAAACTCAGCACCCGTGGAGCATGAAAGTTTACACTATGTGCAACGAGTGTGCAAGCGATTAGGGGTAACATTAGCAGCCTAGAGAAATACGATTTAATAATAAAAATAATATTCCCTACAGTGGTAGAAAGGAAAGAAACAGCCTCCTTCACTACCAACAGAGACACACAGGGGTTAAATGCAGGGATTTAGGGCCTCATGTTATTTTTGGTGATGGTAAAAGCAGGAAAAGTCGATCCCAGGAGCCTCTTTATGCTGCCAAGGAAATGCTTCTTCATCTTTACCTCCCAGTCTGCTGCCTCTCTGTCTAAATACTGCCATCATGTCAGCTCTTCCTGTTTCTTCCCCTCATTTACCCCCCCACCGCCCTACTCTCTCCCCACCCCTCCCTGTTTCTCTTACCCATCACTGCCTGTCTGAGCACACTTTGGAGGGTGTTCAGCTCTGTCTGGTTGAAGTCCAAAACATCTAAATCACCACAGGGGGTGCCGATCCAGACTCGGAGCTTGGCAGCGTCACTCCCACTTCTTTCCGATTCTCTTTTCCCTCCGCTAATACTTGCGTGTCTCTTGCCGAAAGCCACATCTTCAGGTTTTATTTTGCTCTGCTTTAATGTGATGACGTCCTCTCTGCTCCTCTCCGCGTTAAATCCAGTCTGTGATTAAACGTTTTAACAGATAATAAATTCATGCTAGCAGAGAACCTGTTAGCTTTGGTGACATTAAAGATTAAGTTACTGTAATTATACTTGTGAAGTATGGCCTCAGGGCTCACGGGCCTATCTGTTCATAAAGGTAGATCTATGATGAGGTTCTGCTCGTATGGCTCGTATGTCTGAGGGCACGTTTTCAGCTAAAATTAGCAAACACTGATGTTTCTGTGCTTGTGGCATGCAGACAATAGCACCTGCATGTGTTAGATGTTCTGCTGCATACTTTTTACACACGTCTGAGCACAGGAGCCTGTATATGCACAAAATAAGAGGTACAGAGGATCACATTCGAATGTGTTACAACTTAAGTGTTGGCCTGTAGTCACTCAGATGCTTCCTAAAAGGGAGATGTTGCTAAAGATATAAGAATTTTCTCTGGTGTCACTCGTATTATTAATTCTACTGTTCATGTGCACGGAGGATGAAAATGATGACGCAGTGAAGTGAACAATACCTTTATTTATATTGCATGAAAAGACAAGAGCACGCAATAATGTCAAAATTAGTTTAGGACAGAAACACGATATCGGCTCTTTGCTAACATCTGCACAGACGGCATGCTAACAAAAAGCTAGCTAGTTGTACCATTTCCCATTTGGGGAAATGGTACAACTAGCTAGCTTCAGTGCTTCCTGTTTCTCATGAAAACATTTTAAAGGAAGCGAAGAGCAGACAAATGGACACATTTCATATTGAATGTCAAGGAAAACAAGATGTTTATTAAACCATGTGCCACAAAGCTCACTGGTAAAAACATAAAAAAAACAACTTATTTTATTCTGTCTCAACTTTAGATTAGGTATAGTTAAAGTTCAAGAATTGCTATGCCTTAACTAAATGTTTTAGTCAAAAGACAGTGATTAAATCTAAATCAAAATTTGCAGTCAAAATAAAAAACAAAACAAAACAATGCTAATGCTAGCTGTATGCTAGCTTTTACCTCAACTAAGTCACTGAACCATGTTTTTGGATTCATCTGATGAAGTTTCGGTTTTGGTGGGTGAACTTCTAGTGTTTTATCTGTCTCTACACTGCACCCGTACAGTTTATGCAGTTCTTCCATCCATGCTTGTTAGCAGTTAGCTGATGGAACTACTGCGACATCACTCGTTGGGCGCAGAGTAGTAGTAGTTAATGTCAAAATATATGGCAACTTCTTTTCTTTCTAAACTACATTCATGTTGGAGTATTTGGGGAAAAAAAGTAAGAATTATTTCACAGTTTGTCTTTTAATTTTCTCTGTTTATTAAAAGTAAATACAGCAAAAGCCGAACAAATGAAATTAAAATGAAACAGACATTTTTTTTAATGTCTGTTTTGATTTCTGTCTATGAGATGAAGCAGAATGGAAACTTTCTCGACATCTCTCCTTGTTAGGAATAAAGAAATATAATTCTCAGATATTTTACTATGAAAATGGAGCTTCAATATTCCACAGACAGAGAAAGTGCACTTATGAAAGCATACCAAAGAGCATAAAACTATTACTGCTGGAGTCAGGGACATTTATTTAAACAGGTCTTCATTTGCATGAAAATTCCCATCAAAAAACCTGGATATGTTTTCTAGAGAGAGCGCCAGCAGACATAATCTGGTTTTTATTTTTTATTCTTTAAAAAGAGAGATACTGTATAATCTCAAATGTAACCTTGATACATGAGTTCATTCACCATGGTAACAGGGCCACAGGAACTATCAGGCTAGATAAAGTCCGTGATTGGTGCTGTGTTGGTAGTGCATAGGTGGTATGTAGAGCTTTGGAGAACTGTGTGTAGATGCTCTTAGTGCTAATGTCACCAGGTTCAGAGTCTGGTTATGTAAAATAACCAGGGGATACTCCTGTTACCGTTCATGTTGTTGGTGGTCCTTTACCTTCCCCCGTGACATTAAAGAGCAACGATTGTTGGAAACAATGAAAACTGCCGACTTCAACATTCATTCTAAACCTTTAGCATCATCTTTGAGCTACGCTGGCTTTTTGGAGGACTGCACACAAATGCATTTCCACATGTTCACCTGGCTGCTTAGCTATAGTGATGGGATTTCCGGCTCTTTTTAGAGAACCGGCTCTTTCGGCTCGGCTCACTAAAAAGAGCCGGCTTTTTCGGCTCCCAACCGGCTCTTCGGGTTGTTTTGTTGCTTTAATTAATTTATTATTAACAACATTATAAAATTATGCATGAAAGGAATTACTAATGTAAAAAATAAGTGGTTCTATTTATATATGTTTATATATAAATATATACGGTGGCCCCTAGAGTCAAAGCACGTACAAACTCCAAAAAGCACGTACAAAGTCCAAAACACATTTCCTGTGTTAACTGAACTTCCAAAACAGAGCTACTAGATCACTTAAATTACACAATTGAAAGCATATGTGTATTGTTTGTGTATTTATACACAAGAACTCATATATATATATATATATATATATATATATATATTCAAATAATTTAAAAAAATGTTCATTTACCTGTTACTACCGCACACCAAATCCGGTTGTTGGTACTTGCTGGCTTATGTAGCCACTAGGTAGCAAAAGCTCAACACATCCTGGAGCACTTATGTTGTGTTTTGTACGTGTTTTGGAGTTTGTACGTGCTTCGGAGTTTGTACGTGCTAGGGAGTTTTTATGTGTTTTGGAGTTCGTACATGTTTTGGAGTTTGTACGTGCTTTGTTTGTAGGGGCCACCGTAAATATACTTTTATTTATTCACTCCACATAAAATGTAATAAATAAATCATATAATACAAAAAACAACTATTCACATTTCAACTTTTAACTATTTAAATTTTCAGCTTTTTCCTTTTAAACTAATTTAAAGTGAAACAACACAAAACACTTACAAACCAGAACGAGTGAAAAACAAAGAGTGAAAACAGATATAAGATCCCTTGAAAAATTATATAATGAAACTTGTATGTTTTGGATACTTACTAAAACAATATATGAAAGTGGCCACTTTCATGAGTAAATCATATAAGCCTTATAAGATTCACTATATGAAGTAGGCCAAATCTGAAGCAAGTCTTCTATAAGTTTTTACTATTTCTTTTCCATATGGGTAGTTGTGGATGATTACTATACCTTTCTAATGTGACGTTGTTATCCCTGGCTCTCTTTCTCTCTCTCTCCCTCCCGCTCTGTTCCTGTGCTACTGCAAGCAGTGTTGCCAACTCCTCAGTAAGGAAAATCGCTATTGGCTGTCCTAAAAGTCGCTAGAAGTCGCTAAATGAAGTCATCGCCTAATTTGCATAATTGGTCATGCTAAATGGTAAATGGCCTGTATTTGTATAGCGCTTTACTAGTCCCTAAGGACCCCAAAGCGCTTTACATATCCAGTCATCCACCCATTCACGCACACATTCACACACTGGTGATGGCAGCTACATTGTAGCCACAGCCACCCTGGGGCGCACTGACAGAGGCGATGCTAATCTAATTGTAACCTATGTTGTTGGAGAGAGAAATAACATCGTGGAAGAGACATAAAGTGAGTAAAAAACGTCCTAAATGCATTTAGAGTTTATTTAGAACTACAAATTAAATTTATTTTAGCAATTATTGTTTTTTTTAATGTCACAATTCCAACCCTGCTCCTTTACCCGGGCTTGGACTGGCAAAAGTGACCCGAAATAGGCACTCTGGTGGAGTTACTCTGTGTGTGTGTTTATAAGTAGTTTTAAACCTTGTGATCTACAAAACAGCATAAGAGTAAAAAAGTAAAAGAAGAACTGACTGCGTTACAGCACCCGCTGCTTGTTGAGTGTGCTTGCTAGCACAGATTTTGGTATTCACATTTTTCTTTAAAAAAATAATAGTGTGTTGAGATACCGTGCATAACCGATACGATTCTTCCTCCTGGCGTAGAGGAGAACAGTTTTGCCAAATTATCCTAATCATGTGCTCAACAATGCTGTCAACAGGCCTGCTAAAGCCACTTAAATAACAAAGAGGTGAAGAATAAACCTTCTTTATAGTTGTATCCAATTATAAAAGAAAAGGAAGTTACTCAGCTGTTTAAGTATTCATTATGCCCTGCAGTCAGGCCTGGCTCTGGGCCTGGCTTCACGCCTATATGGCAGAATAAACTAGTAAAATTGGTTGCTTTCTTCTTCTTTTTATATTTATTGTTTAATCGATAAAAAGCAGCTGTGTCTGATTGTGGGCAGGTCACACCTTTCATTACACTATTTACTGTTATTTGTAAGTATTGTTTCATCTGTAATGGGCCAGTGAGACGGTGCAGTGTGGTGCAGCACTGAGTGCATGGCCTTAGTGTTAATGAGGGGCAACAAAGTGGGACAAAAGGCTGAACTGCTGGAGCACTTAAGAATACGGGTCAAAAAACCCTTTATTTACCAAGTGCAATAACTGCACAACCATTTAACCTACTGACACTGAACAGAAACATAAAAGGTGCTTCTGGTTCGTTTATCTCGCCAACATAATACATCTTCTGCCTTTGCC
This sequence comes from Rhamphochromis longiceps, assembly GCF_057381845.1. Lineage (NCBI taxonomy): Eukaryota > Metazoa > Chordata > Actinopteri > Cichliformes > Cichlidae > Rhamphochromis > Rhamphochromis longiceps. The sequence goes on from NC_140566.1 coordinate 33,130,697, forward strand.
TTCAAACAAACCTGACTAATCTAATTACACAAATCAAAAAACAATCATGAAGCTGTAGTGGAAAGGGTGTGCAGAGCCCGCACATTCAGAGAGACAACTGCAAATTAGCCTGAACACACACGTCCATGTGTGATGTCAGAGCTCCGTGAAGTGAAAACGTGTGGCCAGTGTAGCAAAAACAGCAGCAAAGTTCACGTTGGTGTAAACTGGACTGAGTAAATAGATCACGACTTTCTCTCAGGAGACACGGGGTCTTCTTCAAAGTAAAACAACAAGCGATGTTGATTTTATTAAAAATTTGTGTAGAAAGGGTTTAGGATTAAAATTATTCCATAGCTTGTGATATCACGATAACATGATTGGTCAGCTAATGGTCCAAGAGACCATTGGTCCAACAATACCAACAGACTGTGACGCACAGACCCTTAAACCCATAAAGAGAAGCCGCCTTTCTTCATTTCCATGCTCATAGATGACATACCGTGTTAGAGCGTGAGTGAGACGGGGCTGTCGCTCCCAGCCTGTCAGTTTCGAACATGCAGGATTGTTTTTGTGAATCAGAAACATCATCTGTTCCCTTTTAGTTCCCAAACCTAATGTGTGAAACACTAGAGTCGCCACCACACCTCCAGCCTTCTAACACAGACATTCCAGGTGTCCAGAAGGAGACGGAGCCGAGTCTGACTACCAAAAATACCCACTTTCTTTCACTTACTCTGTATTTAAACATTAGTTGTTATTCGTCCCCGGCTTGCTCCCTGCACCCCCAACCCATGGTAGCCAGGTTCCTGCAGTGATAGTTGGATGATGCAGTATTAAATTACCTAAATAGTGTCGATAGCAAACATTGTTAGTTTATTTTGTTTGTGAATACATATTTTATTGGAATGCCTCATATCTAAATACTTCCTGAACGAAAGCCTGTTTAGATGGGAGGCAGCTTTCATCAGAGTTTCATCACATTTCTTCCGCTCTTTGCGCCCACTGACTTTCACTGCATCACTGCTGATCTCTGATGGTCTTGTTGAGTTTTACAAAAGGAGCTGAAAAACTGAGGCTGTGGTGCTCCAACTAAAGAAAACGCTTGAGCTTCGTCTGTCTGGAGGTTAAAGCGGACCTTTTCCAGTCATTTCCAGGTTTTTTGTTTGTTTTTCTACCAGAGCAGCTTTGCATGATTCACAGTTCAAAATAATCCTTATTTGAATCATACTGGGAATTGATCCTACTCTGCTCAGGATGTCTTCACTCTGTGAAACCACACAGAGCCAAAAATAAAAGCAGAAATTCTACAATACTCATCTCATAATTGAGCTGTGTTCAATATGAGCATCTGTCATTGCAACAGTAACATTAACACAACAGAAAACAGGGAAAAGCACAATAGGTTCCCTTAAATGACCAACAGTCTGGGAAGTGTTTGCTTTGCATTCAGCTGATTACGATTTATTTCCACTTGCTTGTTTACTCACACATTGAAATGGCCAATAAACTCCCTCTGGCTGTCAGCCATTCCATGTATTCAAACATTTTGAGGCATGCAAGCCCCAATAATAGCCAATCCACTGGCAGCAGCCATCGGGTCCTGGTACCGATCCACATGTTGTCTATAAAAGTCCTAATGTGGAGCTGCCCGACTATTTGGCAGCAGGAATGACCAATAACATTTAGTAAAACCTCATTTCTCTCTCTAATCAGGGACAGACTTTGTTTTTCCACAATTGGGTTTTCTTCAGGGTCTCTGAATGAATAGTTGGCTGAACAAGTGGCACCACTGGAAAGCAGCCGTGAAGGGAAAAAGACTCAAAGGCCAATGATTTTGATTTGCCTCCAATTTGCCACTTATTTTCTTCCTCCCTAGCTCTTCGGCTCCACTTTCTTAACGTGCACACACACACACACACCTCCGCTTTGATGAGATTGGCCATTATTTTTGCTTGAACCCAGCCCCATATTCGTTTCTCAGTCAGCCACTAGCCTAAGAGGTTATTGGAAAGCTATCAGAACTCTTTGTGCATGGATGGAAATTGTGTAGAAAGCACAGAGGAGAGAGCCGTTATATTTCATCACTGCAGTGCATTTATTTGATTTGTGATATACTTTGTGAGGCGAGTAGATCCACAGCGTAATACTGTAGATGTAAAGGAATAAGAACCCACTAACGCAATGTGCACTTTCCTGAAACTTTGAAAACCATTAGCAATTTGTTATTGCGTTTGAATTTTTGAATAATGTTGCCATCTGTCTGTCGAGCCGCCGTGTTCTGAGATATAAACAGAAAGGTTCCCCTCGGCGTCGGTACTTGACAGCCAATAACTGGATACCAAGAAGTAACAGCCTGTTTTTAAGGAGTGGAAACGTCTGCATTTAGAGGTTGGAAGGGTGGTGGTGGTGGAGGTTTGTCTGCCAGGGGACCAGCCAGGAGTCCAGTTTCTGTAATAAATTGTTTGTTTAGTTTTTTGACATTTCTTTGATTGACTCAACTTTTGCAGTTACTTCATTAGTGTGAGGAAAAGATGATGGTGGAAAGAAACCACAGGATGAGGTTCAGGGTTACATCTCATAATTAGACCTAAGTGTGATCTGAAGAGAGTCCTGTATCAGTGCTGCTGTAAGCCCAAATCATCGTGGCACAGACACCAAATAAAAAGAAAAGAAACACCATTCACTTCAGCAAAATGGTGCTATTGGATGCCCCGTAAACGGTATTGAGCTGCTCAGGCTGATGCATTCTCTCACTTTACTACTTCTAAAAAACATGCTTCCAGTTTTAGGCAAAGATACGGAGACTAAGAAATTTATCTTTGCATACAATAAGTTGAAGAATAGTTCATTATTTCCTAGTGTCATGCTCTAGTCTCTTGGTTTCTGCCTCTGTGCTTCCTTGTGTAACGTTTTGTTTTCATGTCTGTACCTCTCATTGTTTCAGTGTCAAGCCCGCGTCTCTGTGCTTGTCTCGTGTTTCCTGTTTTACTTTGACAGTCTCGTGTGCCGTGTTACTGTTTTCAGTTTGCTTCGCCCGGTCTCGTTGTGTGTGATTACTCCCAGCTGTGCTCTCCTCCTGTATCTCATTCCCTCGTTATCTCTGTGTATTTAAGCCCTCTGTCTTCATCTGTTTGTTGTCGGATCAGCTGTGTATCTCCTGCTGTATTTTGCCATATTCCAGGGTCCATGATCCTTGTCGCTGGTTTTCATGTGCCGTCCTCCACGTCTCAGGTCTTTGGTTTTTTTATACTTATTTTTGTAGTTGCTCCCAGTTTAGGTTTTGTTTAGTTCTTTGTCGCTTTCTGCTTTTGTTTGTATTCGTTTCCTGCTGTCATTAAAATACACTATCACTTTAAGGTCATCATCAGTGTCTATGTTGGTCGATACTCTCTTCACTCCTCGACAAATAGTTTATAATATGGTATGGGACAGTATGGTATTATGTAGTAGAACATGTTATGATATAAATTAACTTAATATCCTATTTAAGTCACTCTTTAATCATTGGTGTGGAATAAAAGTATATAATGTAATCAAGAAATATTTACAGCAATTGTGTCTAGTGTGTTTAGTGAATATTTCAGTGGAAATATTCACTAAAGGGAAATTATTTCCGGTTAAGCTGGTGCGGTCGACCGTGCACGTTCGATGACACGTGAGGAAAAGTAGGAGTAGCCCTTTCTCACTGCAGGCTGTAAACATTCTTCTCTGTCTTATATAAGAGGTGTGTAGCACATTATTAAAAAGATGAATGCACATTTTAGAGTTGAGTAAAATAGCACAAAGACACTGGTCCACAAAGGTGTGGAAAACAAATTCAGTAATTATCCTTCAGCGCATACAGGTGGGAGGTGGAGTCTCAGTGGGGGGCATTGTTTCTGTAGTTGTTCCTGCTTGCTGCAGACGTTGCTTCACCCTTCACCACCCTGACTGGAAACACATTCAGTACAGAAGCGTTCAGATCGTGGAAGGTTTTTTCTGAAATGTGACACATTTACACATGAATGGATGGGAACACACACACACTTCTCCATCTGACTTGATGCTGGTGTCACTGGGAGACTTGCTTTCCTGCCAAGCTGCCGAGGCTGTCGTCTCCACAACACCTGGAGAAGCTTGGCAACTCCTGAAGCATTCTGTGTGCGTTTGTGGGGGTTTTTCTTCAAGGATTTTTTCAGTTCAGTTTGTTTTGTTTCTGCAAAGCAGATTTTGTGGGAGTTGCACAAAACCACATCAAATCAAGATATTAGCTTTATTTCTGAATGAAATTGAAAGTTGAGTGGCGTGGCCCGAGGATTTGGGGGAATTAGAAAGTGTTTTTATTCACTTCAACTCGGCTTCATCTCAAAGTTTATTCACTACTTGTTTCCAAATTTCTTTCTGAAGACTTTAACTCTGCGCAAACTTCTTTAATTTTCTCAGCTTAACAAATGTTTGTGTGTTTTCATAATCGGGATTCTTTTTGTAAACAAATGTCATTTGAACTGGATTCTGTTGAAACGGGTGATTGGACAGGACAGCGGTTTGTCTGCCATGACTCGCAGCCATATTTGGAAGGGCTTCTTGCAGATGGAAGCAGAAAAGCAAGTGTTGTGCAGGATGAGGGGCATCATTAATTCCCTCTCCCAGGCTCTGCGAGGATATTGCCAGAGAGCTGATCAAACAGCCTTGGCCACTTTTGGCTCATGCAGCTGTTGGTCGTTGTGTTCGTGCCCGTGTTTTATGTTTTGAACCAAAGATTCGGGCACTCGTGGTAAACTGCGAGGTCAGCCTCAGATAATCAAGGGTGAACCTGTGATTTTGTCTGTACAGATAACTTGTAATTACCACACTGCAGTAATGTAATTAAAAAATAAATAAAATGGATTCTTATCTTTGGTCACCGATGTCCAGGATTCAGATGAAGGAATGAGCAGAGCAACTGAAAATTCCCTCTCTCCTTCTCTATGGGGACGCAGAAGAGCAGCAGCCGGTGGCCTGAAGCTCATTTCTGCTGCTTGTATCTGAAGCCTGATTTTTTTATTTATTTATTTTTTTGGTCAGTATTCACGACTTGAGGCTATAGATGAGCGTGAAAACCTAAATAACTGACATTCACCTTTAGGCTAATCTCTTCCCTCCGTGATGTGCCTTCTCACTGTGGTGGAGGGCTTTGAGTGATTTTCAGAGTGGACTATGTACAGGAAGAGCTATAGAGGTCCCTCGGCCCGTACATCACACACGGCCTTGGGGTTTTGATCCCAGCTGCCAAAAGACCTCAGGGTTGGTGTCGTGTTTGTGTAACGGCCCCTGATATTTCACGCAGAAATGGGCAGAGTTCCTTTGACATTTTCTGTGGCTTTTCAAGTCCAGTTCATCCAGTGGAAGCATTTGTATCCTCAGTTCTTCAGAAACTCAAATGTCTCTGGTGCTTATTGATAATAATAATTGATAATTGAAATAAGCAGACAAGATGATCACAGCTTCACGGGTGAGATTAAGGAAGGTGGCCAATTCAGAGCCAGAAAAACAAGGAGAAAATTTGCCACGAGGATAATAACCTTCAGCTTTTTTGCACTTAAAACTAGTAAGATTCACAGTTACACACACCCCTACATGAATGTGTGTGTGTGTCCACTTTAAATGCTATTTTAGAACCATCTCCGTTTGGATAGCTTTGCGCCTCGCTTGGCTTTTGTTTATTCTCACACTGCTTATTTCAAGCTTTATTTCAAGCTTATCTATCAGCCTGGACGTTGCTAAGCTGCACCTCTTCAGCTCTCTGCATCTTCCCCTCACACACACTGTGCTAGCTGCACAGTGGCTCAGAGGAAAGCACTCCAGGGAGTAATCAACGCTGCCCAAAGGACAATCGGCTGCCCTCTCCTCAAACTGAAAGACCTACACAGTTCCCGCTGCCTCAAAAGAGCCCATAACATCATAAAGGACACCTCACACCCTGGACACTCCATGTTCGAACTGCTGCCTTCAGGTAAACGGTATAGAACAACATACACAAGGACTAACAGACTCAAACACAGTTTCTACCCAATTGCAATATCATGTCTCAATGCTACTAAAAGCAGATGACTTTCATTGCCCCTGTTGTCATTTGTGCCCTTGATGTTGGAATGCTTTCAGACATGTTTTGTTGGATGCGCTAACAAATTGACTGAGTGATTGATTGTTTGAGTGATATATCAACTAGGTCGTATGTTGAGTGTCTGTATGGGGCCTTAGGCCTGGATTGCTTGGGTGTATCTACGGTATGAGTATACTGTATTTTATATGTATTTCTATCTTTTATATCCTATCATTATAGTTTTTAAGTATTTAATTATAGTTTTTAAGTATTTATCTTTTGTGATGTTGCACTGACCAGAGACATCTTTCAATTTCATTGTACCTGTGACAATGACAATAAAGAATATTCAATTCAAAAAAAGAAATGAAAATCGGACCATACACAATGAGATTTCCCCATTTTTGCTGACTGGTGTTTTGGAGTCTCCTCTGTAGCCTTCAGCACTCTCTCACCGGGGCCCTGCCTTGTGCCATTTGTTTCAGTTAGCGGGTAATGTGTGTGGTTGTCAAAAACAATTGGCTTGGGTGGTGTGAGGCACGCACTCCAAAGCGCGACCGACAGTAAATTGTATTTTTCCACAGAGTTATTAGGCCATTATTATGGCGCTAGAAGTGAACAATGCCTCCTCATCATCAAAGGCAGACAATTAGAATCATCATTAATCGCTGCTATCGGCACATCAATGGGGCAAGGGGTTATAATGGAGTTATAGACCACTTATGGGGTAATCAATCAATGGGATTGCTAACTAAACTCTCTTTCATTGTGCCAAGGACTGAGTGGCCAGTCAGTGACTCAAATGAGAGCTATTGGATAGGAGTATGTGAGAGGAATGTTTACGGCATGTTATTTGTAGTAATGTTCAGTTGTGTCCAATCTCTTATCTTAAAGTCATTTTCCTCTGTGGCTCCGCAGAGCTGCATCCAAGCAATCATAGTCAGCTCCATCCTGCAGCCCCAAGGGGCTACAATAATGGCTGAATACATAAAGGCCAGATTAGAGTAAATTGATGCTGTTATTGCTGTTCCACACCAGCACCAGTGGAACATTTAGCAGCTAAACAGGCAGACAGTTTTCTCAGGAGACGGTGAAGACCCAATAAGAGCTCAAAGACAAACGATGATTGGACCGTGATGAATAGAAATGTTGCTCTTTTGCCTAATGAATGCTGAAATATTTACCATTACTGTTTGAAAGATGTTGCGTCAGTGCGACCAAAACATGTTTTTGATGCCAGTGGTGCTGAAAAGGCCACCCGCGCTAATCCAACACTTCATTGGTTACTTCTTGCTGAGACTGACTTTGAAAACTTCCATAAAGCTTGGTGGCATTCGGTGAGGTACATTTGGGTACAGTGAACTCATGTTCAAGAAACCAGTTTGAGATGATGTTTGATTTGTGACGTGACGTATTAACCTGCTGCAAACATCCTTTATCTGATTTTGGTGAGCTTGTATGAACTGCACCCTCCGTTTCAGCTAACAGGGATGGTGTTCTGCTGCTGTAGCTCGTCTGCTTCAAGGCTTAAAATGTTGTTTCTGCAAAGATGCTCTTCTGCTCACCTTCATCGTGGTTATTTGAGTTACTGAAGTCAAAATCCCAGATTAAACCTGAAGTTATCCAGCCAAGTCCTGCTTTATACTTTAGGCCTCTGGAAGAATCCTGTGTGAAGCCAAATGTCAGAAATGACTATTTTTTTGCAGTTTGTGAAGCACATTTACCCACTGACTAAATACACGGTGCTTATTTTAGGAGTGGGTCCTAAAACTGAGAGGGGAGTGGATTGCCCGTTTTGTACTTGTGATGTTTTATGTAGTTGGTTTTGTGCTGTTTGGTTTTATTTGCCTTTCACAGATCTGTGACTACTGCAGCTTTAATGCAGCTTTAACTACGCAGATGCCCTGTAATCTCTTCAGATGAAACGGCAGCCCACAGGGGACAAAAACACAGCATCATGACACTTATTTGCCTTATAAAAGCTATCCAAATAAACAATGTTGTCAGTGCGAACCGGGCTTTCATCAAACCCCAGAGAAACAGTCTTGTTAGCAGTACGCAACCCTAAGGTCAGCGTGCTGCCCTCGGCTATAATCCTTTCTTATTCTCTGTCTCCTCTCAGATGACCCAAGAACAGTGCACTCATAGGAACAATGTCCAGAGTTCAGAGAAACCACAAGTGTACAAAGTGGGAATATACGGCTGGAGGAAACGCTGCCTTTACTTCTTCGTCCTGCTGCTGATGATCCTGATCCTGATCAACTTGGCACTAACTATCTGGATCCTCAAAGTCATGAACTTCACCATAGTAAGTTGCACCTTTTCAGCATTTGCGTGCTGCTGGCGTTTCCTCACATGACCTTAAAATGCTCGTTTTACAGTCATCACACCGCTTAGATTTCCTCCTTACATGTGAGTGAAACGTCTACATCACATCTACGTCTTAACTTCCGCCATAACTGGGTCTCCATCTTAACCCTACACCACCACCTTCTACATAACCTGACGTGAACCTCCTGAGAAATAAAAGTACACGTCGGGTCAGCGCGTACCACAGCGACCTGAATGGCGTGGAAGGTTGCGGTGTAGCGATAAAAGGAGTTTTGTAAGTTATGATGTAAAGCTCAAATCAACCTTTATGTTACATGAAATATGAAGCTAATGATGGCCCATTCAGAATCATTAGATACTTAGCCTTTGAGGTTCATCTCTGTAACCGCGCGACATTTAAACCTCTGCTTCACTCCGGTGCTGTGCTTTTATTTATTATTTATTCGTAACACATCAGGGCTCGCTTGTTCATAAGCTCCAGATGTGATAGCTTTTTAAATTTTCATGCAGTTGATTGCACTCTTTGTTGGTGAAATGCTCGGCAGATCGACTGCCTCTGCAGGTGGTTTGAGTGATGAGAGAAACGTCAGGCGTCTCGGACTTGTTTTGAAATTACAGCTAATTTCAGAAACTGTCTTTATACGACTTCTCTGTATAACTCCATTTTCAGCTGCGGTTTTTTCTTCTGCTCCTCCTTTGCAACTTGTCTCCATCTTGTAAAAAAACAAAAACAATCACAAAACAATTTGTTCTCACCACACAGACTGCGTTTTGTCTAACTGAACCTGATCTAAAGGATAAAACCTGAACTGTAAAGCTGTCGCCCTCCTCCTCCTCCTCCTCCTCCCGGAGCTCCTCCATGCTACCACTACATCAAACAAAACAAACGCTTGGAGCTCCGCTTTTTCACATATGAATAACTTTACCGGAGAATCACACAGCAGACTAATTTGCATCAAGATTGCTCTATTTTCTGTGCTAAGCAGGCACTGCCGGATTGTTTTCATACAGCACTTTCCACAGATCCCATTTGCTAAGCAGTATTTTTATATATTTAACGTAGATGAGATTTCACTCTGTTGCAGACATTTAGTGTCATTGTCTGCTCATATCCAAGTGGAAGTCTTTAACAACAGATCTGAACTGCTAATGTTATCTGAACCACAGGCCTGTTAGTATCCCAGCCTCCTTCATGGCAAAAAAAACAGTTCATTTAGATTCAATTCAGTTTTGCTTACATAGTAAAAAATCACCCAACAGTCTCCTCAATGCATTTTATATTGTGAGGTAAAGACCCTAACAAGCACCAGGTGACAGTGGGAAAGAAAACTCCCTTTTAACAGGAAGAAGCCTCCTGCACGACCAAGGAGGGGCGGGGCCATGTGCCACGTGCAGTTAGGGGTGAGCGGAGGACGACAGGACAAGGACACACTGTGCAAGAGAGACAGAGATTATTAATAACTATTGCAGAGTGGTGTATAAACAGTGCATCATGGGAAGCCCACAGCAGCCCGGACCTACTGCAGCGTGAAAACGGGAGGATTCAGGGTTACCTGATCCTGCCTTAACGATATACTTTATTAAAAAGGAAAGTTTTAAACGTAGTGAGGGTGTCTGTCTCCTGAATCCAAACTGGCACCAGTGTCACCAGTGTAACCAGCAGTCATGCTCCCATGCACAGCAGATCCTGTCTAACCTCTTTTATCGATTAACGCTTCAGATCTATTTTTGGCTTCATGATGCAAATTGTTAACATCGCTGGATGTCGGTCATTGCCGGTCCGCTTCACTGATGGGGGATTTCCCTCGTGTGTTAATGAGCATAATGTAAGCTTAGAGAAATTAAAACAGCTGACTGTTCTAATCAAAGGCCGAGCTGAGATCTGGCCCGTGTTTGATGCAGGGTTTTCTTTTTGTGTCATTCTTCGCACAGTTCAAATCGCACCGGGAGCATTTCAGCAGTGGGCCGTTTAGTCAGCATGGGGTCTTTCATTCTGGAGCTTGACCGGATTCTCTTTGCGTTTCTCTGTCTGACTTCCTGCCCTCCAGCTCTGCAAAGCTTGAAGTGGCTTCTGTGGAAAACAGACCGGACGCTGCTTTAAGTGGCACAGAGCAGAGAGCGGTTCTGGGACGCTTGTGAAATGCGCTTCAGAGCGTTTGGTGGAATAAGGGGCGAATATCAGCTCCAGCTTCAGAGCTGTGAGGCGATGCAGTCGTGCCTGATGTGTGTTGCTGGGGTTAACTCACAGACAGTAATGATTCAGTACTCAGTAGCCTCTCAGTTTGATGCACCACTTAACTTGAGAGAGCACAGAAAGAGAAAGTAATTATTTTATGCTGATGAATTAATGTGGGAGTACTCCCTGCCTGGGCTGTATGAGGCATCTTTCACTACTCGGTGATATTTTCTAATCCTTAACTACTTTGTGCTGCTCGTCGGCAGGTCCTGACTTAATCAGGGACCACTCATGATAAAGCGGTCAGTGTACTCATTATCACATAATTCATGATATTCATGAATCATTTCTGATTTATCAATATAGATCAGTTTGTTCTCGTCATTATCTACAATCCTGAAATCCACTAAGAATCACTGGAAATACGCCGCTCATTAATTACAGAGTAATGTATCGGCTCCTGAATCTTTTCGTTTAATGCGTGATTGAATACTCATGTTTACACTGGTTTGTTTGTTTCAGTGCTAACAAACCCTGGAAATCCTCACTCACTAGTTTTTGTACCAAAAACACGAAACATAAAGAGCTTACATGATCGCCATGATCGCTAAGACCTACAGCCGTCATCGTGATCGACCAAAACAACACGAATGTGCTGCGTTTGTGCACTTTTATCTGCAACTGACACTCGGAGAGCACGTCTCAACCGAATGGTGTCGCAGCTGAAGGTGAACATGTTTGCAGATGATGCAGTGGTTGTTGCTTTGCTCACAGAAGATGAAACACGACGTTGTGCACACGCAAGTGAGTTTTTTAGTTGTCAAATACGGCAACAATTCCACTTTATTTCACCTGGAGGCTGCAGCAGTCGATGGCCTGCTCCCTGCCTATCATTCATTCGTACTCTGTGTTATTGCCTGGTGTCGTGCGCTGCCCATCGATAGTACAATAAGAATGTTCACATGTCCGCTAAGACTGCACGTCAACAACAAGACAGTCAACACAGCTTTGATCTGAGTGGCGGAGAAAGGCTTTTATTGTCTTGAAGAACATTGCAGTTAACTGTATGGAGTGTCTTTCATCGTGATGTGTTTTCTGTTTTGTATTTATCTGAGAGTTTCCACAGACAGAGGAGAGACGGATAATAACTCACTTATGTAATCATAAATCTCTTACGCTGAAGAAGAGCTTCTTTGCTCACAGCTGTCAGCCTGATAAACTCTGGACACTAACAGCCACACACAAAGATGAGATGAAACGGGTAAGATTTCATTTATTTATTTTTATAGGTTATCATGCAATTATTTTACATTTCACCAGACTGGGCTGTGTGAGGTTCACCAGCTCTGCTGCCTTTCTGCAGTCGATCCTAGAATCTAAATTTGATACCGAAAAGGAAAATACTGGAGACCATTTTCAAAACATGACATACAATAAAACCAGTAAGTTAAAAAGGGCAAAAACACTAAAAAGACAATGTTTTTGGCCATTTTTCAGCAGGTATATCATGGTTCTGATGACTTCTGGTGGTGCTTTACTTTCACTGCTGCTCAGACAGAGTTGGTGAGGTAGGCTGCCACTGCTTCTGTCCAGGTGATTCTTGACTTTCATCAGCTTCAATCTTGGACTTGAAGAGATTGAAATTTGCCGTCTCACCTGTTTTATCATCAGCAAATACAACAAATCAAATTTAGAATTTTTGTTTTTATAGCAAAGACTTTACAAAAGTCTTTTATATTTAAAAAAAAACAGCATCATCAAAGCAACAAACTAAAAGGTTCTGTTGAAGATGTGTAATCTAATATCTACTGTATGTGCTCGTGCGCATCTTTAATCCCACTTAACTATTTGGCAGTTCATGTTTTTTATACATCACAAATTGTGTGCGTAATAAATGTTAAACTGATCCTTACACAGCCCAGCTCATCCAAATCAACCGCGTTGCTCTCTCTAAGACTCCGAGATGAGCTTTAAGTGCCTCAGACTGTTCCTCTTTCCCTTCTCTCCCGTTTATTTCTCCTTGCTGTTGTCGTCTGTCTCCCTGCTTAGTAATCCACTGTCCCCGTGACGAGTCAGATGCAACAGAGTACAAGACACATTTTCAGTACACTGCACATAGAAACACGTGCGCGCACAACACATGGCCGCTGCTGTGAATAAAACATGAAGTCTGCTTCACAGCGGGGCTTTAATATGAGATCTACATAAATCAGAAAGCAGTTTCTCTGAAGCTGAGCCGTATGTTCTGACAGAGCTGCACAGGGAATGTTAGAATGTTTTTAATGCGTCACCCTGCTGAGTATAGAATAAGGAAATCATTTGAAATGTGGTAGATGGTTTTCAAAAGGGAAGGACTTAAAGTCGCAGCAAACCAAGGAAAGACACGTCTGCTTCCACCTCCAGCTCCAATCAGCAAGTCCCTCTGACAGAGGTGGACCCCACAACAAATTAAACATTAATTATTATTTTTATTAGAACTATATTCCACCTGACGTCCTATGTGCCAATGTAGGTTCTCCTGGTCGAAAGAAGAATTGGTTTGGTGGCTTTCACCACCTACGGTCATCCAGGAAGTTAGTCCCTGTTTTTCTTTTTAGCATTTCTGTAGCAGGTGAGCTTTTTCCGGGCCCCACGTCCTACCCTCCTCTTTTTTTTAATCTGGGTTTGGGACTGGCAGTGGCGGAAAAGATGGCGCTGGGTAGGGCGCGCTCTATGCAAACCACCAACCAACATCACCAGTCAGGCAGAGGAAAGCAAAAGAGAGAAACACCTGGTGACGGACCTCGAGGCAGAAGCACAAAAGATGGGCTACACCTGGATGCAACTAGAAAAAATGGTCCAGGACAAATCTCTGGAGATCTGCCTTTGGTGGCCACACCCTCGGACGGGCAGTATTAGTAGTAGTACTATATTGAACCACCTAACATGCTTTTCAGGTGCAGCTTGCAGCCCTGTCTCAGTATTTATTTGGTCCAGGACACAAAAGCTAAGCGGCTAACAAAAGCTAGCCAGTGCTCACAGTTCAGCCCTGTTCTTACTTTCTTTTACTCTCGTCCAGTGAAGTCCAGAAAACAATTCATACAAAAATATAAAGACTTATGTGAAAAGGCTCTTGCATATATGGCAGAGCTGCTGACACCTTATTTACTATTTATTTATTCATTATTATGATTATTATTGAAATTAAATATCCAAAAGCCAGATGAAGGAGAGGAGTATGGCTGGATGGGGAGAAGGAGGTTTGTATTTTGCAAATTCAATGCAGAATGCATAATTTATTTTAAGAAAGTTAACCTAGTTTTTCACTATAAAGAGTGTGATCAGAACAAAAAAATATCCAACACTGGTTTATGTTTTACAACCTTTTCACAGTAAAGAAAGAGGCTGGTCTAGAAACTTTTAGTAATATCTTTAAAATAAAAAACAGCACAAACCAAAGTTTTCACAGCACAAACGTTTGACATCAATTGTGTTTGATTTGAAGACAGTGGGGGTCCACGAGACTCAAACACTTGTTTATCTTTACAATAAAAAACTGAAGTATTTTCAACTTTAACAGACTGCAAGTTTGGAAACTTCACCAAATAACTACCTACTTTAACTGCTAAACCAAAGTGTTATATTACATGTTTTAACAAAAAAACGTTATTTAATTAAACACTAAACTGCACTGGGTTCTTTCTCCCGTATACGATGATCAGAGTTCTTCAAAGGTCAGCATTTACACAAATCTGAATTCAAACCTGATCTCTCCTCATCAAAGGTAATTAAAGACGTCGTAGGGACGCCACGTCCAGCACAGCGTCTGCTGTTTAATCCAGAGTCAAATTATCACTTTTAATTCTTACATTTTTTTTTATCAAATCAATGAATGTATTCAAATTAGCTGTGCTGAGCAGGAACAGGAGGTTTAGTGTAAATGTTTCATTTCTGCGTAACTCCGTCACTTCCAGACTGCAATAATAGAAACGTGTGAATAATGAATATGGACAAGCAGTGGACATGAGGGAGACGGATGCTTGTGTGCGCAGGAGGCTCTGAGGTTACTTAGTAATGCACAGCGAGCGCCCCTTAATCAAAGTTTAACCTTTGTCGTACTGTGTCGGTATGCATGCCAAAATTTGGCACTAAATGTTTGTACACATGAGCTTTTTTTTTTTTTACTATTAATGTGAATTTTATATTGCCACTTAGTGACCTGCATAAATGTCTCATAGCAAAACATCAAATCCTCCTACATTTAGCCTTAATGCCTTTCACTCTTACAAAAAATGGCTGTAGATAGTTTTCTCTTGTTGTTTCTTGTTGTTGTTGCCTGGATGGTCTTTAAACAACCTCCTTCCAACAGCACCCTGCATGTATGATTGTTAAGAGTTAAGAGTTATAGGCCTGGCGTCAGTGGCGACCAGTCGTTTGCTACACTGCAGGTGGACATTTCTTACTTTTAAGGTGGAATTGCCAGAGATCTCTTTAAATTTAAGCCACTTTTTGTAGTTTTGTCTCTGTGCACCAGCACAGTAACTTTTAAATCAAATCATACTCGACATGTAATCCGAGTGCAGAGTTTCAGCATGACCACAATTACTGCAACAGTGTCCGGTGAAATTGTTGCTTCTAAGACGAGGACCTGATCTGTGACCACATTCTATCAACTCCAGTCTCGACAGCAACTCATGATGGGGATAAGATGGCAGTTAGACCGAGTCCGTTTGCTATCAGACTGAAATGGTTTCAAGGTGATAATTACAAGTAATCTGTTTGTAATAACACCGTGAAAATCACAAAATGGTTGTTGCCGTCTACAGTCAAGGCTTTACCTCACAGACCAGAAATGGGAAAAACCACAAAATATAACAACTGCAAAATAGAATAAGGGCAGCCTTGCTTTGATATAGAAATAGAACTTAAATAGAATCATTTGGCAACCAGTTGAGTCAGATGAGTTGCAGAATGACTCAAATCGATTGTTAGACGTTGTTTATAGATTAGATTAGACGACGAGTGCTTGCAAACCACTGAGTGAGTGAACTTTGTCCAAGCCAGACTGTGATCACTTCCCACCAGGTGACCTGTGCAGAGGTCGGCCACAGGTTGGGAATGTTGCATGTGCAACCTTCAGACAACAAATTGAGCACTGCAACTGCCTGCAAGTCATTTGCAAAATGCAAAAGAATTCAGTGCAACTGCTCATTTTCCCCCTAGCTTCAGACAGTTATTAACAGAAAAGTAGTATTAAAATATTAAAGTATTAAAAACAATCCACATATTTAAAATTCTGGTATTCCCTCCGGTTCCTTTTCAGACTCTGAAAATGGGGAACTATGTTTAAAAAATGGTTATCAAAAGTTCCTAAACAGTTTATGGGTCCTTGTGTTAAAACACATCTTGACTGTTTGATCTCAATCCTCTGTGGTGGCCTATCGAGGCAAAAATACAGAAATTGCATAACATCCAAATGCTTTTGGACCTGACTGCAGGAGTGTATTTTTCCTCCATGGAGAGATTCACTAATGATCTTCTTTGATATATTTCACCAACTTAGATTTCATCAGCCTGTTGTACCAGACAAACAGTTCAACTCTTTCAGGGGAACAAACATCAGTGAAGTGTACCGTGACCTAGTACAAACATGTAGTTTCTTATGGTGTCCTGAAAGTTTTCTAATGACATTTTGCAGCTCAAACACATCCCACAAATGCTGTGTTTAAAACAACAACATATAGTTGGGTGCTAAATTCTTTCAGATGAACTTCAAACAGAATTTCTTTTGTGGAAAAAGTGCATCAATGCATCAGATCCACTTGATGCAGCTGCTGGTTGTTTGAGCAGAAACGCATCAGGTCACGCATGACATTTTCCCCATCTGAGGAAATGCTGTCCTCGGTATTCTGAGCTATTATGAAAATGTGTGTAAAGTTCAACTTGAGAGCTCCATGCTCTACAAATGGCCCCTTTGAAGTCATGCATTAGTGCAGGTCAGCAGATTATCAATTGATGCAATTGGAACAATTGTGAGTTCACACAAGCAAGCAAAGATACACCAATGCGATTCAATTATTTGTGCACCATGGAGTGTAAAAATGATGTGCGTGGAAACGAATGGAAATGTTTACATGAGACGTTTGGTTGGGTTTGAGCACTCGCCTCCAGCCGAGAGGCTTCAGATCAGAAAGTGACAAGTTTGGAGCGACGTTCACTTTTTACTAATGTCGTTTCTCGCTGCATCACATGCACAGCTTTGGCTAAGCATTAATGCCCTGCTTGCAGCTGTTTTAGTTCAGGGATGCTGTAAGAGCTGACATGCATCTGAAAAATATCACCTGATTATTAAGAATAAATTATAATTAAGGTTTAAAAAAAGACTCGTCTGTCATAATGTTGAAATAAAATGGTTTTATTGGGAAATGTTTCTTCTTCCACCTTGCTGTTCAGTCACATATAGACTTCCCACTGAAGAGTTGATCCACTTTAACTCCTGCCTTTATTAAGATTTTCATTATCATTCTAGTAAAAGTGACCCCATCCAGACTGAGATATGCATTTACAAGTATCGCCTGTCAGTTATGTTGTTTCCATGAATGACCTGATGCTTTGAAATCTAAGTTGACGTTAGGAAGGATTCTCCAGTGTCTCCTTTGCTAAAGGAGATAATAAAGGAAGCATTTAGGAACCTTTCCTAAAAATTTAGTTTAACCTGGGTAAGAATCTACTTTCGTTTTTCCATCAGTACTGAAGAATATCTTTACCACTGGATCATTTTGTCCTCTTAATTTGATTTCCAATATATTTACACTTTTCTTGGGTGTTTTGTATGCAATGCTGAACATTTCTATAGTGGGGGTTAAAGCAGCTGTGGACGGTGGGCCACCTGCAGGTGGGCTTCAGAGGCCGTGTCAGAAACAAGAAGAGCTCAGGGCAGGCAAGTCATTAAAAGTTAATAGAATCACCATAAATTTCAAATGAAGAGTTAAAATGCTGCTAATTAAGATTGTACTTAATTAGAGCAGCCACTTTCATTTCACCCACTTTTCCTTTTTCATTATGTCATCAGCCACAACAGTGCAGCTGAAATCCCCCGTGGGCTCCTGCTCTTGTGCTGCTACTTCTGTCTGAAAAGGTCTGCGAGACCCACAAACTAATCGCTGCATCAGTCGTGCAGAGAGCGGATAATGTGGCAGGAGACTTACGCGCCGATCTGCTCTGAAAGTGTGGATCTGTGCAGGATCTGTAGGCTGTAATGATGCGCTTTGTCTGTAAGATCTGCAGCTTCAATCAGGCTGACTTTATGCCTGTGTGCTGTTCGTCATGCAGTTGTGTACAAGTCTGTTACTTCTTCGCCTGTCTCAGGAGACGTACAGCTCGTAGAGCTGCGTTTTCAGCCACCGATTATTTTAAATAGGCTTGCCGCTGCAGCAAAGACAGCCGGGGACTCTCAGATTGAGACAGATTAAACGGGCTGCACCTCATGTACATGGACTGGAGTCGGTGAGGTAATGAGTTAAAGGGGGGAGGGTGAGTGATGTATTAGCTGCCCTCCCACCCGGGCTTTCCACTCCAGCAAACCAGGCCTGTTTCTCAGCCAGAGGAGCTGACTGCAGGTAGGAGGCGACCAGTGTAACCGAGAGCCTTCGGTGAACACTTCCTTTCATCTTGATTATCTGAACCTCATCTGCCCCCCACGCACACCTAGTCAAAGAAATACAATTTAAAAAACCCTGAGAGGAATTATGTCCTTCCAGGCTGGTCCAAAAAACCTTTTCTGATTCCACCTTAGCCTCATTTAGTGTCTCATTCACAGGATGGGATCGTTGCCATTTCCCAATGTACACTTTCAGTCTTACAAATAAATCATAAATCCTGGCCTGGGGTCATTTAAAAAAATATATATAGACATACATATTTTCCCAAGTATTTGGGTTTAAATCTTGCACCACTGGTGTTGGTTTTGTGGTTTAGTTATGACAAATAAAACTGAAAAACTAATTTGAAGGCATCACTTGTACAGTATGGATTAAGACTAGAGATAAAAGAAACCCATCCATCCACCCATCTTCTTCCCCCGGGGTCCAGGTCGCAGGGGCAGCGGTACAACTGTTTCGGGGTTCGTCTCGTTGTTGCCCCTCTAGTGCACTTGTTCATTAACACCAAAGCACATGAAACTACTTAAATGACCAGATGAATATCCCAGAAGATTAACTGACTTCATGCTGTGCTCTGATTAAAAAGCATTCCTTTAATTTCTTTAAGCAGTGTATCAAATTTCAGTATTACTGTAATGTAACACAGGTTACTTTTACCTAAACTGCAGCTGAGTCCAAATAGTTTAATTTTAAAGCTGAAGAAATGGTGGTATAGCCACTGAAACATGGCTTATGTGAAACCACTGCACTCGGTCATCGTGCACATGTTTAAATCGAAAATACTCAAGTATCTGCAGCCAGAATGGGACTGAAAACCTTTCTGATCTGAATCAAAATGAAGAAGAAGTCACAGTCCATCACAGAAAGGTTGGATAATCTCTGAGTCTGAATCTAGATAATGTCATTTGAACCGTTTTAGATAATTTCCCGGTCCTTTCAGGCATTCATAATACTGTGTAGACAGTGCATATTCAAAGAAGGCAATTGATTTACAAAACATCATTATGCAGACGGGCAGAAGTTAACTTTGTTACAGTGGAGCACTTTAACAGGACCGCGGTCGGTCTGCCCGCTCCCTGCTGCCAGCGAGAGATTAATGAGAGGAGGGAGGGACAAATAAGAGAAAACACTCTCCTGTACCCGCTATCCCCACCGGAGCCTGTACTTAAAGCAAAGCTAGGTGAACTGTTGTGACTGCGTGATATGGATCACTGCTCCTGGGAGACAGTGCCGGAGCCAGCAGGTGGAGGTTTGCAGCAGCACCACACTGGGCTGTAGAACCAAAAGCCTCAGCTCTATCGAGTCCCAGAGTGAGGCCGGTGCTGCCAGCAGCTCCAACCCAGAGGGGGAGCTTGACCTTCCTCTCCAGTCAAACCACCAGCACTCACCAACTCCCAGAATGCTCTCTGTCAGATGTTGTTTACTTGTGGCTGGTTGTTCATTAATTGCAAATCCCATCAGTAAATTTGGCAAGGCCATAACTGTCTCTGAATTTGAAGTTGGAGCTGCTGTCATTTTTAGAATAGATAAAGAAAGTTTAAATGTGAGCCTGTGTTTTTGCTCTTTGTTCTGTGTTCACTGGTTCTGTTTTGAGAATCCTTTTCCCCTATAAAAGAGATGCAGACACTCTGCCTCCACCCAAACCGGCATTATTAATTTTTTTTATCGAACGTCTCAGGGCGCCTCTGGGGAATTTTACTGAATAAGACTAAAAATAGAAAGTCAGACCTGAAAGTTTCTTAGAAAAAAAGAAGCTTCTTTAACCTGGCTGTTGGAGTGTTGTCATTAATTTGAAACGCTGCTTTCTGTGCCACCCTTTGTCAAAGTGACCTTTCAACTACACTTATTATCTTGTGTGCTCTTGGGAAAGTTAAAAAAGATTACATATTCCTTCACTTTGAGCCAGTGGTAATCGTGTGAGCAGGTTGTTTTATATCCTGCTGCCATTTGGAACCTCAAAGGAGTGCAAGTAACTAAAGGGGACCTGTGTTGTGCTTTGCCTGCTCTTACAATAGTGGTTGTTCACAGTAAACATGGCCAAAGTTTCATATAATTAGCTGTGCCAGAGATTTAATTAGTTTTGTCTGTTTAACCCAGGGGTGGGGAACTCCTGCAGCTTTTAGACGTGTCACAGCTCATTTAAATGGCTAAATTAGCTCCTCAACATGTCTTGAGGTTCTCCAGAGGCCTGGTGATGAACTAATCATTTGATTCAGGTGTGCTGACCCAGGGTGAGATCTAAAACCTGCAGGACTGGAGTTGGACACCCCGTGGTTAAACTATATGGCTTATGGGGCGTTATCGCAGCGTGGTCACTCAACTTTGTGATCAAACTTGAGAACAAGGCAATGCAGGATTTTGAAATGGAAAGGTTAGAGGTCATGTATTCCGAAAACCACACAATAATACCACAGGTAAATCTATTGGGAGGCTGAGAGGTAGCAACGGCAGCCATCAGTGGTTTTCAAAATGCTCTGAATGGTCACTTTCAGGTTTTCAGCCTAAACTTGACTCAAAATAGACGTCTGAGCATTAAGGCTCCACCTACCTGCTGTTGAAACGTTGTGTCTCTGAGGGGCAGCCAATCAGAAGACAGGTGCTTTTGGCTTAATGGCAGGTAAAACAGCTTGTTTCAAACAGAGGATGAAGGGAGGAGTACAAGACAAATGCAGATTATTTTTGAATGTTAAATCTTCCACAGCTATGGAAGATTTCAGGCTGGTAAAGATCTCCTTTGAAATTTGCTTCAGTAAAAGTCTTTTTTTAATTTTTCTGTTGCTGTTTGTGACTCCAAACAGATTTTTTGTGGAGAAAGCGTGCTCCCTTTTAGCATCCTAAAAAAATGATATGTTTGCCACAATGGTATCTTTTAATAAGCCAAAAATCTCCCACAGAAATGTCTACACATCTCTGCCTGCATGTCATCTCCTGCAGCTGCAAACAGCTTAGGACACCTTTGGAACGCTCTTAAATATCAGCAGAGATTGGATTAATTTCCTAAGGCTGAAAACTTGGATCGGATATGAACAGCTAATAAGTTTTTGGCAAGAAAGTAATGCTGGCCTTCACTCTGTGAACTGTGAAAACACACAAAGATTTATCAAGTTTCAAAGGGAACATAGAGGAGCTGCTTGGTGCTAGACCAAGATGGTACCAGCTAGCACAGGCTTGGAAGCTTTGCAGCTCCTGGAAAACTCTCAACTTATTATTCACTCACCCACGTGCATGCACACAAACACAGATCACATTTTGCAATTGTTTCACATTTTACAGTGAGAGCAGTTTTTGACCCACAGATTACATTTTTCATTAGCAGAGATGAACTTCAAAGCAAAAGTCCTTAGAGGGTAAATCCTGTATCTATGACATTATAGTCTGTATATACAGATGGAAGCTATAGAGTCAACCCGTCACCCATAGCAGTCCTGGCCTGAACCTGGTTCTGCTGGAAGCTTGTTCCTGTTGAAAGGAAGTGTTTGTTCATGGGGGGGTCGGCTGATATTCTCTGTATCGTTGCAGGGATACCTTACATTATAAAGCAGGTGAGTGTTGTTGTGATTTGGTGCTATATAAATAAAATGTAATTAAACTACACCCACCGTTTAGTGAAGTGCATTTATGAAGCCTCGAGTTGAGTGTTTTGGCTGTGGTCATCTTGGTGTTTTGAAATTGGGCAAAGGGGGGGAATGATCTACAAAATGAACATTATGTTATACTCAATAGGACTTGAAACTTTTAATTGAGGCTGTGACCTCACCAGTGTTACCTGAGGTCATCAATCAAGAGAACGGGGGACCAAGACCAGCAGGTCTGTAGAGAAGATACAGGTTTAAAGAGTCTACAACCAGAAGCTAAATCCAGTACCTGAAACCATTCTTATTCCAGGGAGTTAAGATAAGATAAGATAAGATAACCTTTATTAGTCCCACACGTGGGAAATTTGTTTTGTCACAGCAGGAAGTGGACAGAAGTGGACAGTGTTGAATACTAATACTATATCAAAATGCGCTGGCACCTCTGGCTCACTGTTTAATGCTGGTGTCACAATGCCCCGATGCTGCTAATATTGGGTCCACTGGTAGGCTGCATAAACCATGTGACTCATCCAGATAGCTGTTAATGTCCTGAGTGTGTGCTTCTCCTTTAAATCAGGTTCAGATGCTAACCTCGTTATTTAGCTGCAGAAAAGCTCATGATTTGGGCTAAAATACGCCCGTTCTTAAGATTACCAAAGAAAAGCCAAACCATCGATTGGTTGAGGCGGCCTTTACCAGTCCTTTATGCGATGACCCATACTTGGTTATAATTGTAGAGGCTTTGGAGCAGTTTGTAATATACAGAGCAGGGGAGATGACCTCAAAGCTCCCCCGAGTTGTTTACCTTCTCCTGTAATCTGTGAGAGGAGTGCCACCCATATTTATGGCTCAGAGACACACACACACACACACACACACACACACACACACACACACACACACACACACACACACACACACACACACACACACACACACACACAGCTGAGTTAAATTCGGCCTGTCATATAAAAAGCTGTGGTGCTTGTTGTTGTGCTGGTTTATGGGACCCAGTGATTTGAGCCAGAGTGGTGCAGTGGCAGCTGGAGAGTCTTCAGTCCGCCTTAAAACAGTATCATTTTCTATTAACCTCTGGGTGAGGCTATTTAAGGTGTCCTGAAAGCAAATAACCACCATTGTTTGTATTTCTCTTCAGCCCGTAGTTGTGCCTGACATTTCTCCTTCGTTCAATGTGCCCTTTTCTAGTAAACACTGCTTTACCGCATTTAGCACTAAATTGAATTTTCACTTGCAAATAATAATCATTTTGTGTCATTGCCAACGATTGCAGTACAAGAGTGATTTTTGATTGTATCACAGGTGGATGAGAGTGCATGCTGTGGATGCTTTTCATTGCAATGTTGGAGTGCCTGAAGGCACTGGGACTTTTTTAGTACCGTTAAGGTAAGTAAAAAATTTAAGTAAGTAAAATTTATTTATATAGCGCTTTTCACAGATAAAAATCACAAAGTGCTTTACAACACAGAAAATGGGAATATAAAAACAATATAACAGTAAATAAAACAATGTAAAACAATAAAACTATAAAAACAGCATAAGAAGAAATTAATCAAATGCTTTTCTAAATAAAAATGTCTTCAGCTGTTTCTTAAAAGAATCAATGGAGTCCGTGCAGCGAAGAGACAGTGGGAGAGAATTCCACAACCGTGGTCTGAAAGGCACGATCACCACGAGTTTTAAAACAAGTGCGCGGTCGTTAAATTCAGTTAAAAAGACTCCGGCAGGGCCAGGAGGTCGGTAGATTAAAATACAATAAAAGGTGTGCAAAGAGCCGACCTTGATCATCTGAAGTTCAAATGAGGTAAAAGAATCCGAATTCATCAGTCTGCATGTGAATCTGTCCTGGTGCACAACAGCGAGACCTCCGCCACGTCCCGAAAGACGTGGAGCTCCGATGACGGAGCAGCCAGACGAACAAATTTCCTTCAGATGTATATAATCCATGTTTTGTTGCCACGTCTGGGGCCATCAGACCATAGATTCCGAGCTGGGAACTGAAGTGTAGCGTCAGCACCAGGTGACAGTAGATGAATTGGTCGTAGGCACCGGGATTCTTCCCACATCCAAGAAGCTAATCTTCGGTACCTTCTCAGTCGCACCTGGACACCGGCCCTGGTTCCCCTACTTCTTTTCTTCGTGTTAAATCCCACCGATATGTACGGTAACATGCAGTCAGGTGAGGAACACACAAAGGGTGGAGGGAAAAATTTCCTGTAACTGTCCCAGCTGTCACAGTAGCTCTCCATTGAATCTTTGATATACAACATCATGCCCCAATCATAAGTATTGGTGGCAGAGACAAAATCAAAACACAGGACGGTAAAAATAATATTGCAAGTGACAATAGCGGCCAGTATAAAACTATACCAGCGAGCTGTACTAGCGGCACAAGCGGCAAAGCCAAACACAGGTGCCATCTTGTCCAAGGGAGGTATTCTTGGCATGCTGAACTGGGTCAGTTAAAACTGTTTAACTGCACGTAGCATTATTTTCTTGTGTATTTCTGTGCTTCCTTCTCTTCATCCATCCATCTATTCAGTTTTCTTACACTTTGGGTCAAGAGTAGTCTGCTTAATAGATGCCTCCTGCCTCCATCTCCTGCTCTTTTAGAGCTCTGCTGAGGCGATCCCGGAGTCATCAATTCTCCCAAAGTTATCCTGATTTATCCTGAAGTTTCCTGGTCGTTGGCAATGAACACAATGCCTCACTTCAGAGGTATTGTGTTTATGGCTGAAAAACAGTTTAAATAAAATCGCCTTATATTCATAAAACACCTCAACTGGCTACTCGTGATGTAGAGGAGGAACAGACCTCCTGAGTGACTGAGCTCCTCGTCCATCTTTGACAGTGGACCCAAAACCACTTCAAAGCAAAGGTCATTTCCAGTGCTACCTGTTCAATTCGCAGTCATGATCGGGGGGGGGGGCACTGGAATAGCTCACTGAGTGGAGTGGGCTGTGACTCATAAGCTGTAAGAGTCTTGCAGAGGCTGCTGATGCTGTCAGGTCTCAGTACAGGACAAAAAGCTCCCCAAATATTCAAAGTGATTGTTAGCGATGATGAGTAAACCTCTCTGCTTAAGACAAACCAAAAGTTTGTTTTTGATCTGTGTCGATAAGCATTTGTAACTTTTTGTGCCCTGATGAGTTGGAAGTAGAAGAAAAGGGGAAAAAGCCAGAAATCATTTAGACTTCGACCTCTCATTCATTTTTCAGTCACTGCCCACAGCTTGTGGCCGTATTTGAGGGTAAGACTGACCAATCAAATGACAGCTGTGCCTTGAGGCTCAGCTCGTCTTTGATCCGCTTGTCAATCTCACACTCTGCTTTTCCCCAACTTCAGAGCAAGAGCTCAAGGTAGCTAAACTTTTTGAGGCAACAACTTATCCCCAGCCCAGAGCAGAAAATCCACCTGATTTTGCGATTGAGCACCACGGCCTCAGATGCGAAGTTTTAACTTTTTGTTCCTGCCACTTTGCATTCAACAGATCACTTGGTGACACTAACAGGACCACATCATCTGCAAATCACACAGACGTGAGACCACTGATGGTGTAACCAGCTACTCCTAGGCTGCTCTAAAAACTCTATTAAACTTTATTTTAAAAAATGCATTTAAACTTAGATTGCATGCTTACATTTTAGGAGGCAGCATTTTTCCTAAAAGCAGGTCTTTAAATTTTTTAACTCTTTAAGTGATTTTTTTCCTGAAAATGCAATTATAACTATTTCAGCAGGTAAAAAAAGGACAGGCTACAATACGAGACCATTTTCTCTTTGCAGATAGCATTTTAGTCATAATGCATTTGAAGATAAACATTCCTGGGTCTGCTGTGAACTGCTGGTGATAGTGACAGGAGAAAGAGCTGTAATTTTCCCTCTGATTGCAGCCTGCCTTCCTCCGAGTAGCATTGATAAGCTTTTTCATGGGTGAAAAAAGGTGTGGGCTGGGAGAAATTTAAAAAAAAAGAGAAGATGGAGTGGAGGAGGAGCGGGTGCTAATGGAGCAGATGATTATGGCTGATGCCTTTGATTACAGATAAAAGAACAAACAACATTATTCTTTTTAATGTTTGTCCACCTATAATTTTACCATGATGTTGGATTGTGATATTTCTGGCTTCATACAGTCACAGCAAAGGTTCTGATACATACACTGTTCAGCCTCAGGCTCAAGTAACACCCCGAATAATGTCCAGTTTTCTAATTATCATGTTAATGTTTGAAAACAGGCACTATGAAAGGAGGGTGTCCTGTCCTAAATCCTTAGTACACCACTCAGTGTTTGTTATATACAAACTTAAAATGAAATGAAAAATCAGCTTGATGATGTGTAGCGCCAAATCACAATCACAGCTACCTCAGTGAGCTTTATTTTTGTAAGGTACAGATCTTGCAATAAAAGAGAAAACAGAGAAAACACCAACAATCATTTGACCCCCTATGAGCAAGTGAGAGGTGCGGCCATCTGTCATGACTGGTTGCAAAGTGTTTGGTTAAGAAGTGGAGCGGCTCTTCCAGATTGCCTCTAGTGTTACACTGTCAGCTAGCTAGCTTGGTTAGCAAGCTACATCCACAAACAGCAAATGTGCATGAGACGGATGTGTGTCTGCTCGTTAGTGTTAACACGCTAGAACCTCGCACACCAAAACTGGGGCAGAAATGCACTGAATGGTTCAATTAATCTCACTGGACTCTGTATTATTTGTCAGACGATTACATAAAAAATGCTCCAGAAGGAACTGACACTAAAAACAGGGCTAAGAGGTCATCTTCATCAACGCCAATTAGAAGAGGTAAAGCCCTGCAGACAGGAGCCCCCAGCTGTCACTCAAAATGTCCCGTTGTTTGAATACTGAATGACTTTAAACTCTAATAAAATCAAATGATGTGAGTTTTAAAAATAAAGTTGTTTGCTACTCGCCCCACAACTCTGAGGCAAATGATTTGAAGAAAAAAATTGTTGAATTAAGCTTTAAATGGAAATTAAGTTTTTACTGTTGCTCCAGTTTTGGCAGCATCAGTGGCTCAGTTTCTTTTGTTTTGTTTTTTTTATCACTGCACTTGAATTGAAACCATTCAATACATTAAATAAATTAAAGAATCTGACTAACACATAACTCTTTATTTAGATCTTCTTTGTAATATGCATCTGTCTGCAATCTGGCTTTAAGAAAGTTACAGTAATACCTGACAAAAACAGGTACAGGTCATAAGAAGGTGGAGTTTTGGCTTTAAGAACAACTTTAAATAGATTTAAAAGAGAAAAAAAACAATAGCAGTCAGGGTCGAGGCTCACATGGTTTTCTTCATTCAAGTCCAGCTTCCTCCCCCACGAATTAGTCCCAGGCTGCATCCAAACAGCCCATTCTTGCCACTAGAATGCAGAATTGGATACTGGCAGCATTAAATCCCATCCTGTTGATGAGATCCGAGTTACTGGCTCGCACTGGGGACAATTAAACCCGTGCACCTTCAGCAGCCTTTACTGAAAGGTCATCAGAGAGAGAGAGATTGAAGAAAGAGCCAAGAAAGAGAAGGGGAGAGGGGAAAAAAGGTCGACCCCGACACCTTCGCCGGTCTGTTTTCACAGTTCACATGCAATTCATTTTAGCTGAATTAAAGTAATGAGAGAGGGACAATAGGCAAGCCGTACATTTAATACTGTGAAATGGAGTTACAGACGAAGAAACTAATTATATTTGAGGCAGAGTCTGCTAAATTCATGAATTCAGCACTCAGGGGATGACTAATAAACCTAAACTTCAAGATTTTATAGCCCCTAATGGGAAAATTAGCTCGCTGCAAGACATTCAACAAAATGCATAATTACAAAACATGAGGAGATAAAAACACAAAAGCACACATAAATGAAAAAGAATGGCCTGGCGGGTTGCTGGCTGAGAGATGTTTAAATCTTGCCCTTAACGTACTTAATGCTCGTCTTGCTTTTTAACTCCCAAATACAACAATCAGAGGAATTTAATGAACCCCAAACGAAAATAAGTACATGAAGATTTGTACACACCTACCACTGCTAAGGGTGCTGATGGATGGCTGTACTTTATTTCAAGTTTATTTCAAAACTTGCTCTTAAATGCAAACTTGGAGAGACATAAATTCCAACATTTAATTGTGGTAATCAAGTAAAGCAATCTGGGGGCATTTTTACTCCCAAAATCAGACCGATTACAACGTTTTATTTCATGAAAGAACATCAAAACACAGAACATTAAAGCCATTTCAGTCAAGAATATCACAGTCAAAGAGAGCGTTCTTTCCACCTGCTTTCATTCAGTAGAGCTCTGTTTCCCCATCAAGACCCCTGGTAGAGAAATCAGCATGTAAAAGTAGATGGGCTGGAGATGGGTTGCAAAGTGGCTTGCAAAAGGCTGCAGTAACTGAAGGGAAGCAAAAGCAGTTTAGTGTATCCTATTTGCCAAAAATAAGAATATCAACTGAGCAGTCAAGCTGACATCACACGCCGCATTCTGTTGCCATGGCAGCTGTTCAGTCTTGACAACAGGGTGTTTAATACTGTCACATCTAATTACTCCCTAGTGCAGGAACCTCGGCACCATTACTGGAAGGGTCCCTGTTTTTGTTATAAACAACTACTTCTTTTGACTTGCACACTCTCGAAAATTAAAGAAATAAAGAACCTTATTTGATACCGACAGTGGTCTTGTCAGTGGGATCACACCCTCTCAAATAGACCTGTGAGTACCACTGACAGGCAGCACTTATGTGTATCCCTGTGGTTTATACCTATGGTGGCAATTTTGTTCTTTAATGTAACAGTACAAAAACCAACTTTTTTCAAGGACACACGGATGTGAAAAGGGAATTGATTCATACGTCCAGTCTCTTCCTCTAATCCTTATCAGGGGGCTGGAGCCTATCCCAGCTACCACAGGGCGAGAGGTGGGGTACACCTTGGACAGGTTGCTAGTCTGACAGAGGCGGCCCATATGCTCTAAAGCTGGGCAGACACTGTGCGTTTTTTGTTTTTTTTCCAGTCACTTTAGCCAGCTTCTGCTCAAACTGCACGATTGACTCGCAGGGGTTAGAAGTTCATAGGTCACGATGCAGATCTCACACTATACGGCCCGATGCTCTGATGCGACCTGAGTGCTCACACTGTGCGTCCATAAAATGAAGGTTATAAAAGAAATTCTGTCGCTTGCTCTCCCTCTCTGTCTTTCACTCACACACACACACCACCACCATCAACTTTGCTAAACTGCTAATGAAAAACATGATCAGGCAGCTGTGATTGAGCAGCAATGTAGATCCAACTATTTTCACGGTTGTTGTGGTCGTGATAATTTTGTGAGGCCACATCGAAAAGGCTCAGGTGAGCTTGACATAGTTCTACAAGTTGTGCCTCCATTGCTTGTGTCCAGATCACACGCTGCACTGCCGTGCTGCGCCGTCTTTTTCGCTGACATTTGTGTTTGCGCGTGAGCAGCGTGAGAAACTGCGCTGACAGCCTCACGACGGTCGCGAGGATTTCAAACGGGTTTGAAATTTCAAACAGGTTTGAAATCATCATGAGCAAGCGATTGATGATCGGGATGATCGTGAGATGTTAATCGCTTCTCGTTACCCCATGTATACTACACGATGCACGACACACAATGAAGGCCAAAATCGGGCCGATCGCCAAAACGGTCGCACGACTCAAAAATCGGCTCAAAATGGGCCAAAAATCGCACAGTGTGCGCCCAGCATAAGGTTAATACAGAGGTTTGAAAGGGAATTTATTTGATATATTATTCATGTATCTATATGAAAACTGAGCTGCATTTGTAAAGCACTTATCTAGTCTCACTGACTACTCAAGCCTGTATTTATGTCACATCTGAACCAGTGGTCAACTTAGAGTCACAAATGTCCCCATCAAGCACATCTTTGGGAGTGTGGCAGGAACCAGTTGCAACAACCCTTATTGTGTTATAGCACCACTAGGGGGTGGTTTCCCTACTGTTATAGTAGTTGGGGGGAGTCTAGTGGGTGTGTGAGTATAGCGGCAGTCATTACATGCAGCTCATGTCATGTTCTCAGGAGAAACCTTACTGTTGTAACAGGCTGGCGCCGGCGACTACCGATCCCCGCTCATGTATGTACAAACAGAGTAGAGCCGTGGAGACCAGGCTTGTATGGTCTTATGTTGCTGACAACGAATAAAAGTCTGTTTGAATTAACTGACTGGCTTCGAGTTATCCGGCTAACCTCCACACCACACTCTCGCTGGACCTGCTAGCCGCTCCTTCCTCACCAGACTGCTGTTACACAGTGCATCCAGAGAAAAGGCACAAGGCACAGGGAGAATAAAGGCCCAGAATCTGTTAAACTTCCAACCACCATATAATCATTCCAAATGCAGCACAGAGTGTTTTAAGTGCTTTTCATTAAGCTTAAATAAGCAGTTAAACCTTGAAATTCACAAGTAAGCTTTTTCCCTTACTATAACTTCTTTTTGCGTTTGGTCAAAAACAGACTGCTTTGTGATATTGGATCTCAAACAGTAAAATATGTTAGTTCATTTTACTTCTTTTCAGTCTTTCAAAGATAAACTTAGTTACCGTCCTCCATCCATTCATTATCAGATGTCGGGTTGCAGTGGCACCAGACTAAGCTGGTATTCCAGACATTTTCTCACCAGTTATGCTTTCTACTTCCTCCTGTGGGATCTCAAGGCACTCCCAGGCCAGCTGAGAAATATAAACAATTGGTCTGCCCTAGGGTCTCTTTCCAGTTTGGCATCCCTGGAACAAACCTCCAAAGGGAGGTGCCCAGGAGGCACCCTGGGCTCCCAAACCCCCTTAACAGGCTCTTTTAGACCCCCAGCTCCTCACAGTTTCTCTAAGGCTGAGCCCAGCATCCCTACAAATTACACTAATTTCAGCTACTTAGCTCTCTCTTCACCAGTTGGATACAGGGCCCACATTACTGCTGGGACTGCACCCATCCACCAGTCCAACTCGCGCTCCATGTTCCCATTACTTGTAAAAATGATCCAGAGATACTTGAACTTGTTACTCCAATAATCATCTTTAGGGGTAGACGTGTGTAGACTGTACTTGTATGGATGGACTTTTACTGCACCCCATTTCTCAGTAATAGTGGCATCTCAGTCAAAATTCTAGCAGTTCTTTTCAATTTTGTGCTTCACACATGTTCATTGCTGCAGTCTAGCTTAAATATTTCAGTGAAACTCATTTGAAGGCTAGAAATAGACTGAAAGAAGTAAACTGTTGGTTATCATCAACGGAAACCAATATGTCCTGATGAGGTAGCCTGGATGGACAATGATG
Source organism: Rhamphochromis longiceps (assembly GCF_057381845.1). Taxonomy (NCBI): domain Eukaryota; kingdom Metazoa; phylum Chordata; class Actinopteri; order Cichliformes; family Cichlidae; genus Rhamphochromis; species Rhamphochromis longiceps. The sequence continues at coordinate 33,161,802 of NC_140566.1, forward strand.
CGCGGTTTACGACACAAGATTACATTCAACAATCACTGATTAGCGCATTCAGTCCGGTGGGGAGACGAGTGGGTAAAATTACCTGTAGCTGTGATTTGTGGTTGGAGTAAAACGGCTGTTGTCACTCCACATCCAGTAATTGACACCTGCACCAAACAAGACATACAAATAGGGTTGCCAACCGTCCCTTAAAAAACGTAATCGTCCTGTATTTAGAAACAAAAGTACACGTCCCGTATTGAGCTAATAAGGGACGCACTTTGTCCCGTAATACAGTGAGAATCAAAAGTAGTCTATAACTTTTAATGGAATTAACACTTTGTTTGAAAACATAATTCCCAGCCCCTCTCCTGCTTTGTGACCAATGAGCTGACAGCACACTTATGACAATTCGAGTATGACAATTCAGATTACCGCTCATCTCATTGGTCGAGGAAAGGTCGCTTGCGGAGAAAATACCGGAAGACAACAGATGACCACAACAACAAGCATGGCCAACAGGGAAACAAACGCTGACACTGCGGTGCAAGTCTCGGATGACAGTACACCTAAAGCTGGACATACACTGTGCGATTTTTTCAGTCACGTTATTCAGCTCCTGCTCAAACTGCACGATTGACTCGCAGGGGTTAGAAGTTGGTAGGTCACGATGCAGGTCTCACACTATACCGCCCGATGCTCTGATGCGACCTGAGTGCTCACACTGTGCCTCCATAAAATGAAGGTTATAACAGAAAATCTGTCGCGCTCTCTCTGTCTTTCACTCACACAGACACACCACCATCAACTTTGCTAAATTGCTAATGAAAAACATGATCATGCAGCTGTGATTGAGCAGCAGTGTAAATCCAACTATTTTCACAGTTGTTGTGGTCGTGATAATTTTGTGATGCCACATCGAAAAGGCTCGGATGAGCTTTCCAAAGTTCTACAAGTTGTGCCTCCATCGCTTGTGTCCAGATCACACGCTGCACAGCCGTGCTGCGCCGTCTTTTTCACCGATGTTTACGTGTTTGCGCATGAGCAGTGTGAGCGGCTGCGGTGACACCCTCACGAGCGATTGATGATCGGGAGCTGGTCGTGAGGTGTTAATCGCTTCTCGTTACCCCACGTATACTACACGACGCACGATGAAGGCCAAAATCGGGCCGATCACTCAAAAATCGGCTCAAAATGGGTCTAAAACCGCACAGTGTGAGCCCAGCGTTAGAGCAGCAATGTTTGTTCCCCTCAGAGAAAGGGAAGAATGGGAAAAGGAAAACACCTGGCTGGGAAAGTGCACGATAACACCTATAAAGCGCACTGCACTGTGTGCCGGCGCACTTTTTCCATAGGCATGCTTCTAGTGGTGGGCACAAGAAGAACATGAGGGGCGTGAAAGCTCGGGGAACCCTTAACCAATTTTTTGTCCACCAGGCCACGGCAGAAGCAGATATGGTATGTAAACACTGGTTTGTTGTTTAAACCCTCTGGTTAAGGTTAATATGGGCATGTGCGGTGAATATCAGCGCTATGTGGCCAGAAGTGTGATAATATCATTTATTTTGTGTAATAAACAACTGCAAGGATGGATGATTACAACAAATAGATGAATAATACATAAAAGTAATACATAGATGAATAATGATGATGAGTTAAGGTGCGTAATCATGGGAACAAGCAGGTTTACAAACAGGAGCAGCTGATTAGCATTAGAAAAGCTGAAATAATACCTCAGCTGAAGCCAATTGTACTAAATGCACTAAATGTGCACTGTTACAAGAATATTTTTCGTTCTATTGCTTTCTATTAATTTATATAATTTTAAGTTAAGCAGGACAGAGTTCTTTTAAAGAAAGATTTACTTATATTCTCAAAAGTTAAGCATGACAGGCTTCTGTTTAAGAAAGAGACCTGTTTTACTGTGTTAATGTTGTCATTTTGAGCTAAAAATAAATGGCTAAATGATCATTTGTTTCCCATATGGTCATATCACAAAGAATATGCATCTGCTTAAATCAAATTCAAGTCAAATGGTTAAAAAATAATTTCACACACACAAAAAAAGAGCTACCACACTGGGAAGGGTGAAGACAACTGGGTTGCCCGGCCCTGGCCACGAGGTGTCCCTTATTTATTTTTCAGGGAGTTGGCAACCCTACATACAAAGGTTAAAACAAGTAAAAAGAAGGAGCCTCATCAGACACTGACAGTCAACATGAATTTTTCCCTTAATGTGTAATTAACTAGGTCTCCTTAAAAACTTAACTGGTCCAGACATTAACCGTCGTGGAACAAATCACAGCAGCGTGCTGACCGATTAGCACGTGCATAGACTAGCTCCGTTCATACCGGCCCGTGCAGGACTGGAGTTAGAAACCGTGCACAAAAATGCAAATTTCTAGTTTGTTTTTCATGCCAGTAATTTTAATTCATTTGCTCAAATTATAAATAAAAGATGTATCCGTGAGACTTTTTTAGGGTTTCATTCTCTTGTTTTTATCACCAACATGATTCCTGTCATATGTCTAATGGTGTGCTTGGAGACGAGTCTAACGTGTCAGCACAGGCTGAATTTGATTAATTAATCTCTCGCCATCTCGGTGCTAATAAGTGAATGGATCTTTGTTTTTCTGCCCAAGGACTTGTACTTTTTTATTGTGTTTTTTTTTCTTTCTCCCCCTGAGTGTTCAAACATCTGCTCATATATAATAAACAGTTGGAAAACAAACCGTCTGCTCAAAGAAGCTGCGGTGGGCTTTTTTTTTTTTTTTTTACTGGCTAAACAATTAAATTAAATCAAAGAAATACTCTGTAGATTATTTGATAATGTTATCATCTGAAGAATTCCTGCTGACTGTCATCAGAAAGTTTCTTTACTTAAATGCAACTTTCTTTACTTTCTTATCTGCTGTTCTGTAAGAGTAAGAAAAGTGATTTATCCAGACATTGTTTATGACAGAGCAGTTCATGTGATTTTGTTTGAGTGGGAGTGTGTCTGAGTGGGTTTGGTCTCCCTCCTGGTCGAGTGGAGCAGCTGACTACAGACATTTTTTTTAAAACGAAGGCTTTTGAAGCGGGTTCAAGACAAGTTCAAGAATATAACAAGGCGTCAAACTTTGCCGAGCGATTTAAACTCAATTCATACTCAAGTAATGATTCATCCATCATGCTGCCTGCTGCTTTGCGAACAGTATTGAGCCTGATATTGACAGCGGTGCGATGAAAAAAAATACATTCCCATCATCTCTCAACTAAGAAGAAGTAACAAGTAGCTCTGCTTCAGAAGTTAACTGGCAGATAAACACTGTCTTTGTTGGGCTTAGATGTTCACTGCACGAAGTGATGTCGGTGTTTGATTACTCACAAAACACACACACACACACACAAAACCTCCAAATACTCTGCTAATGAGGCATCAAGTGGCTATTGTGAACGATTAAACGACTGTGACGTGAGGGTTATTAGTTTGAGCCTGACAGACTCAAACACCAGGACTCTATCCCCGTAATTACTACTGCTGACATACCCTTGAGCAAGGTCCTTCACGCCCAGTCTGTCAGCTAATGCCAGCAACAGGTCATCCAGTAGTTTACTCGCTAAGAAACTAATTTGCTTTGGCTTCTTTGTGTCATCATGCATTCTTTCTTTCTCTGGCTAAAGTTAGTTTTTACCTTCACAACAAAGAACATAACAGGTTTGGCTAAACAATGGAATGAGTGAAAATATTCCAATCAAATTCTTTTCTCCCTGATTTTCAGTCTGAAAAGCTTTTTTTTAAACACGGTCTAAGCCTCGAACAGGCAAGCGCCATCCAATCAGAACAATGAGGCCACAGGACGTAGAGAGCGCAAAGGAGATCAAACAGCCTGGAGAGCTTTTAAAGCTGACAAGCACTCAGTGTAGCTAGCTATGCAGTTAGCATGCTGTTAAACGATTCTTGCTGTTTTTCAAAAGAAAACTTCCACATAAAAGGCACTCAGTCGCTTTCTAAATATACTTGAATGAACCCTGTATCGCTATGTGGAAAAATGTAACTAAAAAGAACAATGAACCATACGATGTAGAGCCCACTAATGAGCACAATCACGGCACAAACTTTGGATCTTTGAAAGATTGCATCGCTGTGGAAGTCAGAATTTTAGAAATTTACTGTCATCTCATTAAGAAGAATAAAAGTTTAAATACCCAGCAGGTGATTGGGTGGATCAGAAACCCACAGTGGTTCTTCAAAGGAGCCAGACTGAATCACAAACTGAACCGTAAACGTGAAAAAACATGGAGGTAGCTGACTGACAGGTCGTTAGCCAAGGGGGATGTGTCCAAGTCCATGTGTCTCCAGACCAAGATGGCTCCAGTGGAAATGCTAATCTCAAAGCCTCAAAACAGGACTTCTAAAAACCATTAACTGCATCCCTACACTGTTAACTAACCTACCATTAACTAACCACAAAGCTGGAAGCTTGCTAAAAAGCTAGTAACTGTGAATGCCAGTCTCAATCTAAGCAGGCGCCGTAATGATGGCTTGAATGAGACAACGTTCACCTCATTAATGTTTTGGACTTCTTTCAGCTTGGTTTGCTGACGTCCCTCTCAGTCACAGCAGTCTAAAGGCATTTTCATATGCCTTTAGACACTTTTTGTAAAACAAACAAAAAAAACGTAAAAAACAAAACAAAAAAACAACTCGTTTAGTAAAAGCCTTAAGCCAAGGTTTGAGCCAAAATAAACCATTTGGTAACACAAGTCACATTTTTAGGCTGCCCGGGTAATTGTACTGTGTTAACAGGAAATTACATATCAAATAAATCACTGAGGTGGTGCAAAATTGCACCTTATCTCACAAACGAAGCCAACACAAAGTTAATGTTTGCAGAGACCCAACTCCAGGGACTTGACTCCTCGCTGTGTTTTTGATTAACTCTACTCTCTATTAACTTACCTCAAAAACTATCTTAGATTCACACTTCCTGTTGTGCAATATGCTTCACAGGTAATGATTAGATTTACAAATGCCTATTTTGGATGCTTCACAAGGAGCACATTTTAATGAAGAACTTAAAAAAAAGCTTCCAGAACATCAACAAATTCTTTGACTCCTGGAGATCTGTGATTGTATTGATTAATGTCTCGTTTCATTGATGGCGATGGAAGATGGAAAGCAAAGAGAGATCTTACAAGGTAGGAGAAGATACTAAGAAGGACAGGAGAGAAAAAAGGTGCGAGATTATAAACAAGAGTAAGTAAGTGAGTCATAAAGAGGTGTAAAGAAGTGCTGAAGAGGAGCAGAGGAAGTAGGAAGGTCAGGGTTTCTTTGAAGTGGTGTGAATCCCAGAGGAGCGTAAGAGCTCTGTTTTTTAATGGGGGGGGATTGTTTCACTGCTGGGTTTCATTTAGTTCTCGTTGTTAGACATTTTTTAAACATCTAAAAGGACGTGTAAGCAAATCTGAATTAACAAGCAAAACTGTCGTCCAGTATTTAAGGAGAAAAGAGCTCTCGATACAGCAGCAAGGCAATTAATACCTATAATGCAGTTTGCTGTCCCACTGTCAATCAGTATTGCGGATTGATGACTTTAAAGTCTATGCGATGTAAAGGATCCAGCACTGCAGACCCTCACCCTTTGCTTCTTTTACGTCATAGTTTTAGTTTTCGTGTTAGCTCAGCAGTTGAGTCTCAGCGGTCTGGTTTCCAGTCAACCCTCCATCACATTCTCGTACTTACAGGTGATGATTTATGCCTCGGCTGTTTGGTGTTCAATTTCTTTGATGACCTTTCTGAACAGGAGTTCAGGAATAATTTGGAAATTGGATCTTTAGGGCAGGTTTTGGAGACTGACAGTGAAAAAACCAGACAGGCAGTCCCTTCCGTTAAGCTGCTCTTACACCAGCTGAAGTCCTTATATCAATCCAATGTAAATTTAACCTGGATGCATGCCGCCCGCGGAATCAGCACCTATGCTGACACTTGGTCTGGATCCATTTGCATCACTTCGGTGTCATTTTACAGGGGAAACCAGTAAATTCCACAGGAAAGGGTCCTATGCTGACGTTGTTACTGTATCCCGATGCGTAACCATTTTTCCCTAATCCTATTCCCAATGTTTTGTGACAGGGACAAAAATGGGGGTTGTGCATAGCTGTTGATGACTTTTTTTCTATTCACGATGGATGAAGAAAAGAAATCTTGGACTGCTTCTGTGATGTCTCACAACGCCCTGACATCACACAATTAAGGTTTGCTTACTTGACCAGTATAAGCTTAGATCACTCAGCCAGTCGAAAAGGTTTTGGGTACAACATAGCAAAGCCAAAGAGGATAGTGTTGCTGGTATACCCGGGGTTACTGTGACATGCTGTAGCTAACCAGTATCATGCACATCACCCCCGCTGACATCGTCCATTTGTTTTCTTTCTTCTGCATATTACTACCTTCTGCATCCTTTTCAGCAACATCTACTCTGCCATCTATTGCTCGCAGAAAAGTCAGGATTTCTCTGTAGTCACCCAATATGACACCGTGACTATGGTACTTGAGCCTGGAATAAACTAAAGCAGTGCCTAAAGCTTACAAAACACCATCAGCAGAGGTTAAATAAAAAACATCTGCCAAAGCACCTGCAAACAACAGGCTTATTTAGTTGCTGTGCTTCAGCAGTAATGCAAATTATGCTGAGAGGTATCTCTTGCATTAAAGCATTTCTGTGTAACTATAAATGTGTGACATGATTCTGTTTTTCTGCAGATGGCTCTGCCTCTCTGGGCCTGGTTCTGCTGGAGATCTCTTCCTTTTAAATGGCACTTCTTTCTTCCCATGCTTGCAAAGTGCTTGTTGGATCGATGGGGCTGTCTTTAGGATTTTAGGGTCTTTATCTTATAACATGAAGCACCTTGAGATGACGATTGCGCTATATAAATACAACTGAACTGAATTCCAACAGCTCCAGGTAGCTCCTTACAGAAAGCAAACTATGAGTCAAGTAAAAAAATGTTGGAAAACTTTGTGCTTGTGCACAGTTTAAAAGCCGTAATGGTTATAAATGTGAAACTTTGACAAACTCTGCTATTGTTGGCAGAGAGAACCTTTAGAGAGACAGATCTTCTCTCTAACTGTTTGATGTGCTCCTGTCACTGCTGCAGTCCTATTTCATGCAGATAAATGCCGTCTCTCTTTTGACCCGCTGTGAAGATCAATATTGACTGATTGGGCTGCTATTATGTCCAGTCTAGCAGTGAGAGCTGCTCGGTCTTTCTGCTTCACACATCAGGTGTTCTTGTGAGAAAGAACCTGACTGTCTCAGTCAATGACAAAATGTTCAGGTTCGGGGATATTTTAGATCAAATCAGCTCCATCTGTTACAGTCTCTTCAGAAAAGGTCTATCATGCTGTGAACCTGTCTGAATCTCTTTATGTCCCCTTCCGTCCGCTGTGGTTCGCCTTTACTGTATCCTTTATTTGAAGAGTCATTGTGTTTGACCGAGACAAGCAGCTGCCTTCAGCATCTTCAGCGTATTTTCTTTTGCACCCTTCCTCTTTGTCGACTGTCACGAATGATTCGAGCCTCCTTCCAGGCACCATCACGACCAGAGTACCAAAACTTTATGTCGTCTCAGCTATCGCTAATCTTAGCCTTTACACCAGGATCACTATTTTGCTGTCCAACCCCCCACCCCCACCCCTAACCCTAACCCCTAACTCTTTATTTAGTTAAAAGGTTTAAGTTAAATCGAATCACCGTGCTTTTCTATCCAAATAGTGAGTGAAACCAAACACAAAATGCTCTTAAGGCCTCAGGCAACCTCTGGCTGCTAGAGAAAGTGTGTTCCCCAACAGGCTGGTGAGTGGTTGGTGGAATTTACTAACAATTGCTGTGTGAAATCAGTCACAAAGGGGTATATGGTGCATGCAACAAACCACCTCATGATTGCTTAGGTTGCAAACCCATAATTTGAACATGCTGATTTGTCTGCAAACACTAGAAGAACTGTAGAAGTATTTCATAAACTGGAAACGGAGAACATAAAAGTTACCCACACATTTCAAAAGGTTCAAGTTTTAATTTGGCAGGGAATTCAAGCCTGCTCCAAAGTATGCTCGAGAAGCTGAACCCTGAGATGCTCCCCAATGCCACTGGACTGTGAATGTTAGCTTTGAAGCATTTAGGCATCGGAAAAACTGCATTGGAGAATGAGACTTGTCGTGCTTTTCATGCTCCAATAGAGTAGAAAAGCACCAGCCTGTTCATTTTCTGTGCAAAATGCAGGTGACTGCAGCAACCTACAGGTTCACTTAGTGGCTGCCAGCAACCACCAAGCAACCACTCAGGAGGTGCACTATTTCCCTAGCAACCGGTGACTGCCGACTGCTCTCTGGGACTCGGGCCTAAATGAGACTAAATGGAACTGTAGTTACTGGTTTTGTTCTCAGCTCCCATCCTACATACATATGCATATCTTATGAGAGGGTGAGGAGAAAGACGACACAGAAAAGACAAGCAAAAGGACACCCAGTGCGTGTCTGTGACATCAGCAGGTCGCAACAAAACATCAGTATTCGACGCCCTTGGAGGATTTTTTTAGGGTAGCAACAACTAAATGGATGGCAGTGTTAATGTCTGCATTCCTGCGTGCGTGTTTTGATAATGTTTTGAGTGCGTGTTTGCTGGTGTTCTATTCATGGACCTTTCTGTGCAGTGCACGTGTATGAGAGAAAGCGAGGACATCTCTCTGTCTGCTGTGTGATGTTGTGTGTATGCATGACTTCGCGTCATTCAGTAAAGCCCCATGAGGCAGAGATCAAAAGGCAGGAGTGGCAGATAGAGCTGACAACTTCCAGTCATACTCGCCTGACTTTTTTCACAAGGCGGATTCGAGGGAGATAACATTGGGGGAGTACGCATACAATTTAACACACAGCATAGTGGACTGAACAGAAGGGAAAGTAGCTGCCAAGATTATTTTCCATGCATAGCCTACACATTTCAGCCATGTGAGAAGAAAACATATTAAAGAAAAAGTCGTGAAGAATGAGTGGGAAAGGGAGGAGAATAGGCTTGACTTCTCAGTGCTACAAAAGCTGAATACAAGAAGTATTTCCCATCTGTATATTTTTCATTTGAAAATAAATGTATTACTGCCCCGCCACATGGCAGTACAATCCACGGGGACGACAAATATAAATACATGAATACATAAACAGGTGGACAGATTGGTTATTTCTCTACTTTCTTCTCTGCTGGCTTCCTTAAATGTGAATAACAGGTGAAGAAATTGGCCGTCTTCTTCTCAAAATTCCTGCAGACGGCTGAATAAAGAAGATGATAGGCTGCATTAAGCATTGCCAAATCTATCTTATCTGCTTTTTTATTTTTCTTATTAACCTTTCAGGGAGCAGAGACTGGCGAGCGTTCTTCTAGCCACATTTAGTACTGTGTAGCTGTTTATTTGTCCTCATGTCCTTCACTGAATTTAAACTAAAATAAAGTCTGAATCTTCACTTTGTTAATCATTCGCCACAGTCACATAGGCAGACATATTAGAGTGGAAGGACACAGGACACACTTTAAAAAGAAGGCAACTTTCTTTGCTATTTTTGGTAACATTTGAATAGGCCTACCGGCAGCCATGCTTATCTGGCCGCCATGTAGCTGAAGATACTGATATGAACCAATAAATCCGTCTATCCACCCAGTCACTCAAAACCACCAGTTACTGAAAGAACAAACCATGACTTTTCAAGACCTTGACATCTTTACTACTAATGAATCACAGTGCGAAGTATGCTGTGACATTCTTTCCCTTGAATATCGCTCTTAGGTCAACTTTATCTGTCCCAGAGTGAGTAATTATTTCAGCAGCAAAAGGACACTGACTGTAAGACATGAATGATTATCTGAGGCCAAAACAAAAATCTGATTGAATCGTGTTTGGTTGGAAAAGCCGACTTAAGGGTTGCAGGATTTTGCCTTTAAAACAAACACAAAGGGAAATAGTTCAATTTAGGCTGGATTGTTGTCGTATAGACAAAGTCGTTGATGTAACGCATTTGAATGCAGATTGTCTTAAGTCAGAGAGAAGTAGTGAAGCTTTCCTGGGTGTGTATTGGACCAAGATGTTTTCCAGAAGAAGAACTATACTATTAAAGGGGACTTAGTTTGGTTTACCTTCTTTTCTGTCAAGTGTATACTGTTACGATGGTGGACCTTCATATTTAACATGGCAAAAGTTTAAAATGATGAGGTTGGGGTATTGGAGGTTATCCCAAAAGCTCATGCTTTAGTCCACTGAAATAAACACTGTTTTTAGACATTTTTTCTACTCGTCAAAGGAGCTTGCAAAGAAAAGCGTCTGGACTTCTTTAAGTTGCTTGAAGACGTTTCACCTCTCATCCGAGAAGCTTCTTCAGTTCTAAGGTCAAATGGTGGGGAGTCCCAGATTTAAACCTAGTGGGAGTGACCCCCCGCAGAGGGACAAAAGGACCCCCGGATGATCCTCTAATCGCCTGAGCCAAGATGTAAGTGGGCGTTAAGGCGTCTGGGGAGGGAACTCTGGATTATAGATGGCAGAGAGTTGGTGTCGTAAACCTGGGCCATCTGACCTCAGGAATTCGCATGATAAGGTGGGGCCAACGAGCTCACCCGAAACTCTGGCTGATTGGGACCGACACCCAGTTTCACATCTTGGCTCAGGCGATTAGAGGATCATCAGGGGGTCCTTTTGTCCCTCTGTGGGGGGAAACTCCCACTAGGTTTAAATCTGGGACTCCCCACCATTTGACCTTAGAACTGAAGAAGCTTCTCGGATGAGAGGTGAAACGTCTTCAAGTAACTTAAAGAAGTCCAGACGCTTTTCTTTGCAAGCTCCTTTGACTACGATGACCTGGATGACTGAGAACCTTCAGACATTTTTTCTACTCCTGGCTCTGTATGATGTCACAGAGTACAGTTACCCATAATATGGTCATCTCCATTCATTGCACAGAGATCCTTCACACCTGCTGTTCAAACCTTTTGTTTATGAGGGCAGCAACTCAGAGGAAAGCTGCCGGAAAGCGACCAATGATGGAGCTAAAACTTTGAACTATGGATTGTGTAAAGCTAGTGTAGCTCAGACTAAAATATGTGGTTTAAAATGAGGGTGAGTTGGGGTTTTAGAAGAGATAATCCTCTCCAGCGAGTTCTGCATCTACTGTGAAGTGTCCTCCTAGTTAGGTGTGCCCAGAAAACCTCCAAAGGGAGGCACCCGTCCTAACCTGATTGCAAAACCACCTTAACTGGCTTCTTTCAGGATCCTTCTGGATGTCCAATCTCTTCACACTATCCCTAAGACTTAGCTCAGCCCTGATGAATCATCACCTTACCGTGATGGTAAGGTTTGCATGTCCATGGGATCTTGGAAGCAGTGTTGTCCAGGGCACTAGCCCTTAATAGGGTCTTCCATGGCAAAATTGGACCAGAGGACGGATCAGAGAAAGAACGCTTCAGAAAATCTTAATGAAGTGAAGATTTCTGAGCCTTGAGGGGAACTTGAAGGTGAGCATCTCGTGTGCAGGTCTGGATCTGCTGGTTCGTGGGACCCCCCAATTGTGTGGACAGGGATTGAGTCAATTGCAGTCTGAGCTGTGCATGTGGACCTCAGACTGTGGTTGTTTTACCCCATGCTAAACAGGCAGATATTCATACATTAGAAGATGTTGCATTTTCTGAAGGTTATGTTAACCACAGATAGTGTAGATGTAACAGATGTTTGCTTTGTATGTGCTGCAGTCCAACAACCTCTAAACAGAGACTGTAAATGTGGAATTTTTGTCTTTCCAAAAGAAGACTTGCCCTGTAGCATAATCCAGTCTGTCGGAGTAGAATCGTTGTGCCTCCACGACGTCTAGGACAACATACCTGCTGAGAAGAAAATAAGCAAGTGTGTCTCAGAAATGCTGATGCTGAGATCTCTGATACTGTTCTTAAATGCCCACATTTACTGCAGAGGTTTTCAAGTGCCCATTTTGTGAGGTTAATTAACTCTTCTGTCATATTTCATTAGCCATTAGCCAACTTAGCCGAGCTGTGTCACCAAAATGAGAAGTCAAAGTCTCAAACAAACTTTTTTGTGCAGTGTAAAATGTTCCTATTATAAAGTGTCCATCCATTAGATGTCTTTCCATCCATTGTCACGTTTTTATGGCATTCACCGGTGAAGTGTCGGTACCACTGTCGATGGATCACAATGAGCCGGGCTGCCGCTTTAAGAGATCTTGTGTTTGCTTGTAACCTCATTATTCATCCTGCACTAAAAACATTTTGTGTATGTGTAAATAAACTCTTTATAGACTTCGATAAAAGTTTTATGGTGTTACAGAAGATTATGGATTTCTCTATTAGATGTTCAATAACGTTAAAAGAACCGAAAGCATTAATGTTTTGCTTCTGTACCTGGAGCTGTCCAGATCAGACTTTTTCATGAGTTTGTATAAACCTGAAATGAAAGTATCAGTCAGATCGTCTTGTTTTTGTCTGTCTGTCCCAGTCCCTCCCCCTGTCTGTCTGAGGACATGGAGACCTCCCCTCCCTTTGATGGCATTTGTGCCTTGAAGACAAGGCTATTCAATCTGAGCAACCCTGAGAGTCAATGAAAGTTTGTGCATCGTAAATTTCTACATGGTGCAGATGAGGGCAAGGTTTTTTATTGAAGACTTCTTCGATGGCATCTCGAGCTTCGGGCGCAGCACAAAGACCTCATTTAAACTGTCTCTTCCAAAGAAAGGAAGGAGAGGGGAGGAGACATAGATCAAAGGGAGAGCTTTGTTGGCGCTGCCGTGGCGCTTTGTACTTCAGCTGAGGGGACTACCACGGGGTTGTCGGGGGGGGGGGGGGGGTAGACTTTGTATTCCTCAGTCTGTCTCTTAACAGATTCATCCAAAATAGGTTGTCTCGCAGTTTTATTGAGTTTCATTTCTTAGTTTTCACCAAACTCTCTTAAATTTGCATGTTTACACAAGTAGTGAAGTTTCTATTTTAAGCTTTTTTGAGGCTGCTTCATTATGATCACTTAACAGGTTCTTAACCTCCTCGTCCCCCACAGTACCGTAATCATTATGCAGAAAAGCAAGCCTCTACCCATCACATGAAACAGATATAATCCAGATTTAATTTGCATGTCTGATTTGATGAATATTTTAATGATATGATTCAATGTTCACTTATAAACATGTTCACTTACTACCTTTCTGGAATTTTCAATCTTTTCCCGCAATTGACTTGTAGTATTTTCTAAAATAAGACCTACTCATCGTCACGTCTGTTTTTGCATTAGCTTCCCACCACTGAGATACCTGACTGACAATCATGGGCTCTGTGTATAGTCGCTTTGATGTTATCTATTGTAACATTTTGGCTGTTGCCATCTTGGTTTTCTGCAGCCAGATTTAGACAAAAGAATGAAGTGCTAGGTTATCAGCTAGCAATCGCAGGCATGGTTAATGATGTGCATCTGCTGACTGCATGGGTGCATCACACAGACACAGGTACAAGGTAATCAGTGTTTAGTGGTACAGAGATAAAGTAATGGGATAGCTCTCACCCAAACTGCAGCAAAGACGGTTTTAGTGGGCTGCAGACAAATATTTAATAGAGTGGCGTGCTACGTTATCAGCCTCCTAATCAGGGTGCATCCTGATGACTGCACGGGTCCATCACACAGACACAGAAACCTGCTGCTGTTAGTACAAGCAGAGACAGAGTTCTCCTGCACAACTTCGTCTACTTCCAAGGTGTATGAAGAAGAACGAAATGCCCAAGGAAATTAAAGCTGCAGCCACGCTTGTAGTACAAAGAACAACTTTATTGTTTGACCAACACGTTTTGGTTTGTGGCCTTCATCGGGGTCATCCCATGCATACAATTAACCACAGGACGAGCCGTGATATTTGTCAGATACTTGTACTCAGATTGAATTTTACTTGTTAATGAAAGCAACACTTCAAACAATGCACAACTTCAAGACTTAGTAAGGTTGAAATGTGGGAGTTTATAAGAAAATCATCATCCATACAGACGTTATGAATGTGTTTATTTCTCCTGTCTACATGGATTGTCCCGCTTTTGGAGTCGGCCTTAAAAATGTGGGACCTCGTAATCATCGTTTAGCAGCACTGCAGCGGCACATGATTGCATCTTCCCATTTGGCAGTAAACTGCTGTGGTCGTGGCTGTGACAGTGACCGATCCTCATTTCTGGCTTTGATGAAACTCTGACACAAAGCTGCTCCGAGAACCATAAAAACAATAACCGCTTCCAATTAGCCCGCAGTAATTATTTAATAATCAGCAGATAATTGCACCACTATGATGACTGTCACTGTGTGTGTGTGTGTGTGTGTGTGTGTGTGTGTGTGTGTGTGTGTGTGTGTGTGTGTGTGTGCTTTTATCCCTATGGATACTCACCATCACTGCAACGTTTGAAGGTGAAAAGAGTGAGAAAGTGTAAGAGGAAACTGAGCAGGCATTCACTTGGTTGCATGGTGTTAGTGTTGTGAGGAGAAACGCTCAGTGCATCATGGGAATCTCCCAGCAGCCTACACCTATTGCAGTGTAACTCAGGGAGGATTCAGGGTCACCTGATCCAGCCCTAACTATATGCTTTAGCAAAAAGGAAAGTTTGAAGCCTGATCTTAAAAGCCTCCCATTCTACTTTTAAATACTCTAGGAACAAGTAGGCCTGCAGTGCGAGAGCAAAGTGCTCTAATAGGGTGATGTGGAACTATAAGGTCATTAAGATAAGATGGGGCCTGATTATTTAAGACCTTGTATGTGAGGAGCAGGATTTTGAATTTGACTTAACTGGAGTAGCTAATATGAGAGAAACATTCTCTCTCTTTAGCAAATCTAAATATTAAAATAGTTTCCATTTCCTTAACCTTATAAAGCCCTTTGATGAATGCAGAGTAGTTGCACCTAATTGCCCCTAATTAGCCCTACAATGTCATTCCTGCAATCAGAGACTAATCAGGTCAGCAACTGTTGTCCTGCAGAATGTCAGCTTGTGTCAGATTAAACTGCTTCATCTTGCAGCTGTTTTCATATCACCAACTGTGTGCTGCGAATAATACAGCCTTGCTTGTCTGCGTCTGTAAATCCACTGGCCGCGTGGCATCTTGTGTAGAAGCCACCCTCTTCGATGTGTCTCTTATCCAGCACAGCGAGCCTGCAGGCGTGTGTATTCACACGTCAATCACTGTCAGTGTGAAGACCTTGATGGTGCGCTGCCATTGGCCTCGGAGGGCCACGCTATCCATCCCAGATGAAGATGAAGTTAATAGGAAATCTATCGGCCTGTGACACTGACAGCCGCAGGCACAGAGAGCAGAGACTGAGTTTCAGAGAAGACTAGCAACACTTTCACCTGTTCCTGCCTGCGCTCTTTATCTTTTAATGAGAGCAAATAGATGCTTTTACGCTGTTTGCAAGGAAATTATTCTTATTTAGGGGAAATGGTGACTTTCATTAAATGTGCTGACAATCTGCCAACAATCCTAAAATTCATATGATGCCCTCACAAACATTCAATCTTTTATGATTTATAATTCAGAAAGTTAATGATTTCTACATTAGCATCAAACTGAGCCTGCAGAGGATGGCAAGAGACATGTGTTTTTCCATTAGGTTCCTTTCTACACTAGTATGGAAAGTTAATATAAAGAGGACTATTTGTTAAAATAAATTACAGAATTACAATGATAGCAGTTAGATCACCCAAAAGTAAGAATCTAAATGTTGTGCTTCTGTGAGTCTGCACAGTATCCTTGTGTCTATGCATAAGCAGCTATTAGAAAGATAACGTTGGCTATAGCGTTATAGCATCTAACAGTAATTTCAAAGTAATAAAAGTTGCATACTGTCAAAATACTTTAGATTAACTAACAGAAATAGAGGCCTAAAGTCTGTTTACTGCAGATCGACAGTATCTGAAAGTTGTGTCCTTAAAAAAAACAGGAAGGAATCCATCAAAGACCCGACACACGACCTGAGAGATGCATTTGACCCTTCAGCTGATCCTATTGTTCCCTGGCCCCCTCGTCAGAAAAAAGGTGTCTGTCAAGAGGCCGTTCTTAAGGAAGGAAAACGCGGTAAAAGAGCTGAGGTTGGACTGGAAATTAGTGGCAACAGGTCTGATGGAGTGATTAAATGTGACATGTGGTTCAAATTGTCATCAGTCTGTGTGGAGAGAGGTACAACAGTGAGCATCTATGGTGGAGGCTCTGCCAACACAAACCATGCAAAACTGCAAAACCAAACACACTGTGCAGTAAAAACATCCCATATGGAAAATATATATATAAATCTTATAAAGTTTGTATCTGTCTTGTGTGAAACTTGTATGAAAAGCATACAAGAGTGAAAACAGATATAAGATCCCTTGAAAAATTATATAATGAAACTTGTATGTTTTGGATACTTACTAAAACAATATATGAAAGTAATGAGAAAGTGGCCACTTTCATGAGTAAATCATGTAAGCCTTATATGATTTACTCATGAAAGTGGCTACTTTCACATATAAGTTTTTACTATTTCTTTTCCATATGGGATACCTGGGTAGAAAAACACATCAGTCATGGCCTCCCCACAGTCTGGACCTGAAGTATACTGGACATCATCTTAACAGAAAACAGAACAAAGGAAACATCAAAAGAAGTGTTTGAATGTCCTTCAAGAAGCCTGGAGAACTATTCACAGTTCAGACTGTGCTGATGAATAAATGTGGTCACGCCGACTTTGAAGCTTCTTAGAATTCCTCAAACTCTGTTTTGCCTTACAAACTGTATTTCCATGCATGTTTGCATATTTCAATAAATCTTCCTCGCAAACTACAGGGTGGGCCATTTATATGGATACACCGTAATAACATGGGAATGGTTGGTGATATTAAAGTCCTGTTTGTGGCACATTAGTATATGTGAGGGGGCAAACTCCTCAAGATGGGTGGTGACCATGGTGGCCATTTAGAAGTCGGCCATCTTGGATACAACTTTTGTTTTTTCAATAGGAAGAGGGCGATGTGACACATCACACTTATTGGTAATGTCACAAGAACAACAATGGTGTGCTTGGTTTCAACGTAACTTTATTCTTTCATGAGTTATTTACAAGTTTCTGACCACTTATAAAATGTGTTCAATGTGCTGCCCATTGTGTTGGATTGTCAGTGCAACCCTCTTCTCCCACTCTTCACTCACTGATAGCAACACCGCAGGAGAAATGCCAGCACAGGCATCCAGTATCCGTAGTTTCAGGTGCTGCACATCTCGTATCTTCACACCATAGACAACTGCCTTCAGATGACCCCAAAGATAAAAGTCTAAGGGGGTCAGATCGGGAGACCTTGGGGGCCATTCAACTGGCCCACGACGACCAATCCACTTTCCAGCAAACTGTTCATCTAGGAATGCTCGGACCTGGCACCCATAATGTGGTGGTGCACCATCCTGCTGGAAAAACTCAGGGAACGTGCCAGCTTCAGTGCAGAAAGAGGGAAACACATCATCATGTAGCAATTTAAAATATCCAGTGGCCTTGAGGTTTCCACTGATGAAGAATGGACCCACTATCGTTGTGCCCCATATACCACACCAAACCATCACTTTTGTTGTTCCAACAGTCTTGGAGGGATCCATCCAATGTGGGTTAGTGTCAGACCAAAGCGGTGGTTTTGTTTGTTAACTTCACCATTCACATAAAAGTTTGCCTCATCACTGAACAAAATCTTCTGCGTGAACTGAGGGTCCTGTTCCAATTTTTGTTTTGCCCATTCTGCAAATTCTGTGGCCGATCTGGGTCATCCTCGTTGACATGCTGCAGTAGCTGGAGTTTGTAAGGGTGCCATTTGTGAGTAGCTAATATCCGCCGAAGGGATGTTCGACTAATGCCACTCTCCAGTGACATGCGGCGAGTGCTACGCTGTGGGCTCTTGCTGAATGAAGCTAGGACAGCCACTGATGTTTCTTCATCAGTGACAGTTTTCTTGCGTCCACATTTTGGCAAATCCAACACTGAACCAGTTTCACGAAATTTAGCAAGCAGTTTGCTGACTGTAGCATGGGAGATGGGTGGTCTCGTAGGGTGTCTTGCATTGAAATCTGCTGCAATGACCCGGTTACTGCGTTCACCAGATATCAACACGATTTCGAACCGCTCCTCACGTGTTAACCTCTTCGACATGCCAATGGTTGTGAACAAAGAGAAACTTGTAAACAACTCATGAAAGAATAAAGTTACGTTGAAACCAAGCACACCATTGTTTTTCTTGTGACATTACCAATAAGTTTGACGTGTCACATGACCCTCTTCCTATTGAAAAAACAAAAGTTGTATCCAAGATGGCCGACTTCTAAATGGCCACCATGGTCACCACCCATCTTGAGGAGTTTGCCCCCTCACATATACTAAAGTGCCACAAACAGGACTTTAATATCACCAACCATTCCCATGTTATTACGGTGTATCCATATAAATGGCCCACCCTGTATAATGAAACGAGGGGTGATGTGTGTTTGTAAAAGCTTTAAAGGCAGTCACAGCGGAGTGGTTTTAAAAAGCTCTCCTGCCTCCTTCCAGACTGCATTGTGTGGTGTTTTATACCTTAGAGAGCTTTTGTGAACTGCTAAGATTTGGAAAGCAGTGGTTTAAATTGGATGGAATACCCAAACAGAGAGAAAAAGATGGCATTTCAGACTCATCCACATTAGTGTGGACATGAACACTCTGGCTGCTCGTCCCCTTTTTCCCACGTTTATTTCTTTTTCCTCCTCTTGTCTTCGTGTGATCTCCCTCTCCTCCCCTTCTCTCTCCTCTCTCGACTTCACTTCCAGTCAGCATGTTTCACCTCATTTGCGCTCCGGCACATTGCCTCTCCTCACATTCACACTCATTTTCTCTTTACCCTTATCTTGCTCTCTGTGTTTATCTATCTATTTTACCCAGTCTTATCTGTCCCCGACTTTATCAGCCCTCCCTCCTGCACTCCTTTCTTTCATCTTTCATTCTTGGGTTCACTCTCCACCGAACCTCCGCCCCCATCTGCTTTCCCATCCCATTGATGGATGATGTGGCGATGCGTCGAGGGCCTCAATCAGAGGAGCGGGGGGTTCACTGCGGAGAGCAATCTCAAAGCCAATTCCACTGATAGCCATCACAGTGTGTAGCTACATGACGCTGCAGCTATCACCTGTGGAACGAGAGAAAGCGAGCGGCCTCAAAGCGATGCTGCGCCAGGCGGTGCTTTGCTCACACTGTAGGACAGAAGGGAAAACTTTTTGTTGTTGTTGTTATCAAATAGATCAATTGGAAAATGTATTAGTTTGGAGTTTGGCCATGTTGGCTTCTGGCAGCCACACGGGGACAACGGAGGCTGATTGAAAGAGCACTCAGTGATGCGGGAGTGTAGAGGGAATGGATTGCAGGAAACATATTGCTGCTGTCCGAAGGTGCTTAAATTTTACTCTCCGAGTGGGCTCCCAGCCGGCCGGAGGGCTCTTTCTTTTGCATTTGAAACATAAGCAGGTTTATGTTGGTTAATAAGACAATAAACACAGTTCTTCCCTGTAGTAAGGTGGTGACCACATAATGGTTTTCACCTGGCTACATAATGGTGCTCGGTCACGGCCAGTCAGCGTTGTTGCACACTTGGTGCACCTCAACCTTTGATTTTCTACCTGCAGTTAAAAAACAGAGTTCAATAGAAATCCCTCAGCATCCAAAACACATGTGAAGAGACCGTGGGCAAAAGTGCTCCACTGGTATCATCAGTGTCATGGGATACATAACCATCAATCCATTAGGGTCGGGGGTCAAAATACTGTGAACGAGAGAGAACATCACCAAAATCCTGAGATAGCGTCTGAGCAAACTTACATTAGTGCACAGTTGTACATGTACAATGACAATAAAGGGCTATTCTATTCTATTCTATTCTATTCTATTCTATTCTATTCTATGCTAAATCAACTCAACCAAAAAAAATTATGTTATGTTAAACAACCTTCCTGCAGAACAGGAAGGTTGTTTAACATAAATGTAATTGTTATATGTGCGTTTCTTTGTGTTTGTGTAGACAGAAACAAATAACAATAATCATAATCATAATAATACATTTTGTTTAAAAGCACCTTTCAAAACACCCAAGGACACTGTACAGAGCAAATCAGACAGGCATAAAAACAGGAAATAAACACAATAATAAAAGAAAGTTTAAGAGCATGGACAAGTTATATAGAGTAGGCTATTTAAATATGTATACATATGTGATTTTTCACAGTTAATAGCTGAATTATCAGAAACAGGTTGCGTGTGAGTGCCAGCTTGATCCCATTCAATCCCAGACAGAGTGACTCTGTCTTATGACAACATTATAGCAGGTTTGAATCACAGTGTTAATCTGCTTTAAACTAGCTGAACTGAGAAAAGTTAATATATTGAATTGAACAAATTTTAGTGTCGAGGATATAATTAGCAGTTGAAAAGGGGAATAAATAAATGTTATTGCATTACTCAGCATATTGGAAAATGTAAAAAATCACAATAATGTCATCGTTAGTGAAGTAATGTGATGATATATACTGAGGTGTCTGGGAATATCCACCTCTACCTACAATCCATCCATCTAACTGTCCATCCAGTTAACCACTGAAGCCTTTCTCGACTGTCAGGGTGAGAGGTGGGGTACAGAGTCAAAATGAAAAGTAAAATGTGACCAGACTTCAAACTTTTCTTCTGGAAGTGTGATTGTGACATTTGTCCCCTCACCTAGTTTGTGGGATTTTGTTGTTCGTCACATTAGAAATTGATGAGAAAAGCGTATCTCTGAAGCAAGAATGCTTTGCGGTTTCACATTTGAGATATTTATTATTATTAGCTGATGTGGAATTAAGTAAAGAATTAAGACTCAAATTCCACCTGAAGGACATGGTTTACACAGGCAGCTATTTAATGCTAAACAAATACTAAACAAGGATTATGACCAAAGCAGCCTGTGCAGACAAGGTTTCAGCATATTGTGGTGGACAGTATAAGTTCCCGAGAACCTGTAGCTCAGATTTGTTGGGCTTTTACCGTTTTCACCCTGACTGTAACAAATTCATGAAAGGGTTTGTTTTGTCTCTTGCTGCGTCCCTGCTCAGGGGCTAGATTGTCTGAAGTCCTGTTTCAAAGGCCTCTTCTGATGGAGCCAAGAAACGCAGCCTGATTTGCCCTGAAATGGGAGGACTCAACCTGTGTATCTTTGCTGCCACAGTCAGTTTCGGGTCAGTCGATTATTTGAAGCCACTGCTGCTGCGTGTGCAGAAAATACTGTGAACATAGCATCTTTCAGATTGTTCTGATGGCCAAAGTTTTTGTTTGTAGTGTAAGCTTTCTACTTTATTGGCAAATGGAAAGTCCAGTTTGATTAAAGCCAGAGAAAAACTGTGGTTACGGCAAACAAACACTGATAAGGTAAATGGAATGTATTTATATAGCACTTCTCTTATCGACCGCTTAAAGCACTTCACACTTCAAGCCAAATTCACCCATTCATGCACGCATTCATAGGGCGCTTTGTTCTGTGCATACAGCACTTTATCTGTTATGCACACATTTGTGCACATAAATGGACGATTCGAGGGAAAAATTGATCCCAGTGCATCTATTTATTATTTATTATTATTCAATGTCCTGAAGCTGGGGATCAAAACACAGAGCTTACAATTAGTTGATGACCCACTCCTCACGCCCAGGTATCCTGTTTTTGTCAGGTTACATGTCACCTTACACAAGACGCCCTGTGAAGAGGAACCAATGTTATTATTTTTGCCTTTTGGGAGCAAATGCACTTACACAAACTTGGATTAATATTAGACTCCAAGTTTGATCTCTTTCTGCTGCCATTACTGTGGGTCCTTCAGATCCGCCTTCTGAACTTGGATTGTGTAACTAAGAACAGTCTGCTTGTGAGCTTTGCTCTGTTTATACCAATGACCTGCCTTTGCACTTGTTTCAAAGGTTATCAGCCCATTAAGTGGTAGTTTTCAGCTGTTATCAGTGGTGATTTGCACACTCATCAGGCACTTTATTAGTCTGTTTTACACATATTCTACTGCTTACTAATGCAAATATCTAGTTAGCCAGTCACACGCACGTAGAAAAGGCCAAACAACCTGAAGTTAAAGTTCAAGCCGAGCATCAGAATGTGGAAGAAAGGTGATTTTTGTGGCTCTGATTGTGGCTGGTTGTTGGTGTCAGTCTACTGTGAATATTGCGGAAACTGCTGATATGCTGGGATCTTCCCACACGACCATGGTCCAAAAGGATGAAAATATTTCTACTGCAGAAAATGGTCAAACTGCTTCAAACCAATCTGAAGGCAACAATAACTCAAATAATGAACTCATTACAGCAAAGACGTAGAAAAGGAACCATCAACCCACAACACATCAGACCTATGAGCAGATGGTTTACAGCAGCAGGAGACCTGAATGGTTTCTACCTATATCAACAAAGAACAGGAAACGTGGGCTACAGTTCACACGGCTTCACCAAACCTGGAAGAAGTATTGCTTGGTCTGATGAATCTCAATTTCTGCAGCAACATTCAGATGGTAGGGTCAGAATGTGGTGTAAACAACACGAAGCATGCAAGGACTGTGTGGTGCCATCAAGAGGAATGTTTCCAACACCTTGTTAGATCTTTGCCAAAAAGATTAAAGGCAGTTCTGAAAGCAAAAGGGAGTCAACCCAGTAGTAGTACTGATAGAAGTGTAGCTGGCATCCTCTGCCTACAATCTATCAAGCCATTCCCTCAACTGCTTTTCTAATTCAGGGTCCTGGGGGTGGCTGGAAGCTATCCCAGATGCTGGGTACACCAGGACAGGTTACAGTGCATCGCAGGGCTAGTTCAGAGAGACGAATGACTATTCATGTTCATACCTGCCGATGTAGAATTACCAAATAATTTAAGTGTATCCAGTTTAAAACCTCAGGCTCTAAATGGAGAATTCAACTGAAGTATTAGTGGAGACAAAGAACATACCACACCAAATGTAGTGAGGTTACATTTAGCCAAAAATATTTTAAAAAGCCTCTTTGTTGGAGCTTAGTTAGATCCAGTTACACAAGTTCTATCTTACTGGGTTGTTGTTTGTCACTGACTTCTGATCCTGTTTGTAGGCAGAGGAGAGCACTTACTGTAGACATGTACAGGACAAGTGTTTCTGTATTTCACAGCTCCTGATGTTTGCTCGTCACACTCTGTGAGAATAAAAGAAGAGTTTATATTTTCTGTTTATTGAAAACAGAAAAATAAAGTATCCACCTACATTAACGTACCCTCTGGCAATGCATCTTATCGTCTTTATTATGGGCCTAGTTTTCTTCAAGTGTAGCACTGAACTGTGCAGCACTTGATCCCAGAATAACTTGTCCTGTGTAGGAGTATTCAAACGCAGCTTTTACTTTTAAGCATGCAGAAGTGTGATTAGCTCGGTGGTATACAAAAAGTCTCGCTCCTTGTAGTATTTCCCCCAGAGACGGCTATATTTGCTTTAGCCTCGGGTGGTGGCTTGATGCATATCGATGCAGACGCTCAATAATAGGCCAAGAGCTCCACATTATTGACAGCAGCGACTACTGGCTCTTTGAAGACATCTGCTTCGGTGAAGGAGAAGCAGGAGCACGACAGACAGAGAGAGATGGTGTGGATAGAGAAATAGGATACAGATAAGAGGACAGATATGAGCAGAGAGAAGATCCAGTGTTACATCAGTCTTTATATGTGCCTGTTCTCCTTGCTGCTCCTCTCCCCCTTCCTTGTCATCAACCCCTCTCTGTCTCTGCTGTAGCACACAGCTGGGCCAAATAAATCTGGAGAATAAGAGAGGCACAAATGTTATTTGCAAGACAGACATTTCTTCCTGCGCTTATACACCAACACAGGTCCAGGTAAACAGAGAAGCCATGGCTATAGCACACATTCTCAATGAAACAAGTAAACACGCACGAAAAACAATATATTCTCAATAACTATCAGGCTTATGGGGAGGTGACAGTGGAGGGAATGCCGGGCTGAGTGGAGATCAGTTTAGTCCTTATTGCAGCAAATGCTGTGGAGAGAGAAAGGAACAAAGAGCAAAAAAAGGGATTAAGATAAGGAGTCATGGACACGGAGGGAGCTCGGTATATGTCTGATGAGTTATATACCAAGCTGTCATGGCCTCACAAATGTAAGGGAAATAAGACACAAGCTAAGAGCTAAAGGCTGCCACCGACAGTTTAAACAGCATAAATTGATGGGCAGGTTTATCTGAAATGTAGGCAAATATTCCTGCAGCTCACCTGGTTTAACTTCTGAGAACACTGATTCGATGTTATGATTGAGAGGTTTGATTTTACTCTTCCTACATTTTATACTTACATGATTTTTAAATAACAAATGTTTTACAAAGAGAAAAAAAGTGAAGTGTGTGAAGTTGAACCCATTCAGCAGCTAATCTTAACACCAGTTCTGCCAAATCTCACATTTCGTTTAGTTGTTTTAGTCTTCTCAGGGATCCTGCTGCCTCTGCAAGCTGCTTTGTAACCCAACCCCAGCTTTCACTCTTAATGACGTGCACTCTTTTTCAATAAGAGACCTGCAGTGTAAAAGGGGAAAAAAATCTGTAGTCTGGATGCCAGAAAAATAGAAATAAGTTACTAAAATTAATGTTAACGTTAACATCACAACCCTAATCAACGTTAGCTGTCTGTTGTTTTTTAAATAAAAGATTTTTTTACGCACGAAAACAATGAAATTACCTATAAATGTGGTCAAACACTGCTACAATGCAAATGTACTGTTGTTAACTGCACTCTGCTGTTAATTTGTGATCATAGCTGAAATATGGCTTTTGACATCTAACTTAGAAAGAAAGAAAGCTTATTACTATAATGAGTTTTTACATAAAAGTTAGATAAAAATGTCATATTTATTAAATCTTACTGTTAAAATGGTATTACTATATATAAATTTAATCAATTTACCTTTTTAAAAATCTCCAGAAACTCCTGATCACAGTTACAGTATACCATTGATTATAGATTGCATCAAATACAGGCGAGTGGTGGCTTTCAGACCCCAGAGAAGCAAAATGCATTGACCCAACAGCGTGTAGTGGCTTTGGATTTGGCAATAATGGTTGCTGATGGTAACGTTGCTGTCGAGCTGCTTGTGGTCTTTTGAGAATAAAGTAGGACTGGCAGATCCTCCCATGGATGACAGGCTTGTTTATTGGGCATAAAATTGCTCACAAAATGCCGATCTACTGCTAAAATATTAACATGTTACTGTGTCAAAAGCTTCTCCTAAACTGGTGCTATCCACTGAGTATCTTGAATTCTCTCCATTTGATTTGGAAACGGTGCATTAGAAATGCATTTCATGTTGCTGGCACATGGAGCCGATCATTGTTTTACTGAAGTTTTGCTTTAATTACATAGTTTTTGCTGCACATTCCCCAAAAAGCTACTGATGACCAAGAGCCGTGAACATGGAGAGCATATTTTGGTTGGCTTCAGGGTAATGACTTCATGATGGAAGTAAAAATATCTGGACACTGAATAAAAAAAATAAGCAGTTGTACTGTGAAGGCTGTTGGTGCACATTAAATAGCATTTAAATAGTCAACAGCAGCAGCTCTGAGATAAAATTATAGATGCTGAGTACTCTTAGTGATATTCTCAGTGTTGTTGAACAGTTTAGGCGTTATTGTCAAAGCAACGGCTGCCGTCTGAATCATGTCATAATCTGCTCTGTTCGTTTGGCTCTGACAGCAGGCTACTTTAGATTTCATGCCGCCTGAGTAGCAGCACCTTTCAGTTCAAGCGGCAGACAAGGAGGGACAGAGGTGAAGAGAATGAATGGATGTAATGGAAGAAAATGTATTATTGCTGTTCAAGTAGAAATATCGAGTGACAGTAAAAATAAAAGAGTGGCAGGCAGGGGCCAGGAAAAACCACGTAGCCAGAGGTATCTAAAAGTGACAACAGGATGATCAGCACGGGGCCTGAGCAAGGGGCAGGATTGCAAGAAGATGATTAATGTCAAACTGCGAATCGCAACGAAGAAGAGAACAATGGGAGACGAGGGTAGAGGGTAGGAGAGAAGAGGTAAGAAGGCACACCTGAGTGTTCAGAGGCCTCTGTCCTGGTCAGAGCCATCCTGAATTATTCATGGCTCGCTGTGCCGGCTGCAGTGCACTGCTCACTGCAGAGAATAAAAAAGGAAAAGGTGAGGCGAGTCGAACTGCAGTTTTTCAGAAAGGTGAAGAATTAGATTTCAACTTCCATCTTATAGAAAGAATGATGTCACATCGAACATGGCTGCACAGATAACCACCTGAGTCACCTCGTCAGTGTGGCTTCATATATCCAAAAATACGTCTGAAATTTAAATTGTTGCTTTTGTCCTGCAGTCCTTGTATCACAGCTATGACAGCTTGGAGTCTTTCACTCATAATGTGAACCATTAAAACTGCTTGGTTAAAACAGTGGCAGCAGGGAGACTTTGTCATTTGCAGAATAACTGGCTTGAATTGAAAGAACAAAAGCAGAGTCACGAACACAGACTGAGGATTTTGTGTCTCTTGTTCCCCCTGAAAGAGTCGAGACGAGGTTACGTTCAAAGTTATTTCCTTGAATCCTGAAGTGTGGGTAGTGCATATGCTATGGATACTATATAAAGCATGTATTTCACATTTAGAAGCAGCCAATGTGGTGTAGTGTAGAATAAAAAGGAACTGATTTCAAACTCAGCCCAGCTTTTAGTCTCTCTGTGGTGCTGAGACAGTTAAACTCTGATAGCAAACTAATACATAAACATACTCATATTAAACGGTTTGTTTAGCGACCCCTATCTCCCTCTGCAGCTGTAATGATTCTGATACTGTGTCTAACTGGGATACTTCTCTTTGGACATGTTCACATAGTACATGTTACTGCATACTTCCTTGTATAGGGTGTGAATTTTAATAGACCCATGCTGTGATGATATAACAGGGCTTACCAGCACTAGCTGCCACATTTTATCAACTTTTATAACTTATTTAGCCTTAGACTGCACATAGTGTCCAATTCTTCTTTACTTAATACAAGAATTGAATATGCATAAATGCTAAACTATGTCACAACACCAAGTTGTAACCTCAGTGTCTACAAATGATAGCTGTTAACTAGCCAAACAGCTAACATTAGCACTTTGTGGCAACTGTTGTTTGATTTGGCGCTATGCAAATACAACTAAACTGAATTACACAAAATTTGTGTTGTATCCAATCTTCCCACAAGATTAATTTATGTTCTCAACATAACGTATATAAAAGAAGGAAATCACATGTGTAGAAATCCTCCAGCTTTGCTCAACCTCATTGAAACCAGGTTGTGGAATCAGGGGCCACTGTATGCTTGGTAAACACTTACTGCTTCATCCCCCTTTCTGACTGTATTAGGGACTATAATTCACAAAATAAACAGCTTTTTATATAATAAGTCTTAAAACAAGCAATTGAACTGGTCAGGAAAATGTTTACTGCGCATTAAGAGCAACGGCCATTTTCCCATAGACCCCAATACCACAGGCGTTGCCCCCTGGTGGTCACATAAAAAGAAAAATGAAGGTTTCAGGCACATCCATATCACTTATCTACGGAGCCCCTCTGATGATTAATAGTTAGGCGTGGGGGGCTTTGATGGTAAACCGGAAATATATCAGAATAATAGAGTTCATAAAATTATTTTTCCTCAGGCTCAACCACTTGAATGAGACTGGATCATAACCAAAAACCAAAGTTAGAGAAATGCACAAAACTCAGGTATAACCTTACTCATTACACCCCTGGTGGTGAGTAACACTGCCATCAGTATGATTACTGGCTCTTGAATGGACTTTACATTCATTTCTGATGAAGCTGAAAAGTCCATGAGAGTCAGTTTATTTTATTATTTTATCCCATAATTAAGTTTGGATTTTTCTGAACCTCAACATTCAACCATTGTGTTTGAAAGAAGCAAATCCATGTAAGTTGTTTATCTAAATGTCGGCCTACTGAGAAAGAGCGTATTCTGATATCTCAGCAGAGGAGAAAATGTATGAAATGTAGAAACAGAGATTCTGAACTGTCTGAAGCACAACATTTTTAAGCTTTATGCATCTTCAGGGATTTTAAACCTTCCGCTGGGCCGAACCCCTGCTGGACATTTCAGTAAACATGCATCGCATGAATCTCTGGTTACCTCTTTCTTAGAGTACCTGTGCTCCTGAAAAATGTAGAAGACGGAAAATAAACACATCTTATTTCTTACCGTTGGCTTTCGTCATCAAAGTTTCAGAAATTGAGTTTAAATGACATCTGTGGGCCTTCGCTAACGGCCCCGCTGATTTCCACCAGGGGATAATTCGCAGTCGTGACACGTCCAGGACTCACCTCTTCGTTTCTGCAGCGGTGCCAGAATTTTAATACGTTTTGCACAGCGGGGGGACGGATTACATGGAGGAGGCTTGCAAACCATCCTCAGTTACTTTGGGATTTCAAGGGTCCTGATCTCCATTTGCTCGTTGGAACCGGGGATCAAAAGACGGAGGGAAAACAAAAAGAAGAGTCTTTGCAGAAGGAGATCACATGAGCAGATAGCTGGCTTTTTTCTCTTTTCTTTATTTCACTATCACACTGACGCCTCTTATCTGGAGACAATTCAGTGAGTAATCTCATATAATCTATATAATGACTGGATGGAAAGTGAAGGGTCAGCTGAGCCGGTTGTGTTTGAATCAAAGCAGCTCAATAGCAGATCTCTCACCAAATCTCCTCTTATCTTCAATGGTTAATATCCTTTGGTCTCTGCTTTGTAGACAGGCGGAGGCAACAGAAGCCTCTGTAACCCGGCTGCAATACCTTCGAATGATTGGCAACTTCTGTTGTATTTATAACAATCTGACGGAAGGAGAACGATGAACTGTAACAGATGTGGTTTCGTTTCAGATACCTTGACAGTATTTTGTGCTCCTTCGAAGCACTTGAGAATTTGCTTTGTGACTAATTTCTTGTAATTTCACTTTTGCAGATATGTTTGCACAGATTCTGTTGAGAATGTAAAGTATTTGCCCTGTGCCACCTTAACTTGCTTAATTTCCCAATCAGGTGTTTCGTATCCATGAGCATTTGTGGGTGCAGGTTTCGTAAATGGACTTCGAGAGTGGGACAATCTGAATTTGTTTCTTGGATCCTGAAAGAGTCGACACTAAAACGAATTTTTACTCTGGATTGGCGAGTTTTAGTTTAAGATTTCCATTAGCTTGTTATTTAAAGAAGTCAGACTTCCCTCTGTAATACTTTGGTATTGAACATTCTTTCTTGTGTTCTCCACACATTCAATTCCATTTTATTTATATAGCATCAAATCACAACAACAGTCGCCTCAAGGTGTTTTATACTGTAAGGTAGACCCTAGAATAATACATACAGAGAAAAACCCAACAATCATATGACCCCCTATGAGCAAGCACTTTGGCGACAGTGGGAAAGAAAAACTCTCTTTTAACAGGAAGAAACCTCCAGCAGAACCAGGCTCAGGAAGGGGCGGGGCCATCTGCTGCGACTGATTGGGGTGACAGAAGCAGCAGGTGTTCAGTTGCTGGCGACTCCACACGTGCTGTCGTTAAGTTAAGAATCTCTCACCACTGGTTTAGGAAGGAGCTTTGCAGTAATTGCACAACTGTTAATGAGTTTATGTTTGTGGCTTCCAGAAAGATTTTGCACATGTAGTCCTACAGCATCACTGCGTAACGCTGCATTCAAACTATCGCAGCGATGTCAAACTCATTTAAGTGGTGAGACACGTGCAGCTCGCTTTGATCCACTTTAAGTGGACGGGACAAGTGAAACTCCCCTCGCTGTCTTCTGTCTGTCTTTAACTACACATTTAGTATCTCTGCAATATCTTAATATAAGAAAACAAAATGCAGTTTCAACTGTGGGTCTTTGTTTAGGAAGGTTTGAAGCCTGATCTTAAAAGTAGAGATAGTGTCTGTCTCCTGAATCCAAACTGGAAGCTGGTTCCACAGAAGAGGGGCCTGAAAACTGAAGGCTCTGCCTCCCATTCTACTTTTAAATACTCTAGGAACAACAAGTAGGCCTGCAGAGCGAGAGCGAAGTGCTCTAATGAGGTGATATGGTACTACAAGGTCATTACGATAAGATGTGACCTGATTATTTAAGACATTCACACAAACACAAACAATCTATTTTAACAAAGTCATATTTTAAATGCACATAAACTAGACTCATTTGGCTTTCACTGTTCCCTGACTCTACTAGAGCAACTTTACATGCAAAAAGTTTGAGGTTTTGGTGCAGCACTTTCTTACATTGTGCTTAGCAACAACCTCCAGCACTCGCCAACCGGATGACCGGAGGTTGCCAGGTGTTCACCGGCTGCTCTGTAGACCTGTGGGACTGATGCGTACCATTTAACCAACCACATTAAGATGAAATTTTACAACATGAATGTTTATCTCCTGTTTTCAAAGCCTGCTTATAGAGTCTGTGCTTTGCTTGTAATGTGGTCAAAGTTGTCTTGCCAACTCGCGAATCAAATTTGACTCTATTCACCTTCAATTTTTTAAACTTGTGTTTTAAATATAAGTTCTGTAAGAGCACTGCAGTGCACAGTGTGCAGCTGTATTTTGGGCGATTTGTGACTGTCTTTCCTACACTGAAGAACCAGATCACACACCAGTCTCCGATAAAACCGATAGGTTAATGTGTTTTCTGACCATCTGAATTTTAAAAGTGTTTGTCTCTGCTATTTCCTGGCATAAACTTAATATTTCTGGCACAATATTGGATGCAAATCACAGAATCCTGCTTTGAAATGGAAATATCCCTCATGTCATTTGCATATTCAGTTCTTCGAGGCATTCTGGTCAGTTTGCATTGGCTGCAGTTACATACTGAACACCCTTTTGCTGTAAATATCTAAACAAACTGCTCAATTGTATGTATGAATTCTGCACATCATGTTAGCCTATGGCTTAGTTTGTATTACTAATGCTGAAGTCAAGTCTCAACCAATATCACTGCATTAAAAAAAGATTAGAAGAGATTAGAGGAGCTGCTCACCCAGAGATACAGTTTAATTTGTCTAATATGCTCTGTGTACAGTATTTAGAGTTTGTATCTCTGTGAGTGTGAAACAAAATAACATCTTTCCTCGTACCATCAGGTGTGCATGTGATGTTTAATTTTTTCCCCTGCACGCAGCCATCTCGCCATATAGATAAATACCAGGTGCTTGTTATCAAGCTGCAGGTGTCAGAAATAAAGTGGCAGGTGTTGGACACACACAGCAACTCCTGTTCAAGGTTGAGCCCCATATTGGCACAGAATACACGGAGACAGCAGCCTGCAGAGGGTTAGCGCGTGTAAACGCTCAGACTCGATGTTTGGAACAAGAAGAAAATATACATAAAGGTTGAATTCATCGTGTTACCGTATCGTCTGTATGTCCTCCTTGAATCCTGTGAAGCTGTTTTTATGTAACTGCATGCAGACTCAGATGATTCTGGGAAAATGAGTCTGTTTCACCTTAGCTCGCACAGATCTGTGTTTTCCCATCATTTGGGGTTATTTTAATAAATGCAGATCTAGAAAGTGAACCCTGGGCTTTGCATATATAATCACAAATATTACACTTTCATGTTAAATGAGTGCAAAGTGCTGTTTGTTGATACCAGACTGTCAAGCAGTAATTGTTGCAGTGATTGTGCTCCAGCAGCATCAACACTTTATTCATTTGAAATTCACATCTGTGATCTGTATTTGCTGTAATGCAATTTGGCTGGATGTAGAAATAAAAATAACATATGTATGTGAAGATAATGTCCTAATTGAGAGCGTGTCTGTCTCCTGCACAGGATGGGATGGGAAACCTCAGAATAACAGAGAAGGGCCTGAAACTGGAGGGGGACTCTGAGTTCCTCCAACCCCTCTATGCCAAAGAAATCCAGTCCAAACCAGTAAGTGACTCGCATGAATGCACACCTTACTTGGTACATACTGTACTGCACACATCCATCCTGCAATTTGACCCTTTTTTAAACATGGATTAGGCTACGGAACATTTGTGCCTTCAGTAAGCTGTTAAACTGGAAGCTTTGTCATTCAGACATGGGTGACTTTGCTATTAATGGTCCTTACAGCTACATTCATGCACACCATTTAAGAGCCATGAAAAAGGCAGTGGTATGAGCACAATATTTATCTTCTAACATGGGAGTCTACACAGTAAAGCAAGTGAGTACATCCTTGCTGTGACTGACGATGACAAGTGGTGCAGGAATTTTCCAAACCATTCCTTTAGGACAAGAAGCAATAATGATGAAAACACCGCAGTACACCTAGAACTGTAACATGGAAAGTTGTGCATGAAGTATTAGCAAAAAATGTTCTTCTTCAGAAAAATGTTCCCCATCAGCATTAAATACATTAATATTACTGTTGCATATGTTTAAGCTTGAGCTCATTTTATATACTTAATTCTGTTTAATATTCTGTAAATCCTCCTCTACCTTCTCTACATCACACACTTTTAAAAAGGTGGGTAGCAAAACTAAACCCATCTGTTATGATGCTAAATCACTGAAGCTTGTTTAGCTAATCATTCTAGCTGTTTCGACACAAAGCACAGCAGATCTCAGAGTAGTGAAAGCTCAGCCAGCAGCTGGCTTCCCATCAGTTTACCATAGAGGTTTGTCCACAGTGCACATGCACAAACCACCACTCGTAAAACGGAGACAGCTACAGTTTCCTATAAGTACAAAACAAGTGATGCTTTTAGCTACAGTAGCCGACTGCAGCCAGTAAAGGATGGACGCAAACTGGTGAGGACATTTATGGCGTTACTGTCTAAGATGGAAGGAGATTGTTTTACCTTGACAACTATTACGTTGTGTCTATTTTTAGATTTGACAAGGCAAAAACAGTTTGCCTTGCTTGTCCTGTTAGAGCGCCATTGCTTTATATTCTTCCATTATGGCAAAATACTGTGAGTTACTGTATTTAGGTCTTGTGTTATCACCTTCAGTGTGACTTTGGCTCATTTTGTTATCCAAACCATCCAAAACAGTCAAACCTGGCCCTACAAATTCCCGTAGTACAGGGAGTCCGCGTATCCCACAGCAATGTGTGAAATGTGGTTAAATCACCATTTGAAATACTTTAAAATCAGCAGCAGCAGCTCATCGATACATTAGCACTTAGTCTTTTTTATCACTCATCACATGAACTAAAAACTGCTTTGCAAATTACCTTCTAGCAAAAATACAGTTTGTCTCATACTTTTTAGTGCGCTGTGAAACACTTGACTGATAATACTCGAAATGAGGTGAGATTGAGAAGGTGTGAAGTGTCTAATGATTGTAGGTGTGGTAGTGGGAATTTGAGCTTCCTACAGTGAGAATTAAGCATGTGAGACAATCCAGTTGGGACTCCGAGTGCTATCAACTCAGCTGCACGTACGACAAGCTGATTTCAGCAAATGTCTGAACCTAAAAAGAAATCCAAAACTATGTTAAAACAGGTTATGTTGAAGCAGGCGCGTGTTCTCAGAAGAGTAACTGATGATCTGACTTCCTTTTCCTTCCACATGTATTTGGGTCAGGTTATAATGCCAGCAGGCTAAAGCTCAGTATCCTGAAGCATTCTCAAGTCCCATAAGATATGGCTGTCAGCCACTGCATATCCTCTGAGTCTGACGTGTCCAAAACCTCGACATGAAGCGAATTCCTTTGAGCTTCATGAACAGAGCTCGTGGTTTGACCTTCTCTCTAACGCCTAAGTCTGTGTCTCACTGCCATATTTGGTTAGTTTGTTATCAGTAACAAAATAGTCA
Organism: Rhamphochromis longiceps; assembly: GCF_057381845.1. Classification (NCBI taxonomy): domain Eukaryota; kingdom Metazoa; phylum Chordata; class Actinopteri; order Cichliformes; family Cichlidae; genus Rhamphochromis; species Rhamphochromis longiceps. The sequence goes on from NC_140566.1 coordinate 33,195,721, forward strand.
ATTCTACTGTAGGTTTGAGCATTTGAAAAAAAGGAATATTGTCTGTCTTGTGGGTGTAAAAAACGCCAAATGTCCGAGATGCCGTAGGTTGAAAAAAAGGACTGTAAATAAGAAGCTGACTTTGTTGTCGAGTATCCAGTTCTTACAGACGATCTATCCATCAGGGTCCAAGCACAAAGTCACCACCCATAATAAGTAAATGGGTATTCAAACGAGGCAGGAGGCCGAGGACGCTAATATAAATATATATTTGCTAATGTAACATTAATATTAAAAATTGATCCGGTTACTATAACGTATCGTCCATTTAAATCAGCCAGAGAGAAGAAGGGGTAAAAGGAACCCTTTTATTTACCAATATTGCTACAAGCTCAGAGGTTTGGAAGCAAAACGTTCCAGTGTTCATTTCCACTTTTCAGACATAATTTTGGGAGATATTTGCAGACAGCAACATGAAGATGAGAAACACTTGAAGTGTTGTAAAGGCCGTCACTGCTTGGTTGTGTTGTTTGGTCGTTTTTTTCCATACTGCATCACATTTGGCCGCGGTGAAGTCACCCAAGACTTCAAACCTTAACAAAATCCAACTGGGTGAGGTATATTAAAAAAGGCATCACCCTCCCCGTGCAGTTGCTATGATACAGGAAGGGGTAAAATAATTTTTAGTGGCAGGCTGGAAACTGGTTTTTTTCATGGCTGGAGGAGCTGGTCCTTTTAACATAGAGGTCTATGAGGATTGAACTGGCCATTAGAGGAAATGCAGTTTTTGGCTTCGTTTTCAGCCTCAGGGAGGTTGTTGCCTGATCACGGTGAGCACGGTGTGGCTGTACTAGTGCAAATGTTTCAGACTTGCTGAGGAAACAAACAGGAGCAGCAAACACGTCAGTATTATCAGCACGTTTTCTCCCCGCGTTCTGCACTCAGCTACAGTTTCAGTGTTCCTGCAGTAGGATTTTTGGTGTTTACCAATCGAAATGCTGTCTGGCTGAGGTCCCCTGTTATGCTGGCTTTACAAATTAACATTCTGGGGTGCTTCCTGGTGTCCAAACAGCAACTACACGAGCATCCAGGCCTAGAAGATGTCAGAGAAATGGGAGAGATGGGCACAATAAAGCGATAGGGTCTCTCTCCCTTTGTCTTTTCTACTCTGGGAGCAATCATTGCTGTGGTGCAGGTAGTGGACAGATGGTCCGATAATGCAGAGGGGATACAGGAGCGAGTCAGAGAGCGGAGGAGAGCATATCAACAACGGAAATGGAGATGAGGAAGAAGGAGCAGCAGTAATAGAGACAGAAACAGCGAGACAGATGGAGGAGGACTGAATCAGAACACCAGCAAGCTTGCTTTGACAGGCGGCATGCAGGAGACAGCCAAGTTCAACACCAACTCAAACAAACACACCGTGTTTGCAATGCAGTATCATAGCACTGTGGAATATTCATAATAAAAGGGTTTCACTACTTGTCCAAGAAGCAGGAACAGGGGATAACAAATCCCCAGAGCATAAATTGGGCTCTGCATTCCCACATGTTCGTTAGGTGAAAGCCAAAGTTTGAACTCGTCTATCAGGATAGATGGCCGATAACTAGCAAAGCAGCTCATAAAATATGAATACCAGACCAGCGCTGAAAGTGCGGATCATGCCTTCTGCTCTTGTACCGTGAAGAGGGATGAACGTAAAAGCAGATTGAGAACAGAAAGGGCAAGTGGCAAGTAAAAGACGGGACATAATACAAAACAGCAGAGCTTAAGGAGAGCTAAACATAAAGGGGACAGAGAGAGGGATGGATGACTGAGCAAAGGATATGAGAGGAATAATGATAACCAGGAGGAGGCGATGGGAAAAGACCAGTACACAGTCGGCCAGGAGTGGGTAAACAACAACCGCTAAATAAAAATTTAGCAGTCCGCTCTGTATTTCCCAACGCTCCTCTTCCTGCTTCCTTTTATGCTTCGCTTGTCTAAGTGAAGTTACCGTTGTTATCAAAGTGCGACAGAAAGCTGCTGTAAGACGTGTCTCTGTCAGCAGGTCCTCAGTGCCTTCTTTGTTGTGTTTAAAGTGAAGGGGAAACAAGTTGGCTGCTCCGCATTTGCATAGAGTTCAAGTTCAAGCTATTTTATTCAAATCAGGGGCGTCAAGTGCAGCAAACTTCTTCTGGCAACTAATTGTACAAAACTTTTAATCTAACCATCGTTAGCTGCTTCGGGGCTGACATAAGAGGAGACTTCCAGACGAGCTGCCATCAGTCAGGCCGTTAGAACCATCGGTAAATCGGTTGGCACTAAAGATTCTCGAGTACTTTAATCTAGAAGGTTAAAACGCATTTAACTCGTCACCCTCAGGTTAGCAGGTTTCGGTCATATTTCAGCCATATTTGTAGAGCCAAATGATATCAGAGGTTAGCGAGGGTGGTCTCTGTCTCTGCAGAGACCACCCTCTATCCTGGGAAAACCAGAATCTTTTCTAGTGGGCATCAGGTTTTTATAGATACATACTGAGGCGTAAAAATCCATCATTAACCCTTTAAACCCTCAAACATTAAATATCTAATGTAGCAGCAGAGAGTCACTCTTGTGCATTTTCCAGTAAATCAAAATAAATGTTGACTTAAGTTAAAGTATCTCTGTGAACTGTCTAAATGTCTTTCTATGGTGACCGAAGCACACTGACAGACACACATGCTTCTCTCAGTCACTGACATTTACTAATTAATACAACTGTTGTGTTAAGGCAACTAATAATGACGTGTGTCTCTTATGAGCTCGTTCCTGATCAACCTTTAAATGCAGACTGTCAGAAATTCTCAGAAAGCGTTGGATTGGTTCTGTGTCGACCTGTTTTTATGACTTGTGGTTATGTGCATGTAAAGATAAGTGAGCTCTAACAAAGTGCACGTAGAAGGTGTGTAGGACCTGCATTTTCCAAATCAAAGGTGTTTATACCTCATCCACGTTAACTGCTTTCAGATCTGAGCTTTACCAAAGAAAAGTTTGATGTCTCAGGAACACTTAGTATGAGAACAAAAAACCAATGTGATGGTTTGGTTGGAGGACAAGAACCGATCCTGAATATCAAAAGGACAAAACTGAAATAAACCAGATATTTTTAGAATATTTACAAATATGGTGTCTTTTAAAAACGATAACTGAGTAACTAAGCTCATAGATTAGTCAACCGTCCAGACCTATTCAGTCACTGCTCATCTCCTGCATCTTGAAATTACCTTTGAGCTCTTCAAAGTGAGCCTCGACACTGTGGATTTATTTTCATTCAACCCAAATTTCCAAAATCAGCCAATGTTTTACTCCGGACATATTGGTTCTTTGGCCCATCTCACCGAGATTTAATTCAACCCCCGGAGCAGCTCTGCCACCAAGAAACATTTCTATAACCAACTGTAATTCACACATCTCTCTTCTGGTCTCTCGCCTAACTCCTCTCTCCCTTCTTATTTTATTTTTTATTTATTTTTCCCTCCAAATTCCTCTCTGTGTGAGAGGCATCCTGCTGGGAGTAATATGGTCTGTTCCATTAGTAACAAAGAGAAGAGGGAGACCGAGCGGATCAAAGGCACCGCACTGCAATGAACTAAACACGTGTAGTGTACACAAACAGCCCTGAAGGACTCCTGCTGTAGCCTCTCTGAGGCATCTCAGGGGAAAAAAACCCTACATGAAGATGGAACGATAAGCGACCTGCTGCTGGAACACGGTGATGATTTTAAAGCTCAGGACTCGTTGTTAACCAAGAATATTTGCTGCTGGCTAAACTCATCGATTAGTACTGGCATCTGCTGTGTACTGCCATAGAAGTAATAAGAAATGTCTGAATAGTTATGTCAGTATTCATAACCTAAAATCAGTGTGGCTGCTATGTACCCAAGGAAATCACAGCTCCATGGTTTGGTCCAGATTAAAATATCTGAACTGTTGGAGGACTTTCCAAAGAAATTAGTTTAAGTGTGTCTGGCTCCACATACTGAGCTACATTAAGTTTCTTTGACAGGAAAACTCCAAGTTGGGAAGGACTGAAGGCCTGGGTCACAATTCTGAGAGAAACTGAGGTTTCATGAACTAATGATGACCAAAAGCCATAAGCTGTGTAAAAAGGTCGGATGTAGCCACTGTAAAATCACCCATTGGTCTTTTTTGATCACAGTCGCTAACACCGAGCAATGACCACGACCAAAATTACTGCAGCCTTATGCAATGAGCTCACAGTGTTTGCTTTGAAGATGGGGAACGGGTGTGAAAATACTCTGCAAATACAGTTGCTGTCTTCAATGGAATTTTGCAGAAATAGAAAAATGTAACTGTTGAAAATTGCACATTTTTTGTTTTCTACATAAACAGAAATTTATATAAAGTTACTTAACCTAGTAACTAATTTTGTAAGTAACTTGCTTTTATATAGGAATGAAACCAGAATACAACAATATGCAGATGACACTGTAATCAGTTATGTTACAGAAGTCAGCCCAAGCTGGTCCTTGATTGTTTGGAGATGGGTTTCCTTCCACCAGTACATGTCCAGTACAATCAGCCTAGGCTGAGCGTGCTGCTCACTCAAACTCTGAGCAATCCTTTTGTTGCTGCAGCTACTTGTCTCTGTCTCTGCTATGACGTTTATACAGATTATACAGACCATGTGGAGTGTGATGTTGTGGGCCCAAAATGCAGACATGGAAAACAGGTGGGATTCAACGAAAGGCGAGCGGATTATTGAGGCTGTTGCGAAGTTGCGAAAAAAAGAGGGAAGTAAAACTACAAGCAAGTATCAATATTTGGAGAATTGACACAAGCGGACCTGTGTTAGCCGCCTGCAACCCTGAAATGGATAAGCTGAAGAGGATGGATGGATGGGACAAGAAACGCTGAGTGAAGAAATAAATGCTAACATAACCAGGAAATAAGATATTGAGACTAAATGCACCCAAAAAACATGAAGAAGTTATAAACACAGAAAACTAAGAATCCATCAGGAAATAAGTAAAAGTAGAGAGCCCACAGACTCAGAGTGACCGTTACCATGACGCTGACGTCCCAGTGACTGCTGAAGGTCGCCTGTGACAGAACCATCTACCAAACTGAAGCACGGATTTTTAATATAACATAGTCTGTTCAAAAGGCTCCAGCAGCACAAACACAGGCTCAGTTTAGTGACTGGAATTTGCAGCTCCAGCTACAAGTTAAAAAAAAAAAAAAATTTCAGCCACTTTACATTTCTTACAAAGGGGGAAACTATCCATAGAGGCTGTTCCCATTTTTATATCAGATTGGCAACATGCATTTTTAGTGTGTATTTATACGTGGAAGTCTGTGAGGTTCGACTTGCTTTTGGAGCCAGCCTCAGCTAGCGCTCTAACATGAAGCATCCTCCAGGGCTGGAAAATCAAATCCAAACTGCAAACAGGCTGAAAACAAAAAAATACTCTAGGCAGTTCTATTAGTGATATATTATAATATATCTCTAGTGCTTAGTATTAATAATATATGAGCCAGTGATATAGTTAAAACATTGGTATCACTAGATTTGCATTCATAATAGCAGTAGGGATGACTGCTATCTCCAACTTTACATTCCACACAACATTAATATTCAGGAAATGTATGAATAATATAACGTGGACTCTCTCTCAGCTCCTCAAAAGTGATATTAAACAATTGGATGCAGATTTGCAGGCAAAGCTTAGTTAAACTGATTCTGTACAAGCAGGACCTGCAGTGAGTTGCAGTGAGTTCTGCCAGTTTCAGACTGCAAAAAAACTACATGACATGGAAGACTGAGAAATAAGCGCCAGGGCTAGTCTATTTCCTGGAACATTGAGTATTTGTTTCCAGTGTTTCTGTATTCTAGTAGTGAGTCTTCCTTAGCACTGTGTGTTTCCATGTCCTGGACTTCTTGTTTAGTGTTTTTTTTTTCATTCAGTGTTCTCTTGGGTTGGTTTTCCTGTTTTACTTTGAAGATTTGTTTTCAGAAGTGGCCTGAAAAAGCCTAAAAGTGGAAAGATTTAAAAGCTAACGGTTTTATTTGAGCCATTGTTTAACTTTCCTGTCAGGAAAAGCCTGTGATTGGCAAGTGAGTAGTCTGTCATTTGTCCTTACCTTATCATAGCAAGTCCTGTCTGTATGGCTGATGAAACACAAAATGCATCATGTAGCATGATCTCTGTATGAGACACCGTCTCTGTCACTGTCAAAGTCCTTCTAAAAGCAAATCTAAGCAGTTATCTTGGAAAGAATCCAGATGGTTATTTTGAAGTCTGCACTTAAATGAGGAACGAGCGCCATAAATTCAATTTCAGTGGTTACTGCAGCTCTGCACTCCAATTGAGTGTATAGAAATGCAGGTCAAATCTGATAAAAGCCCATTCAAAGGTTTGCACACTTTGACCCAAAATAAGGTTTAAAAATCACATTGTCATCCAATGAAGCCACTAACCGGATTCACATTATGGATGAGGGGAGCACAGTTGCTTCAGTCAGAGCCCAAGGAGCTCTGCGGGATGCTCCGGGAATGGTGGCAGCATTTTCCAGAGAATTCTTGACAACCTTCTCTTTGACCCTCTGCTTGTTGCTACTGCTGCATCAGTGCAACATGATCAGCTAATAGAAAAAGGGCAGCTGTGATCTTTAGCATTTCTATTCAGGATTCTTGGAGTGCCGCGTCTCCTCCTTATATTTCTGGTCATTATTGTGACTCTTTATTAAAAATGCATTTAAGTGAAGCTCACTGTAAACACTGTTAAGTTTGCTATTGTGCCTCAGCATGCTGGGGAGTCTCTGCTCACTCTTTAGAGCTGTTCAGCTGGAGGCTATGAGGTTTTCCAGTACTTCAGCTTGTCTGGGAACACATGGTCACCTCCCGTTCGTCTTGTGTGTCTGGGTAGGCTTTCGCTCCGCTTTGCATTGAGCTGTCAGTAAAGAAACTCACTGCAGTTTTAAGGATGTTTAAGTGCATCCCAGTCAGATAGCTTCTAGTATCTTTCTGACTCAGAAGCACTTATAAACCTGGGCTCTGAGTGTTTTTGCACTGGTATCTGTTTCTCCTAACCAAAAATCTTTAGCAACTAGTAGAAAACTCTGGAAATAGTCAATAAATTCCCTTTTTTGAGGGGAAACTTTGAATTGCAGATACTTTATCTTCTTTGGAGTGAATTATCTCTTTCTTTCGACTAGTACGCACTGTTAAAAATAAATACATCTAACCTTACTGCCATGGCACCTCGGGGCAGCTGTGGTTCATAGTGGGTCATCCACTAATTGGAAGATCGGTGGTCTGATCTGTGGCTTCCTCCGACTGCATGTCGAAGGATCCTTGGGCAAAATACTGAACCCCAAGTTGGCCGTGATTCATCCATCAGAACGTGCGTTTGTGTGTGAATGTCGAAGCATGAGGCTTGTAGTACGAAAACTCTCTGAGTGCTCAATTTGGGTAGAAAAGCAGTATATAAGTACAGTCTGTTTACCTCAGGACACTGTTTTAAAACTACTTAAAAGTGCTTTACACACACACCTGGGCAATATTTGTCAAAGTGACATTCAGAAACGAGTCCACAGTTAATGCAACACAAAGTGTCAACTGTTCTCCAACTTATTAGTTTTACATTCAGTGCACACCTCATTGTTATTGTAATAAGTTCCTACTTGTGTATCATATATTGGATGTATTTACTGTGGGAACTTCAATAAGTTTGGCAAGAGCCATAATGTTATCTGTAATATACACACAAGGCATATCCCCTCCTCGGCTACGAGCGCAGCACAATGGTCAGGCCGTTATCTCTAATTAAGAAGTTGACTGAGGCATGAAGATTAGTCGGGCACAGAAAGCGCAGAGTGTCCAACGTGATCAGCATTACAGATTAATGCAGGGCACTCTGGGAAATGGAAGTTATCAAACGGAGCAGGAGGCTGAGTGCGGACAGTTATGGCGGTGTGTGTGTCTGAAGTCACACCTTTGTGGCCATCTCTATGTGTGTGTGGATGCATTTGTACTTTCATTATCTAGCAGCTGACTGAGGCCATATAAGACCAGCACAGCAAAGACATAAGGCAACAAAATCAAACGCAATGCAAGCGTGAGAGAGTCGATGGCCATGCAGTGGGAGTGCTTTCAGCTAAATGCTGGTTAGTGGTTCAGTTGTAACATCATCCTTAGATATTGCATTCTTATATCACAGTACAGTATAAAATTGTACCATCAACATTAGATATTGGATTTTAATCATTTAAAATTTTCAACTATTATGAAGCGAAGGTAATCTGGATTCGCGTGCAATCACCACTTATTTTGTATTGAGTTATAAATCAACTGCACCCAATTTCTTTGCTGAAAGCCCAAAAAATTCAAGGCAATTAGGTGATGTGAAGAAGCGAAGTAAATCTTATAAAAGGTTGAAGATGAAGCAGTGGTTGTGGCCCATTCTTTTTTTGTACTCCTTTTATTTTTTTTTCAGTCCCCGACTCGTGTTTATACCTTAGTCTAAGTCGCTGTCGGTGATAAGTAACCCTTATCGTAAATTTGGACACATAAATATATTAAAATGTACGATGTTTGGCTTTTGAAAAATATCCCAGAGTCTCAGCAATCAGAGGACGAAAAATAAAGATTCTAACTGAAACAGATAAAACTAGTTTTTTAAACAGGGTTTGGGTTACTTGTCCTCATCGATAAAAACTTGGACTTCACATGATTAAATAAGCATTGATTGATTGATTGATTGAATCTTTATTTTGAACATGTTGAAAAAGTATAAAAAAAAATAGAATTAAAAGAGACAAATGAACAAAGCAAACAAAAGGAAAACGAGCAACCACAACTCCAAATAACGTCCATGTTCAAAAAGGAGCAGGAAGAAGCATAAGCATTAGCAGCTTGATGACAGTTGCACCTTGCTTTAAATGAGTTACCTGGTCGATCTCTCCGCAGGGCCGCCCACTGTTCCTGCAGTCATCCAGAAATGTGTCCGTCAATATCGTCAACAACAACAACAAGCTGCTCACACAGCTCGTCACAGGTAAGACTCGGCCGGAGAAACGCTGATTTTCATTGTTTTCATTAGAATCTGCAAAGATTCACAGGCAGCGGTTAAACTGGAGTAGATCTGAGTTCCTTTGATTCTTCCCCTCAGGTTTATTCATGAACTATGTTACAGGAACTGGTGACGCCTTTTTGTCTTCTATTACTTGACCTTCATTTTGCCAGAAAGCTGTTTGGGATTAAAACTTGTCTTAGAAGAGAGATATGGCAAAGATAGCAGCCACGCAATGAGGCTCATTTATGAATTGGACCAATTCTTTCAAAACCTCCGTCCATTCAGTTTCTCTATTGCTATCCAATTCAGGATGACAAAGGGGTTGGAGTCCATCCGGGCCGTGATAGGGTTAGGTGTGCTATATGCTGGACAGGTCGTCAGCCCATCACAAGGACAAGTTTGACATACTCTGCTCATGTCAGTGAAAGTGAAACCAGATAACAAAAATATAGCCAACTGGGCTAAATGGTCACATGATGGTGATTACCAAGTTGTTAAGTCAACACAGAGTTTCACAGTCTAGCTGTCAGCATGTTCACACGAGAATGGCAGTGTTGGTGGATCTAACCAATCAGAATCAGAATCAGAATTCTTTATTGATCCCTAGAGGAAATTATGTCACAAACATGGACAGTTGTACTGGCGGCAAAGCTTTATTTTTGTAAAATTACAGTTTGCACTATCTTTGTAAAATATGCAGATTGAACCCAAAACACAGCTTGTACAGCAGAGCAGCTGCTGCAGCAAAAGCTCAGCAAGGTTTGAGAAATCCTCCAGAAAAGGTGCTGATCAGAGAACCGATCGGTTTTGTACCTCGAATCTAATACTCAGAAGATAATCTACTCCAGCGAAGGTTGGCTCTTCAGCATAAGTTACCACAGAGTTACCACACTCCTTGTTAACCCTCTGTGCGTACCTCTTTTTGACTGCTTTGGTCAGGTTTAGATTGCCACAGTCTCACATTGGTTGCAATAAAGACGCTAGCTCGTCTGCTATTAATAACGACTCACTAAGTGAAACTTTAAAACTGTAAATGGAGACCGTTCACGTATAAAGAAAAATTGTTTGCAGACAATTCGGCGTCTTCCATCCAAACTGCAGCCACAGCAGTCTGGTAACGACCAAAGCAATCAGAAGGAGGTTTCTGGTTCCATCTGTGCAACCTTCAGCAACCAATCACCAGTCAGTCAGGGAGTAGACCTTTTTCCCCAGCAACTGGAAGTTGCCTGGGGGTCACCAGCTGGAGGTCTTTAGGCCCATATGACTGCGACCTAATCCTGCTTCATACTACAGGCTTTAGTGTAAGCTCCATTACCCAACAAATAACTTCTTATAGCTTTTAAAATATTCACAGGAGATATTTCAAAGTCAAGTAGTTTCATCACTTCTCCATCACAGTGAATTTTTGAGGTCTGATAAGCTAAAATTATTCCATATTGCAAAGATTCAAGAATGTGAAGGGAACATTTGTTTAGCATATGTTCTTCTACAGCATGTGAAATATTTTGCAACTCCCAAATTTCTTTCTGAGAACCGTTTCTAATCCAGACTCTCATGTTTGAAGCAGCTGCTCCTGCTATCAGAAGTCATTGCCTTATTTATAATTAAGCATTTACACGTCGTGATTTTATTTCTCCTCTGATCCTTTTAAGTATGCCAGAAGAGGTCTCAGTTTCTCCTCCATTACTCTGTGATTGTGCTTTCTTCTTTACATCTCTTCATTCGCCACCTGTCACGTTGATCGAGTTGACAGTTTTTGGTGAAATCACTCGGCGTAAACATGCTCGGGAGGCGTCTCTCACATTAAAAAGCAAGCTGACATTTGCCTCCCGAGTCTGAAGAGGAGGAAGATGAAGTCTGCTCGGATGCGTTGATGACTAAGCGGCGTTGGTGTACGGGGAGGAACTCCACACCCCAGATGGAGAGTGACAGAATCAATTGTGCGCGTGTCAATCAGTCAGCCTCTGCGTTGGGTGTCTTCTACCACCGCGTGAGACAAAGCAATTTGGGATTGGGTGGAGTTGTCTACATTTTCTTGTTTGTTGTGACACCAGTCAGAGTTTTGTCAGCTGGCGCATGAGGATCTTTCCGGCACACGTTCAGTGAAATATGTCTGGTTTGCACAACCGTGTTGCAGAGAGGATTGCTTCCACCAACAGGTCACAACTGGATGGTTGGAATTCTAAACGTTTGATCACAACTAGACTCGAGATGTTTCCTTGTTTATTCTGTTCTATGTGATATCTTAAACTGGCTTAGGCTGAATAATTCATGCTTTCTAATTAGATCAGAACGGTTTGTTTCTAATTTATAAACTAGGAATAGCAACAAAATTCCAAATAAAAGGAAAAGACAGTGACATTTAGTTGATATGTGACTGTTGCCTTATTTTCATTCTTCCTGTCCTTCAAAGCCACTTGACATTGGCATTTACTCGTCTGCTCAATATGAATTAATGATCAGCAATTCCACTAATGGGATTAGGCATTGGTGACCAAACAACAATATCACAAGGCACTGCGATTAAATATGACATCACACCTGTGGCCTCTTTAGCAAAGGGGATGTCTATCCCTCCTTTGACTCTGGTTACATTTGATCAGAACACACAGTTAATCCGGTCTTTAAGTGATAAAAAATGACTGTTTATTAAGGCTGTTGTGTTCTTAACATATATTATGTATGTATGTTCTTAACATATATTAATGCTTTGTATCTTGTTCTATTTAATCTCAATAAGCCCCTAAAAACAGTCAGTGATCACTGTCGGCCTCTCTCGGTTTTTATTATCACTGTTCATTTTAAAGCTTAGTTTTTAAAACCTTACGATGTAACTACAGCCCAGCAGCAGTATATAAATGACTAACCTCGTATGATCTCAGTTGTTCTCCTGACTGAAGTTTGGTCCGTTTACAGCATCCTGCCATGCGATTGCATTTGTCCCTAACCATCGGGAACCCTCACATTAACTTTTATTGAATGGAAAAAAGTCAGCGTTCATCCTCCAGCTTCACTGTGTTTATGCTATGCTAACATAGCTGTGTTGCTAGCGATCATGTAGCATCATTATATACCAGCTAGCCCAACTTCAGTAAACCAACAAAAGCCACCGCTGTTTAATTTTCTGTCTTCATTTATGTTGGAAGTGATAGCAAAGCTGTACGTCTTAATTTTTTCAGAAATCCCTCAGTCAGAACATGCTATATCATGTTTAGATGGAAGCTAGTGAGCTAACTTCCTGCTAACTTCTAACTCTGTTAAATGTAATAAATTCTGTTTTCATGGATGCCTAGATGTTAAACTTAGATGTTACACCTGGTAGAGATGTAACATTTTATTAAAGATGAAAGAATTTAGACAGTTTTTAACTCTCTGTGATGCCGCAGTGTTCATTTGACTTTGGGGCCTGCAGCTGAGTTTGGGCCCAGGCACAGCTAATGACGTCAGACTTAAAGACCGGATCGGTTTGTTGGACATTTTCTCAGTAGTCTCATGAATCACAACAAAATCAATATTACAGGTTTGGTCATAAGTCCCACATCTTCCACCAGGGTGCTTTTTTTTTTAAAGTTTTCATGTTCTCGGGTAATTCGGTAAGAAATCAGCTCCAGTCCCTCCTCTTTGATGTCTCCTCTCTCTTCTCTTCTCCTTCGGTTCAGGATCCAGTGGATTTAAAGCACGAGGCAAGATGTTTGAAGTGAAATCCACCTCTGGGAAGCTCCTGTTCTCCGCCGATGAGCAGGAGGTGGTGGTGGGCGCAGACCGGCTCCGAGTGATGGGTGAGTGGCCGCCTTCAAAAGCCTTGAATACTCAGTTAGGATCTAAAGTGGGAAAATGGCTGATGTGCGTGAGTGCGTGGCCTTTTGTTTTATAGGTGCGGCTCTTGTTGCGATGTTGTTAATAAGGAGTTAAAACGGCTGTTTGTTGGTGGACTCACTTTTGGGAAGGTAAAAAGCTTTAACTTGAGATTCTTAGGACTTTTATTGTGGCCTTTTTAGGGGTTATCTTAGTAGTAACTGCTTTAGCTAAGATATACTACTTTCTTTCACACACAGAGAAACACACTGAGACACACACATGCGTTTGTATCCAAGCTGATGTAATGTGTCAAACTGACATACAATAAATGCAAAGCAGAGTAATGTAATGCTTATATTAGCATCATAAGCAGTCGATAGTGAGAAGAGCAAGGCTCAGATCTCTGCTGGTTGTAGTCGTGTATGCCAGGAGTAAGATGACAACTAGCAAAAAGGATGAGGAGGATTGTTTGTTTGTTTTTTTCCAGAGAGAGAAATTCAAGCTAGGTAAGAGAGTGATGTGTTGGGGAGCTCATATTCACCAACAGGACTCTTGGGGGGGGGGGGGGGGGGGAGAGGCTGACATGTTAGTGCTTTAGACAAATGAGTTTTGTGCTTATGACGGGAGATAAGAAGTGACAGAGTTGTTCTGACTGCCACGGCCAGTCGGCCTCCGAGTGACGCCGCTGCGACAAATGATTTCCTGTGAGAGCAGAGGGGTGTAACGGAGGATGGTGAAGACAAAATTAGCTCACAGACAACATCATGAATACAAGCATAAACAAAGCATCTGCATACAATTAACGCTCCAACAGAGAGGATCATCCCGGAGTCTGCCTGCAGGAAGTGGCAGATTTAAGCTTAATGTTGATGGCCCTTTCTCATAAGGTCATGTCACAAGACTGGAGCTTTGACTTAAACAGAGACTCTGTTTGACATGGATGCCCCGCCTGAGGGTCGTTAATGAGCTGAGGGTGAAACTGTGTTTTCAGCGCTGCAAAAATGGGATTTTGATTTATGGTGACAGTGAATGAAACCTGCGAGGTCGTGCTTTTCCCCTGGAGCTGAGGATGGTTTTCCAGAACATACATTTAACTGCATTCACTCTCTTCTCTCACTCTCTTGATCTGATGGGGTCGTGGGTTTTAGGGTTTGAGGCTAGGGTTGTGCTGATCACCGGAGATGGCTTAGGATAGAGTTGTATGAACCATCTAGACCAGGGGTCTCGAACTCCAGGCCTCGAGGGCCGGTGTCCTGCAGGTTTTAGATCTCACCCTTGGTGATTAGTTCATTACCAGGCCTCTGGAGAACTTCAAGACATGTTGAGGAGGTCATTTAGCCATTTAAATCAGCTGCAGGACACTGGCCCTCGAGGCCTGGAGTTCAAGATCCCTGATCTAGACTCTAGGGCCATGCTGAGTGAATATTGTCTTTATGTGGGCAAAAGATTCTTGGCTTTTCAGGAATTATTGCAAGGGGAGGATAAATTGGCATGTAATACAATCGCTAAGAGATCCAGAGGTGTTGATCAGGAATGGGCATGGTGGAGCCTTCCACGGAAAACTGTAATGTGGTCTAAGTCATTGATGAAGGCGCCTCGTTATGAAAGTCAGGTTGCAGAAGTTGATGTTTGTTTGATGTCTGTGGTAAAATCTCAAAGTGCAGGGAATATGTGGTCAAAGCAGACCTTTCCAGGGATGCACTGAAAACGCCAAAGCAGCCATTTGGTACGCTTTGAGAAGGAGACTGGCCAAACTGAGGTCAGGTAGTCTGCCATACAGAAGTTTTTGTAGGTGTTGTGTGCACCATTTTATAGACTTTTTTTGGCGTGTTTACATCAGTTTTCCACACTTATCCAACAGAATGAGTGTACGTTCCTGAATGAGATGAACAGTAATACAAAAAATGTAATATTTAGTGAGATAATAGCCGCCTTCTTTAATTTCTTCCTTCCCTCCCTGTTACTTAAAAACGTTCTCTTTCTCTCTGCTGCTTCCTCTGTGACATCATTCCCCATTATTTTTGCATCTGCCATCATTCACCGACGCTCGCCCGTCTGCTCCATCCATTCAGCAACATTAATAGAGAAACAGATATTTGAAGTCTCTCCTCTTTGACTGGGCCACCCATTTCCAGTTAAGAGCTCCAAAGGGTTCACTCTCTCTGACACACACCTTTCACAGCACTCTGTGTGAGCAATTACTCTTCATCCTCATCTACATTCATTTACATCCTTTCCAGCCTCACTGAGTCAGACTTTATTACTGTCACCGGTCTCTGCAAAGTGCTCCTCTTGATGGAGGGAGGCACAGACGGAGGCTGGTGACGGACGGCACAGAGGAGAGGAAGGACAGGTAGCGCTGTGAGTTGTTTAATAGAAAGGTGTAGCTTTTGTTGCAATATTTATTTCAATGTCTCACATTTGGTGGCATAACCAGACTGTATTTAAAAGATGGATGTAGCCACCTTGACTTCACCCGTTGGTTTCTGGACTGGTTTTTGATGCATTTCCAAGCCTCAAAGGTACAAAACAGGACAAAAGTCTCAAATCATTTCTTTATATACTGCTAAATGAGAAATGGATGGAAACAAGGCAAAAAAAAGAGTTTGTATAATTGTAACAAGTTTGAAAGTTAATATATGGTCTGCTCGTATGTGTGGCAGCTTCTCTGGATTTCTATAAGTAGTCTTCAGGAATCGTTCTCCAGGCTTTTTGAAAGACATTCAAAGCTCTTCCTTGGCTGTTTCTCCCTTTTTGTTGTCTGTCAGGATGATCCCACTCTGCTTCAGTAATGTTGAGGATCAGGCTCTGGGTGTTTTTCGGTCCAGGTTTGCTTTCACTGCATTGGCAGCGTGTTTGGGATCGTTGTCAGTCAGGTGCTTTCTTAGATGTATGAACTTTTTCTCCCCGTTTCCCTTCCTGAAAATGTCGTATTGACAGCCACCCTTGACTTAGGCCATTTCTGATGAAGCTTCAGTGAACAGTAGGTGGACAAACTGAAGGATCAGATCCATCTCTCAGGTTACAATATAAAGCACCTTGGGGAAACTGTTGATGTGATTTGTGGCTGTATAAATAAACTGATTTGAATTCCTCCACTTGTCATGTTCAGCAGCTTTTTTTTTTTTTTTTTTTGACAATTTAAAGCCTGAATCATGAAATAATTGCCATAAAATTCCATTTAAAAAATGGAGTGTTTGCATATTATTTTTGATTTCTATCATATTGGCTACATCTGCCAGTTTTTTTGCATTTGCTTAAAAATTTCAGGGAGGAGAATGACGATGCATGATGCATGCAGACGTCCCAAAAACAAAAAAATAATTAATGATCAAATATACTACACCAGTTAAGAACACTACACACTGTGCTTAGATATGCTGAGTTTGTGCTGAGCTCATGCTCTTGGAGAGTCCCTATTTTGGTGCAAACGTTCTGTTTAGTGCCTGTCAAACTGTTCGTTTTGATGTCTGTGAAGGTTCTCAGTCATCCAGGTCATCGTAGTCTAAGGAGCTTGGAAAGAAAAGCGTCTGGACTTCTTTAAGTTGCTTGAAGACGTTTCACCTGTAATCTGAGAAGCTTCTTCAGTTCTAGGGTCAAATGGTGGAGAGTCCCAGATTTAAGCCCTGTGGGAGTGTCCCCCAAGAGGGACAATGGACCTCCTAATGATCTTCTACCTAATCACACGAGCCAAGGTGTGAAGACGGGTGTAGGTCCACCCCACCCTATCATGTGATTTCCTGAGGTCAGATGGCCCAGGATGTGAGTGGGCGTTAAGGCGTCTGGGGAGGGAACTCAAAACTGGATTATAGATGGCAGACAGTTGGTGTCGTAAGCCCCGCCTCTGTTCAAAGATGGTCGCTCACAGTGGACATAGATGCTTCTTTCACTCCTCTTTCAAACCATCTGTCCTCTCTGTCCAAAATGTGAACATTGGCGTCCTCGAAAGAGTGATCTTTGTCCTTTAGATGCAGATGAACTGCTGAGTCTTGTCCTTGCTGGGTCTGAAGTACACTGTGATGTCGTACTTGGAGAAAACTCTCCTGAGTTTTTCCGATACACCGGTTACATAGGGGATGACAATGTTGTTGCGTTTGTCTTTCTATTCCTCCCGAGTTGGTGTCTGATCTTCTTTTCTGTGCCACTTTGCTGACTTGATGGAAGCCCAATTAGGAAAACTGCATGTCAAATATTCATTGATGATGTTAGTTTTGATATTTATTGTTCTTTCAACTAAAGAAATGGGAACAGATTACGTGTTTTTGCAAAAGTGCCTCAAGTTGTCTGTTATGTGTAGACACAACACTGGTTCACCTGTTGAGCTACATGTGTTTTTATGCTTAAATAGCTCAAAGAAGCATTCCTCTGATGGATCGGACTGAAGGTGAATGTAAAAGCAGCCAATGTCCAGAGAAAGACTGTGAAAACCCTCAGTAAGCCTGGAGAGCCATTAATCAAGGCTACTTTAAAAATGACGGGAATGTCTGGCTCCTTGGAAACAGAATATAAAGAGACGAAGGCTTGACACAGCGCTACAGCTGCTGTTGTGATTGCTTTTGGTGGAGTGCTGCTCGAATACGTAGTTTCACTCACCAAAAAATAAGCACAAACCTCACTGACAGTCTTTATCAGATAATTTCATTAATATTTCTGCAGGAGGTTACAAACTGAAATGATCAGTGCTGCTGTTGGTGTGCAGTTATGCCTGAGTTTGAATTCCAGCTTCATTAGCTGCTTCTTCTAACTCTTCTTTTACTCAACACAGTTCAAAGAGCCCTTCGTACTTCCAGGTTATGCCCTCTTGAGACAGACGCGGCAGGAAAAACGAAGGAAATCTGAATGAAACTCGAGCTTTCTCAGCAGCTCAGTCCACCGTGGCAACAACACTAAAAAGCAGTCGGGAGCGGTGGCAGAGAGAGAGCACCCGCAATTTGTCAATTACTCCGTTTATCTCCACAGCTGCTCGACGAGGCCGCTCAAGGCGACGGGGATAATCAAACACCTTGGCATCGGCTGCCTCGGCAGACGCAGTCAGCTCTTTCAGCTCCTGAAAGATTTCTGTTATTCTCAAAGGTTCTGAATGTAGGTGTGTTAGACCGAACTGCGCTTCGTGTCTGTTATTGTTTTACTCCTGTGTTTCTTAATCTTGTCTTTGAGCTTCGCTGCATTTGTCTAATTTCTAAAAAAAACGTGTGAAGATTTTCAGTGTAGCTGCGATACCTGAATTTCACTTCTTACAGTATATTTTCTTTTTTCGCTTCGAGTTTATTTTGTCATTAACACAAAAACACTTGTACAAGAATTTAGCCCCAGACGAGAACAAGCCGAAGGAAGATTCAGTCTTTATATTTCACATTTCATGCTCTGAGAAATGATTCGGTCCGTGCTCAAAAAATATTGGAGTCCTGGATAGATCAGGCAGAGATATTATATTCGCTGTCACTGCTTCTGTTTATTTGGCTGTTGTGGGATCTTAAAGATGGAGTTTGAACTGCGAATATTGATTGTTGTCATCTAAAGGCAGGAGTGGAAATAACATGTTGTATGTAGCACTGCAACAATCTTTTAGAGAGGAGGTCGGGATGGAGGAGGTATCTTTTCTTTCCACCTCCTCCATCCCCGTCAACGCTGCTGTTGCATCTATGATGTCATGTTGCCCTTAGACAGACGTATTTGTCTGATGACTTGCTTGAAATATAAATGCATTTATTGTGAAATATCACTTTGAGAACAGGTTAAGACTCGTAGAAAACATAGTGTCGTTTCTGTTGACTTAAATAGACCAGTGATGTTAACAAAAGATATGATTTATAAGTGTTATAGCAAACATAAAATTATGTAGAGAAGTAGACATATATATCTAAAAAGGATCTGACAAAAATACCTCTAATAAAGTAGATTCTCATTTCCGAGTGTGGCCTTCACTGGGACTGAATATATTTCTGGTATTCAGATCCAACTGGACACGTTTTTCTTGCTTACACCCACTCGGTCCCTTTCTCTGTTTTCTCTTTAGTTCATGAATAGGAAGGACGTGCAATGGCTTGGTCTTTGACTAGTACAAACAGTTGGAGAGCAGTGTGTGACACAGTTACAGTATGCATTATTAACTTTGCATGTGAGTGCGCTCTTCTAACAGACGGCTGAAACAGCAGCTGTAGACGAGCTGCTGTCGGTTCTGTTGTCCCATTGACGTATGAAGGCACCGCGGAGGCTTATAAAGCTGCCACATGTCATTACCAGGCCCATCGTTCCTCCCCACCAATAAAATACATAATTATCCCCTGTGTGTAACTTTAATTGGTCCAACTGAGGTCATTGGAAATCCATGACGCCGCCATCAGTGCCTTCTACTATTTATAGTCTAGTCAGACACGGTGGCAGGCTCCCAGCTGACGGACAGTAAATGAGAACACAAACAGAGGGAATGTAATGATAGGATGGGTCAAACCTGACCTAAATCCTTTATGTGGATTGTTTTTGCTCATTTTAGCAGCTTTTTGCTTTGTGGGAAAAGGAGCTGGAATGGTCATCGACTTTCGTCGTCGGTTACGTTTGTTGTATATCAACGACATTTTTCAAGCTGTAATGGCTGCTTATAATCTTCCCCAGGATTTTTCCCCCACATTCAGGAGAAATGTTGAGTGTTTTAATTATTATTACGTACTAAAACATGTAACTGAACTGTGGTTTCTACCTACAGTGTGGTCTAATTGTTTGTCATGTCTGTGTCAGAATTCCTTTCAGTTTTACTGCATCAGGGTTCAGTTTTATAGTGTAGTGAAACTGCACTACATCAAGGTAAAGAATCATTCTGAGCTTGAGAGTCGATGTAAACAAACACGTGTGGCATGCTGGAGATCAAAGTGAGGTCAAAGTAAGAAAAAAATGAAACAGAAGTATAAACTGCAAAACTCTGAGCACATAGTTTGGATCGCATGTGTTCAGAGTCGTTTATTAATGTGTTGCTTGACTGTGAAACGTCGGCGTGTCCGGTCGATGTGAGCTAAATAAAAAGCCTGAAGGCCAGCAGAGGGAGGCTGGAGCAGAGGTTTGTAAGTCACTGGGTCAGCTGATATTCCCACAGCATATCTCCTCGTGAGCTGCTCGGACCCTCCTCGAGTCAAACTGCAGCTCCAAAATAAGCACTGCTCGCTCATGTGGAGTGAGTGTGCCGACTGGTTTTTACCTCAGAGCTGAGAAAGTGCAGAGCGGTCGACTGTGCTGATAAATACAGTATGAGGTTATTATATATATTTACGAATGCAGGAATATTCCAACTTTTCTAGAATAATACAGATTATTTTAACTGTTATCACTGCTGTTGTCAGTCATGTTTTTCTGCTTTTGTACAATTTTGATTAAATTGGTAGATTTCGGTCTTTGGTTCTTTAAAATTGAGCTTAATGTCAAAAACATCCAGGTGGTCCAGGTAGATCGGCTACTGTAGCTGGCTACAGCTGATCTTACTGCCAAACCACTTGACATGACAGAGCTGATGACCTCCTCCACATCTGATTCGTCTGTTTTGGCATCCCATTGCATCTGCAGGCTGCTTTGCAATCCACAGCAGCTTACGTAGTTCCTCTGACCCATTGATCCACAGCCATGTTTTTCTGCTATTATACAGCTTCATCCATCCATCCATTGTCTTCCGTTTGTCCTTATCAGGGTCGCAGTACCTAAACTGTCATGTCTTGAGGCATCTTCCTGGACACAGTTCAGGCAGACCACTATGCCAAGCTCTGTTGCAGTCAAGGTAGATCTATGTTCATGATTCAGTTGGCAGTTCTTATATTTTTGCATCTGTAATCTTTGTTACCCATGTCCAGTCCATTCCTCCTTTACCTACTGATTTCTTCATGTCTTCCTCTGTGTGTGTCTGTAAAGGCGAGGATGTCCCTGAACAAAATGGTCCAAAATATTAAAGCGCGACACGTTGTTTTTCATCTGAGATTGAAATGTGGGCATTAACCGATTATTCCCAATTTCCCAGGATTATTGCCATTCATCCATGTCCGTGTTCTGCTGTCAGTGCTGGATGTCCTGAAGCGTCTCACAGTGGTTATTGTTCAACTTTGCTTTTAAGAAACTCTGGTGAGTGGTCCAGGTGGCGTGGGAAGATTGTGTGCTGTGTGCTGCCACACGCTGGCATGCACCACAGTTCAGATAGTTTTGATGCTACTGCACTTTGACAGTCTAACCCTGAGGGACGAATTCAACCCCTTGAATGTCAAGGAAAAGAAGAGAAGCATTGTCCTGGTTTCACTCTCTCCTGACCCACTGCCTACAGGCTTAGAAACTGTGGACTCTTCAAGTGATCAGGATGTGACTTCTGGTGATCTTAAAAATAGCAGCTGTCTAGACATGCCCAGAAAAACGAACTAAAAGGGGATATGTGACCAAATAAAATGGGTATGGGTGATTTTTACAGGCCCATTCCTTTAAATCTGATCACCCCTCATTGCTTTGACTGGATTCCAGTTGAAACCTGCTCTGACCAGAGTGCTGGCATTGGACAGAATCAGTCAATGTGAAAAGCGTTTTGACAATGAGCTGTGCTTATGAGGTGCGATCAAAGCAATGCTTGCTCGGGCAACAGATCAGGACACGACAGAGCTGTTTGTTTTCAGCGAAGTGTCTCTGTTTTTGTGTTAAAACTACTGAGGCTCACGTAATGAAACCAGGCGTGGAGAAAGTGGATGGACAAGGAGAATTGGTGTGGACGTAGATCACTTTCAGCAAAGAGAGAGAGGCCAGTGGCCTCTGCAGAGGATGCGCTCTCCTTCAGTGGCCTTCTATTTTAAACTGTAATTAGAGCAAAAACCCCCTTGAGATGCATCATGTCAGGTTTTTTCATGTCGATTTTTCTAACTTTGTCAGTGTCTTTGGCCAGTTAGAACTTTTGTCCTACTGCTGGACACTAAATCTGACCTTAGATTTGATATTTCAGTCACAAAGGCATGTTTGCCATTTTCGATCTTGGGGCTTAATTTAAATTTGAAGCATATAACTCGGGTTGGGTCACATAACCCTGAATCCGCCCTTAGTTAGGTTGTAAGAGGCCCAGGCTGCTGGAGGACATCCCATGATGCAGTGAGTGTTTCTTCTTCACTCACTACGTGTTTATGCACCTTATTCATCTCTGGCTCTCACTCCTATAGTTTGTCTTTTGTCCTGTCTTCCTGCCCCTCACCCTCATCCGGTCACAGCAGATGGTCCCACCCTGCTGGAGGTTTCTTCCTGTTAAAAGGAGTTTTTCCTTCCCACTGTCGCCCAGTGCTTGCTCATCGGAGGTGCGGTTTCTTTCTAATATCGTAGGGTCTTTACACTGCAATATAAAGCAGTAACTGTTATGGTAAATTGGCGCTATATAAATAAGATCACACTTCAGGATGCCGTGGCATTAATGCTGGGTGGGAAGAAGAGCTGACTTGCTTGTCAGTGTTGCAGCACGATGGCCCTGCCAAAAAGTTAATCAGTCTTAAGTTACCAGAGGGGCGAATGTAAATGTTTGCAGTGACTATTTTGGGGAGGTGTTCAATATGAGCATTGCGTATCCTCCCCAATGTATTTGCCCATGCAAATAAGTTGTTTGAGAATGTTGTTTTGAGACCCCAGCAGTGATTTTTTGTAAGACGTGTGCCGTCTGGCAGGCCGACACAGTGAGCGTGATTACAGACCTTTATGTAAAAAACTAATTGGACTGAGTTGGGAATTGAAGCTGAGCCGTCAGAGTTGAAGGTAAAATGTGTTTCTGAACCAAATAAACATAAAATAATTCGTCTGCGTTAAGCTCTCGTAATCCCTCTGTGTTTGGGAGGCAGATAAATTTCTGTTATTTTTGTGAATTTTAAGAATATTTTTGTCCTTTTCTTTCTTTCATCCCCACATGTAAACACACACAAACACCTCGCACTGCCTTCGGTGTAATGAGAGCTTGCCAAAATGATCCAAAGGCCTTGCAAAAATCACAACGTTACCCAATGTTTTTTTTCTTTCTTTTCCTGTCTGTTGGAATTATAATTAAACTCCTTTCATTACCCTCAATTATGTCCCATTGACTCTCTGAAGCCTGCGCCAATTCCAGCGTATTCAGGCCCTGATGATAGTGCAGGCTAGACTGTAGGGGGAAGAGGAGAGCAGAGGAGAGGAAGAAAAGAAAGGTGAGTGGAGGGAAAGGTAATTGCAATAGTCTTTGCCCTGTTTGAGGCGCGTTATCAGCACTTGGTCCGCTTTGATGCGCCCACTGAGTAATTACCACTCCACATTATAGTTCTCAGCCTTTTTCATATTTTTGCAGAGGCAAATCAAGGATGGTGGTGTGATCACAGAAAAGCATCATGAAAGCAAACGATTTTTCTCTTTTCTTTCTTGTGTGCGATCTCATATGAAAGCTTTCACTGCACTGACTTCATCTTCTCCGGCAGTCGGAGGTGACAGTGAGCCATCTCGCTGCTAAAAATCATCAGTTCAGATTTGGCCAAATGGAGGCATGTTGCATTTGTACAGACGATTCGCTGAAGACAAATTTAGAGGAAACCTCCCAGCTTTACCCAGAGAGAAGACATTCGCATTGTTTAAGCGTTTTAAACACACGTTTTTTTCTCAAGGGTTTAATATTTTTATTTTAAGAAATGAAGTGTTCATTTAAACAATTATGACTGCAAGCACATTTAAAAAATTACCATTTAAATACACTTTGAGTTATGAGACTTAATATTGTTTCAGTGATTTTAGATCATTTTTCTGGAAAGCTGCCGGGGTCTTGTGCTCATTTCCTCACCCATCACTGTTCTGTTCAAATTTAGCACAATCCTTCAAACTATAACAGTCTTTTTCATGAGAAATAAACCGGGCTGAAATACAAGTGCTTGGTTTATTTTTGCTTTAATGCAACTCTAGTTTATGCAAAAAGATGCAAGGAATGTTTGCAGAATTTGGTAAGAGGACAACTGATGTTGTGATACTCAGGTCTCTGCATGTTGAATGTTTTGGAAATCATTCTGTTAGATATAAAGTACCTCACCATTAATGTTGTAATTAATCAATTTGATCACATACAAATGGTCAACGATCAGCTAATGTTAACATCAATTATCCTTTTTTTTTTTTTTTTCTTGTTCCATGTTTGGATGTGGACTGCACAGCCTCTGCCACAAGGTGGTGCTATTTAGTAAGTGAGGCAAGCTGTTCGTAAAAAAAGAAAGTAGCAAAAGAAAGAAACTTTTCTTCTTTGGGGGTTTTTTATTGTTGTTGTTTTCGCTACCCGATCCGTACCGGAAACCCGATCGGTACCCCGCATGCGCAAATCTTACGTCACTTCCTCTCTTTGCCAGCATTGCGACGTTCAATATATTTGAATGATACTGTTAGCGCCCAGTTAGCTCCTAGCATTTCTCAACAGCTCTGCCTCCTTTTCGACTACCGGGACATTTAAACTATGGATAATCCGTATACAAAGAAATTTATGCTTTTCTCCTCAACACAGAGCGTTCCCCAATTGAACAACAGCGCCGTAAAATAAGAAGAATGGCGCCTAATTACAGAATTAATAATACAGACTTTGTAATATGTCACGTGAAGATTCAGCAGCCAGATGACGTGTTTACTGGCAATTGACAGTGATAGCGGACATCATCATCACTATTCCAATCAATCCTCTCCACACAGACGAGCATAAACACACTCGACTATCAATAAATCAAATTTAACACACGTTTGTAATGACGCTAATTCAGTTTACATTCGCTCGGTCAGCAAGTGGCAGTATCCTCGAACACTGGGGTGTAAACTGCCATTAAACGAACAGAAGAAGAAGAAAACCCCTGCACATGCGCAGTACGGATCGGGGAGCCCTGATCCGTCACTATCGTTTTATTTTTTTTGTTTTTGTCTACATTATATTAAATTTTTCATTATCGGAAACATTTTAAGAGGTACTTATTATTCTTAACATCTTAACAGATACTCTGACCTGTAACTATCGTAAAATGCTTCGACCGGAAGTAGACACCTTTCGCGCATGCGGGGTACCGATCGGGTTTCCGGTACGGATCGGGTAGTGACAGTTGTTATTGCGACTAAAAAACGAAGGAAAAACAGGAGGAAGGAGTACCGCAGAAAGCTTTTGGTGAACTGTACATCAGTACACGATCCACCATGGTTGGTTTAAAGTCTGGAATTAAAAAACTTATGAATTATGTTAACGCCATAACCGGCATAATGCGGCAAATCTCCGCTAGCGAGTTTGCGCGTGGCTGAACGGGGCGATCCACGCTAACTCGCTAATGGAGATTTTCCTTGTTAATGTGGTTATGGCGTTAACGTCATTTTAACGAGATTAACGCTGACAGCACTAAAATAAATATAAACACTTTATTTATTGTTCATTTAAATTAGTTTAAAACTTCCAGTAATATGTTTAAAAAATATTAAATTTTCTTATATTTTATTATTAGCAGGAAATGGTCATGAAATGGAGCAGTGGCTGTTAGAGGCTAGAAGTAAAACTGTTAATGGAGTTCAAATCTTAAAAGGTGAATCATCACAAATTCAAAATTAATCAAAGAAATAAATTTCTGAATGACTGATCAGCAAATGTTCTTTTGCCAAAATAACCTTC
This sequence comes from Rhamphochromis longiceps, assembly GCF_057381845.1. Taxonomy (NCBI): domain Eukaryota; kingdom Metazoa; phylum Chordata; class Actinopteri; order Cichliformes; family Cichlidae; genus Rhamphochromis; species Rhamphochromis longiceps. The sequence goes on from NC_140566.1 coordinate 33,221,182, forward strand.
GGCCTCCTGCTGGACATAAGAAAGAATGCAGTTTAAGACGCTTCAGCGATGGCTTAACTTTTAAGACCCGACAGCTGCGAACTTCTTTAAGTTTGGTGCTTTGAAATGAACTTTCAGAAGATTCAGTGTCAGGACTCGGGACTTCACACAGATGAGTGCAAGTTCACAGGTTTCTGAGGAGAGGAGTGAAAAGTGTGAAAGAGAATATTTTAATATTTGAATTTCTGTTTACACAGTTTTAAATTTAAGATGAAAAAAATCTCTCTGGGCTGTTTTAAACGATGCCACATCACGGCTAACGGGACAACATCTGCACACTGTGGTCACTCCAGAAACTCGTCCACAGAGGATGTGTTAAAAGTGGGATCAGAGGAAGCGTTTCAGTTGGCAGATGGATGAAAACAATGCCAAACTCATAACACTTTCACAGCTTAACTGTATAATGTAACACTCACACTGAGAGAGTAAAATAGAACGGCATCAAATATTAATTCAAGGACTCCAGGGAGATGGAGGAAAATGAATTTTTCAGTGGTGTGATTCTTATAGTTGATTTACAGAGAGTAAAATCCTCGTCTCTTATTGTTGTGGCTGAACAGACCGTTTCAGGCCAAAGTCTGGTGCTCTGGATTCTCTGTAGAGCTGCAAAACACAGAATATCTCTGTGCAACGCATGCGCACCTCAGTGAACCTCCGAACTCCACACCTTTGCCCCATTTGTCTCAATTACATTTTCCTTAATGTCTCAAAGAAAACATTTTAAAAGGCTCCTAAAAATCTAATGTTTTTCTTTCAGTATTTCTCTCTAGCAGTCGATGTCATTTTATATTATTTATGCTGTCTGGATGGAGGTAATAGAGGGGATAAATAAGCCCTTTGCAGACAGTTTTTCTCTCTTTCCAGATGATTTTGCAACTGAAAGTAGAAACCATACTGAAGCCCCTGAGTCTGTCTGCAGAGCAGAACCATATACAGTACTGCACTGCTAAGTTGTGCTGAAGCTTTGTGAGGACATACAAAGTAGACCCGTGCATTTCTCATACTGTGTTGGGTTTTGTGCAGTGATTTTAATGTAAATCAGAGAAAAACACATTTAAGTTGGCCCTGAGATGTGATTTGGCCCATCTCAAGATGACAGTTAGGTCAAACCGAACTAAACTGGTTCTTATATAGTTTGTTTCTGCTCTGCTTGAGCACCCGGAGAGATTTATAGCGCATCTGTTATTCACCCATTCATCCAAGCACTGTTTTCTGTATCTCAGTGCTTTCTGTCTAATATCTACCCTCTGATGAACACATTGGGAACAGCTCAGGGTTCAGTATCTTGCCCAAGGATACGTTGACATACAGATTGGATCAACCACGGATCAAACCGCCAGCCTTGCAATTAGTAGATAACCTGCTCTACCTCCTGGGCCACTGCATCCCCAAATATATAAACCCAACCTTGAGCAAGACTTGGCCACAGTAGGAGGAGGAACTCCCTTAACCAGGGTGGGACCTGCAGGAGATCCAGCCTAAGGCTGGGTCAGTCATGTTCAGCTGGGGCAGGTGAAGAGAGTGCAAACAACAAACCACACAGAGTAAAAACTGTGGGAGCACACAAAGGTTAACGACACACAACAGTCGTATACACTGTGGGCCTTCAAGATGTGGTGAGGCCCGATTGTTCATCTGTATGTGAGTTCAGATTCAATTCTGATTTTAACAAGGAGCTGATGAAGAGACGCTAACATGGGAAACCTTCTGTGTCTAATAAAGGATTTTCAAACTTCAAGGGCAAACAGAAAATAATGAATTACAAGTCCGATGTCAGTCTGACGCTATGTTGATTCTAGCAACGTTTAAGTGGAAGGGGAATTCAATTTTCCCCAACCAATCACTAGAGACCAATGTAGCCCAACAACTCTAATGTCATTTCATTTGGGGTCTCAAAGGTGGAAGGAGCAAAGTAAATAAAGCTCATCATGTTCTTCCATTTGTCGCTCTGTAGCCTCCAGGGTTCAGGAAGCAAGCACACAATCATCGGTTTTTAAAATGTTCCAACAATTCACAGCTTTGTTGGACTTTGCACTGATGCAGTTAGACAGTCCAAACATCCGAGACAAGAATGACCAAAGTTCAGCACAGAAGTAAAAGCTGCATGGACAGGATGTTCCTGATTTTAATGACATTGTCTAGTCACAGAATTAAAGAGTCTGAGTTAAAATGACTCAGGCTCCTCGTGGTAATTTGGAGGTGAAGGTGATCCAGACATACTCAGTTTAAGCTGAGTGCCGGTCACTAATCTGTGTGTTTTGCAGCTGCGTTCATGACTCTGCAATAGCATCGCCTGTCATTTCTACAAGTTATTGAATTTCACTGAGGTTCCACGGTCTATGGACGCCATGTTGGAGCTGGTCTCTGCTCTTACATCTTCCAAACACACCAACTTCAGTTTTAATCTTCACTAAAACTTCTTGCTTGAAGAGCAAAAAGTTTGTTCCAAATACCCTCAGTTTCCTCTTATTTCAGCATCTTTATTGTGTGCTTGACAGGCCGATCTTAAACCAGATGGCAGATTATTTCACTCCGAGGTCAAATTGCAGAACAATTTTAGCATCGACCTCTTTTATGCGTTCACCTGTTTTGATGATCGAAGTCCAGGAGCTGCATTTGGGGCTCTGAAAGAGAAAAATCGCCATTAAAACATTCATCCTCATGTCAGACAGACAGGAAGAAGGAATTTAATTGGAGATTTTTGAAAGGACAGCTCCATACAAAGAGAAGCCTTTCTCATTCTGCTCTTCTACAGTTGATCTCTGGAATTATTTTACCCACGCCTTTGACCTCAGCTTTCTCCCCTTCAGGATCTGATTTATTCTCGGTCATTACTGAAACAACGCCGACCTTCCAGCTTCCAGCAGACTCTTGATCGCAGGGTCGTGACCAGAGAGGGCTCGGGGATCAGCTGCCCTCTCCGCGCTCGCTCTGACACGTCTGACCGACTCTGCCTCGTCTGTTTTGTAATGAGGGAAGTCTGTTTGTGTTTTGATGTCTTCCTGCCAAGCGCTCAGAGGGAGCTGGCATTATTCTGCGTCTGTCTTTGCCCTGTGGACCCTCGGTAGCCTGAAGCTAACCTTGCACCAGACCTTTTTGCTCCAGGGTCGCCTCGTATGTTATGAAGCCTCAGTGTGAATATTCGCCCCTGGGAGCGTGTCGTTTCTCAGGAATTCTTGTGAGGACTTCTAATGTGTTTCTATTTCATGTCATGGACCATATTTCAAAGAAGACGGGGCAAAAAAGAGAGAGAGAGAGAGACTTTTGAGAATTTTGAACCTGGGATATCAAACCAATTGAGCCCCTCGGAGGAAGAAGGGTCCTTTTTTGGCCCTGAATTGTGCCTGCCAGGAGCAATCTTCTCCCGCTGTATGCTGCTCTTGAAGTTCAGTTGTATTGTGATACTATACAGAAAGGACACCTCATCTGTTTAAGAACTATAAGCTTCTTCCTTTTGTGTAGTGGCAGTATTTGTCAGTGCATATTTATTCTAGTACTTATGTATTTAAGTGTATTTTTAAACCTGTTCTTAGCTTACTGTGTCCACAACATGAATTAGCATGCTGAGTACGGAGCTGCATGCATGTGTAGCAAAAGTCTAATTTGTTTTTTAACCTTTAACAAACTTCAATTCAGTTTTATTTATACAGCGCCAAATCACAACAACAGTCGCCTCAAGGCGCTTTATACTGTAAGACCCTAGAATAATACATACAGAGAAAAACCCAACAATCATATGACCACCTATGAGCAAGCACTTTGGCAACAGTGGGAAAGAAAAACTCTCTTTTAACAGGAAGAAACCTCCGGCAGAACCAGGCTGAGGAAGGGGCGGGGCCATCTGCTGCGACCGGTTGGGGTGAGAGAAGCAGCAGGTGTTCAGCTGCTGGTGACTCCACACGTGCTGTCATTAAGTTAGGAATCTCTCACCACTGGTTTAGGAAGGAGCTTTGCAGTAATTGCACAACTGTTAATGAGTTTATGTTTGTGGCTTCCAGAAAGATTTTGCACATGTAGTCCTACAGCATCACTGCGTAACGCTGCATCCGCACTATCACAGCGATGTCAAACTCATTTAAGTGGTGAGACACGTGCAGCTCGCTTTGATCCACTTTAAGTGGACTGTCTTCTGTCTGTCTTTAACTACACATTTAGTATCTCTGCAATATCTTAATATAAGAAAACAAAATGCAGTTTCAACTGTGGGTCTTTGTTTATCTATATTATAAAGAAATGCTGCTGTGGTAAATTAATGAAGCATCAGCTCACTGCACAGACTCCACTGTAAGAAACAGGAGCTTTTCTGTCTTTTAACGTTTATTTGTTACTTAATTACTTTGGTGTAGTGTGAATGGCTGTGGTGGTGGTGGTTGGGGGAGAGCGGTATCAGTAGGAAAAGTTACAGAAATTTAGTTACAGTCACTGATTCTGGCCCCGGACCTTATGTTTGACACCTCGTCTTTAGGGGTTGGTGGTTGGAGACTGCAACTATTTGCAATGGTGCTTAGAAAACAAGGACCAGGTCTGCAGCCACTGGCAGTCAGCCGTAATCTTCAACGTAGCCTTGATGCATCCAGACGGTGATAAACTGCAATAAGATGGAATCAGTTTGCTCTCACTAACACCAAACACTGTTTATCATTTATTAAAAATGACATTTTACAGCTGCTTGAGTCTATTCATGAGAACAAACTCATGTTTGAATATTGGGACTGGATCTGCATGTTTGTTCACTGCGAACACTCATAGGATGTTGTATAAAACGCAGGTCTCTATCTTTTGACTGAGCTGGGAAGCGTTTGCTATGATTCGGGGATCATAAGAAGCTTTGAGTGGCGCCTCGGAGGCTTCGACTCTCAAACGTGATTCTCTGCAGGAATATATTTTTAAAACTTTGTGTAAGAAAACACCTGTAAGGTTTCCTATGACATTACACTTTATGAAAGTCTTGTTTTTTTGCACTTTTGATTCTATCAATTAACAGAGCCTTGCGTAACTATATAATGCGGTGGCTTGTCTTATGGGGAGACTATTAAAGTTTAAAACGGTCCGTATTTACTCCCACTGGGCGCCTTGGTTCAACCAGTTTAAAACAATCTTTTTAGGTCACCTGCCCTTTGAGCCAACTTTCTTTGGATTGGCTTGTTGGGCCTTCAGCGCTCACAACCAGAGCTTTGAGGCTGAAATAACCACACTGGGTTTTTCCTCTTTTTCTCACATCAAGGAGTGAAAAGAAAACAGTGTGAGGTCTAAAGCCTGAGCTTTTGACTCAAAAGAATGACTTCCTGTTTCCGTGCAGCACATTATAAAGACCCTGGACTGCGGTAAACCTTCACTTGAGGAAATGTCTGTCTTCACGAAAACTACCTGGATGATCTTCATCTTTATGTTCCATCAAAGCTCTCTCAGTCTCAGTCATATATCCACCCCGACAGCTTCAGGCTCACGCTTTTATTTCCAGCTCTCCTTTCCTCAGAGTGGACACCGTTAAGCCATAATAAGACCATAAAAGACTGTGGAGTTACTGCACGGGGCGACGTCACAGCCGAGAATTTATTCAAGCCGAGACGGAGGCAGGCTACATTTTATGGCTTTATCGAAGCTGAAAGGGAAATGTGCTCACGTGTGTGCAGCCACTGCACTCCTGTCAGCTGACCATGTTAAGGAGATGATGAAAGATCCATTAAACCTCCAGCGACTGCAGCTCCTGGGGACTGCATTAGATTTCAAACACACCAATAAAATGGGGTCATAATCGATATATTCCAGGTGGCGCCAACTTCATTTCATTTGAAAGTTAAAAGTGTAAAAGCAACATTTATATGGAGCAGGCGGTGCAGAAACAGTCTTCCAAAACTTTTTCCTCCCAACAACATCAACAATCACAAGTTGGCTGGATCTCTGTGCCTTGCACCTTAGCGGTCCTGTGAAGTGAACGTGAAGCTTTGTCCGCCGTGCACCTGAATGAAAAATTACACCTTTGTGTGTGCTGCGGGTCGTGTGTGTGTTTGCGCACCTCACACCTGGCTGGCTGAGGAGTTTGAGGACGTCTCCCACAGCCCTGATATAAATCCGAGTGCCAGCAGCCACAAAGCCAGATTAGATTGTAAGCACGTTGGAGGGAACGGCCATCTCTCCTCCCCTGTGCTCTGGGCATCCACAGCAGACGCCGTCCCCGACAAACAAGGCGAAGGTCCCGGCAAAGCCATTTGCAACGATCACGGCTGGCTTTGTTTGTTTTCAAAAGGCAGATATGTCAGCGACAGGCAGTGTGCGTCCTATAGGCAGTAGAGGAGCGTAATGTGCTCTCTGTCGTTATCCCCCCTCAACACGTAATGGGCCATCTGTGTGCGAGAGAGAGGCCGACTGTAGTTAGTGCTAATGTACTCATAACATCTAGCATGGAAGCATAACCGACAGCCATAACGCCATTCTTTTGTCGCTGATGGCTGAATTTCCTCTAAGGTGACTTTCACAGTCCTCTAAGATCTGTTTTTGCGTTGAAGAAGAAGAGAAAACAAGAAAAAACTCTTTTGAGAGTTTTTAAGATTGAAATTTTGTCCTGGTTTTTTACATCATGGCCCTTCGCTTTGCTCTGTCTCTGCTTCTGCAGACGGCTGACAAAACACACGTTCATTCGCCAGATCTTAACTTTAGTGATGAGAGCAAATGTGCAGATTGTTTCGGAAGCAATGCAAACAGAAACAAAACCGAGAGCGGATGTGAATTTGCACTCGCTCCACCTTCTGTTTACAATGTGCAGCCAATCAGAAAAAGCTGCTTTACAGGGAGGGTGGCTTTACATGAAGAGCGGCTGAAAAGGTTTGTTTCAAACAGAGGGCGAAGCGAGGGCCTGAAACAACACACAGTGTGACGTAAGTGAGGATTATTTTGCAGGATGTTCTCATTCCCGAGGCGTAACATCTCAACGATTTGTCACATCCCGCGGCGTTACTGAGGAATGTGAAAGGTGACCTTCCACGTTCTTATGCTACGCATCAGGTTATGGATGAAATCCAGCAGAATGACGCTCCCGCGGTAATACACGTTCCAGCCCTAAGCCGAACCTCATCCCGAACCTTAACCAGCAGGTTAATGACGTTAAATAGTGTTTTCCAAAGCAATTTTAGTAAAATGAACGAACATGTGTAAATTGATTCTAAATGGTTCTCATGTTTCCTCATTTTTCCGATCTCGTCATTTAGGGACGTGTTGGTTGCCCGGAGGCATAATATGTTGACGATTTGTCACCTAGTGTCAAATATTAAGCTTTGGGAGTGAGAACGAGTTGTATTTTGAGCTGAGAATCATGCAAAGCTACTCTAGAGAGTCCAAGGATACAAATATGGAGCTGAAAATAATAAGTCCACTTTGTGCTGATAATGAGCCTGGAAACCAGGGTTACTGTGCACAACAAATAAAGACTTGGAGAAGTCAGAAGATTAAAACCGTCTGTCTTTTGTAGAAAGGACACCCGCACAAAAGAACCGCATCTCGCCATCAGGCAGTTTCCATCTCCTGTTTGCTGACAGGCTAACATTAACCGCTTAGCCAAGCGCTAAACTAGCATTTTCATATTTCTTATGTTCAAGCTGTTGGTAATGTTCTTGTCTATAAGATTAAATCACATCGAGCCCAGGCTCCCGAGGCTGACAGACGCACGTTGCCTTCTTTCCTCTTCCTCGTGTTTCCTGGGTTTGACTGGAACAGCTGCAGAGGTGCTGATTAATGCACAAACAAGAAAGCAAACATGTACACAGCAAACACGAGTCGTCCCACCTACACGTCGTGTTCTAATTGTCACGATGGATTTTTCTTTTCCTTTTTTTTTTTTGTTGCTGTTGTGTAAATACCCCGCTACTTGTCATTTGCCTGAGCCCTGCCCTCATTTGTGTTTGTGTCTGCCATATGGCTCTCTCATTATCATCATAACAGGCACTGATTGAATGGGAGGGATGCACAGTGAGGATTTTAATGGAAATAAATGAGCGGCCGAGTTTTGAGACGCGTTATATCATTCGGTCTGTTGTCTGTGCTTTAAAATCACTCTTTAAATCAGCTGTATAATAAATTCATCACAGAGGAAATAAAAGAGTGGTTTTAAGGACTTTGTGAGCTGCTGTTATTTCAGACCATTGTTACCCGGCTACCCTGAGGTACCCCTGAGCAAGGTACCGTCCCTACACACTGCTCCCCGGGCGCCTGCTTAGTGGGCTGCCCACTGCTTCACTGAGTGAATGGGTCAAATGCAGAGAAAAACAAGTAATTTCCCCATGGGGATCAATAAAGTATCCATTATTATTATTATTATTATTATTATTATTATTATTATTGTTTGAGGTTTGACCTTAAACCCACCGAGTGTATATGTACAGTCCTGTGAGGCGCTTGTAAAACCACTCACCTCTCACATCGTTGGGGAGGAAATCTGGCCTCCTCTTCTTTATAGTGCAGCTTCAGTTCATTGAGGTTTGAGGTCTGGACTTCAACCCGCTGCAGCTCTAGCTGAGAGGTGACCAGCTCCTGCGGCTGCAAAACAAGCCAAACTCCTCACCCCTGCAGCATCGTGCTTGCAGTTGGTCTGAAGTGTTTTTGTGCTGGTTTGGTTTTCTACAAATGTGGCACCCTGAGCTCTGACCAGACATCTCCACTTTGGTCTGGTCTGTCCAAAAGGACATTATCCCAGAGCTCTTGTCGTTTTTTGTGCTGCTGTCTCATCTTTAGAGAGGAGAGGTTTCTCCAGGGGAATCCTTCCAATACAGCCATGCTTGTTCAGTCTTTTTCTGATTTCACTGTCATGAACTTCATATTTAACATGTTAAGTACGGCCTGCAGAGCCCGAGATGCAGTTTCTGGAGTTTCTCTGAGAACTCCACAGACATTGGCTTGAATTTGCTGGGATTGTTCCATTATGTTAAAACACACCTGAATTCTCCAGACCAGCAAACTAACAGAACGTCTGCTTTTATAGAGGTGCTCACACTTCAGTGAAATGCATGTACGTACTCACCGGGAGCCTCAAGTTTGGGATTTGGGCTTTCCTATTTTTGTCTCTCATCCTGAAGCCAGAAGTAACTATTAGAATAAGAGAGTAACAGAGGAGGATAACTGAATAACATCGATGCTAGATGGCTCAGCTTGAAGCTGCTGCTTTAAGTGGGGAGTTTAAGTGCCTGGCAGATGGACAGACCACAGCACACTGTAGCGGCCTGTTGTGGTAAAGAGGAAGTAATATTTGATGATTTGTTGAAGTCCCACAATGGACTGAAATGAAGGTGATGTGCTAGCTTTACCCAACATTTGGAGTTTTTGGACCACACCTCATAACTGGAAGAGTTTTTATGTTGGAGGTGCAGCAGCATCCGAGCTTACTGTGTCCGATGCCACCGTCTGACACTATCATATCCAACCAAGTTCCATTAAAAACAACAGAAAATATGTAATTTCAGATAAAAACGAGTAAAATTTGTCTAGATCAAATGATTAAGTGGCTGATCTTCATTCTTATTATTAAATATCGTCACCAACTGTAGCGAATAACTGATATAGAAAGATGTGGTAAATCAAATCCCCTTTAATCATATTTCTGAATTCAGTGTTGTCAGTTTTAAATACCTAACATCAGCTTCCAGAGAAAGGAAGTGTGCAGTCACTCAGACATCTTATTCAAATTTCATGAGTTTTAATGACAAACAAATGCATAGAAGATTAAATTAATACTAATATAAGTCATGTGGGCTTTAAATCCAGACATCGTGCATATAATTACCCAAAGCAACACTTTCAAAACCACAAACGAGCCAGTTTCTCATTTTCTTTTTTTTTCATGTCATGAAGGATTTTAATCGTCTTTTAGCGCCGTGGGCTGCTCGCCCCCTCCCCGTTAAATGTGTCCGGTGGCTCGTTTTCTCTCTTCCGCCCAGACTCTCCTCCAGCTCACTTTGACCTGGTATAATGAGACGGAGGAGAGCTAAATATATTTCATGATAATGTGCAATCTAACTGTCCTGTTGTGAGACTAAAGCCCGAGGCCCCCCCAAGGCCCCGTCCAGGCCCTAGACCCTCATCAGCGCTCCATCAAATCCAACATTCACCTTCATCCTCCCAGTCTTTGCCTCCTCTTTGGGCTTAACCACGAGAGCTATTAAGCAGAAATTTGACCCAAAAAAGCAGAGAAGAAGAGGCAAAGGGAAAAAGGAACAGCTGAGTGGAGGCAGAGGAAACGAAGAAGAAGCAAAGGTTGATAGATAACTGTGAAGGGCGAAGAAGAGGAATAAAAGGGCGGAAGAATAATTTGAGTCAATAAAAGTCGGGAAGAACGGGGATGGAAAGAGCATTTAAAAAGCAGAGTGACGGCCAGACCTCCGGATGAGCTCGAGGGAGACGAGACCAGAAGCTATTTATTTTCAGTGAATCTCACGGCCTCCTCAGATACAAATTTATGTAATTTAGTTGGTAAAGGGAAAGAGATGCACTTCAGGCAGACGGATGACACCAATTTCACTGGACTGGACCACCTTGAGCATCTTCAGCAGCGACTTGCAGGGGGTTCCTTATTCCAGAAGACAATTTCGACATATTGCTCTTATATCTGGCTTGTAGCTAATAGCAGTCATTGAATTTAATGAAGGGCTGCAAACAAGGGGAAAAATGTGCTTTGCAGGTAGCTAAATTGCTAAGATTGCTCTTTGTCTCCCACTGTGTCACAAAGTTTCAGCCGAGGAAAGACGCCGTTAATAAAAAGAACAAAGGTTCCTTCTCTTAAGTAACTCTCTGAGGTTCAGTAGCACTTGTGTTTCATACACACAAAAACATTATACATGCATACTCTACATGTGCATGCTCGCATGCAGTAAAGCTTAGCTGCAGACAAATCGTCTCCATATTTACATGCAAATTGGAAAATAATGAAAATAACTGAGGCTCCAGCTCAATTAGCTTTGCATGATTCACGGTTCAAAATAAGCCTTAATTATTTGATACTTTGCTTTCGAGATCACGCGCACTTACAGCTTCCAGATGAGGTGATGCTTTAGATCATAGCACCAGCTCAGAAAGCAAAATGTTCTGAGTTTAGTTAACAGCAAACAGTTTGCTAAAAACTATTTCTTGCTGTTGATGAATTAAATTCATCCGTGTGTGTTTGAGTCAGAATCTGATTCTGAATATAGACACAAACATCTGCAGCAACCCATTTAGCAGCAGGACGCATGTGTTCGGTAAATGCCGCCTTCATTCGCTGCTTGCTGTGAGATATAGTGGTGGATTCAGTCTTTCATTCAGAAGCAATGCAAGGCGGGCCCTCCTGCCATTAGCTGTCGTCTTTGCTGAAACTTGAATTTAGTGTTGTGATTAAAACCTTATTCTTCATAGCATCTTCGTGCACCATCATCTGTAGCTGCTTAGTCACGCTGCAAACAGGCCCACTGGATTCTCCTGTAACAGGAATCCTGGGAGATGGCCTGAACAAACAAGCGTGGCACGTTTGGTTTCTTCTGTTGGTCAAAAGCTAAAACATATGAGCTATTATCCCCAAAAAAAACCTGTTCCATAACAGTCAGCTAGTTCTCCAAGTCTGCTCATGAGCAGCTCCATATTTTTATTTCTGGTCTCTCCTACAGTAGCTTTACACGATTCAGTTCATAATAATGCTTAGTTCTCTACTTCTGGGTTCATCCATTGAGACCAGCTGTTGTAGCTTCCTTCCCTTTACCTCCCGACTTCCCTTTATCATCTTTACTTCACAATATAAAGCTCCTTGAGGCGAATGTGATAATGTTATACGAATTGAGGTGGACTTGCCTCTTTCCTAAGGTTGATTCTGTTCATCTGGACGTAGCGTTTTCTGGGAGAAACGTTTCGTCACTCATCCAGGCTTTCCCAGCCTTATAAACAGTACATTTGCACGATGACTGAAACTGGTCTTTGATCAATGGTCTTTGAACAGTAGTTGTTGGTCAATGGTCATGACGATTTGCATATTAATGATCAATGAACTGACCTCACAGCCCATTGTTCATTCAGTGGGCTGGTTTCAGTCGTTTCAGTCACTTGGATGAGCGACGAAACGTTTCTCCCATTGAAAACGTTACGTCCACACGAACAGAATCAACGTTTTGGGATCTACTTACCTGGATGATTGAGCATGCCGGCTGTTTTTCAGTTGGGTGAACCAAGCCCCCTCTCTGTGACCTCATATAGATCCAAGACTAGAAAAAAACACTGTCTAAACTGAGCTTTTGATGCAGAGATTACTTATACATGCCGATTTAAGATGACAATGATTTCTGACATATACAGTTTAGATCAGGGGCAGGCAACTCCAGGCTTCGAGGGCCGGTGTCCTGGAGGTTTTAGATGTGTCCGTGATCCATCACAGCTGATTTAAAGGGCTAACTGACTCCTCAGCATTTCTTGATGTTCTCCAGATGCCTGGTAATGAAATAATCATTTGATTCAGGTGTGTTAACCCAGGGTGAGATCTAAAACCTGCAGGACGCCAGCACTCGAGGCCTGGAGTTGCCTACCCCTGATTTAGATGATGTAATCAGTTTAATTACACTGAACATGTTGGAGTTTGTATCCATCCCTCGAAGCTCAGATGATGTTGAGATGGATTTTATTAACTCGTTGTTGAAGAAACCCAACCTGCAGCCATTGTTCACCTGTTAAAACGAGTGTGTTTGCTTGTGATCTCAGACAAACTACTACAGAAGCCCAGCAGTTTACAGACATGTGAGAGTTGTAGCAACATGGTTGACAGGAGGCGTCCTGACTGTCACCGACTTTCCTCCGCAGTCATCTGACCTCAAACCAACTAACATTCCTCACACGAGCAACATTATCAGGTCATGCTGGGGTAACGTGGAGTCTACTGATGCAAAAGAGACGGCAGGCCAACAGTAAAGTGACAAAAAAACAACACTCCAGATTTTGTTTGCAATCGGTTTATTGTTTGGGATTATAACCACATTCATTACACGTTTATTGAAAATAATTTACCACTTAGACAACATTTCTGTTAATTATGGATTTGAATGCAGCCTGACATTTGCAGTTTGCTCGCAGTCTTTCATCTCGCTAGACAATTAACTTTGGATAGTGTTTGAATTGATTTGACACATTGTAAATGTGCAGACACAATCTTAATTAAAATGGCCTGTTTTGTTCCCGGGAGAGAAATACAGCTTTCAGAAAGTGTCACACATCCTGATCTATAACACAAAGGCTGAATAAATAATATAACTCTTTGAAACCACAACCGGCGGCTCTTGTTTTGGAACTTCTCTGATCTAACTTATTGTTCAGACGTACTGTATTTCCCTTTGTCTGCAGTCACGACCCATCATGACGCCGCCTCGAGCTGAAGTGACAGCGGAGGTCTGATTATTATACTCTGTGGTTCACATGTAATGTTGGCTTCATTCATGGCCAACTGAAGAATGCATTCTTTCGGCCTCCATGTTTTTTCGGGACCACTTTGAGACTTTCACATTGCTGTGCGTGTCTTTATCTTGGTTCTGCTCAAATGAAACAGAAGAAGAAGACATCGGTTTAACAAAGCAGGCAGCAGACAAAACCAAGGATTCTCAGTTATTGAGGGTTTTTTTCTTACAGCATACAAAACTACACGCAACTCCAAAAATAATTTTTTTTATTGGCTAAAAAACCCCAAATGTAATCTAAAGACTTCATTTCACACCAAACCTTATGAGGCGTGTTCACCATCATTAATCTGCTACTTTTTTTATAACCCAGTAAATTATAGTCCCAAATAAGCTGGTCTTTCTTGGACTGTACAAAGATGGATTTAGACCAGGGGTGGGCAATCTCAGTCCACGAGGGCCGGTGTCCCTGCAGGTTTTAGATCTCACCTTGGGTCAACACACCTGAATCACATGATTAGTTCGTTACCAGGCCTCTGGAGAACTGCAGGAGCTAATTTAGCCATTTAAATCAGCTGTGTTGGTTCGAGGACACATCTAAAACCTGCAGGGACACCGGCCCTCGTGGACTGAGATTGCCCACCCCTGATTTAGACACATTTTAAATTGTGTTATTTCTGATGTCCAGCAGGGGGCGACTGTGTAGAACCCTGAGGAAATGAACCGAGTAAATGTTTCCTCATGAGTTTTGTTCTCCTTAACTATTTTAAGTCACGCTGAATACAATGTGCAGTTCATATTATAGATGGTGATTAAAGTTCTGACAGGCCTAGAAAGTTATTTCTCCTCTTGTTTATATGGTGCTTTTCTTAAGTCTAATGAAAGTGATTTCCACAGTTTGGGAACCACAACATTAAAAACACAGGCTGCTCTCATCTTTAACTCAACCTTTAAGCTAGTGTGTACAGCTAACAAGCACTGATCAGCTGATTTCAGAGACTTAGCAGTTGGATAAGGATGAAGTAGTTCATTAATAAGGATGGTGGTGATACAAGTGATCAGCACCATCTTGACCTGAACCCTAAACTTTAAGGAGAGACAACGAGCAGACGCGCAGGTATTGTAGGCAATACGGGGAAGATTTGCTCAGGGAAAAAATAATGAATGAAAATAATCGAGGTGTAACTACATAAAAGTCTGATTGATCGTTTCCATTTCAGGTAAAAGCAATCCTTCTCTAGATTGATCTGCCCCCAACATATTTAACTACACTATAGTACCATATCTTCCAAACAGAGGACTTCTCTCTCAGGCTAAAGTCTTACTTCTGGGTTCTGAGTTTCAGTAGAATGGGAGGCAGCTGTGGAACTAGCTCCCAGTTTGGGTTCAGGAGACAGACACCTTCTTAGGCTTCAAATGTTGATAAATATAGTTAGACCTGGACCAGGAGACCCTGAACCATCCCTTAGTTTAGTTGCTGTAGGCTCAGCGTGATGAGGGGACTTCCCATGATGCATTTCTTGTCCTTCCCCTCTTTTCAAGCCCCATGTGATGCTACCCGTTTTCTCTCGTCTCTTTCCCCCCTCACTCCAATCAGACACAGGAAGATAACTGCCCCTCCCTGAGCCTGGTTTTGCTGAGGTTTCTTCCTGTTAAAAGGGGGTTCTTTCTCCACTATTGCCAAGTGCTGCTCAGAGGAGACCATTGGATTTTTGGGAGTCTCTCTCTCTAATACTGTGGAGTCTTTACATTAAAGTTTAAAACCCTTATCTGCTGTTGTTCAAGTGATGTTAAAGACGTAAAACTGAATCCATATTAAGCTGTGATCAACAGCTCCCAGCTGCAGGGGTGATGTCATGGTGGCTACACTGAGTTTTTTTGTGTTTTTTTTTAATACACAATGAGGGTTTTTTGTACTTTTTCTGCTTTGCTGCCAAATACATTGACAGTTTGTAACTGTTGTCATGCATTAAAGTAAAAGTAAGAGTCCATGAATGAAATACCAGTAAATGCAAACCTGTAAACTGGTTCTGCCTTGTGTAATGCAGTAAAAACAAGAATAGTAATGCTGAAATTGTACAATGCTTGGTGGAATTGCTGGGACAGTTTCTAGGGCTCAGTTTGCCTTTGGGGAGATATATGTGTACATGCTGCTCATGTGAGTGTTAGCAAGTGGGGTTGACAGCTCTTGTGAAGAGGCTTTTAAGGTTGTGGGTAGTTGTGGTCTTAATGGCCCGGTACGGTCTCCCAGAGGAAGGTTTTTTGAACAGATGGTTGGTTGGGTTATAGACCTAATAGAAAAATACATCAGAGCCTCCCCAGCGGTTTAAGTTGCTGCTGTCACCTCTTCCAGCAGCTCAGCAGCCACATCACCTGACTGACAGGCTGCAGAGCAACTCCAATTTTCTGTTCAGAGCCTCTGTGGGCTGCAGCAACCATGGAACTAAAGTAACTGGAGGAGTTTAATGTGTTGTCGTGCTTGTTGTGCGCGTGCGCATGTTTGATCTGTGGTGAATGTGGGCAGGAATTCAATATTAGCTTTAATTAACTGTAAAATATATCATGAAATGAAGACAATAACAGGAAAAGGTTTCTGCAGCATGTTGGAAATCCTTTTTTTTTTCAACTAGTTTGCTCTTTTTGTCAGGGCTCACCACAGCAGATCACCTAGCTCAGTATCACCCTATCCCTAGCATCTTCCATCGCACCAACCCTCTGCATGTCCTCCTTCACTACATCCATGAATCTTCTCTGTGGGCTTCCCCTTTTGACTCCTGTGTTCTCAGTGGTGGAAGCTAAGCTAAAAGACCAGCAACAGCTCAAACATACAAGAGTAACCCATGTTACCAGCCGATGCCAATATTTATTTCTTTTTTTGCGCTGCCCCCTGGTGGCAGTGAATAGATACAGCATCTAAACATGCTTCAGAAAAGCTCAGCAGTACTTTGCCCAAAGCTTTAGTTGTAATGTTTTGTGCTTGTGTTGCTAGCTTGAGAGCAGCACAGTGGTAAAATGGTTAGCATTGCGGCCCAACAGGGTGAAGGTTAAACTCTACAGGTTTGCCTAGCTGGATAATGGCTCAATCACACTAGAGTAAAACACAGTATTCTCCATGCAACTACAAAAATATAGTGTTTGTCCAGTGAATGGTCGCCTGGTTGGATGCCGCTTGTCTCCAAACTGTCTTGATGCAACTTGAAGTGCGATCATTCTCAGATTGCCAACACGCTGCGTCATGGACAGTCTGTGCTGATGAGCACCAATCATCTGCAACACATCTCTTTGCAACTTGACTCAGTTGCAAGTTGATTGTAATGCATTTATATTCCTTTGTAAAAGTGAGGTGGCCAGGTGCCTATTTATTGCCCAGTTAAATTTCTAAATTTCAGATCTGTGAGGTTCTGTCTCAACTATGAAACGGCACATTACTGCGAGAAGTTGCAGACCTGATCCCGGTCTTACAATTACTTAAAAGGCAACAAGACTGCAAGTTAATTACACACTTTCACAATAACTTTCTTACAGTCTCCAGTCACTGTTTTAGCTAACGTGACTGCTAGCTGCTGTTGTGTTTCTTCTTAGTCATCTTGTGCATCAGGCTCAGTTACATTCTGATCGCCATCCTCCCCAAGTGGGACGGTATCATCACTAATTAATGCCGTCACCCACCTTCATTGTTGGTTTCACAGGCATTTTATTAACTTCTACAGTTATTTGTTCCACAGTCTTCCAGCTGCACCTGTCCTGACCTGTACAGCAGCAGTACACTGCTTGGCTTCACTCTCTTTATTCACCTTGGCTGTGGCACCTTGTACATACAATAAGATTTGTGTGAAAGCTCTGCAGCACGGAGAGTTCCCCACTGGCTCTGTAATATCTCTCCAGGTCTTTATAATACCCTATATTACCCATAATTCCCAGCCAGCCACCAATGGGGTCGGTGTGAATAAACAAAATGACTTCTCAGTAGCAAGCAGACAGAAATTCTAGTGTGTCTGTTTTATCACAGGGATTGTAAATACTGTTAATATTTCCTTTTCCATTTTCTTGTTGTCTTATTTGTTCTCTTCACTTGGGGCATTTTTCTTTACCCACCACATTTCTCTTCCTGTTTCCTTTCCCTCCTCCTCCTCTCCCAGTTCTCTCTCCTTCACCACTGCTGCCGTTCCTTATCGGTAACAGTCGCCAGCCAACATGAAATATTATCAAGCGAATCTTCATGAGTCCTCTGAACACCACTGATTTATCCTGCTGCATGCTTCATAAATTTCTGATTGATTTTGGCTTTGGATTATGAATAAAAAGAAGAAAAAACAGAACATTGGAGGAAAACTGAGAGCGGAGATGGAAGGGAAACCAAATAACCAAAGGAAAGATGAATGCAAGGAAGGGAATTAATGCATATGGCAAATGACAGAAATGTTAAGAAGTGAGAGGAGAAAAAAATAAGAGACAGGAAGGGAATTTCTAGGGATGGGAAAGACAGGAAGCGAAGAGCTCCAAACGAGAGCGAGCAGCAGGCAGATAACTGGTTCAAGCCCTGCCATGACCAGCTGCATCCCACGACTGCGTTCACCTGGGAGTCACTGGAGAGGCAGCTGACTATTGTTATTTTAATTAATAATTAGTTTAAGAAAGTACAAGTGCAGAAACAGAATCAAATTATTTGGGAAACACTGAGAGAATCAGTCAAATATAAGGGAAGAAAAAATGAAGAAAGCAAGGATGAGTAGAAGAAGAATGGGGGATGTGAGATGGTTGAAAGGAAGAGTTAAAGACCACCTGTGGTGGAGGAACAGGTGGGTGGAGAAGAGAAAGGTGTCGGACCAATCAGCTCAGTTTACTAGTGAACGATCTCATAGCTCATCACAGTCTCGTGTATCCAGGTTCATTCTTCAGCTGCCCATTTAAAGAGTCTCTCATCTCGTGGTGTAACAGACTCCAGCTCCACAATCTTGGGCTGCAGATGGTGACAGCAGTCCTTAATCTGATGTGGACATCTGCTGTTAAACATCCTGCTGCAGCAAACAGTGCAGAACCACCGACATCCACTGGAGTCGTGTCCGAGGGACTCACTGGAGAGGAAGCCATTATGTATTGTCACAAAGTGCATGTATATTGTATGTAGTGTTGCTATATTATATTTCTGTGGGAAACAGTGTGGAAGAATATATCAAAATTAAAGGAGCAAAGCAGGATGAAGGTGTGTGGGCCCAAGCAGACTTAAGAAAAAGGAAACGGAGGTGATGAATGGTAATATGTGGAGCGTGTGATACAGAGGGGAAGATGGAAATGTGGGAGGTGAAGAATGAGGGAGCCAAGAGGGGAGCAAACAACGATAGGAGGAATAAAGGGAAAGGGGGGATTAGAGAGAAAGGAGAGGGATCCGGGGGTGAAAATGACCAAAAAGGAAAAAAGGATGTGACGGAGATGGTGGAGAAAACAAGTGGATTTTTCTGAGGGATTGTGAACAGCAGAAGAAGAAAAGGAGGGAGACAAAGAAAGAGGAGGAAGAGAGGAGTTGTGAGATGCAGGAAAGTGGAGGAGGAAATTTGGATTTACATAAAACAAGAGTGTGAAAAAGAGATAAAGGAGGGCGAAAACAAAGGAAAACAGAAGAAAGTTTGACTATCAGTGAGGTCACATTTTTGAAAACCTCCTGATGAAATCATTTCAAAGGAGGAGGTGTGATATTTTGTCTGGAGGAAGTGGAAATAAAGCCCCAGGATGGGTTTTATCGATCCCTCATGCAGTCTGTTTGTACATGTTTACGAGGCAAATAGAGAGAGGGGAAGCTGATGAGAGGAAGAGGGGGGAGAGGCGAGGCGAACGGAGTGGTAAAGAGTGAGCGTGGAGGCGGCGAGTGTGTGTAAATGCAGGTGGGCCACATCGATCCGAGTCTGCAGGCCTCGCATCGACTGAGCAGCAGATGAGGACTGATTACAGCGCAGTTAAGAAGCACATGAAAGGAAACACTGGTAATGGGTCGGCCGGGTTCCCTCCTCCCTCGGCGACCATTAACGCCTTTGAAAATAACTCTATGAATGCGGTCGCCTGTCCGAGATGTGACCTCTGAGGACGCGGAATCGAAAACGTGTGTGGAAAAGTCTTCGATGAGTAAGATCAGTCTCTGTGCTGTCTTTTACATGTTCACGTGTGTTCACCTCCACACACCAGATATCAAAGCTTTTGTCTATATTAACGTTCGGAGGATGTTGGTTCCTGTAAGGAAAATTCAACCACAGTGATTTGACGCATTTGGATTCTTCCACTGTGGCTAAAATACCGTCACCATCTTGCTGTTTTGGAACTAGAAGTGACCACATTCAGACGATAGGGTTGTCACGAGACTGACTGTACACTGGTGGCCTCTTATTAATGATAGATTACATATAATCTGTTTGTGCCCCATCAGGGTCGCTGTGGTATATTGATCTGGAACAAGTAGCCAACATGTCACTGATGACTTTGTCATGTGCTACGCTGATTGTGCTGAATGCTGTCCGTGCAGTTCAGGTCTAAACATGCAGATCATGCAAAGCTTCCAACTGAGGAAAGTGTAATTATTATACATGGATCATCATGACTGCTGACCTGCTTGGCTTTGCCGTGCTGAGCTGAACATCTGACCGTTTATTATTTATTTTGTTTTGCTCTGCTGTTAGAGACCCCGGGGCGAAGCATGTTCGGAGGGTCTTGTTGCAGCTACCTAATTCTAAATGAGCTCATATTTTTCACAAAGTAGTAAAATGTGTTGTGTTTTCTGTGTTTATGGACTTCATAGATCATTGCATTCTGTTTTTATTAGCATTTTAGGCAGCATCCCAATTTTGGGAGGATTGGGGTTGTAAAAAAGAAAAAAAATCAATAAAGTGTTGGAACTTTCCAAAACACATCTTCAAAGGCTCGCTGCCCAGAATGAGTTTCCCTCACACTCTGAGCCGACCCCGTGTCAGTAACACTTACATCCACATAACTTTCAAGTGCAATTCCTATTTATATTCTGAAAGTTTTCAGAGAGGAGTTTGGTCATATATCATTTATATCCTGATTTAAAGATTGTTTTTACTCCTAAAGCCATGGTGATGGCTGTATTTTCTGACGTGTGGAGTAAAAAGATATCCTAAACCCTAAACTGTGAGTTTAATGTGTTTACAAAATGAAACAAGAAAATTATTTAACCAGAAAAATATAACTTTTGAGATTAATGATCTCTTTTAAAAGGTGAAGATGGGCAGCAGTGCAATCAGCAGTAGCTACACGAATGTGTCAACAATACGAAGCTGGAAATTTTAAATTGTATCTATTTTCCAGTATTTGCACAGATTTCAGTGGATACGATCTTATTTGCAAAAAAAGCCCAAACTTGTTGGTCGACAGGCCCCAGCTGGCAGGGAAAATATGTTTTCACCAACCAGTTGGCAGCTGGTTGCTGGAAGTTGCCGGCTGTCAGTAGATGAAATTGGTTGGAAAGAGGAAAACAGTGCTGCACCAAAATATTTCTTTGTGTTTTCTTTGGTGATTACTGCAGTTACCTGTAGTTTACATCAGCCGGACTGGTCCGGGAGTCATTTGGTACCGGGCTGCTCGGGTGTGAAATTATAGTTTTCAGGGTTTTTATCATTATTTTTTTATCGTTAACTCGGTTTCCCTGGGTCTTTTCCCGTGTGTTATGAATAAATCTTCTCTTTTTATTTTTGGTACCGTTATTGGTTTCATTTTGTTGTATTTATCCACGACACCTTAAAGGCCGGTCAGTGAAAATGTTGTCGGACATAAACTGGTCCGTGGCACAAAAAAGATGGAAGATGCCACTTTGCCTACACTTGCTAACTTCGACACAACTCTCACTTCAAAGTAAAAGTTGTCTGCTGAAAGCAGTAAGTTTCAACAGCTGTAACCGCAGGTGCAAACACAGATGTTCTGTGTTGGCATTGAACTCTTAAAAGAGTCATTGGCATCTTCTAACTACCGACAGCTGCAGCAATCTGACAGCGACCAAATCATTCCCAGGGAGGTGTTTAGTCCAGCACCGTCTTCACAACCATTTTCTTCTAGCCATTGTGAGCAATCTCTAGCAACCACTTGTCAACCCACTGGTTCCCGGGGGTCCCTGATCATTGCATAGGCCTGGGTGATTGGGGCCTAACTCTTTTGTAAAATGCCTCAAGTTTCCAGCAGAAGCACTGCAACATAAATCAGGTGTGCAGTGTCAGACTATTTTAAACAAAGCTGGCCTCGACAAGTGATGGCTGGACCAAAGGTTTCTGAGGAGTCAAGTTCAAGTTCAAATAAGCGATTGAAGTATTTTCACTAGTGGTCTCGGACCTTTAATCCTCGCCGTACTAAATGTCCATAAAGGACGTTCAGATCTCTGCGAGCTGCTTTTCAGCAGCGAAAGCCAAGAAGGAAGGAAATCAATCCGTTCCAATCTGTTTTAGAAAATGGTCCTCAGTGATATAAAGTATATACCAGTCGTAGTTAATGGCCTGTAACATTAAAATATAGTACTTCATTATAACATGAGGTGGAAATTATGCTCTAGAGACCTGAACACACCTTTCACTGCATTATTTCAATGTCAAACGAGACTACTTTTTCTGCTAGAAGCTCAGGTTTTCTACCTTATCAAATCAAGTTATTTAAATTTTATATTAACACACCTACACTCGCTATATACTCTTATTAAACTCTGAAATTGAAATCATTGTGCAGTTATTTGCACGTGTATGAGCCTTATATCAACAATCGGCCAAAAATAGAGGTTGACAGAAACCACGAGTTAATTAGACTTTTCATTTTCTGGCTCTGAAGTGAAAGTCTAACTCTTCAGACCTGTAGTTTGCAATGACTTAGTCCACTTTTGAAATTACAGACTTTTGATTGAATCTATGATATGAAAAGAGCGTAGGATGCATTATTTGGCTACAATCAAAGCATTTAGAAAATCTGCATGAAAAACATTGAAAATAACAAAATTTACAGGAAATTTTAAACAGAAAATGTGGAGAGAAAGGAAAACATAAGAAAACCAAACCTAAAAACTAAAGCACCTTCATCTGACATGTAGGTTAGCTGCATATGAATGAATAAACTGTAGACAGACAAGCTCGTCGTTACATTTACAGATACATTTACACATGAAGCAAAAATCAAGGTATAAACCATAACAGGCGTCCATCATCTTATAAAGATCATTTAAGCTGTGGGATAGCAGTGGTTTTTCCCACCATGTGAGCATGTTTAACCATGTTAGGGTTCATCTAGTTAATGGCAAATATTCTTTTTGCATTCATCATCAGATGTGTAAAATATATTTTTGTTTTGTTTTTTCCAAAAGAAAAATAAAAGTTCATAAGAGGTCAAAGGAATGTCAACACCTGGAACTTTTTTTTCCAGTCCTTCCTTGATATTTCTCCATCGTGTCCAAGGTTTGGAGTGTTCCCAAATATGTGGGTAAGATCTCCAACCATACCACAGTTTCTCCACCATTTATTATTTCCCTTATTTATAAGAACACTTGTCTTTGGAGTCCTGAAGACCCTCATCTTTTCTTTACGATTGAATTCTTTCCATAACTGACTCCCAATCCCTTTCTGACATGTGACCTCTGCCTCATTTGGGAGCCGTGTGTTTTGGTTTGCTCACCTTTTACTTTGGTTTTACTGTCATTAAGTTCAGGCACTAAAACTTACTTGTTTTGCTTTATTAAAAATCAGAGTGTTTTCTGGGTTGGGTTACAGTAATTAGCGTGACACGTCTCACTCCAAACTCATCACCCTGAGTTCTTCGCTCTGAATCATACAGTTACAGGATTTCTACCATGTGTTGTTCAAGCGCATTGCAGGAGTCCAGCACTGAACTTCACAGTCGGTACATCAGTTTATAAAAGTTGGATTTGTTTTTAAGTCAGCGTCATCACAAACTGAGAAAGATGGCTCTTTAACTGAAACATCCAATGATCTTCCATAAATTCACACACATCTGTCAAGTGTCACAATAAAAACAGTGGCAGGAGCGGCCTTTAAAAGTCAGGAACTTTACCTGATGTAAATTTGGCCGATCTCTCGTTGAAGCTCTTCTCCTGCACCTTCTTCTGAGGCTGCTTTGTTTGCGCACATTCTGCAGAGTGATCCTTGAACTTGATTTTCACTTTTGGAAAGTGGAAAGAGGCAAGGATCCAAGTGTGGCGAGTGAAGATTTGTATATGTTGGAGGGGGGGGGGGCTCTAGCACATACCACAGTATGTGGTGTGTGCTGTTCCCACTTAGACACTGCTGGACACTACAGCATAAATCAGCCTTAACTTTCACACCCTGCGGGATTTATAGTGCGAAACGCTGTGAATGTGAAAGCATTCTGGTCTAACCTGATGTGCTGCCTTCAGGCTTGGAAACTGTGGACTTTTCACTGAAATCTGCTGAAAATGTTTGGCATGTAGGCCAGAAATGCAGCTTTCATCGACACTAATGGTTAGGTCACTTTGAAACACAATTCAGTTAAATGCAATTTTTTTTATATAGCCACAAATCACAACAACAGTTGTCTGAATAACACAGAGAAAATCCCAACAATCAGATGACCCCCTATGAGCAAGCACTGTGGCGACAGTGGGAAGGAAAAACTCCCTTTTAACAGGAAGAAACCTCCGACAGAACCAGGCTCAGGGAAGGGCGGGGCCATCTGCTGCGACCGGTTGGAGGTGAGGGGAGGAAGGCAGGACGAAGACACGCTGTGGAAGAGAGGCGGGGATTAATAATAACTAATGATTATATGCAGAGAGGTGCATAAACACAAAGTTGATTTCTTGATGATGCACAGTGTAAAAAAGCGGGACTTATATGGAGGAATTTAAAATCGCCGGCATGCTGGAAACTACGTGCACGTGGCCGAGAAAACGATCTTGAACAGTGGGTGGGTAAATTTAACCGTTAAATTCAAATCAAATAGTTTTGTGATTTTTGTGGGGCCGTATATAAATCAAAGTCTTCATTAATACACAACAACCCTGGTTCTACTTGGGTGTCTGTTGCAGTACTGCTGGACAGATTAAAGGGGAATCTAAATCTGTGGAAACTTGCTGGTGACTCAGAAAATACGTCTCAAAAGCCCTCTGAATGTACAGCATATGCTCTTTTCAAGATGTACAAAGGGCAATTGACTGAACTGAAATGAACTTAAGACGCACACAGACACACTGCCACACTAATCAGCCTGGACCAGCACTCTTCAGCTAGGCGTCCCCGGCAGGCCTGTTTTCAGAGGAATATCAAACGTCCTGCACACTATCATTCTTTCCAATTAGAGGCTCAGGACTTCATTACCGCCACCCCTCAGGCTGCGGGCTTCAAACACTTACAGACGGACGGACAGGCAGACGTGAAGGTTCGGGCTCTTAACTCTCTTTTACAATCTCTGCTAATGATTGAGCGACGTTAGTCTCTGTGCACATAGTGACGTCCATCTGTCTGTCCCGTCTCTCCTCAGCTTCGCTGGCCCCCACTGGTCTGTTCATGCAGCATGCGGTCATGTTCTTTCTAGTTCGCTCTGCATGAGTTTTTCTTTGCTCGTGCTCTGAGAGTTGGGATTACTTTTATTACCGCCACTAAGATCCTAAAGGCAGCGTAAAACCACATATCTCAGCACCCCGCTGCACCCCCTGCTGGCCTTGCAGTGGCAGAGTGAAATACTTTATTTGTCGTACAAATTTAATTCGTAATTTTGCAACACCTGGTCAGATGTGGATACTTTATTCCTTTTAGCTTTTTTTAAAATTAAATAACATATTTTAGTAAGTGTAAAACAGCAGTTTTTATCAAATCTGGCACTTTTATTTTGCTTCTCTTGACTTTGATTGTATCCACATAAAAGAGTCCAAAACAAAGGCTTAACCCTGAGATAACTGGGGGTTAGACTTTAATAATTAAATGGATAAAATAGCGCTCTGTCTGCACCCTGAACTGACGAGGAAAACTCAAAGACAACATGGAGCGTGTCAACTTCAGGTGGTTGGTCCGGTGAACCAGCAGTGCACCTGACTCCTCTGTCCTCATTTATAAAGATCTCTACAAACTCGGGCGTAACAGCTGGCTGGTGGAGTTTCCTGTTTCCTGTTTTAGTTTTTTTGTTTTAGATTCCTTATTTTCCAAGTTATTGGTGCTGTCAATCATTAGCACACGTGAATTAAAGTCTACTAGCAGGAACCAACCAACCTATAGTGACATCACATCCTGCATTAGCCCACGATGGCGCTACACAAGCTCTAAATTCTGTAAAGCTTAGATTATACTGCAGAATAGTACACTGTTATTACACTACTTTGAAGTCCGGTGCCTGGGCGCTTGTGTAGTTGGTGCACTGGAGTTGAAATTCTCCGCAGACACTTGGATATCCAGACGGACCCTCGCTGACTTAGCAGACCTTAGCAGACTTGCTTTACACTTACTTTCTTAAATCCAGCTTGATGGGAAAAGTTCAATCAATGACAGTTTTTAAGAGGAGGACTTCATTACATAAATTAGCCTTAACATGTAATGTTTGTCCACTGGGTATTTTGAGATTCGTGCCGTGTAGTTGAATATTCAGGATGTATGTGTGGGATTTAACAGCTGGGAGTGAGTCCATCATAGAGAACATTCACGAGACGCCATCACATCCATTCTTACTCTGCAGAGCATTTACACATTTTAGCCCAAATGTTGCACTCAAAAGCTAAAACCTGCTTTCACAACGTCCACTTGCTCTAAAAATGATTTAAAGTAATGAGAAAAAGAAAAACAAATGGTCGATACAGTCGACCATTTGTACCAAAATCATGAGATTGCAGATTTGTGCTACAGCTTGGTCATACTAGTCAGTATATTTGCTTCGGTAACTGGCATCCCCATATTGGAAATGAAATCTTTGATTCCAAGTTAATTTGAAAAGGTGCTGGCTCTAAATCAGGACATGTTTATGCAGCATGAAGAACCTCGTTGGGCTCAATTTCCTCTGCTTCTCTGATAAGAAATTATCAGGTGATCTCGTCATGAAGTCTCTCTGAACATCTCTGTCCGTGCTGCAGGCCTTGCCTTTAGGCCCATGGAGTAGAAGCATGAAATACAGTTATTCTTGAACAATCGTGATGACCACGTGATGCTGTCGTGTTACAGGGATTTTAGAGGGAGCTTGCATGAATGGGACTTTTACAGCAACTAACAGAACCTCTAACCTCTAACCTCTCACAACCAATCAGCAAATACACCAATGTTTGTGTGACTATCACCAGCCAGTGTGTAGAGCTGTCTGTGACCGTGGCCTGAAGTGAGTGGATACCAGCTGAAACTAAATATTCTCTTTGTTAACTTAATATCTCTTTGAAAATTGTTATGAGAATAATAGCTACTACATAACATTAAGCTGAAGGTTATAGCTATTGTCTAAAATTAAAGATATTTCTTGTTGCATTGACCCAGGAGGAGGTCAACTTAAACCCAGTGGTGTGCAATATTCTGGCAGACACCCCGCACTCGCAACATTAACCAGAATGGGGCTTGAAAACCGAGCACTATATCCCACCATCGCTGCAAGAATGACAGAGAGGTCAGCTGCTTGCAGTGGAGCCAATTTGTCCGCAAGACAGAAGGAGGTAGCGCTCAGTTCGAGACTTAGTGGGGAGTCCTGCAGGTCTGGGATCATGTTAGTGACACAGTGTCAGCATTAGATGCTAGCCTGTGGCGAATAGTGCTAATGAAGACTACACCTGCCTCTTTCCTGCAGTGAGTTTTCTGCCATCGAGTCTCTTATTCTGTAATCTTTAAGCCAAGTTTCATCTTTCATCTACAGCATGTCTCGACAAATTTGCCTCTCCAGATTTATCCAGAAACTGCACGCGCTCTAATCTTCCAAGCCACAAGCAGCTCCTCGTACAGCACACCGTCGCTTTAGTGTCACTCTGCCCAGGATGGCAGCTTGTCACTCGGCGCGGGCTGCGATGGATGATGGCGGCTGACACTGTCGTCTCTGCCACACCAGCTTCGTTATACTGTCTCATGCTTTTGTTGCGATCACTGTCGAGCTCGCCTGTCACTCCGGCGGCATCTCTGGCTGCATATTCAGGCACGGGGGAAAAAAGTTGTAGAGAGCAGAAGTTAGGGAACGATATAACCCAGGGTAAATGATTTATATTCACCTGCAGTGTGGGAGAAATTGTCGGTGGCTTTTCACGTCTCTCCTTACAGTCTGTAATCTGCTGACTAGATACTGTACGTGAGGAGCTGAAGTGGAGGTGAGCAGCAGGGATCCATCTGTCACCTGGCTGCCATAGTTAGCTTCTCCGTTTGACTCACGCTCACGTTTTCCTTCTGCTTTTTTACTTCGAGATGTTCATTTCCTTTTTCCCCTGTTTTCCTTCCCTTTCTATATCCAGGGCTTACTTTGATCTCACTCCCCCTTCTTTACTCCCACTAATCCGCTGGCTGCATACACTATTTGACAGCCTAAAACTTACTGTCGACATGCAGAATTGCCCTCTTTAATAAAAAGCTGCTGATTTCCTTCCACCATTCAGAGGAGAAAGGGCAAAGCGTCTCAGCAGGGAGCGCTGGCTATTTATTAGAAAAGGCTGCAGGCTACACCTCCAGTCTGACTGAAATACTAAAATGGAAGAATATGCCATACTCTGCAGAGGAGGGGGAAGGGGGAGAGGGAGAATTAATAAACGGAGAGAATTAAACTTTGAGGTGTCGTAGGGTCCCGGCCAGCAGGACTCTGAGGCTCCTCACCTCCAGGAGTTTGCAGATTTCATGTGATAACGGCTCAGTTGTGATTCCACGTGAGTTTGACTGGCCCCTCACTGTCATCGTCTTGGGGTGCTATCGTGTCAGTTTGTAAAGTTTCATCCATCAGTGAACTACGACTAAAGTTTTAAGGCATGGTAAAGACACAAGGAGGGCACGCCAAAGTTTCTAAATCAAAGTGTGCCCGGCAGTATGGCAAATATGTGGCCTCTGAAAGAAATTAAAATAAAGATCATGAACAAACTTCAAGTTTTGGGCTTTTTCCCACATGCAGCACCAACCGCATGATTTAAGATATTCAAAACAGCTGATTCACTGCCAGAGCCCTGCAGTGTTTTCAAGTTTGCAGAAAAATTCTGCAAAAGCACAGAAAATGCAAAGGAAGCTGAATAAAACCGAAAGGAAAGAGGGGAAAAAACACAATCTAACAGTAGTGTTTTGGGGGGCGTAATAACCTGACAGACCAGCTATGGACGTCAGGAAAACCAAATGTTCAAACAATCGCACTGAGACACACTTAAAAGAAGCAAAAGGTTCATCTGTGTTGTGAGGGAGAAAAAGATTTAATCACAAGATTCATATAATACTGTAAATAAATGTTTGCTATTAGCTGTTTACCGTTAGCTTGCAACTTCCGCAGCTGTTCCGTGTTATTCCCAAAACACGGATCTACTTTGTTTTCACATCTTTTAAAAAGGTTTTTTAGCTTTAGCAGCTGTTGCGTTTATCCAACCTCCGTCTTGTTTGGCGTGCTTTTCCAGTATTTCTGCTGTTGCTATCTGCTGTTGCTTTCTTAAGTTGCAGTGCGCTTGACTTCTCAGGGCCACCGTAGTCCTTCTCCTTTCACTGCCCCCAGGACTTTACAGTAGAAACACGCTAAAGTGTCAAAGCAGTCATCAGAGCTAATTAGCTAGCATTAACTACCAAACACTCGTTCCTGGGTCGTTATGAGTCGTAGTGTAGTAAATGCCACTGACAAACCAGGTAGGAGTGGTAAATAAAAACAAAACACAGACTTTATATAAAACCCAAACAGATTTTTTTGCCTCCACATTTGAAAAATTTAAAATTAGCTTAGCGGTAAGCGCCTCTTGCATTAGCATTGCCTCTTGAATTAGCTTGCATTAGCACTGCTATATACTTGAAATGGTTAGCGGGATTTTTATTCCCTGGTTTTGTGTTTAGTATGTTGTATTAAATTATATGTTGCACATGTTGCACCTTGTTATTTTGATAACTGGGCTTTTTAAACCCTGTCATCACGCTCGTATTCACATTTTCAGTGCTTTCGAATCAATTACCACTCTCATTTGTCTCTCTACACATCCAGATAACAAACACCTTCTCTCAGCTTTCAGACTCATTCTGGGAAATGTAGGCAATCACCAGTTGCAGCAGAGGTGTTCGAGACAGATTGAGGGAAATTGGGTGTACCAGGAAAGTAAATTACAACACTTCATCACAAAATCACTACGCAGTGCACTGAACATCACAAATCGGTTTTATCCAACACCGTCAGAGCAGAATTTTCTCTGACAGGATGAGAGTGGGTTTCATGCAGTTGGACGTCCAGTCAGCGGTCATAATTTCATGGTTAAAAAACCGGAACAGCAGCAAAGATTTGCTGAGCTTTCACCAGCAGTATTTTATGGATCTGTATGTGGGTGTGTGTGGCTTTCTTTGAAAGGTTACAGATCCCACGGGGCTGTTATCATCTAATCAGTTGTTAGTTGTGCGTGCAAATTAGATGAGATTGAATTGAAAGATGAATGTGTAACTGCTGGTTAATTACATCCAGCAGGGCTTTGTCTGCTTCCTATAATTATCATGTAAATGCACTTTTTATGGGGAACATATACGTTAGCGACTTACTGTGTGAGCAGCAGGTGTGTGCATGGAAGAAAGTGACATTAAATTTCATGGAAGATCAAACCCTGTATCAAACCCAGCACTGTATATTGCATGGC
This sequence comes from Rhamphochromis longiceps, assembly GCF_057381845.1. Taxonomy (NCBI): domain Eukaryota; kingdom Metazoa; phylum Chordata; class Actinopteri; order Cichliformes; family Cichlidae; genus Rhamphochromis; species Rhamphochromis longiceps. The sequence continues at coordinate 33,251,350 of NC_140566.1, forward strand.
CATGGCCATAAAGTGAAGATAGTTTAAATTCAAATTGTACATTTTTTTATTGTGCATTAGTGGCATATTTTTTCCACCCACAGGGAATTGTGGCAGATTTGGGGACACATCTGTCGCTTTCTTTCTGTTCATGTTCATTTGAGTTTGAGCAACTAACTAGAAACCCCGGGAGCTTTCTGGGATTTGTCTCAGCACGCGCAGAATCTATCAGTGCCATCTGAAGAGGTGTAGATGCTATACCTGCTACCTGTTGTCATGGAAAGAGAGCTGACGTTGAAGGCTAACCTGTATATTTACTGCTAAATGTATGACACAAAGGCTGTCTGTGCTCAGCCTCAGAGACAGAGTGAGGAGCTCATTTACTAACATTCAGTAACTTCGGAGTACACAATTGTGACTGGGGCAATGCTTTGTAATGTACTGACATTGCACCTCTGACAGTGGGCATTTACTCGCAGCAGTCTTGAACTTCTAATGACTATTTTGTACTTTCATGTAATGTATGGTGCATATAGGTATATCCTAATATCTGCGACAAATGCTAATGTTACCAGACCTCAGGAAGGCTAACACATGCCCTACTACTGCACCACCATGCTACCAATAAACATGACAGATGCAGAAGAAAACCCACAGAAACGAAATCAGCTCTTCATTTAACTTGAATAAATAAGGAAATGTCAAGACCTTCAAAAATAAGAGTAAAACTCATATTTTAATTAATTTGTTTTAGCTGAACAGATACTGGACCTACCAAAATAAAGTTGCAAATATGACCCTTTTTAGTTCTTGCAAACCTGTATGTATCTTTAGGACCTTCAAAAATACACATAATTATCTTGAGGTCCAGTATTGGCCCTAAGGGTGTCTAGATGTAGGGACTATTACTGGACACCTTTTTCTGAGGGTGTAGCTCACAGTTCTAGTGAAGGCCACAATGTTAAATCAACTTTTCTATGATTACTGTATCTGAAGCGTCTTAAACCTTACCATCTGCCATCAAAACAAGTTTGGGTCACTGGACTCAGACCATTAAAAGCATGTTCCTAGAGGGTAGCTCCAATAAAGGCTGGTGACAGTGCACCCAGGATAAGATAGATGGTTGATGGACGTCTGGAAGATGCATGCAACTCAAGACTTATATTGCTGATATAGGCGACGGAATAAAGAAAAGATTCTTCAAAAGATCAAAGAACAAAGGCAAAATTATTATCCGACACGTAGAAGCATGGTGACATCAAATCTCACATCAACAAGTGTGGCTCCAAAACGAAGCCCCAGAGGTGGCAACTGGGTCCCAAAACTGCAGGTCCTCTAATCAGTGCAAGAGTGAGTGAATCCCCGTAGACATTAAAAACCTGAACACTGTGACGGTTTTGGTCTCTATTGCTTATATTCACCTGTGTACCAGCTGGACTGTGGTTAAACTTTGGTGTCCCTAACCTGTTTCAATTTGTGTTGAGGCTTGAAATGTGCATTATCAGCTCTCAGTCACGTTGAATGAAGCTGGGCCCTTTTAGCTCTCTGCAAGACTCGAGCTCAGCTAATAGAAACTGGACTTCTCCATCAGGTTTGTGGTGTTTGTGCATCTGTAGTATATTTTTAATGAAACTCTCTGATTAAGAATATGTCTTTCTGGTTGCTTTGTTGTGGATTGGCATCATCCCTCCTTGGCTTTCTACCAGCAAAATAGTTTTTAATTGACACCCTTGGCCAAATAGCGACATTTCTATGTGGCATCCACTTCAAGTCTCTCCGGTGATGACAAGTGTTTTGCTCCTTTTGTTTGTGTTATTATCAGCGTAGTTGTTCTTACCCTGAAACTAAGTTGGATCGGCTGGTGAAAAACAAATATATCAGTTAGTACGAGAACACACAGAAGTTTTTCAGCATGTGAAAAATGTGTACAGCTTATTTTGCATTATTCACATAAATTCTTGAAGATAAATTCAGGACTTTGGTGTAGCGTTATTGTTGCTCATGTGTAGTCCACAACGGCCACCAATCACTGGAATTATTCCTGGAGGGAGCATCTTCTGGGCCTCGCGTGTCTCTGTATTTCATCACCTCCGAGACACTTCAAGACACAGATGATGGTATCTGCCCCTGGTCTGACTGCTCCCTCATAAACACCTCCACGCACACACAGACACACATATACATGGCCACGCATGGACACGCAGCTGCTCGCACGGCCACATTAATCTTTAATGGCTTCATTTATTTTCCCATTCCACCCCTCCCACGCCGGCCCGTGAACATGTCAGCGCTGTGACGTATTGCTACTGTCTGCTCAGAATTCATGCGGCGCTTGTGACCAGAAAAATCAGATAAATCAAGTCTTATTCATGGAGGTGCACACGAATGGAGTCGTCACACTCTGCCTGAAAAAAAAAGTGTTCCCACTACAGAATACCAATAATATCAGCGAGGCACAAATATAACATCTGGTGTGACAGTGCGTGGTGTTTACTGGGAGCATGAAGAGCTTCCACACCAACTTATTTCAGATTTTAGGACGGATCCTGATATTTGATTGTTTTAACTCGTATTCAACGTTCAGTTTGATGATTTAAAATGCAGATTTACATTCTACAATAAATTATTACATTGGATTCTGTAGCTCTAATGCACTTCTGGCTCTTCCACAGTGTCAGAGGAAGACAGTCATGGCAGATGGCTGCTCCTATCTGAGCCTAGTTCTACTGGAGGTTTCTTCCTGTTAAAAGGGAGTTTTTCCTTCCCACTGTTGCCAAGTCTTTGTGCATAGGTCATCTGATTGTTGGGGTTTTCTCTGTATCATTGTAATATAATTTCTCTCCATTACTTAGACTTAACCTTAAAGCACCTTGACGTGACTGTTGTGAGATGGTGCTGTGTAAATAAAACTGAACTTGAATAAGGTTTTGTGGGGAGCCTTGCTGCCATGTTTTTTACCAGCTTTCGACGGGGAAACTGAAGCAAGACTGGACTAGACTAGGCAGGCAGTGACACTGTTAAAAATACACTCAGGACCAATTACAAGGACTTTGGTTTTATGTGATTCAGCCCCAACTGTCATGGAAGAATTGGAGGTCATGAAACTCTGCTGTGAATAAATTTAGCAACAGTTTTCTTCCATTTTTTTTATTTTCAGATTTTAAATCACTTTACAAAATTACTTTGTCATTTCAAGAATGGTAGAGATTAAAAAGATTCAGATTGTTGGATCTCAGCTGTTTCTACTTTTGTTATGAAGTGGCTATATGGCAGACAGGATCTAGACCGAGACGCAGGACTCAGGAGGCAGAAATGAACTTGAACTCAGCTTTAATGTTGGTCATTCAAAAGGGTAAAACAGAAAGTACAAAACACTTGACAATCAGCTGAAATCTCCAAGGGAAACCAGAAACGTACAATGATGAGCGAGGACATGACACCGGACCAGTGGAGACGGAGACAGCAACGATGGCGAGAGGAAACAGGTGGGAGGGCAGCTGATACTAAACCCAGAAGATGAGACAAGGGAAGCAGAACGAAATACAAAGTGAGAGTAATAATAGACTAACAAAATAAAACAGGAAATAACTAACAATGAGGCCAAGGCTCAAACATACAAACTTGGTACAGAAAGAGGGAAAAACTCCAGAGAAGACTGAGGGAACAGAATGGGAATGACTGCATGTAAATGTGAAAGTATGTTTAAAAGAGACGTTGACAACTTCTGAAGAGGACACACAAACACTAAGATATAATAGAACGCTAAAGATGAACTATACAGAACGATAATCCACCAAAATATGTTAATAAAAAATACACCTTCACTTCTAGGAAACGGTGTCTCTAAAACTGCCTTTTCTAAAAGCAGTTATCCTGGAGAATCTTTGTTGAGGAACATAAAAGTTATCTTCTTTTAAAAAATGATTCAACTGCAAATAAAACGGCAGCTCCAGACATCTGGGCGATTTGATAATAGAGAGTTTTAAAAAATGTCTGTACAATTTGAAATTTTTAAATGGGCTAATAAAGGTGGTGGAATTAGAATAAAGTGGCACTGGTTTTATCCTTTAAACTAGTGCGTTAAAGCAGAGTGACAGCCGGCAGCAAGGCAAAGAGCTTTTTGTTCTTTTTATTCCAAATGAGAGCTGGGATTTCTAATGTGAGGCTTCTGTTTTATCTTCACTCACTTCTCTGCTGGAAAGAGTAGAGGGAGGGGTGACATGCACTGAGGCTTACACTTCACTTTACATCTACGTGCTGCATCTCTAACTGACTGAGCAGGAGGCTTTTAAAAGTCACCAGAGCTTTCATGGGCTGCTGGAAATAGTTATTTGTCTTTCTCTAACCTTCAATTTCACATGAAAAAAACTGAGAAATTAAACTTTTTAAAATGCAGATTGAAAAGAATAAAGTACTTGTTCCCATTTATTTCCAGCGTGGACTGAAATATTGTAAAATATATTGACACACAAAGTGAAACATCCGATGCTGCTGATCTTGTCGTGACAACTGCCGCCCATTTGGGTGAAAACCAAAGCAGAACAGAAGCAGCTTCACCTGTAGCAGTGATTAAGAGGAGAGTCATCTATCCCATAAGGCCGAGCTGGAGCACCACTTTGTGTAAACAGATTTTATTTCCCTGAATGGCTGACAGGTTGATCTGTGTAATGAAAAGGGTTCTCGAAGGACCAGGAGTGTAAACATCCACACATCGGGGAGTTTTGTGCATTAAATGCCTTTTAAATAAAAAATACACATCGAACAAACTAATCTGTTTCTGTACAGGTGAGTGTGCTGTTAAAGACTTTCAGTAGCTTCAAAACTAGTGTTGCACTTTGTTTCTACCAACATTAGCAGCATATATTCTTTATATATATATATTTTTTTATATTTACTAAGAAATGGCTTCTTTCTGTATATAAAAGAATGCCAGTGTACACTCAAATATTTATGCCCAAAATGCTCACTAATCTGTATACCATATTTTCCACGGCGCACTTAATATCCTTTAATTTTCTCAAAAATTGACAGTGCGGCTTATAATCCGGTGTGCCTTATGTCTGAATTCTGGTTGTGCTTACTGACCTCGAACCGATTTTATGTGGTAGACGGCGCTCAAAAAATCTGTCAAAAGATGTTTTTGTACGACCTTGGTAAGCTACGAAGCCGCACCTCTTGATGGATTGTTGGAGCGTTACAGCTACCATAGTCAGGAGCCTCGCGGAGTATCCTGTCTAAAACTCCGTCCCTTCAGGTCCCAAAGTCAAACGAACACTGCGGCATCACTGAGAGTTTAAAACTGTCTAAATTCTTTCATCTTTATTAAAATGATCAGCGTTGCTGCTTTACCAGGTGTAACAATTAATTTTAGCATCCAGGCATCCATGAAAATGATGGCGCGATATGGCAACCCCGCTTCTGTCAGTCTGCCCCAGGGCAGCTGTGGCTACAACTGTAGCTGCCTCCACCAGTGTGTGAATGTGGGAGTGAATGAATAGTGGAATTGTAAAGCGCTTTGAGGGCCCTGAAAAGCACTATATAAATGCAAACCATTATTATTGTCATTAAAACAGAATTTATTAGATTTAACTGAGTTTGAAGTTAGCAGGGAGTTAGCTCACTAGTTTTCATCTAAACATGATATAGCATGTTCTGACTGAGAGATTTCTGAAAAAATTAAGACGTACAGCTCTGCTATCACTTCCAACATAAATGAAGACAGAAAACTAAACAGCAGTGACGTTTGTAGGGTTACTGAAGTTGGGCTAGCTGGTATATAATGATGTGCTACGTTAGCTAGCTACACAGCTATGTTAGCATAGCATAAACACAGTGAAGCTGGAGGATGAACGCTAACCTTTTTCCACTTGTTAACGTGAGCGTTCCCGATGGTTATGGACAAATGCAATCGCAACGTAGAGGATGTTGTAAACGGACCAAACTTCAGATCATCCATCCACAATACGAGGTTAGTCATTAATATACTGCAACAACATGGGAATAGAGCAGCTGCCAGATAATTCAACATTAATGAATCAATGGTACGGAAGTGGAGGAGGCAAGAAGAATGAGTTGAGAAAAGTTTGACTTATCTGACTGTTTTGTTTCGCTTAATGCGCCTTACAATCCGGTGCACCTTTTTAGTCTGAAAAATATGGTATATAGAGTTGTTAAAAACAGTAAATGTAATGGAAACCGTTCAAATGAAACCTACTTGATGGGTATACATTGATTTATACCAAGTATATTTAACTTCATGGTTAATTATTTAAATAACGAAACCCTTCATTTGATATATTTGAGCTGTTTTATGCTCTTTGTTTATGTTTATGAGGACAAAGAATGTAGCACACCTTTTCAACTGCTCTTTGAAGCAATTATCAGCCACTCACTTGGCAGCAGCTCATGAATTTATGCATGTAGACGTGATCAAGACAACCTGCTAAAGTTCAAACAGAGCGTCAGAGTGAGAAAGATTTAAGAGACTTTGAAAGGTGGCATGGGTGTTTGAAAATCCCAGTAGATCCCTGTCTGGCACAAACACTACCATTTCTGGGATTTATGGAGAATGGTCTGAAAAGAAGAAGATATCCGCCGAGCGGAGGTTCTCTAGGAGAAAATGTCCTGTTGATGTCAGCGGTCAGAGGAGAATGGCCAGACTGCTCTGAACAGGGAACAACTTTTTTATAACCAATAGATTTAAGTAATTTTCCTGATGACTTTCTGGTCTTAGTCATAAGTCTTGTGTTTTATTGAACTTGATGAACATGGTGTTCATTTTGTAAATGATGGTCTTCCTCAGAGTCAGAAAAGGAGGAGGAGCAGAATGTGGCTCCAGTACTGTATCTGTCATCACCTGTTACCTTTTGGTCTCTTGTAGGTTTGACAGTCTCATAATAGAAATGTCAAAGATTTGACGGGTTGAGAGGGACGCTGGCTTCACCTGTACAAACACACTCCATCGCTCTGAATTGAGGTTAAATGTCTGCAAATATTGTGTCTCACATAATTGGAATTTTTTTCTTTTAGTCCTCATCTGTCGTGGTACTTAAAAAGCCTGTCTCACAGCGAGGAGTGTTTGGGGTTCCAGAAGCGTGTCAAAATGTTTTGAAATGTACTTAGTCATGCCCATTGATCTGCACCTGATGCTTGGCTGATTTGATGTCCCTGAATGCTCCAGTTTACACGACCCGCTGCTGCTGCTATATTGGTGCTACGATCGATCAGGGCCCAGGGTTGAGGACCACCTGAGCATTACTTTGTATTTTAACAAGCACGGCACTATAAGTCATATGCAGGAGATTTAGGAACTCAGAATGTCAGAAACAACCAGAATATGGTTTAGCTGATGGCCTCGTTTAGGCTGTCGTTTTTAATACACGTCATAAAAACGCAAAAAGTTAGTCGTGAGTGTGAATCCACATATCGGTGTTATTTTTGTCCATCCAAAGAAAATCAGAAAACAAAAATAAGATTTATGTTTTTCTCAGTTCTTCAGGAGTCTAACATAAGAAACAGCCTGGAGTCAAGAATAAGAGCTGGCATCATTCCCATCTTACAAAGGCCTGGTCAGTGTTACATAAAAGATGTTGAGACCAGTGTTTCTCAGGCTCAGATGGAAGATTTAGAAAATACTTCCTATGTTCTTGGTACCCAGGAGAAGCTTGGCAATCACACTTCTTTGCAGTTCATGTTATCACCGCAATTCTCAACCTGTTCAATGCATTTTATACCAAAACAAAGTCTGTTAAGCACATTATCTGAGCAAAAACTTTCCCTCAGTTCAACAATCACTCTTGCTATGTCCGATTAAGATCCGAGTGTAGTAAGATGTTTATATTGTACATCAAAGAAAAAGAACCCCAATGAACCACCAATCCATTATGAGCAGCGCTTGGCAATGGTGGGGAGGAAGAACTCCCTTTAAACAGGAAGCGGCGTCCAGTAGAATCAGAGCCAGGGGCAGACATGTTTGAGTTTAAGACTTGGGATGTTTGAAAGAAGAGATGGTTGCTGTCCAGGTGTGTGCTAAGCAACATGTTAGCATTAGCCAACACCTTCCAGTAGATGGTAAACTGGGACTGAGTGCTGTTGGCGTGTCCAGTTTGGGTGAAACCAAAAGACCAGCAGCTTTTCTCTTGAGCTGGTCCTTAGTTTGTCTGCACTGGTGGTTTGTTAGGGGAAATGTGTGTGTGTGTAAATCATTTACAACTTTTTGTGCGGTTATAAGTTGAAGTTGTTGTTTTTTTTATTGGCATGTCATTTGGGAACCACAGCTCTCTGCAAAACTACTGAACTTTACACCAATAAGATGATTTCTGCTTTTCCAAACAGTGAGTCTAAAGATAGAGGGAAGTATATATGAGTTCTGAGAACAGTGAAATTGTGGGTTATTAATAAAGTTTCGACTTTGGAGGGGACTTCATTTCTGGGTAACAGTCTCGTGTTTTCTCTTTTTTCAATAATGTTGATGTCTGAAACACACACACTGGGTTCCTTCATGAAACAAGAGCAGTTGCTTCTTTCTCTCACTGAGAGTCACTTCACAGCTTAGAGGAGGTGATGAAGAAAAGCTGAAGGAATCTAAACAGCAGACAAAGCTTATTTTTACATTATTATTTGCCCCGATTGTTGCTTCTTCTTTTTTTCATCTCAAATGTGTGTATCCGTGTGTGTGTCTACTATATCAGTGATGCGAGCTGAGCTGAGGGCCATTGTGCCTGCTGACTGGAGCCGTATAGATCAGCAGAGTGTTGGAGATTATGTCCATTGATCGGACAGGAGGGGTTTGTGGTTTGATTCTGTGTTTTGTGATTTCAGGGGCCGAAGGAGCCGTGTTCAGCAAATCAGTGGAGACGCCGCATGTCAGAGCTGAGCCATTCAAAGAGCTGCGGTGAGTCTTTCCACGGCACACAGCAAGCGCTCGGTCTCATGCAATACATGAACAGATGTACCCTGAGTTCACGTCAAAGCTCACAAATACTGCAGCAGTGTAGTGAAATAAAGTGCTCACAGAAAACCAGATCAATCCATCACATCGGTACACCGCACAGATGGCACAAATTATGGGAATTAATTAATGGAAAAGCATTTGAATGAATGTGAATCGGATTGACAAAACTGAGGTACACTTCAACTGCACTCCTATGGCAGGAGCGTAAAGATTACACTGCTTTGATGCCCTTTCTGACTTTAATAATACCAATAAGTTGCAAAAATGATCACCCTCTTGTATTCAGTAAGACTTCAGAGTATAACCGAGACCACAAACATATCACAAAACGCGAGGTTTTTATTCACATAACAGTTAAAAGGAGCTGAGAGCCTTTTTCACACAGACTTCTACACAATGAGGCTTATTTTGCAACTAGAAAAGTCGCCCCCTGTAGGCCATTAAAGAGAATGCAGGATTAAGGCACTTATGAGTTGTTTTACTGCAGTACTTAAGTGGTACAGCAATAAAAATTAAAACAGCTAATATGATTATTCTGGGAGAATATTCCATTTTTAATAAAAAGTGGTTAAATCTTGGCGATACTAGTTCCCTGACATTCTCCCATTAATTGTCATGGTCCTGGGTCTCTGACACACTATTTGAAGCCTGTTCTGGATTTTTGGTTTGGTTATCTGGAATTAGATATGTTCAAGGTCCTGAAACCCTTTGACTTTTGTTATGTATATGTCTTGGTTCTTCATGTTAGTTCCCCTTCGTTTCCAGTCTGTCCTAATCTTGTCTCTGTGATTGGTATCACCTATGTGAAGTCATGTCCCAGTCGTGTCCCTGTGTTCTGTCTCCATCGTTTTCTGTTTTCCCCATCTGTTCTGACAAGTTCATGTCTTAGTCTTAGGCTGTATCCCAATTCACGGTCTGCAGCCTTAAAGGCCGCATTTCAAGGCCGATTACGTCACAGCGGTGCGCCGAAGGCTGTCCCAATTCAAAGGCTGCTCGAAATGCGGCCCTGAAATGCGTCCTTCATTTCCCTGAATTTTAAGGATGTGGCGGTGTAGACTTCGTGGCCCAACATATCCCAGAATGCATAGCGCGGCGGTGGGTGTGGATAACTTTGCTGAAAAAAAACGGCGGATGAGGGGCAGCCAAAGAGTAAACTTTAAGTAAGTACTGAATATTATGTCACTTATTTATGTGCAAATGTTTAATAACGAAGAACATTAAAACATTACTGTTGGTCACATGTCGGCAAAGTTATGTGACATTAGTGACGTTTGTACTAACTTGGTTTTAAAGCCTTTACTTTAAAATATACGCCGTTCAATAGCTGAGCTTAATCAGAGAATGATCAAAGCTCATGTAGAAACAAACAAATGAACAAAAGATTTTCTCCTTCATTTCTGTCAAACAAAGCTGTATGACACGTTTCCAGCTGTTAGTATCATGGTTGCTAGGCAACCTGGGCAGCGCAACGGAGGCTAGACCGTCCCATTTCACAAGCCTCGCACTTCCGGCCTTAGCGGTCTTTGAGTACGCGGCCCTTGAGGATCGTTGAGGCTGCGTACTTTAAGGCTGCAGACCCTGAATTGGGATACAGCCTTAGTCTCTGAGCTAGTCACTTCCTGTATCATTTTGATTCAGGGTCAGTTTCACGTCCTCATCAGTGATGAGTCTGTTCAGCTGTGTGCTCCAGGTGTGTCCACTCTGCCCTAATCTCCTCCTGTGTTCATGTCGGGTCCTCTCATGGTGTGTGACTCTCCGGTCGTCGTTTGTCCCTGTTCGGCTCCATTGTTGTTTTCGGGTTTTTGTTTCCTTCGCCTTTTTACCCGCATTTAAATGAAGCTGTGATTTTGACGTCCTTCACACTTTGATCACCACACGCTCGTTCACATGACAATACCAGTTCCCTGACATTTTCCCCAAAGAAAATCCTGATTAATTCAGCCTCGCAGGTCCCTTCTTGTAAAATTGAACAGTGAACTGTTGTAAAACAATGAACAGAATAAACCACTTAAAGCCAGATGATGACTATGATGAAAGATTTTGAGGTAGAACAGCTTTAGGTTATCAGCTATCAGTCAAATTCAGCTCAGACTGAGTGTGTGGCTCCGTACTTCGTCGTTCCTCTCCACGGTGTACATGGTGTGTGTTTGCATGTGTGTGAGGCGTGGATGTCTCCGTGGTGTAAACGTCTTGTTTATCATCTTTCTCCCGTCTGTGCTGTCAGATGTGATGACAGTCAATCAGAGCAGAAAGTGAGCGAGACGGATTCCTGGTGTGACTGTGGATAACGGGACGTAGGGATGTCTGCGAAGGGAAAAAGGAAAGTTGGAACAAGAAGAGATAACGTCCACACGGTCAAGATTAATACTGGTCAGCGAGGGTAGCCTTTTTCTGTTGAGCTCTTGTTTATTAATAATGTTTGTTCACCTATTTTACCTGATTAGACCTCTCCTCAGGACTGACGGGGTGTGTAGAAACTAATTCAGAATCAGAATCAGAATCAGAATACTTTATTGATCCCTGGGGGAAATTATTTTTTGTTACAGTGCTCCATTTTAAACCAACATTAAGACAAGACAGACAATACGCTAACTAAGAATAGTACAATATATACATATATATACATACATACATACATAAGTCACTTATAAATAAATATTTGGAAAAGAAACATGTGTAGTTGTAGCAGTAACCAGTGTGTTAAGTGGATGCGTTGTACAGGGAGATGGCCACAGGCAGGAATGATTTCCTGTGTCGTTCAGTGGTGCTTTTCGGTAATCTCAGTCTCTCACTGAACGAGCTCCTGTGACTGACCAGCATGTCATGGAGTGGGTGGGAGGTGTTATCCAACATTGTCTTTATCTTGGACAGCATCCGCCTCTCCGACACCACCTTGAGGGAGTCCAGCTCCATCCCCACAACATTGCTGGCCTTACGGATCAGTTTATTAAGTCTGTTGGCATCTGCGACCCTCAGCCTGCTCCCCCAGCATGCAACAGCATAGAGGATCGCACTGGCCACCACAGACTCATAGAAAATCCTCAGCATTTTCTGGCAGATGTTGAAGGACCTCAGTCGCCTCAAAAAATAGAGACGACTCTGGCCCTTCCTGTAAAGTGCTGTGGTGTTTTTAGCCCAGTCCAGTTTATTGTCAATGTGTACTCCAAGGTATTTATAGTCCTCCACAATGTCAACACTGACCCCCTGGATTGAAACAGGGGTCAAGTGTTTCCTGGTCTTCCTGAAGTCCACGATCAGTTCCTTGGTCTTTGCCACGTTGAGCTGCAGATGATTCTGCTCACACCACGTGACAAAGGAGTCGACCACAGCCCGGTACTCTGTCTCATCATCCCTGCTGATGCATCCAACCACCGCAGAGTCATCAGAAAACTTCTGAAGATGGCAGGTCTCTGTGCAGTGGCTGAAGTCTGTGGTGTAGAGGGTGAAGAGGAAGGGGGAGAGGACAGTCCCCTGTGGTGCCCCTGTGTTGCTGATCACCTTGTCAGACACACACTGTGGGAGACGTACATATTGTGGTCTTCCTGTCAGGTAATCAACAATCCAGGACACCAGAGAAGCATCCACCTGCATCGCTGCTAACTTATCACCCAGGAGGGTCGGCCTGATGGTGTTGAAAGCACTGGAAAAGTCAAAAAACATGACCCTCACAGTGCTCGCCGGCTGGTCCAGATGGGTGTAGACACGATTGAGCAGGTAGATGATGGCGTCCTCTGTTCCGAGACGAGGCTGATAAGCGAACTGAAGGGGATCCAGATGTGGTCTTACTATGGGTCGCAGCTGGTCCAGGATGAGCCTTTCCAGGGTCTTCATGATGTGGGACGTCAGTGCCACGGGCCTGTAATCCTGGGGGCCACTGGGACGAGGCGTCTTTGGTACAGGGACGAGGCATGATGTCTTCCACATCACCGGGACCCTCTGCAGACTCAGACTCAGCATAAACAGTTTATGAAAGACTCCACACAGCTGGGGGGCACAGGCCTTGAGGACAAGGGGACTCACTCCGTCTGGTCCAGCAGACTTGCCTGAGTGAAGTCTCCTCATTTGCATCTCAAATTGGTGTCTTTCTCACTCTCCTATTGCAACCATTAAATTTGCTCCACTTCCCATCACAGATCCGCCCACGTATACTCTACAGTAGCAGAACGCTAATCAACCAGAACAAATGCTGCGAGTGTGTGGGTGGGTGTGTTTGATGGGTATGTTTTGATGGAGAAGTGAGTCTTATTTGCCTTTACTGAAATACAGACTTTTTCACTTCTCATTCGTGTCCGCCCAAGAAGCTCGTTTGTAATTCTGTAAACCAGAGGCTATTTAGGTCTGTTTCTCTGTGCGTATCCTCCTGGGTGATGCCACCGCTTATCGCGGAGGTGCTTCACCAGGCAAAGTTTATATAAAACTACATTTAAAAAACAAAAAAGGTCATTACTCACTAGGTATAACGTAAACAGCAACAGACCTAGAATGCCTTGTGGCGTTTCCATCCCATTAGTAATGCGCAAGCTGAGTAGAAGTTTCTGGCCCTGCTTCATTTATTTGTAATGTGCATGGAGAAGAGGACATTACAGTCAAAACTAATTTAAATTCTTAAATCAGATAGATTTAAAGGTGTATTACAAATATCTGTAAAGTTATGACCCTGATTAAGGATGTGATGTGATGCTGTCCAGAGACTGAGGGCGTCAGAAAGTATGCTGACCTTTACAAAGTAGTTTTGCCCCAAAGGAAAATCAAATTTTAACCTTCCAGACCAAGTTGTGTTTGTCTTAAACCGAACAGATATAGAAACTCAGTTGCTGTTTTTTAGAGTGCCACCATAAAAACGTTGCAGTTTTCCCAGCACATCCATATGCTTACATTATTAATTATAGATCCATCAGAGCACTTTTTTATGCAAGGTAGCTCATAATGTAAACAAGTTTAACTTCCAGCCCTGCTAAACACACTCAGTACAGACTTATATATATCTTTTTTTTTTTTTTTTTTTTTAAGGCAAAAAGTCAATCCCCTGATGCCCTATATCTACAGTCGTGATCCAGAAAACAGTGGTTGGAGACAATGGCACCTGTGTGCAATGAACTTCGCTCTCATTGTCTTTGAAACAGCTGCTATGAAGATGAGAACCAGGTCAAAGCAAGTCCTGGTGTGTTGCAACAGTCAAAGCAACAATAGGATGGAGTCTGTCCACTATCAGTTTGTAATTGGTCAAATTGGCAGTTAAAAGCAATCTGTAATCTGCCAATTAACTGTTATAAATCGCTCATCTGTTCCCATCTGTTGCAAATCTGTTGCTGTTTGCATACACAGAAATTCGCATTAAACAGAAATTCACATGAACTGAACCCAGCCAGTTGGCAATCTGTCTGGCAAATTTTTGCAAACCTTCACTAATCTGTCTGAGAGTGACTGCACTCAGTCCAAGTTGGACCAGGATTGTTTGGAGGCATGCTACCTCCCACCGGGCAACCTGTGCAATTGGCTTGCCATCAAAACTAGTCATCCATAGGTTGATAGTCTTGTACACTCAATGCAGTCAACCACCAGTTTGTCATACTCGTGGGGATGTTGCCGTGCTGTTTTTACTGTGACTGAATCAGAACAGCTGTTTCAAACAAACCCTGGTGCTGTACGTTTTGCAAAATGTGTTCAGTGTGGAGTTTCTCGTTGTTGCAACCTGGTCAATTACTTAATTATTTTCTACAAATAAAGCTCACTGCTTTCATTGGTATTGTTCATCTTCTAGCTTTCCATATCAATCCCAAAAGTGAAAAAGCAGCTTGGCAGTACTTCCTCATTTTATTTGGCTCCATCTACTCGATGCGTTTTAGCAGCACAGGTTCTCTGTCAAGGTGTCCTTGGTTGTGAGCTTTTACTGACATTTTTCCTCAATACTTGAAGTAGGGTGTTGTTTTTGCACTGCAGCAAAGGACAAAAAGGACGAGAACTTTCTTTTTGTAATGCTGCTACCTAAACATTGATTCTTACAACTAAAATTCAGTGTATCGAAGTAAGTGGACAGTTTCTTTACTCTATATGTAACATGTTTAACTGTTCTGGCCATGCAAAACAACCTAAACAAAGTAACCTAATGGCATCCCATAGATTAACCCAGGCAGCAGTAAGCTGTTTATTTTGCTTTATCACATGCACTATATAGACAGCAGTATTGCGTGAGCCTATCTACACATTACACCTACAGGAGCATTTACGACATCCCATTCAAATTGAGCCTTGTGCAGCTACAACAGCTTCCACTCTCCTGGGAAGGCTTTCTACAAGATTTTAAAGTGTCTGTGGAAATGTTTGCCCGTTCATCCAGAAGAGCATTTCTGAGGTCAGACACCAACGTGGGACACTCACAATCTCTGTTCTCGTTCATCCCAACGGTGCCTGATGGGGTTGAGATCAGGGCTCTATGTGGGTCAATCAAGTTCTTCCACACCAAACTCATCCAACATTTCCTTTTTGGACCTTGTTTGAAAACTCCAAAAATTCATGGTCAACTGAAGCATTAATATTTTCCTTCATTGGAACTAGGTTTAGGCTAAAGCCCAAAAAACAATACGTGGTGTGTTAAAACACTTGTCTATAAACAGTTCCAACGAGTAGTCATTTCTGACAGTCCTGTTTTAGCATGTACTTCGTCTTCTTCCATCTTATCCAACAGAAAGCAAATAACAGTCTTTGGTTCAGATCCAGTGATTTCAGCTTGCTTGTCACCATCTAAGCCTTAGTGCATCATCTCCCCTCCAGAAGAAGTTGGCTAAGGCTTAGAGCTGTTAATACCTCAGTCCAGCTGAAGTAATAAAAGATGTAGCTTAGATAATGCTGTCAACAGACAAGAATCTTCTTTCTTCGCTTATTAACCTCTCAACATCCACGTGTTCATGTAGACACCATTTAGCAGTGGGTTGCATTTTTAACTACATGCCAAACAAACAGTTTCAGAAACTATAAAATGTATCCTTCAGAGAAACACTCTTACATACCTTTTAGTGTTAAAGTCCTTTTGTTTTTGAGATGATAAGAATATATGTGGATCTTTACTTTACCCTAAACCCACAAAGTGAAATGTGAATCATCGTGGAGAGATTTTGGGCCACTCTTCTTTAGTTTTCATTTAGTTCCTTTCAATCAGAGGTCTGGACTTTGGCTGGGCCATGGTAACACCTTGATTTCTGCTGCAGATTTCCTGCTGTTCTTGGGATCATTGTCCTGCTCCTGATCAAACTTGTGGTCTGACTTTGGGTTGAATTTATGGTAACATTATAGTAACTTAAAGATTATGGCTTTGGTAATGCACACCTGAATGCTTCACACCTGCAAACAACCAAAACTTCTGCTTTTGTAGAGGTGCTCACACTTCCTGATGATCAGCTGTTCAGCTACATATGATTGACAGCATGTAGCTGTTATTTACCCCTCAAATGCAGAGTCTTGTGAAAACTTTCTTTATCACATGACTGCAGAGTTTCCATTATTCTTTTTAGGAATATACTTGGACTTGCCTCAAGGCGCATCAACATGCCTCGAGGCGGTCCATTACACCATTTGCAACCACTGGATTAACCTACCATGACCCCAGCAGTTACAAAGGTTTGGCCTTAACACAGCAGCACTCCAGCTACAGCAGACTTTCCAGCATTAAGCAGACTGCAGTGCTCTTTAGACGGAAAATGTTCATGTTGTTGCAGTAAATGTTATATGCATGATCTTTCTATCTATATAGCACAATGGTATTCTTTGATCTGAATTGAATGAGAGGGACAGCGGTGGAAAGACTGTGAAGTGAAAATGAGAAAATCTGGAGAAAGAAAAGGGGGAGAAAAGGGGTGACAAAAGTATGGAGCGTGAAGATTAAAGAATAAGAGGGGGTGAGAACAAAAGAGACGCAAGTGACAGTGAAAGAGTTTGAAAGTATAAGAAACTGGGAGGGGGGGGGGGTATTAAGAAAAAACACAGTATGGAAAAAATGAAAGAGGATCACTTTTGTCCGAAAGTCTGAGATGAATAGAGTGACAAAAAAAAAGAGCGTGTAAGAGAAAAACGAGACAAAAGGGGATTTTGAAGAGAACTGAAATAAAAAGAGCTTCGTGTGATAGAAGCGAAGCTATGGAGACGACTTTGATGGGATTTAGGGGTCAAATAGAAAACGACAAATAACTAATAAGAGCATTTCAGTGGTGTTTGCATTGAGATGAACTGAAAGCATCAATCACTGCTGCTTCCTTTCTGAATCATTCGTTCAAATAATAAGAAAGTGATACTTTTACATCACTGATGCAATACATCGTTTCCTAGGTGACACTCCAAAGCCTGTCGTCAGGTCACTGTCCACACAACACAAGAGTCTATAGTCAGGCGTAGTTTTTCTTCCCTCTTCCCCTTTGTTGATGCATCTTTGGTGACAACTAGCCAATTGAGAATGAAATATGGCCCAAACTATCCAATTATGTCAGAAAAAGGCGAGCGAGCTCGTTGGTGCATGGCTAAAATCTAATCTTACCCTAATCTCTCCCAGCTCCTTGGCAGGTAGCAATCGAGGAATCAAATCCTATTTCAGGATATCATATTAACCCCTAACACATTTTCGGGCAGCCAGACACACATCCCAGCCAGAGCCGCCGCTTCTCATCAAGCCATAACCGTTACATCCATCTGCGTGGTAATACCTTGTCAACAGGATGTGTCTTTGCATCTGAAGAATGCCTTTGTGATTCGCCCGCACTGGCAAATTTGAAAGCGCAGCTTCATTTGTATCCCGACCAACTGAGAGATAAAGGGAATATATGTATGAAGCAATATAAAGGAAAGCGAATGCAGGAGGGGAAGAGAACAAAAAAGCAGAACAGAAACAAAATGGGAGCATCAGTGAGAAGAACTTTTTCTCCCTTTGAATGAAATAACACGTGAAGGTCCTCATGGAAACTTTGGTAGACTTGCATTAGCCTGATCTGTCCCTCGGTTCTTCGTGTATCTTGTAGCGCTTCGCCGTGCACGGTAGCGTAATGGGACTGGGACTGAGACCATGGTGATGGACAGAAACAAAAAAGGTTAGAGACAGTCGGGAACCCAGCGTTCCCTCCAGTAACTCCAGTAACTCTTCTTCTGCCTGTATTGATTACATTTTTATAATTTTAACGTTGTTAGCACCGTTAGACACTCTAATGATGACGCAAAGGCTTCGACAGGCAAGTAAAACCAAAATAATACTGAATACTAAACAGTTTTTTAAAAATCCTAATAAATACTTAAAATATTAAAGCCAGTAAAGAAATTACATCCGTCTTCCTGTACCGTGTATGTTCTGGAACAGCCAGAAGGGCCCACCTGCTGCCTTTGAAAATGAGGCTAGTTTCTGCCTGCTTTCCCTGCGACTGCACCTCCTCTTGTAACCACACGTGTTAGGTGTAGCGTGAAGCTGGAGAGACCGGTGGAGTTAAACAATATCGAGCTGATGACATGTTGTGCTGCCGTAAGTGCAGTAAAACCTTTCCAACAAGCATCAGACAGAACATCACAGCAGCGAAAGCAGGAGAGCGAGACGCAGACGGGAGCGTGTTAGCCGTCATGTCAACTCTCCTGACCACAGTTTGTGATTCGGTGAAAAACATATTGTAAAGGAAAAGCTGCTGGCAGTGCGCTGCTGCTAATCCATGACACAGTAAACCATGAGCAACATAGAACTGAACTGAATAGATCAGCCCGTGGTCACGATATCCAAACCAATCCAAATATCAGCTCAGTGCATCCCTACTAACAGGTTCATCATTTTAACTAGGCCTAATAAAACAAACTGAAAATGAAAGTGAGTCTGAATAGAACTGAATTCAGTCGGCTTCTATTTAAACCCCACAAACTCCCACGACTCCAGGACACACGCGCGGTCTTTTCCAACACCTAGAACAACAGTGTAGAGTCACAGAAACAAACCAACCCCCACATCACACAGTTCTCCCCCAGCCTATGTAACCTCAGAGAGGTGATTGCTGACTCGGTCCAGCTGCCAAATGAGGGTAATGAGCAGCAGGTGCGTCCTGGAGAGAGGGCAGAGTGAAAGAGAGACAGAGGGGTAGGAGGAGCAAGAGACGAGGAGGCGGAGAGAGAACAACACCACACCCACACAAGGGCAATTTCAAGAGGAGGGCCCACTAGGGCCGTAACATCCCCGTGTGCTGATGGTAGAATGATGAACACAGGGAGGAAGCCAGGTGCAGCCATTTATACATACAGGTTGGGATGATGAGGGCAGTGTAGAGGATTAACAGTTTACACACTGTAGAAATGCAATTTCTTTATCGAAGCTAGCAGTGAAGCACACCTGTTCGTCATCAAATAATGAAACACAGGGCGGCTCCATCTTAAATCACCTGATAGGTCACATGACCACAACCAATGGGAATAATATCCAATCAGAACCACGTCTTATAGAGGACAAACAGCTGATCAATAATCTAGGAGTAATACATATCTCCTCGGCACAAAAAATCAGTGCTGAGAAAGACGCCAGCCTCACGGCGGTGACGATGTGCGCTGATTCTTCCTGTTTTAAGGTAAAGAAGAAGAGCATGAAGAGATCATATGGAAACAATCAAGATGCAAAACTATAGAAAACAGAATAAATAACCACACACAACAAAAACTCTGTGAACGTCCTGAATTTGAGCCTTACTTCAAGACGTTTTTGCTGCTGCAAAGAGACACAGCCTTGATAGTCATGTGACAGCGGTGCGGGCCAATAGAAGAGAAGGGGCCAAACTCCAAAGCTGTCCCACAGATTAATTTTCAGACTGCTTTTTATGCTTTGGACAGATTTAAACACTTGCTTGAGGCTCAGTGTGAACGTTCACAATGAAAGGACTTGACCTTAAAGGTGCTTTAAAATCACCTGTTCCTTTTGTATTAAATAACTCTCACGTGGACGTCCGCTCTGTCTCGTGTTTTTATTGTCCTCTAGAGTACTTCAGCACGAGGCAACAGCGCTGCAGAAACTGAAATTATAGAGCAGAAGTCACGGCGCTGCCAACCAAGCTGACCACTGTGATCTGTGAAGAAATCACAGATTCAATGAGCGCTGCCTTCAGCTCTTTCTCCTCTTCTTATATCCCATCTGCCCTCCTCTCCATCTCCAATCTCCTCTCCCTTCTCTCGCCTCGCTTTCATTTGCCGTCTTCTCTCTCCATCCTCACCCTGCCCCTCCTCCTCATCCTCATCTTCTTGCCTCAATTACCTCGATCTTCATTCACCTCTCCCTGTCACACCAGGTTCTGATCTCCCTCCTTTCATCCCTCATTCGTCCTCCCATGTCACCCTTTCTTTTTGTTTCATTAATCCGAGCCTAAGCAGTTTGAAAAAGAACAAAACTGCAACAACAAAAAGAAATATTTATTCAGCAGATAGCGCCATGACAAAAGAGATCACGACTCAAGGTGGCCTCCCTCTGCAGGCACATTTAGCACATCTGAGCATTATCACAACCAAGAGAAAAGAATTAAGACAGCACATCCAAGCCCTTATTTCCCCTCCTCCCCCCTCTGTCTGTCCTCTCTAATATCACACCCACTCCTTTCTTCTTCCTCGCTGTCCTCCACACCTTCTGCTCACACTGATCTTGGTAATTGAGAGGATGGCCTGCTCTCCAGCAGAGTGTACGAGTGACCAATCATAAAGCCCCGCGAAGCGATCAGCAGCACTCTTACTGCCCCAGATTGCCATTTAACCTATGATTTTCTATGTAGCACAAAGGCAGCCCGTTCCAACTCAACATAGCTTACACTATATTTATAACACCAAACAGCTCTGACTGCTGCAAACGGTGGCAGCTAATCAGGCGAAGGCGCCGTGGCCAAGGACAAAGGAGTCAGGCGCAGCCAACGGGGAGCGTGCAGACGCCGCCTGCAGGCTTCGGTCTGTGCAAGTTTACAGTCGATGTCATTAAAAAAAACACACCAGTTGTTATCTGAAGGCAGACAATATGAGGAGGAAGTGTGAAGAGTTATTAACCTTTGATTGTAGTTGTAGATATGAGGCAGGGCCGAGAAAGGAGAGAGAGGAAATGAGGATGTCCAAAAGTGGAATGGAAGACATGAAAGAGAGCGAGATGAAACTGTATTGATCGCTGTGGGGAAATGAGGCGGTGGCAGCCGCGAAACTAATAGGCGACAGCAAGGAAATAAAGGTAAGAGTCAAAAGACGAATAACAGGCAGAGGAATATATTATTATAAAGTGGAAGTACATAAATATCCCACAGCCTGATGGAAGGATCACATTAAAGAAGCATTCTTCACTTTGACATCTGTTCTGTACACACAGCTTCTGTTTTAAGTCTGGATTTTTTTTAAATATGAAAAACACTTTATATTAGAACGAGAGGCGAGGAGATGGGAAAGAGCATGAGACAAAGTTTCAATTCGCAGGGGTGGTGAAGAGGAAATGAATACGGATACAAGCCGGGGAGAGAGAAATATTTCATTGTCTGACTCCCCGAGGAGCAACCTGGGAGAATGAGCGGAGATGAGAGAGGAGGAAGGCCTTTAGAAGGAGTAATAGAGGAGGATTTCTTTTTATAACCTGCCTTCCACTGACACAGAATATGTCTGAGGTCCTTTGAACGCTGAACAAACTTCTTCGTCTTGCGGTGTATTCATTTTTATTTATTTATACAGGACAAGGACGAGCAGCAGCCTTTGACCTTTGGATTATTTAAAGTCAGTTTCCGTTGGATTTCCCTCAGTATCTCCTCGTTCCTGCCTCTTTCTTGTCTTTTCTGTTTATACCTTCATCCTTCTTTACCTTTAATGTCTCTAGTCTGTGTTTAGTATTTGCTTTACGATTGTTTTCTACTTTGAAGCTTAGTTTTCTTTTCATATCCTGTGCAGATTTTACTTGTTTCATGGTTTTCACTTGTGTCTAGTCCCACTTAAGAGATAAGATAAGATAAGATAAGATAGAACTTTATTAATCCCTCGGGTGGGTTCCTCTGGGAAATTCGACTTCCAAAAAGCACAGCAACGACCGAAGTTACAGTTACAGAATTGTTATATATATATATATATATATATATATATATATATATATATACACACACACACACACACACACATATATAAATACAGAGACAAATATAAATAAAATATACAAAGGGGATAAATAGAATAAATAGGAATAAAAAATAAAAATACAAGTGAATTGCACATTTCAAGTATTGAGTCTATTGCACTGTTGACTATTTACAAAAAGTATTGCACAAAAGGTATTGTACAGTGAGGTGAAGAGGCATTACAGCTTAGTTGTTCCCCCCTCCTTTGTCCTCCTGTTTCCCCTCCCTCTCCCCTCCAGAGAGGAGTTAAACAGTTTGATGGCGTGTGGGACAAAGGAGTTTGCTGTTATTTGTCAATCAACCTTCAGTATATAAATATTCCTGTCCTCCTTCTTGTGTCTACCTCTTGTGATTTGTTAGATTTTATGCTTTTTATATTTCTTTATCAGCACCTTTTGTTGGAATTCGCTCCATCACGTGTTCTGTATTTTCTACTTTCACCTCGTGGCAGAATTGGTAGCAGTGTAGTTTCCTTGCATGGACTCAGCTGTTAAATGTGGTCACAAATTAAAATTAGAGGTTTTAGGAGCTTACGATTTAGGAGGTTTGCCTGCTTTGTATCCATGTGTTTGGGATCTTTGTCCTGTTAGAACACTCATTTGTGTTTCAACCATCCTGCTGTTGATTTGAGGTGAAGTTGTCCTCCTTCATCATTCAATCCACTTTGTGCCAAAACCACTGGCAGCAAAACATCTGTAGAGCATGATGCGACCCCCCACCATGCTTGACAGCTAGTATAAAGCTCTTGGGTTTGAAAGCCTCACCTTTGTTCTAAAAGAATACATGTTGTCATTGTGGCAAAATATCTATTGTTGTGCCATCTGACTGTAAAACTACATAAGTACACTTTAAAAGTAGAATGGGAGGCAGAGCCTTCAGTTTTCAGGCCCCTCTTCTGTGGAACCAGCTTCCAGTTTGGATTCGGGAGACAGACACAATCTCTACTTTCAAGATTAGGCTTCAAACTTTCCTTTTTGCTAAAGCATATAGTTAGGGCTGGACCAGGTGACCCTGAATCCTCCCTTAGTAATGCTGATTCTCATGATTCCCATGATGCATTGAGTATTTCTTCTTCACTCTCTGCACTGAATCATATCTGTTATTAACCTCTGTCTCTCTTCCACAGCATGTCTTTATCCTGTCTTCCTTCTCTCACCCCAACCGGTCGCAGCAGATGGCCCCGCCCCTCCCTGACCCTGGTTGGAGGTTTCTTCCTGTTAAAAGGGAGTTTTTCCTTCCCACTGTCGCCAAAGTGCTGCTCATAGGGGTCATATGATTATTGGGTTTTTCTCTGTATGTAAGGGTCTACATTACAATATAAAGCACCTTGAGGCGGCTATTGTTGTGATTTGGTGCTGTATAAATAAGATTGAATTGAATAAAACACTTAAGCTGTCAACAGGAAAGCTAAATGCCTTCTAAATGGCCTGCATTTGTATAGCGCTTTTCTAGTCCATAGGACCCCAAAGCGCTTTACACTACATTCAGTCATTCACCCATTCACACACACATTCACACACTGGCGATGGCAAGCTACATTGTAGCCACAGCTGCCCTGGGGCGCGCTGACAGAGGCGAGGCTGCCGGACACTAATATCTATCAAGCCTGAAGGTGTTGATTTTGGAGCAGGGGCTCCTCCGACTTCTAAGCAAAGTGATGCGAGTAATACATCGTCATCAACTGATAGCGTTTTGACCTAGAAGTCCATGAGAAAAAAAGGAGTGAGCTCTCTTGATACATAACTGTATTATACGCATGGCTGATGAGTTTATATCCTTAATCACTAGTTTGAAATCCTACTGAATGCAATACAATGGCTATGCTGTAATTTATGTTCCCCGTTAGAGTCAAACAGATGATCAAGCACGCTATGCTTTAGGGTGGGACTCTCTTCTGAATGAGTTGCTACAGCGTCTCCGGTTTTTTAGCCACATCCACCAACTGACGTGACTTTTATGTTCTGAGTGCTACCAGAGTTGACAAGGAGCTGAAATACAGTTGGTCAGGTTCCAAAAAAGTGGGTTACTTAGTTTGAAAACACTCATCGTGATACTCCGTCATCAAACTTGCACTCAAACCCTGAATTTGAGAGGCGATGAGAAAAGTCCGAAGAGTAATGAGGAGCTGGATGTTCTCAGTCATCGGCATTCAGGGCTTTTTTCTTTGGCTTGAAGAGGCATTTCAGTATTCTCCGAACCACCTCTATGGGATCAATTTTTACTCCCTTGTTTTGCAAAGTGTAAGATTAAAGTCTAGTCCATGCTCTCTTAATGTCCAGATACAACAGTTTTAAATTGTGTTGTCTCTAATCTGTTTTTATTTGCCCTCCAGTGACACAGCTCGCTGAGAATACAAATCGATCACGGCAGGCAAAAACTATAGAAATGAGCACGGGGCTGATATACAGTAATGAGGGATTCGTCAGAAATGTTCAGTAGCAGAGAAAGGAAGTTAACCGAAGGACTGATTCACACCATCTATACAGGGCACGTCTTTATAAGAGCGCTTATCATAAAGACTAAGCACGCGGTCAAGTCAATCAGCCACAATGACATTATGTTATTAACGACTATGTATTTAATTAATTACCAGCCTCTGTTCAATGTGCAGTAATTAATATGCAGTGGGGATTAACCCTTGTGGCAGAGATCAAGGGATAAAGCAAAGGAAGCTGAAGTTTCAATTTGGTAATTCGCTCATTTGCCTGGAACAGAGGTTTCTTTAGTTCGAGCTCACTGGTGTTACAAATACAGTAACTGCTGGGATTTTAAATGAAAAAACAACATGTCAGCATGGCTTCTTAGTTTAATCAAACTACTTTATTACCAAGGGTAATGTCAGGGACATTATAATAGGAAATAATTACCAATATTCTCACCAACTTCATTACGTACACCTTGCTACTTCCAGGTTGGACCCCCTTCTTGTTTCTTTAAGTCTTTATGAAATGCAACGCGATGCTAGAAACATTCCTCAGAGATTTTGGTCAGTATTGACATGATAGCATCACTACCAACACGTGCTGCAGATTTGTCAGCTGCACATCAACGATGTAGCTCTGCCATTCCACCACATCAGAGATGTGATTGAGTTCCGGTGACTCTGGAGGCCAGTTTTAGATAGCCAAGCTTTGTGATACAGAGTTATAAAGACGTAGACGTGGTCACCAACAATACTCAGGTACGCTGTGGTGTTTGAAGAGGCTCAGCTGGTGGGATCCAAAAAATATCTCCCCACCCTGACCTGAAACTACAAGGCAGGATGGATCTATGCTTTCATGTTGTTTGTGATAAATTCACCACCGAATGCCACAGAAGGAATTGAGACTGGTCTTCATGTCCTTGCTTCCCGAAAAAAATGCCAATCAACAACTGTCCAGTGCTAGTGTCCATTTTTGCTTTTCCTTGGCTGAGTTACTGTAGCTCATGGGGTAGAGCAGGTAATCTCGTGGTTTGAGCCCCGTTTGCCAAATATCCTCGGACTTGCTCTCCAATGCATCCTTTGGAGTGTGAGTCTGTGTGGATGTTAGACAACAAGCACTTAAGCATAGAAAAAAGTGTTTGTATGTATGGGAGTGAGGTATGTTGTATAAAGTGCTCTGGTGCTCAGGTAGTGTGGAAAGCGCTACATAAGAGTCAGTCCGTTTACCAAGTAGACTGCAACAAACTATCAAAGTGTGACTGAAAACAAAGCTTTATTCTTTTCTTTTTAAACAGGTATATGTGGCATCAGCACAAGCAGGATTTTCTATTTTTAATGCAAGAATGAATAACCTGTTCTAGAAGGACTTTAGAATAATAACACAATCGTACGCATATAAAAAAGTCAGTACTGTAAATTTATCTTTGTCTCCATATTAAACTCCTCTGAACTGACGTCCTGTCATTTGAAGAGCTTTAAGCTACTTTGGTCATGAAACGAAGAAAATCCTGGAATTTCTTTCCTCCCAGATAACCCGACGCCGAACTCTGAAACTAAAGTGAACTTTGCTGCTGGTTTTCTTTCTTGCCTCTTTCAACATTTCCATCTGGTGCAACTGTAGTACAGCGCCTCAGTGTTCTTTGTTCTCGGGGGAACGCAGGTCACCACCCAGGTGAATTTATTCATTAATGACGCCAGGAGCAAACTCGAGGGATGACACCAGCATCTAGAGATTGTTAGCACACATGGGTTCATCTACCATCTTATTCTTGTGCTTCTTCTGTAATCTCTGTTACTCTCACCGATGCAACTTGCATGACTTTACTCCCTGTTGTGATTTTTCTCATATAGATTTCTTATATATTGCATATAAACAGTTTCAGAGTTCTGTTATATGGATTTTCAGAAATTTATAGTGTATTTTTTTTAAACTTTCTTCTTATTTCTAGCTTTTCTCATCATGTTTGACAGGAAGGAAAAATGTGAAAATACAGGTGTGCACACTTTTAATTTACTTTGCAGTTTTTTGCTCAGGTGAATGTTTAGTAGTACTTAGCTGAACTGCAGAGCTGGGTAATAGTTCCTCACTGCAATCGATGTTTCTACACCTTTCACATAAGTATTCCTGTAATTATTTGTGCATTTTAAACTTAAAGCGGAGTGTTCAAGCAGATACACAACTTCCAGTTCAAGACTGTATTTAAAGAGTGGAGGAGTTCGTTATAATCTTAGCTTTAAAATACAGTTAAAAGAAACTTTAGAGGGTAATTTACAGTAGACTAAAAATATGCACAGAGCCAGTGATTAATCACACTTTGCAAGTCATATAGAAGCTTTGATTTATGAGTTTGTTTCTTACTCCACCACCACCGCCAAAAAACTCTTCAGCAATGCCGTCTCCGAGTAGTTTCTGTCTTACCTTTCTACTTTATAAACGAGAATCCCTGCTGTAATAAATAAACCAGTCAACACATCATGTTTATCTGGGTTTTAAATGCATGAAAAAAGATTTGGAAACAGAGTCTCAGCTGAGGAAATAGAGTGAAAACATGCTTCAGATTAACACTCTGAGTGCACAGAGGCTAAAGCTACGGCCACACGGGGGAAACAGTGGTTGGAGATAGCAGCACTAAAGTGGTTCCTTTGGATCTGTGACCACTCCGTCGGCTGCTGTCTTCATATGATAATAAAGCAGTAAATACACCATGGCTCCAACACCATTGTGAAGTTTGCTGATGACACAGTGGTGTTGGGTGCCATCTCCAACAACGATGAGACGGCCGACATGGATGAAGTGAAGAATCTGGCATCGTGGTGCCAGGACAACCACCTCCAGCTGAACGTCAGCAAGACCAAGGAGCTGGTGGTGGACTTCAGAAGGGGTCAGCACAGAGACTACAAGCCCATTATCATCAATGGAGCTCCAGTGGAGAGGGTGCAGTCCTTCAAGTATCTTGGTGTCCACATCTCCTCAGACCTGACATGGGCTGCCCACATTCAGGTCCAGACCAAAAAGGCTAGGCAGCGCC
The DNA here is from genome assembly GCF_057381845.1 of Rhamphochromis longiceps. Lineage (NCBI taxonomy): Eukaryota > Metazoa > Chordata > Actinopteri > Cichliformes > Cichlidae > Rhamphochromis > Rhamphochromis longiceps. The sequence goes on from NC_140566.1 coordinate 33,278,851, forward strand.
TGTATCACCTACGACAACTGAGGAAGTTCAGGGTCTCTCCAAAGATCCTCAGGATTTTCTATACAGGCGCTGTGGAGAGCATCCTCACACAGAACATGACATCGTGGTTTGGGAACAGCTGTGTGAAGGACCAAAAAGCTCTCCAGAGAGTGATCCGTACAGCAGAACGCTGCTGCAGGATTGCTCTCCCCCCGCTTCAGGACACCTACACCAGGAGATGCCGGACTAGAGCAGCGCAGATACTGAAGGACCCGTCCCATCCTGGCAACAAACTGTTCCAACTTCTGCAATCTGGTAGAAGGTTCCGCATCTTCCAGGCAAGGACAGAGAGACTCAAGAGGAGCTTCTATCCCCAAGCCATCCGTGCCCTAAACACACACACCCGCCCTCTCACGTCATCTTTAATTGACTGAGACAGGACTCTTCCAGACACTAAACCAAGGCACAATGTACATTTCAATTCCTATATATTCCATATATTATTTATATATATATATATATATATATATATATATATATATATATGTATAATGTTTTTCCTCTACACCCCCCCCCCCCCCCCCCCCCCCCCAATTTTTTTGCACATGTCGAGGAGCGTGTCAGGCTACATTTCACTGTGTGTTATACTTGTATAACTATGCATGTGACAAATAAAGAACCTTGACCTTCACCTAAATAGGCGGAGCCAACAGCTGTCGCTCTCATCGGTTTGCAATTGAATGAGGTCAGTTTGGCAATTACATGCAATCTGTTTATGATAACTTTGCAAAATTTGCAATTCTGTTACTGTCTGAATCATATTCAGTATACAATATTCGGAAATTTAGTTGCTGCAGGATAGTAATTTACCTGAAGAGTTATACATAGGCACGCTGCATTCATGCATTTATACAGGAATACCACAACACAACTAGATGCTACCAATTGAAACGAGACCCTGTTCCCAAGAGCTGTGTTGCAGTTGAGTTGTGCTCATCGGCACAGACTGACTCTGCTAGAGATTACGTTAGCTGGGTTGTGTTTGCAGTCTGTGTATAATTTATAGATGATAAATGAATTTTTTAATATGTTACCAGCCTGAATTGGATCACAATTGTTTGGAAACAGGTTGCCTCCCAACAACCAACCCAAGGTGGTTGTTGCAGCTGCTTATAATAAACTCTCCAGCCACACCAAAAGGCCTGAAAGACCAAAGACGGCAGCTAAACTCAATAACAACGTTGTTTCCAACAAAAACGCATTCACAACATTTAACCAAGTTAAGAACACTCAAAGAGGTGGGCCTATCATTGTTCTGGATAAATGAGACGCCCTCATGAACACAGAAGCTTTACAACACAAACCACTGGTTTTAAGGACAGATGACACTTTCCAAAGAAAACCTGTAAAAGAACCTGTTTCAGAAAAGTTCTGGAAAAAATCTTTGGACAGATGAAACCAAGGTGAAAAAATATGAAGTAGGAGAGAAACACTCACATTCTCAGTATACTGCATCACCTGTTAGTTACGGTGGATTTAGTTTGTATGTGTGGCTGCCAGTGGAACTGCTGATAGAAACAGGATGACTTCTGATGTGTACAGAGCTGTTCTCTCTGCTCAGACTCAGAAAACAGAGCAAACCTGATCAGACAGCAAATAACGACCCAAAACAAACTGCTAAAGATCCATGGTTTTGGATTCTTTTGCGTCAAAAGATCCAATCCACGAGTTTCTCAGTGCAAAGAAATGGGATATTCTTCGATTGTCACGTTTGTCATCTGATTCGTATCCAGCAGAGCAGGTTTTGCATTATTAAATAGCAAACAGAATGCAGAGAGACCCACAAACAGGGAACAACTGTGGGTGACTACAGTCAAAGCCTGACGGAGAACATCAAGCGAGGAAACTCAACATTTGGTGATGTCCATCATTTGTAGACTTCAGGCAGTCGCTGACTGCAAAGAATCCAAGTATTCGTTAGCTACGCTTCATTCAGAACAAAACCTCGCATTCTCTCGTTGTGGTATCAGCTAAAACCTTCCATGTGGAAAAAAACCCATCACGTATTTTATCCACAACCAGCGTGGTGACAGGAAGACAGGAAGTGTACAGAGCGCTCCTGTTTAGGTTTGACTGTCGTGAGGCGTTCTGACATCTCTGCAGCTTCCTGTAGAGATCGGCTTGTGCCTCTGAGTGGTTTTGTCAAGATGTGAAGCCGAGTGGGCTGATTTTTTTTAATCCTCATGCAGAAATTTTGAACAGCCACAGCATGCAGAGAGGGGCCGTAGTGTTCGAGTGTCAGATCCACTTACTTTGTGCTCCATTCACAGCACTGGTTTCAGAGTGGCTGTTCTCACGTTTTTCTTCAATTCTTCAGACTGTTTTTGTTTTTTCATTACACGTAAGTTCAGGTCACTGTGGAGGAACCGCAAAGACATAAAAATGGGTAATAGAGTACTGTGCGCACAAGTCTTGATTTAGCCCTCATGTTTTAAATATTTAGCTAGAAAAACATGAAACGTGTGCAAACACAGATGGAAATAGAGGATAAAAGGCAAAAACAGAGCTTGTACAATTCTAACAAGCTTGAAAGTCAATATTTGGCTTGACCACTGTTGCTCACTCAACACTTGGAAGCAAAATATAGAGATAGCACAGTACTCTACATCCACTTTCAACTTTTTTCCCAATTTGTAACTTTTCTGGACATCTTGAAACCTGTGGCTTATTCTAACTACAAATTGTTGACGTCTTGGTGAATTAGGTATAAAACAAATGTTGGTATAATTTAAGATCATTGAAGGAATTGAAGACATGTTAGCAGCGATTCAGAGGTCTGGAACCTCCACTGTCATTCACAAATAGAAGTGGATAATCCATTCATTTGGTTTTTCTGTTAGCTGAACAGATGCTCCACGTACCCAAAACGGCCTTCACATAATTCTATACAACTGTTTATTCATAGAAACAAATATTTACTGGTAAAAGTAATGCTGTAAATGTCTGTAATGCAGTAGTCTAATGAGCAGATTTCCTTACATAAATATGTTAGTTTGACGTGAATCAAGTTTTTAAAACGTTTCCACTTTCAGTCTGATACTGATGAGCACTGGCTGTGGGTGTATTTACTAATAGAACTTATACAACTGCTGAATTTAATCTTTATTTTCTGATACATCTGTTAACTTGGTGCTTGGTTTCCATGTAAACCTTGAAGGCTCCTGTGCCATATGTATCATGTAAACTATTCACCACCCATCACACATGAATCGGTGCTCTTCCTTACCCTGTTAGAGTTCACTTCAGCCCCTCACCCTGAACGTTGTACCTGCCGTTTGTAAGCTGCTGCCTCTGTATGTTTCCAGGCTGGAGTCTCCCACCCGCTCTCTGCTGATGGAGGCCCCGAAGGGAATCCAGATCCTGGCTGAGGCCGGAGACATCCAGGCCATCTGCAGGAGCGAGCTGCGACTGGAGTCCAAAGACGGAGAGGTACTGTGTGTCCACCGAAGCAGGAGTTTATGGGGTTATGTTGGGTTTAATACAACTGGGATGTTATTTTCTGCATTTTGGCATGAGATCTCACCACACCAGGGTCTCGGGGTAAGAATAAGTCTGACGAGTCAAGAAAGCCAAAGAGTCAAGAGTTCAGACCCTGTTAAACCACAATTAAACATTTTACCTAAACTATCTGTTGCAATTTATGGACCCACTTCTAGCTTGATTTCTGCAGAATTAGTATCTGCAATTTTTGGTTGCTTGCTTACATGTGTAAGTGCAACATAATGTACAATATGACATATTTTTCTGAAGAGTGCCTTTGAATCAGAAAGGATCTCAGCATTTTTTAAAAACCAAAAAGCCACTAAAAGTGGAATTTTTGTGTTTTTTCTTCACAAAGATGAGAAAAAACTTTTCAACCACCAACTGCATCTATTTGCATTGACCTCCATTCTCAAGATTCCCAGGAATGAAACTAGGCTGCTATTTTTATAAAATTCTGAAAGATATTTAAAGACGACACCCACACTCCATCCACAGCCTGTTTACCACGCTGCCATCTGGCAGATAAACACAAGTATCTGCTGCTGTACCACCGAACTCGTCCTGAACTTTGCTGTGAGAAGAAGCATTTTCATCTTTTTATTCATTTGTATTTTTTTCTTTAGTAGCTTTCAGCGATTAAAAGAATAATTGATTAATCGCTGTTAAGATTTCTCTGCTTCTGCTCATCACTCTCTTCGTTATGAAAATGACAGTTTTTTAATGAGTGTTATTTGTCTCATTTGGAGTTTTGTTCATTCATTTCTAATCGACTTTAACGAACTCCACCAAACAGGGCCAGCAGGCTAGTTTGAAGCTTCCCATACTAACCTCATTAAAATGGTGCCAGCAGAAGTGACTGTATGTATGAATGTATTCCAACACAGTTTCAATTAGCTAAAAAAAATCCCAGCGAATAATAAATATTCTTTGTTTTCTTATACTGAGCCTTCAGGTCATCGTCGATCTGAAACACGGCGTCTCTTTTTAAGGACTAGAGGAAAGAAAAAAATCGATTATATTCACTTTCAGTTCCATGTTACCCTCTTAGATGCTGGTAGACTTGCATTATTTACAATTCAAGATAATACAGTAAACGTATTCATACATGTGCTCTCCTCAGATCAAAACCTCCTTTCATTTATAGCCAGCTTTCTGCTGATTGGTTGCCCTTTCTGATTAACATGCACGTGGGTGGGGCTGACTGCATTAGCATCACATTGCCATTGACTCTGCCTGCACAGTATGAATGCTGCAACCTGTGCAGGATTCATTATAGCGCTACATAGATTCACATAGCCTGTTTGCCCTTGTGTATCTAACTTCCTCTCTTTTAAAAATCTGTGCCTGCACTGTTAGCCATCAAGCACACAATGAGTGGTTTGAGGTAAAAACTTCTTCCTGTCTTTGAGTCCTGTTACTCTAAAAGTGGCTTTTGCACAAAGCTCTCGCTCTGCGCACCGACAAAAAGTTAACAAATTAACTTTTCTTGTCCTGCGGCCATGCTGGCTGATGGGGATCCATCTCAATTCAGCATTTTCTCCTGTCCAAACTTATTTTTAGCAAACATCGATCCAAACAATAGCTGGCTTCCTTCGCCAACATGGGCCGGCGTTCTCATAATGGCTGGTGGCAATTTCCCACATGCTGGCCGTGCACCAGGATCTGTAAGAGCCTCGCGGAAAAAAGAGAACATAAGATGATTGGTGGTCTGTTTTATACTCTCTCATCCTCCTTTTACTAATTACTTCCCCACAGTGTCTCCTATGTGCTGCTAGCTTCCATTTCCATCCATCTTTCCAGTTTTCCGTCCTTCCTTCCTCCTTTCTCTGCCCTCTTTCTGTCGTAAACTTTGCTTGTTTACCCCCCCACCTTCCAAATTCGTTCATCCACTCATGCTGCTTCCTTCCTTCTTTCATCCTTTCCTTCCTGCTCCTAAATTCCCCCAACCATCCCCTGATTCGTTACACACATCAGTCTTCACATTCATCACGGCCGGCTGCGCTGATAAAAGGATTTCCCTCCTTAGGTTGCACCAGTCGTGTCATGTCAAATCTGCTAAAATCAGCGGAGGAGGATTAGGAAGAAGAAAGTGTTTAAAAGTTTCCCACAAAAACTGTTTCGTACATTAAGACAGACTGCTGATATGAGATGGACACAGGGAGGGAGGGAGGGCGGGCGGGAGGCGGTCTCAGGAAGGTGCCCTTGAATCCAGTTTAGTCCAATTAAATGCAATCGCACAGATTTCATGGATGTGTGGTCAGAAATGAGGCTGTTGGACTAACGGTGGGCAGTGCATATAATTAGAATCGCGTTCTCACACTCCATTAGGGTTGCAAATGTCCATTTGTCAAACCTCTGTCTAACACACATTCACGCTCCCCCTCTCTCCTCAGGCGCCGCCACTGCAATTACAGAAAGGTTTTGGCTATTAGACACCCACAGACCACACAGGCAGATAATGAAATAGAGTCGTGCACACTCTTCTCGAAGCATTTTTTTAAAGCACGCAAAGAACGACCCGTAATTCCCGAGCGCACATGCGCAGTGACTTAAGGCGTCCTTGTTACAGCCATCTGGACAGGCTGCACTTCACATGTGTAGCTGCTGGCATGTTTAATTACAAGGACGCTGCATCAAGTGTGAGCTGAACACCGGTGCTGTCATAGTTCAACCTTAATTGACTCTCTGTTGGTTATCCACCAAGGTGAGACAGACCAGTGCAGATTTACATCACAGCCCGCACCAGTTAGCAAGAAAGGCCACGCAGTCTGTCTGAGACGGGCAAGGAAGACACTGGCAGTTACACAAGAAAGTCATCACATGCAAGCACAAACTGTTGTGAAGCCCGCGGAGATGCATTTAAACATTTTCATCACGAGACCCTCGGAAGCTGTTTTCTCTCTGACAGAATACAGAGAAACAAACTAGAAGCTAAGTTCGGATGCACAAGAGTCTGAAACCATAACTGTACATACATTTACAAAAAGAAACGTTACCTTGTCGAATCTATAAACTCAACAAATGTGGGTGTTTGTTAAGTGTTGGTGTCGTTGCTCCAAAAAGTAATTTATTACACATCACACGTGAGTAAATGTCGGTCTTAGCCCATCCTAAAAGTGTTCATTTGTGGAACCAGGGTTCTCTCTTTTGAGATACGTGGACAAAAGTATTAGGCCACATATTTTTTCACTTCCCAGTTCCATTGACATGGGTGTAAAAAATCGAGCGCCTAGCCATGCAGTCTGCCTTTGCAAACATTTCCCAAAGAATGTCTTGTTGTAAAGCGCTCAATGAATTCGTGCATGGTACTGTAATAGGATGCCACAGCAAGGTCCGTAAAAGCATGGCTGGATGATTTTGGTGTGGAAAAACGTGTAGAGCCCTGACTTCAAACCCATCAACCACCTTTGGGATGAACTACAATGGAAATGGCAAGCCTGGGCTCCACATACAACATCCAGTGTCTGACCTCACAAAAGCTTTTCTGGATAAACTGACAAAAATTCCCACAGGCATGCTTCAAAATCTTGTAGAAATTCTTCACAGAAGAGTGGAAGCTGCAGTAGGGGCACGGCTTTTGGAAAAGCTAGTGTAGATGTGGCCCGATGTTTTTGCTCATATAGTGCGTGGCTCACTTGGATGGATTTACCATCATATCTTCACAAATATGCACATCAGACAAAGATAATAAAAACTGCAGATGTATGCATTATACAGGACTGATAACAACCATTAAAGAAATATTAGCTTAGCCATTAGGTGATGTCTTCCTCCTAACAGCAGGTACCTATCACCATTTAGCAGGGTGGTCGTTCCACCCTGCTAAATGGAAGTAATATGCGGTGTGTTGAGGGCTAAAAAAGCCACAGAAGTCAGCATCGGGGAAAAAGGGTAAGTGATAATATAGCTCATGCAGAGAACATTTGTATTCCTACGGGAGTCTTTTCTCTCCAAGCTGCAGGAAGCAACAGAAAACCTCTGGAGACATGAAATAAAACCGAACTGATACCTTGACCTCACCTCACCTTTACCTGCCCAACCTGTTTGTACTGTTGCCCATCACAAGCACACAGACACACGAATTTATCCCGCCGCCCACACACACATTTACACACAGGTTCTGGAGTGTCTCACACCGTCTGCCCCTCGTGGTGAAAGATTTGTTCAACAGCAGCTGTCTGAGGAAGTCAGCTGAGACTCTGCTTTAAAAGTGTTCCAGGTCATTTGATGGCAATGCCTCCCCGAGGTGCACCGTAATGGCTCCTTTACCTTTTTATGGCTGGAGAGCTCCTCCTGTCCGCAGCCGGTGCAACACCAGCCTCATACGAGCCCCGGGAGGATGGGGGGAGGAGGGGATTCATGCAGCGGTGGTTTGTGGCTGTGCAGACCGAGAGAGATGGTTTGTTCCAATCAATGAGGGGAGTAAAATGAGTTATGGGTTAATGTGTTTATGGAGCGGCTTGCAGAACAACTTTTCTTAGGTTTTGCTCTCCTTTTATTGCTCAGGAGACGAGAGGAATAACTTTTGAATGAGCCGACTGTAAACTTGTAGAGGGCTTTTTTGCTTTTTATTTACCGTTTGGGACTCTCTGCCAACAAAATACTTGAAAATATCCCAAAATAAAACTCTGTTCATCTGGATTTGGGGCCTCCTCAAACAAAACACCTGCTGTAGAGGGCAATTTAGTTTACAGTGAAGTCTAAGTGCTGAGGAGAAATATGATCAGGCAACCAGTTAAACAACTTCTAGTTTTACCTTCAGGTTTGATTGGTCCAAAGCACAGTGTGGTTTCCTAATAAGTGCACAGTTTTTAGTTTTCCAAATTTCAAACCTCCTAGATGGACCTAATGGCCAAGGAGCCAGACAGTTTTTAATGCTCTTGTTCAGTAGTTCTCCAGGGTTTCTGAAGGTCTTTCAAATGTTTTCTTTTACCATTTGCTGCTTTTTCCTTCAGTCAAGTCCTTGTACCTGACCATTTTCTGAGGAATTTTCTTTTGTTGTCTGCTGATGTTTGTTGAATTCTTCAATATCTTCAAGAACTTTTTACTAGCAGTCTGTTGCTAAACACATTTTTCCCATTTCTTTAGCTGATATTTTTGCAACAACAATGTAATTCCCAAGGAGCTATTAGTCACAAATACCGCACACAATGCCGAGATATGTAGTGTGTCCTTAAAAATTTGAGGAAACTGGACAAGTGGAGATCAGAAGAAGTCTAAAAACTATTTACAGCAGACAAGGAGAATCTGAAAGTGATTTCCTTAAAGGCCCTGACACAGGATGTATCTGGTCCTTCAGTTGAGCAATCTACAATTTTTTTCAAAGCATCATCAAATGGAAGTGGCTTCCTTTAGAATAGACCAAGAAGCCAATCTTAAGGATGGGAAACAGGGAGAAAAGGATGAGGTATGAAAATCTGACAGATGTCCAAGATCATCTTGACAGAACAGAGCAAAAGGCAGCCAATATCCAAAGAAAAGCTTTCAATGCGCTTCTAGAAGACTGGAGAACTATTCCTGAGGACTAAATTTCAGAAGGCTTCCCCAAAGAGCTCAGGCTGTGCTGAGGAATTAAGGTGGTCAGTCCAAATACTTTACAAATGCTGTGTTTTGCCTTATATGGTGTATTTCGATGTATCTTTGCAGGTTTTAATAAATCTCTGCACCTATTTCCAATTTTCCTAGCAAAATAGAAAGAAATGATGGGTGGTATAAGACTACAACACTGTACTGTATTTGCTATGTTTAGCATGTTAATCACAACTACATTTGGTCACCAAGAAGTCTTTCTCTTCTCTCCTGAACTCAGCCAGTCCTCAGCTAAACTGAATCGCTCTTCTTCTCTTGTCACTCTTAGCTGCCCTCAAAGTAAATCATTCACTCGTTCTCCTTGACTTTTATTTTCCTTCTCAGGACTTCTGACTCACATAAATAGTGTCTGAAACTCCTGACACCTTCGCTCTCCCCTTCGTTGGTTGCATAGAATGTTAAGTGACCTGGATACTCAACTGCAGCAACTATCCAGTTTTTCTGACTTGAGATTTTTCCTCCCACATTTCCCAGTGTTTTCCAGCCCTTTCAGTGGACATGAGTGGAATGAATTGTAAAGGTCATGTGTTGGATTTGAAGTTAACAGCATCGCTGCACAGTAGAGTCATATTTATGATAAAAGTCACTGAGATTGCTCCTGCCTGGCATCATCTGTGCAGAAATCTCTCTAGATTGAGGCGGTGTTGTCCTACAGGATACTGCAGAGGCATGCCTTTTACCAAAATGTCATCAGTTTTAATCCCTGAAGGAGGAGAAAAGATAAAGATTAAGAGTAAAAGTAAATTTGTCAAAGCTGAGAAAAGCTGGAAACAGAGTTTAAGAGGTTTAGAAAACAGTTCTGCGTGTCTGCAGGTCAGATGATCACAAAGGTTCTTGTTGTTGGTATATACCAACAACGTATATGTATAAGATTTACACCTATTTTTCACTCATCCATCCTCAATCATACAAGTCAGAAAATCTCAGCAAGTTGATTCTGTTCATAACATTATGTAAATTATGTTAATGAGTTTGCATCAGTGCAACTTTTTAATTTATAGGATGAATTATCTGGTTTCTTTCTCCCTTGAAACGGGAGACAGTTTCTGTTTCAGACAGTAAAGATGATAAACTATGACTGATGAGTTGAGTCCATAAAATATGTAGAAGATTATTCAGGTTAAAATGAAAACCAGCAACTAAAGCAGTGAAAATGCCAAGTATCATTGACATGAAAATGAAAATTAAGAAAACAAGCAGGAATTACATCCCAGGAACTCTGGGGTGGAAATTAGTGTCAGAATTCTTCCTTCTCTAACCCACAACAAGACACAGCAGAGGTCCGTGTTTCCCTGAGCCAGGTTCTGTTTCTTCCTGTTAAAAAGGAGTTTTTCCTTCCCACTGTCACCAAGTGCTTACTCAGAGGGGTTGTTTGGTTGTTGGGGTTTTCTCTGTGTCATTGTAGAGTCTTTACCTTACAATATAAAGCACCTTGAGGTGATAACTGTGGGATTTGGCACTGTGTAAATAAAAGTGAATTGAATCTAAATTGAATAAGGTGTCACTGCACTGACGCATCAGGTTAGTCTGTCACTCCTGAGTCATCATTTACCAACGAGCAGGGTTACTGCTGTGACCCGTTTTAACCCCAAAAACCTGTTTCTCAAAAGCAAACACAGTCTGTAGTGCCTACGTCTAACAATCAGGAGATGAAAATAAAAAGTCAGCCAAATTAAGTGCAAAGCAGAAAGGCAGCTGAACCTCCACCCCCGCCGACGTCTCTCTGAGACAACTAAGACTCTTATCTCTGTTTAGTGTGGATGCTCCTGGCAACTGATTAATATTTGATTAAGCGGGAGGAAGAAATCAGAATATTGAGTCATTGAGTAAGAAAACACTCAGAAAATAGTCTGAGAATAATGAAATGGACAATTTCTCCACACGAATAGCATGTTTACTTAATGCAGCTAACATTAGCTGTGCTAGCAGAAGTAGCCTTCTTTGCTCACGAGTATGTACGTACGCTTGGAGTTTCCCGACACAACCACGATACAGCCAGTCTTTATTTAGCTCTACAGAACAGTCCTGGTTAGCAAGGCTAGCATTCCCATTGCTGTTTTACAACTTTCAGTCACAGCTAGCTTCAACGAGTGGTGGGTGACTGTGTGACATCTCAGAACCAACAGTTAACTGCATTGTGTCTTAATAAAATATTAATACCTTAATTTACCAGGGCAGCATTTAGTCACCTTGCTTTTTATTTATTATGCTTTACATTCATAAAAACAGTTGTGATATCTTTCACAAACACAAAAACAAAGCTAATTCAGCTAACTGGGTTAGCTAACTCAGATGGGTCTTTGCACCGATGTGTCCATAAATCCATCTTTCTTCTTAACTACTAATCTAACTGAAGGTAGTTTGGGGGGGGGGGGGGGGGGGGTGTTGAATCTATACCAGCTGTGACATCTATCGCAGGTCTAACATACAGAGCCTGCTGCCGACTATCACAGCTGACCGATTTAGAGTAACTGGTTATTCTGACATGCACGTTTCTGCATGTTCTCCGTGTGCCTGCATGATTTCTCTCTGGGCTTCAACAGTCCAAAATCCAAAATCCAGAACCTTTTCGCTGTAATGGGGACTGTGCTGAGCTGAACTCTGCCACCTCACCAACCTATAATTTCAAATTTCAGCACTATGTACCTCAACATGTGGATGCAAGAAAGCTAATTTTTGCAGCAGTCTTTTCCAGACTTTTCAACCATCTGCTTTTCATGCTTTGTTTCTACATCTCTACCCATTTCATTTCTCTTCTTTACTTTCCCTAATCTCACCAGTTTGCTCTTCTCCCTCTACGGCAGATCTCGCTGGATGCTCAGAGGATTCGGCTGTTGCAGCTGCCGGAGGGGAAGGCCTCCACCAGCTCCTCGTCCTCTGGGACCAGGCAGACTGTCTACGAGGTTTGCGTTTGCCCCAACGGGAGGCTCTTCCTGTCCCAGGCTGGCACCGGATCCACCTGCCAGATCAGCAACAACGTCTGCCTCTAGGACTCATACGTACAAAAATAAATAAACGCATCCTGAAAGAGAGACGGGCTAAACAGACAGATGTACACATATCGCCTGCCTTTAGGACTGATTCACAGATAACACGTACAGAAATACAAAGACTGCCAGAGCTGATGGACAAACAATCATAGATACTGTACTTACACAGACACAGTGATGGAAACACTTTACAATCACAGACTGATGTTTAGGCCCAAATGATATGTTTTAAGCTCCTGACATGTTCCAGTTTAATGCAACCTTTTTCTTTCCCTTAATTTCCTGAGTTGAAGTCGATCATCATGAGAACCTAAAAGTCTCCGCTAAGCTCTTCACACATAGAGATCATTACAAGAACAAAAAGAAACAAAGAAAAAGTTTTTTAATACAGCTGAGGTCTCCGTCACATTGGGAATAAACTGACTCTATTTAGCAAAAGGCCAGTATTTGTAATATATCTGTGTGATCCTAACAGTCATACGCAGAGATCTGTAATCACACCACACATATTTTAACACGTCAACATGGTACACACACACACACACACACACACACACATTGTTTGCTTGTAGAAGCCTCCTGGTAGAAACTAAAAGGAGGATCTCCAGAGAGTTACTGAAAGAGATGCTGACGTGTTCCCTTTCTCTGTCAAGAGCATTTCAGTACGAGAATCACTAGGGTGATCACCTCCTTTTTTCCTCTGCCTCCATCTTCTCTTTCCTTCCCTGTAGCTTGCTTCAGTTGAGGTTTTAAACTTCACACCAGTGGTTCTCAAACTAGAGGGTGGGCGCTAATTTAGAGAAATGATTTTTGAAGGGAAGG